>NC_081426.1:22669848-23416119 GCF_949786415.1 Peromyscus eremicus | reverse complement strand
TTCAGATAGGCACAGGAACACATCTTCACAGAGTTAAACAACATAAACAAAAGTAACACACCCTAAAGTAATATTCTACAACATTGTGGAGACATTTTTTTCAATTGAGGTTCCCTCCTTTCAGATAACTCTGGCATGTATCAAGTTGACATTAATTAGCCAGCACAGTTTGAGTGTTTTGCCTGCATGTCTGTGTGCCCTGTGTGTACTTCCCAAGGCCAGCAAAGGGGCACTGGATCCCAACTGGAGTTACAGCTGGTTGTGAGCTGTCAAGTAGGTGCTGGGAATCAAATTCTGGTCCTCTGGAAGAGCAGCCATTGTAACCACTGAGCCATCATTCCAGCCACTGAGAGTCACTTTTTGTCAGGAAGGGATGTAGCCAGTTGGTAGAGTACTTACCTAGCATGCTCAAAGCCATATATATGTATTTCAGTCCTCAGGACCTCACAAACCAGGTATAGTAATCCATGCCTGTAATCCCAGACTATGTACTAAGTTTGAGGCCAGCCTGGAACACATGAGATCTTGTCTCAAAAAGTAAATAAAAAAGCTATATGAATTCATCTTTGAGATGCATTGTACATGCGATAAGTCTACATTTACTTAATGAAGGCTCAGTCCCTTCAGAGTCAATTAAAGTCTCAATGAATTTATATTTTCTGGGTTTTAGTCCTAAAAATAATGAAAGAACAATCTCTAGCTCATAATGCCCTCTCAGGAGCACAACCACCCTACATAGTGCCCAGATATAGCAACTGTGAACTAGAGAACCCCGACACCACACTTGTAATGAAGATCGAACACACTGTTTTTTTGTTTTTGTTTTTGTTTTTGTTTTGTTTTTAAGATTTATTTATTTATTATGTATACAGTGTTCCGCCTACATGCATGCTTGCAGGCCAGAAGAGGGTACCAGATTTCATTACGGATGGTTGTGAGCCACCATGTGGTTGCTGGGAACTGAACTCAGGACCTCTGGAAGAGCAGCCAGTGCTCTTAACTGCTGAGCCATCCCTCCAACCCTCAAACACACTGTTTTAACTGACTAGGACACCATGATTGTGGAAAAATGGAATGTTTAGCTCAAGTTGCAAAATTATCTGGGGCTATCTTTAGTCTTTTATTTTATTTGGTTTTTGGAGATAGGGTTTCTCCGTGTAGCCCTGGCTGTCCTGAAACTCACTCTGTAGACCAGGCTGGCCTTGAACTCAAAGATCCACCTGCCTCTGCCTCCCGAGTGCTGGGATTAAAGGTGTGTGCAATTGGGCCTGGAGAGATGGCTCAGTGGTTAAGAGCATTGGCAGCTCTTCCAGAGGTCCTGAGTTCAATTCCCAGCAACCACATTGTGACTCACAACCATCTATAATCAGACCTGGTGCCCTCTTCTGGCCTGCATGCTTACATACACGGTATGCATAATAAATAAATAAACCTTAAAAAAAATGATATAGCTTCTGAAACCTACAGATGCACTTTGCTGTATCAGGCTTACCTGGTGCTCCCATCATTGTAACTAATAAACCTGTCAACTTAAGGGTTTCTTTTGCTCTGTCTATAAAATTCATGTGACTCCTGTGGTGTTTTGAAAGAAAATGGCCCACAAAGGAAGTGGCACTATTAGAAGGTGTGGCTTTGTTAGAGAAAGTGTGTCACTGTGGGGGTGGGCTTTGAGGTCTCCTTTGCTCAAGCTATGCCGAGTGACACAGTTCACTTCTTGTTGCCTGTGGATCAAGATGTAGAACTCTCAGCTCCTTCTCCAGCACCATGTCTGCCTGCATATCACCAGCCATGATGATAATGGACTAAACCTCTGAATTGTAAGCCAGCCCCAATTTGTTTTCCTTTATAAAATTTGCTGGGGTCATTGAAAGATTTACAACACGCCCCCACGGTCAGGCGTGTTCGCATATGCCTGGCGGACACTTCCGCCTAGCCAGGCCCAGGTCAGGATAGCCATTTCCGGGTCAGGGCATCTCGCGGGACCGAGATGCGTGACGTTTCACTGGCCACGTAAGCGCGCAACGTGGCCATGTGATCTGCGCGCTTGCGTGTAGTAGTGACGCTGATCTGTCCACGCCCAGCCTTTAAAATCAGGCGCCATGCTCCTGGTTCCCCCTTCTCCACACACGTGTTTCCCGCAGGCCTGTTCACTCTCTGTCCCTTTACCTTTAATAAAACTCTTTGTTAGCGGATTCTGTCGTGTTTCGTGGCATTTCCTTGCTGGGTAAGAACACAACGCAGCTAAAAAACTAACAGTCATGGTGTCTCTTCACAGCAATAGAAACCCTAACTAAGACACCCCCACTTCCATGGTGGAACATGTTATTCTCTCTCTCCCTCGCTCTCTTCTTTCTTTCTTTTTTTTCTTTTCGGTCAGGCATACATCTGTAGGAAACCAGAATATTCCACCTCCAGATATGATTACAGAGATCAGGGACTTTTTATAGTTACAGGATAAAATAAAATCATGGATCAAGGCTCTTTTCTAATCTGCCGCAGTTTGGATGAACATGTGTCGCATAGGTGTGCATATTTGACAACTGTCTCTACTGGTCAATGCTGTTTGGGCAGGTTTAGGAGGTATGGTTCAATCTTGTTGGAGGAAGTATGTCCTGGAGGAGAGCTTTGAGAGTTTTAAAACTCCTGCCATTTCCGGTTGTCTCCTCTGCCTTGTTCTTGCAGTTCAAGACGTGAGCTCTCAGCTTCCGGTTCCGGCCTCCAGGCTTACTCCTGTCTCCCCGCCACGGTAGTGATGGACTTTCATCCCTCGGGAACCACGGACCCAGATAAACTCTTCTCTCTATATGTCGCCTTGCTCATGATGTTTTATCACAGTAACAGAAAAGTAACTAATATACAACCCGTTGGTAGAAACATCAGGGGAGCAGATTGTATCAGTTGGTTTTTTGAGACAAGCTCTTGTGTAGCCTGGGCTAGCCTTGAACTTGCTATGACCTTGAATTACTGGTCCTCCTGCCTCTGCTCCTAAGTGGATTACATGAGTGTGCTCTCATGCCTGGCCTCTTTTGCTCAGTGCAGATAGAAATCAAAAGTAGGCAAAGCGCAGCTTCCTTAGTGTTAGCAGCTCTCAGCCCTTAGTGGCTGTCCCCTGCTCTTCCAGCATCCAGAGCTGGAGTCTGCAGTCTTCTTGGCAGCTGGAGCCAGCAGCTCTTCCTGCCGTTTTCTAACAGGCTCTTCTAGGAGCTTCAGCTGCAGCAATCAGAGACAGGCTGGCAACTACTCAGGGCTAATAGTCTTGGATGTTATCAACTCCTTAATGTTAATGAGAGCAAGCTGCTCGACCTGAGATAGAAATCACAAACAGGCAAAATAAAACCATCCCCAAGTGGTTTTGGCTATGATGGCTGCTCAGTGCACAGACCGGAGGCGTCCCTGGATTGGCCAATGATGGTGACAGGAGTTGTTGCCTGTGTTTGTTTACTCACTCGCTTTGGTGTTTGGAGACAAGTTATCACTCTGTGGTCCTGGGGTGGACTGAAACTCACCAGGCATTGGTCTCAAACACATCCAAAGCTGTGGTGGTATTTTATTTGTGCACCCCAATAAAGCTTATCTGGGGATCAGAGGAAAAAGCCAGCCACTATACTAAACGTAGAGGTCAGGCAGTGGTAGCACATGCCTTTAATCCTAGCATTCCGAGGCAGAGAGATGGATCTCTGTGAGTTCAAGGCCACACTGGGAACAGAGCCAAGTGTGGTGGCATACGCCTTTAATCCCAGTGCTATTTAACCATAGAGGTCTGGAAGTCTAGACAGACAGACAGGAAGTGATAGAGCTGAACGGGGAGAGGAAGTAAGATGGCAGAGCACGGAAAGGTATGTAGGTGTGAGTATACAGGAAGTAGCTCTCTCTGGAGGTTGAGGAGTTGGAAAGGTGAGGTTGGCTGTGGCTTGTTCTATCCCTCTGATCTTCCAGCTTTCACCCCAATATCTTGCTCCAGGTTTTTTTTTTTATTAATAAGACTGTTTAGCAATTTGTCTTACAAAAAGCTGCATGTGGTAATGCACACCTTTAATCTTAGCACTAAGAGGTAGAGGCAGGTAAATCTCTATGAGTTCAAGGCCAGCCTGGTCTATAGAGTGAGTTCCAGGCCAGCCAGGGCTAGTAGACCCTGTCTCAAGCAAGCAAGCAAACAAGAAGAAAAAAATGAACAACAATACAACATCAATCCTCCTGCCTAAGCCTCTAAAGTGCTGGGATCATAGGTGTGGGTCCAGCAAGCTCAGTAGGAGTACTTACTATATAGACACAAAGAGCAGGTCTTCATGAAGGCCAGGTTAGCAGTCTCCTGCCTGCTAACCACAGACCTTATGTGTGACTCTGCCGGTCTGTACAAGTGTACTCAGCCTCTTGTCCAGAACATTATGGGGTGGTGGTGTTCCCTCACAGACTGCTATAGGGACATCTAAAGTGGCTGGAGAGGGGCAGAGTCATCTGGAAAAGCAAAAGGGTATCCAAAGAGCCGCAACCAAAGCAAAATCTCTCTTGGCGGTGGTGGTAGGGTATCTGACGTAGTCATAGCTGGAACAAAGTCTTCTTCCAAGATGGCTGCGAGGCATTTAGGACCTCTGAGGCTTTCATGGTGGTGGTTTGACCAGACCAGACCAAAGAAGCTCCTCTTAGCTGCATTTCCATGCGTGGTTTCACCTGGAGGGATGAGAAACCAGGCGGTAGTCATTAGCTCTTCCTGGCCCTGGAGCCTTGGCTATAGGACCCTTCTAAATACCTTCAGAGCTGCTTCTGAAGAAATGTCTCCAACATGGTTAAATATAGTGTGATATGGGGGCTAGAGAGATGGCTCACAGGTTAAGAGCACTGCTTGCTCTTCCAAAGGTCCTGAGTTCAATTCCCAGCAGCCACATGGTGGCTCACAACCATCTGTAATGAGATCTGGTGCCCTCTTCTGGCCTGCAGGGATATGTGCAGATAGAACACTGAATACATAATAAATAAATCTTAAAAAAAATATATATAGTATGATATAACTAGGAATGAATCGGAGGATGATATAACTGCAGGAATCGGAGGATGGAGAAACCACATCCAGAGACGAAAAATGTGGCAGAGCTGGGTGACAAAGTCCAACAGCCACATTTACCAGGAGTCCAACAAGGTTGGCTTCGTTAACCTGCTACAGCCAAGAAGAGCACCTCAAATGGACAGACTGGCTCTTGCTTGGGGAAGTGGAGCAGAGCTTTGAAAAGCTTGGGCTTCTGAACGGAAGAGAAGGATCGGCTCCAGATTGCGGACCTCATGAAGGGGCAGTCTGGTGACTGGGTAGCTTGGCCATTTTCTCTCAAGAGATCCAAGCAATAAAGCAGGGTAGGGAATTTTTTGGTAAGAAAGCAGGATTCAGTGGCTGGAGAGGTGGCTTGGTGGGTACAGGGGCTTGCTGCCAGTCCTGAGACCTGAATTCGATCCCTGGAAACCATGTGCGTGGAAGGCAAGAACTGACTCTGCAAGTTGTCCTTCAACCCGTACACGTTCTCTGTGGTGCTCTTGCGCGCGCGCGCACGCGCACACACACACACACACACACACACACACACGTGCACACACACACACTAAATAAATAAATGTGTAAGAAGGAAAGGAAAGAAAAAGTAAAAGAAAAAAAGGGCAATCAGCCAGGCTGATAATCCCAGCATTTGGGAGGGAGAGGTGAAAGGATCAAAGATTCAGTGTCCACTTTGGCCAAGTATCAAGCTTGAGATTAGCTCTGACTCAAAAAAGAAACAGGAAAGCAGGAATCACCAAGAACAAGGCTATTTTGCAGCGGCACCTTGGGAAAAATAAGACTGTGGGTTTTTTTTTTTTTTTTTTTTTTTTTTTTTTTTTTTTTTTTTTTTTGTGAGACAGGGTTTCTCTGTGTAGCTTTGTGCCTTTCCGGGATCTCGCTCTGTAGACCAAGCTGTTCTTGAACTCACAAAAGATCCACCTGCCTCTGCCTCCCAAGTGCTGGGATTAAAGGCGTGTGCCACCACCATCCGGTGAGACTGTGATATGATTCTGTTCTCATTGGTGTGTTATGACACCAGTCCCTTAAACAATCAGACAATTTATACATTTGGGAGTCTGACCCACAACCTGCAGTAGGTTGCACAAGAAACCAGCCCTCAGCTACAGTCATTGGCACAGGAAGCCAGCTCGCTGTAAGTCAGACTTGCAGGAAGCCACGTGTTTTCTGGTGACAATCAAAGAAGCCAATCCATCTATAACTTCTGTGCCAACTCCAAATATTCAGGACTTGATTAATAATTGGCAGCTTCCCTAATTTATGCCCTGGCTTCCAATTTAAGACCAACTACAAGACAATTATGCTCTCCTAACCAAATTTGTGAGGTCCCCACAATGGACAGACCTAATCAAATGTGTGAACAGGTGCACACAGTGGACAGACCTAACCAAATGTGTGAACAGGTGCCCATTGTGGACAGACCTAATCAAATGTGTGAACAGGTGCCCATTGTGGACAGACCTAACCCAGTGTGTGAACAGGTGCACACAGTGGACAGATCTACCCCAATGTGTGAACAGGTGCACACAGTGGAAAGACCTAACCAAATGTGTGAACAGGTGCCCATTGTGGACAGATCTAACCAAATGTGTGAACAGGTGCCCACAGTGGGCAGACCTACCCCAATGTGTGAACAGGTGCACACAGTGGAAAGACCTAACCAAATGTGTGAACAGGTGCCCACAGTGGACAGACCTAACCCCAATGTGTGAACAGGTGCCCACACTGGACAGACCTAACCCAGTGTGTGAACAGATGCCCACAGTGGACAGACCTAACCCAATGTGTGAACAGGTGCCCACAGTGGACATACTTAACCAAATACGTGCAATGTGCACAGCAGACAGGCCTTATTTGTGAGGTATCCACAGTGGACAGATTCTAGCCAACTGTATGAGGTACCCACAGAGAACAGATCCTAACTAACTGAGTATGGTGCCCACAGAGGACAGATTCTAAGTTTCTAATCAGAGCTTTCTCCTCCTCCCTCTCTGCCTTGTTCTTGTTTTTGTTTGTTTTGTATCATTTGTTTGTTTTTTGTTTGTTTGTTTTGTATCATTTATTTGTTTTTGTTTGTTTGTTTTGTATCATTTATTTTTTTAGAGGCAGAGACTTGTACATACACACACACACACACACACACACACACACACACCCCGCTGGCCTCAAACCTTAAACTCAGGGCGATCCTTCTCAGTCTCTTGAGTTCTGGGGTTATAGGTGTAAGCCATCAAGGTGTTATGGAATATTATTTTACCTATGTAAAGATGTATTACATTGTCTGTGCTGCAGAATATTATTTTAACTGTGTAAAGGTGTGTTAGATTTGTTTATGCTGCATTTGTTTAATGATGTAAGGATGTGTGTTTAACTATGTAAAGATGTGTTGCATTTGTTTCACCTTGCCTGCCAGTGGCACCTGATTGGTCTAATAAAGAGCTGAATGTTCAATAGCTAGGCAGGAGAAGGATCATCAGGACTGGCAGGCAGAGAGAATAGATAGGAGGAGGAATCTAGGCTTGAGAGAGGAACAAGGGAAGGAGGAGGAAGAGAGAACAGGGAAGAACGAGAGGGACATGCCTGGAGCAAGAAGCCAGGCGGCTGCCAGCCAGCCACGAGAAGCAGTGAAAGTAAGATACACAGAAGGAAAGAAAAGTAAAAAGCCCCGAGGCAAAAGGTAGATAAAGAGAAACAGGTTAATTTAAGTTAAAGAAGTTAGATAGAGACGAGCCTAGCACTTACAACTAATAAGCTGAGCACTTATAATTAATAAGAAGTCTCCGTGTCATGATTTGGGAGCTGCTTGGTGGCCCAAAAGAAAAAGCCTGGTAGGGCAAGGCGATTGGGAGCACAGCACGAAGGTCCTTATGCTCGCAGCTGTCCAGGAAAACCAGTAATGTCAAGCACACAGGATTGTCTTCTCAAAGGAAAGGATATAAAACCTGTTCTTCCATCCAGAAAGCTGGGAACTGGTGATCTTCGTTATCTGTTTGACCAGGCCGTATCAAACTCCTACAGCCAGGACTGGAGATTCCTAGTAATCTAAATGACCCTTACAGGCAAGGGCTCCTCAAGCTCCCACAACCAAGATCGGAGATACCTAACAGTCTAAATGACCCGTACATTACCTGTACAGCCATGGACTCCCCCAAGCTCCCACAACCAGGACCAGAGGTGGCTAATAGCCCAAATGACCTGGGCCATTAAGTCAGTACAGGTAGCCTATCTCCAGAACCCATCTTCTTGGAAGAAATCACATGTACCCTGAGTTGAGTCCTGATGTAATAATGCTTTCCTGTGCACCAGGATTGTAGTACACCAGGACACTTTTTCCCAAATTATACTATGTTTAAATATACTGGCAATACCACACACACACACACACACACACACACACACCCTGGCATCGGACTCTCTAGAAGTTTTGTTTGATTGTTTTTCTTTTTCAAGACAGGATTTCTCTGTGTAACCGTCCAGGCTATGCTGGAACAACTTGCTTTGTAGATCAGGTTGGCCTTGAACTCATAGAGATCTGCCTGTCTCTGTCTCCTGAGTGCTGGGATTAAAGATGTGCACCACTACCGCCGGGCTAGAAGTTTTGATCAGGTCTATACAGTCAATCTGAACCGAGTTTTTATTCTCACCTCTTCGAGGTTCATTCCCATGAACATGTCTTCTGGGGCCCCTTCACAAGCCCACTTTTTTTTTTTTTTAAAGATTTTTATTTATTTATTATGTATACAGTGTTCTGTTTGCATGTATCTGTGCAGGCCAGAAGAAGGTGCCATATCTCATTACAGATGGTTGTGAGCCACCATATGGGTGCTGGGAATTGAACTCATGACCTCTGGAAGAACAGCCAGTGTTCTTAACCTCTGAGCCATCTCTCCAGCCCCACAAGCCCACTTTTTAAAAATTAATTTATTTTATGTGCATTGGTGTTTTGCCATGGGTGTCAGATCCCCTGGAACTGGAGCTACAGACAGTTGTGAGCTGCCATGTGGGTGCTGGGAATTGAACCCAGGTCCTCTGGAAGAGCAGTCAGTGCTCTTAACCACTAAGCCATCTCTCCAGCCCCCACAAGCCCACCTTTAGGACATTTTTGTTTGTAGCCCAGGATATCCTTGAACATGCTGTGTAGCTAAGGCTGGCCTTGAGCTCCTAATTTTCCTTCCTGCCTTAGCCTCCTGAGTGCTGGGACATAGTGAGCCACATGCCCGGAAATTAGGGCATTCTCAAAACATTTTCTACTAAAGGGCTTTTCCATTCTGCACATCTTTGAGTCTGTAAAGATGATGATTGTGACAAAATCCTAGTGTGGCAAGCTCTGGACACACCTCTGGAAAAGTCTCTGCCTGTCTTGTTTTGTTTGCTCATCTTAATTTATCTATATAGTTATCACTACATGACCAGCAGTAGGTGGAGTTTTACTTGAAGCATGGGCTGTGTGCAGAGATCAGGTGGAGGCATTCCAAGTGGTTCCGAAGGAACAGAGAGTCTCAGCCTAAATGCTAAGGGAGGCTGTAGCTGTATTTTCTGTGTTACAGAGTGGTAAATATGGAGGAATGCAGCTCAGTTGGTAGCATGCTTGCCAAGTATACATGAAGCCCCAGGTTTGTTCTCTAGCACAGAATAAACCCTGCATATGGTGGCATGTGTCAGTAATCCCAGCGCTCTGCAGATAGAGGCAGGAAGATTAGAAATTCAAGGCCATTTTGTGACAGAGGCCATGTTGGATCATAGGAGATCCTACTCAAACAAACCAAGAATGATATATGTGGAAAGGTACATATTTATTTATTTATTTATTTATTTATTTATGTATTTTTGGTTTTTCGAGACAAGGTTTCTCTGTGTGGTTTTGGTGCCTGTCCTGGATCTTGCTCTGTAGACCAGGCTGGCCTCGAACTCACAGAGATCCATCTGGCTCTGCCTCCCAAGTGCTGGGATTAAAGGCATGCGCCACTGCCGCCCAGCCAGTTCTCTATTTTGACTGATAGATTAGGCCATATAATAATGTTTTCAATTGCACATGTTCCTTTCTATAATGCATCTGATTTAATCATGTGCACACCCGATTATGCACTGGCATGGGTCAGTAAGTAGGGAATTCTCTCTGAAGGTTCATCTGAGGCCACAGGTTTGCTGTACTGTGGATGCATCCCAAAACAGCTCAGGCTGGATAATGCCCCTGTCCTGTACCAGAGTGCATTAGAGACATGATGTGGAAGAATATTATTTTATGGTGTGTTACTTTTGCTTGTGCTGTGTTTGTTTAACTTTGTGAAGCTGTGTTACTGTGCCTGTCTAAACACCTGATGGGCCAATAAAGAACTGGCCAATAGCAAGGCAGGAGAAAGGATAGGCGGGGCTGGCAGGCAGAAAGACTAGACAGAGGGAGAAATCTGGGAGGGGAAAAAATCCAGCAGCCAGAGGAGGAGGAGGACTCCAGGGGCCAGGCACCCAGCTACAGAGCAAGCCACAGAGTAAGAGTAAGATTTACAGAAGAGGACAGGAAAAGCCCAAAAAAGAAAACTGGCAAGAAACTAAGCCAGGCATTCATAATTAAGAATAAACCTCCATGCCGGGCAGTGGTGGCGCACGCCTTTAATCCCAGCACTCGGGAGGCAGAGGCAGGCAGATCTCTGTGAGTTTGAGGCCAGCCTGGTCTACAGAGTGAGATCCAGGAAAGGCGCAAACCTACACAGAGAAACCCTGTCTTGAAAAACCAAAAATAATAATAATAATAATAATAATAATAATAATAAACCTCCATGTGTGACTTATTTGGAAGCTGGGTGGAGGGCCCCCCAAAAGAGCAAAAACCTCCAACAACAACATAGTTGAGTAGAAACTGTCTAAATTTGATTGTTGTTAGGGGCAGATAAATTTATACTATTTTTCATAGAGAGGAGTATGTGTGTCTGATGCAGATCTGGGTTCAAGATTGTCAGACGCAGTTATTCAGAGAGGACGTTTGTACATAGTGTGTGCAGTAAAGGATCGAAGTTGCATTATTAGAAGAGGGGTTGTGTAGAACCAGGTCGAGTCCTAGGCTGTGAAACTATTTCCTAAGCTTGCTTGCCTCAGTTCTGTTTATAGCTTTGGTCAGAACTGGGAAGAGAAAAATTACATTCATTCAGACTCTCCTCTAGCAACTATAGTTTATGAAAAGATGCAGTAAAGTCCAGGCCATAAGGGCTAGAGAGATGGCTCAGTGGTTAAGATAAGGACACCACATAGAATAAGTAACTGTGGAGTGCTCAGCCACAAAGGGGTATCTACAGCACACCCTCCTTGAGGCTCAGGGACCATCACTGAAGAGGACTAGAAAGACTATAAAAGCCAGAGGTGCAGGGTGGTTGTAGCGGTGGTGGAGCACGCCTTTAACTTCAGCACTTGGGAGGCAGAGACAAGCAGATCTCTGTGATTTCTAGGCTACCCTGCTCTACACAGTAAGCGCTAAAACAGCCAGAATCTCATAGGAGACTCATTCTCAAAAAAAAAAAAAAAAAAAAAAAAAAAGCCGGAGATTTTGGGGAGGGCTGGAGCAAAAATGTGTTTTGTGGGCATGACAGGACTTCTGCACTCATGAACTCATAGTAGCTGTGGATGCCTGCATAAGACATGCACAAGAACAAACCAGTCAACATTCTAGCATGGAGTGGGAAGGAATTCATGAGCCTCCCCCAACTCACAGTGGAACTGAGGACTGGAGGTCCCTATTGCAAAGGAGAAGTGCATGTGGCCCTGAGAGAACATATTACAATTAGCAGGCTACTTAATATTTTAAAATAAATATTGGCTTCATTTTGTATTGGTTTACTACTGGAGAAGTCCTTACTGTGGGTTGGTGTAACAACAGCATACTTTTGAAAACTACCTGATTCTCTGAAACTGTTCTCTGAATGTGACCAACTATTATATGTTGACTGTTAAGATTCGACAACTTTTTTTTTCTGGATGCCCTTGCTGTTGTAACTCTTATTTTTCTAAGGTGCCTAAGATAGGAGAGAATAAAGCTTTTTAAAAACAATCTTCCTTGGCTTAGGTGTGAGATTAGCGAACATAGTGGGTTGGCGGGACCATAGGGTCTGTAACTTTCCAGGGAACGCACAGCCACACCCCACGAGCTGTCTCTCAGCTACTGTCTTTAAATTCACTATCATTAAACTTAAGTGAATCCTCCCTTCTTAGAGATGCGGGTCTTCTGGCAGCCAAGGAAGTTGGCTGCATAAAGCTTGATCTGCATAAAGCCTCAACCACATGCTCCTTATTGCAAATGGACACGATGACCCGGCCAATGTGAACTCTCGCCACACTATACTTTGCAGCTTCCCAAATGCACCCTGAATATGTGCGTGGCTGGAGCCTAGATTGGAAACATGAGCTCGGAAACATTAATATCCACCAGAATACTATCTTCAAGGTCCCTTAGGGCAATCCATACAGACAACAGGTTGCGTACACTACCAAGGAGGCTGCTGTGGGCAGCCATTGTACATTTTTGGATTCTTTTTTTCCCTAAGTCTCTTGTAGCTACGGCTGACCTTGTACTCCTGATCTTCCTGGTCTCTACCAGTCAAGTGCGAGGACTACACCGGAGTGTGCCGCCACGCCCAGCCAGAACAGAAAGTTACTAGAAAAAGGTTTCCTTGTGGCTCAGAGTAACAAGCAAGAAAAGCCAAGTGGCAGCGCGCCCAGAATCAGGGTTGAAGAATGGCCCTGCCCCCTCCCAGGGGCTTGAGGACCGCCTCCCTGGTCGCGAGGCAGGCTGGGAAGTCGGCCTCCCTAAAGATGGCGGCAGAATTGAAAAGTTGGAGCCGCTTCCGCGGGTGCTCTCGCGGCCCTGAAGGGTTCGGGCGAGCTGGAGTGTAGGGGGGCGCCCTTTCAGAGGGGACGGGGCGGGCTGGAGGGAAGGCCGGCGTGCTCCCTCGGCTCTGACGAGGTGTGGGAGGGTCAGGTGTGATCCTGGGTCTCTTCGGGGGCATCCAGGAGAGTCCTCTGGGCCGGGCAAGACGGCGCCCTCCATGGGCCTCGAGACTCCCTCGGGCCGGAAGTGCGGGTGCGCCGAGGCTGTGGGCGGGGCATGAGGGGGCGGGGTCTCCGCGGTGGGCCGGCTCCCTAGGTCCGGAAGTGCGGGTGGGGCGCGGCCGGGGCGGAGACTGCGGGCGGGCAGGCGGCGCGGTGAGCGCGGGGGTGGCGGGCCCAGAGCGAGCATGTAGCGGCCGCTGGCGGTGGGGCTCCCGGGGCGGGCCACGGGGGCCGCATGCGGCGACATGGAGGAGGAGGGCAAGAAGGGCAAGAAGGTGAGCGCTCACCGGCGCGTCCTGCCGCGGGGCCGGGGCGTGGGGTGGGGGTCCCTCCGGGAGGGCGGGCGGGCGGCGGAGCGGGCTGGGACAGTGGTCAGGTGGGCCTGCGGCTCGCGGAGGAAGTGCCGCGCCTTTCCGGGGGAGGGGGGTCCCTTTTGCTGCTCGCCCCGGGCCGGCTCAGACGCCCTGCCAGGGGGCCCGCCTTCTCCGCGCGCCACGGGCTGGGACCGCAGAGGAAGTGGGCCCAGCGAGGGGCCAGGAGGTGGCCTGGACTGTGCGATGACCGGCGACGCTTTCACTGCCCACTTGGCTTTGTTTTGGGATGTCCAGTAGAAGCAGAGATGGGCTTAGCTTCTCGGCCGGTTCGCTCGTCGACTGTCGCTTGTACTTAATACCATTGAGTGATTTTAGTGACGTTATGTTTGGCAGTAAGATTTAGGACATGGTTCAAGAGGCTCCTTCGTTTATGTAGTTTAAAAAATGTGGCTTTAATTACAGACTTGAGTAGTTGATAAAGAACGTTTTAAGGAGCCTGGGAAGACCATGTGGGGATGAACTGCCATTAAAGCGGAAAGTGGGGTTTGATAAAATGTATCCCATTCCAATAAATGCTTTGCAATCTTAATGTTTTGCCTGTCATTTTCATTTTGATAAATGTGTGTACTTTATGGAAAAGTTTAAAACAGACTTTGATGTCCTAGCTCTGTTACCACCCGGGCTCCAGTAGTCGGTTAATTGGCCAGACTACTCATCACCTTGTTTTAGGAGGTGTCCCATTTATTAGAAAGTCTTACTTGGAATGGAGTAAAGCCAGGTGGCCTTCAGGGAGTCCAGACCAGCAGCGCTGCCCCCACTTTCTTACTGTTTCAAGACAGAAACATGCACTTGCTGTTTAGATGCCCTATCAGTTTGTTGCTTCCGAAGATGGTTTAAAGCTGGGAAACAGCCCAACAAAGTGATTCAGCCCACAAGTGTTCTACAGAAAAGGGGGAGCTGAGTAGTGTAGAAGGATTTAGCTAGAAAAGAGGGGTGCTGTTTAAGAAGGACCTGGCTCAAGTGTGGACGATGCTGAATTGTGCTAAAATTTGTGCCAGCTGGTCTTGGCATTGCCAGTAGCCTCGAACCCTGGGGACTAGTCACCTGCTGTATTTGTACCACACGCTCGAGTGCCCTATAGGACACCTGGCCCACATTCTTGTCTGGACAAATTGCTGGCTGGTTTTTGTTTTGTGTATCATACCAGTTGGGGCGGAAAGCTGAGGAGCAGAGAGATGCATTAAGACTTCCCCTGAGCTTTTGGATTAGTAGTAAGAAAATGTTGCAGTTGTGGGTAATGAAAAAAAAAATGGGTATAGACAAAGGCTGTGATTAATGTCATTGTCTTTTAGAGGAGATAATGTGCTGTGTCAGGACCTACACTAGCAATTGTATGCATTCTGCCACTTGCTTTAGTTTGTCCCCTGTAAGCAAGAGAGACAACCTTTGAGACATGGATTCCTATGTAGGCCATGACTTAACACAATTTACCAGGTATCTTCTGGTTTGGAGCTGGCAGAACTTTCCTTATTTACTTTTTTGTTTTTGTTTTTTGAGACAGGGTTTCTCTGCTTTGTAGCCCTGGCTGTCTTGGAACGTGCTATCTAGACCAGGTTGGCTTCAAACTCACAGAGATCCTGCCTCTTGAGTACTGGGTTAAAGGCGAGTGCCACTACACCTGGGTTCCTCATGAGCTCCTTAATATGTGATGTCTCCTCCAACTTAGGAATTTAAGTGTTTCTCATAATGGCCAGTTAACCAGAGATACTTGTTTTAAACATTTAATAAATTCAGCTAATCCCCCTCCCTCAGATGGTTTCTTTGTGTAGCCCTGGCTGACTTGGAACTGGCTCTGTAAACCAGGCTGGCCTTGAACTCAAGAGATTCACTTGCCTCTGCCGAGTGCTAGGATTAAAGGCGTGCACCACCACCACTTGGCTACAAATTCAGTCCTAATAAATTTTATTAGTTTGGATGTGTCAATGCAGTTAGCTCCTTCAAAAAGATGTAAATTTGAGCCTATGAAAATGTGAATGGGGACTGAAGATGTAGCTTGATTGGTAGAATGCTTGCCTGCCAGGCCTGCAGCCCTGGTTTCAATCCCCGATGCTTTATAAAAGAGGCATGATGATGTATTGTAACCCTGGCACTTGGAAGGGGGAGGTAGGAAGGAGGCTCAAAAGTCCAAGGTCATCCTTGGCAGCTTACAATGGATGGTGGTCAGCCTAGAGTATATAAGAACCTGTCTCAAAACAAAAACTGGACTGTCAGGCCTTTCCCAGGTCTCAAATACTTAACTTGTTTCGATGTCTTGTCAAGCAGTGATTGAGATTTATTTTACTCTGGCCTGTTCTTCAGATAGAAATCAGTGAACTGCTAGTGATCCAGAGGACCAAGTAGATTTCATGGAAGTGGCCCCAGGTGTTGTCCTGCGGTTCTTCAAGCTACTAGAGCACACAGAAGTATGGTGACTATACATCTCTAGCAGGATATAGTTTATCATGCAATCTGCTGAATCCCTGTTGTGCCCTGTGAACCAATCGTAATGGAGATGCCAGAAAAGCTAGAGAGCCTTCAGAGCTAGCAGGTGTAGAGCTGGATCAATCCCACCAATCCAGAGGGGTGAGTGCATCAGAGAAACTGGCTGCTAGAGTTGTGGGCCCTGTGAAGGTGCAGACAGAGGGGTGAGTGCATCAGAGAAACTGGCTGCAGAGTTGTGGACCCTGTGAAGGGTGTCTGCAGACAGGGGTGAGTGCATCAGAGAAACTGGCTGCTAGAGTTGTGGACCCTGTGAAGGGTGTCTGCAGACAGGGGTGAGTGCATCAGAGAAACTGGCTGCAGAGTTGTGGACCCTGTGAAGGGTGTCTGCAGACAGGGGTGAGTGCATCAGAGAAACTGGCTGCTAGAGTTTTTTGGGTCCTGTGAAGGGATGTCTGCAGAGTGGCTGGTACTTTTCTGAAAGTACCTGTTTTGGGTTTGGTAAATGGGACTCTTGTTATATTAAAGTTTTAATTTTAATTAAAAAAAGATTTTTAATGATTTTTGTGTACATTGGCCTGCATTTGTGTGTGAGGGTGTCAGACCTCATGAAACTGGAGCTGCTATGTGGTTGCTGGGAGTTGAACCCAGATCCGTCTCTCCAGCTCCTTTTAATTTTATATATGTGTACTTATCTGGGTGTGGGCACATGCGTGCGGGTACCCTCTGGAGCTGGACTTAGAAGCAGTTGTGAGGCAGCAGGCAGGGTGCTAGGAGTTAAACTGGAGTCCTGTACAAGAACAGTAAGCGCAGTAAGAACAGTAACTCCTGAGCCATCTCTCTCCCCAGACCTGACTAAGGCTCTTACTTACAGAATAGTCTCAGATGTGTATATTATAGCACTGTTCTGTCATGACACAATGCAAACCCCCAACACCACTGGGTTTTTTTTTTTTTTTTTTTTTTATTAGAGTTTCTCTCTTATGTGGCCCTGGCTATCCTGGAACTCACTCTGTAGACTTGCTAGCCTTGAACTCACATCTGCCTGCCTCTGTCTCCCAAGTGCTAGGATTAAAGGTGAATACCACCATTGCCTGATGACCTTGAACTCTGATATTCCTGGCTCCACTTCTGAGGGCTGGGATTATAAGTGTTCACTTGGGGGCTCAGTCCAGGGCTTTGTTTATGGGACAGTCAATCATTGTCAATTAAGATACATTCTGTTTTCCTACTTTTTTAAAAACAGGTACTTATTAGCCCAGGCTGGACTGGAACTCACGTTGAAGCTCAGAATGACTTTGAGTCATTCAACTTCTGATCCCCCTGCCTCTACCTCCTCAGTATTGGGACCATAGGCTTACACCACCTAATCTGTATTTATGGAGTGCTGGATTGGACCCAGGGCTTTGTGTATGCTAAGCAGGTCCTCTGCTAACTAAACTATATCCCTGACCCTGTAATTTCTTTTTCTTTCTCTCTCTTTTTTTGTTTTGTTTTTGGAGACAGGGTCTCATTATGTTCCAGATGGGTTTGGAACTTCCTTGCCCTGTTTATGCAGTGTTGGGGATCAATCCCACAGTTTTGTGCATGCTAGGCAAGAACTCTACCAACTGAGCCACATTTCTAGTTCCTCTTTGATCCTCTTCTTGAAGCAGGGTCTTGCTGTGTAGACTTGGCTATCCTGAAACTTAGTGGCTTCAAATTTGCGACAGTCCCCTGTTAGTTATTGTTTTTATTTTTTTACTTTGGTTTTTCAAGGCAGGGTTTCTCTGTGAAATAGTCCTGGCTGGCCTGGAACTCACTCTGTGGACCGGGCTGGCCTCAAACTCAGATCCGCCTGCCTCTGCCTCCACCACCTGGCTGTTTTTATTTTTTTGGATTTATTATTTTGTGTGTATTTTGCCTAATGTATGTACACCACATCTGTGCATGTGCCCAAGGGGGTCAGAAGAGGGCATTGGATCTTGAGTTACAGACAATTGTGAGCTGCCATATAGGTGCTGGGAGTGGAACCCTGGGTTCTCTGCAAGAGGAACGATTGCTCCTAAGGCTGAGCCAGCTCTCCAGCCCCTTACTTAGTTGTGTGTGTGTGCACTAATTGGCATATGGAGGTCAAAGAACAGCCTGTAGGAGGAGCCCGATTCCCAGTCCCCTCTTTGGTTCCTTGAAAGTGCCTGTAACTCCAGTTCAGGGGTGTGATCCCTTCAGCTGGCCTCCATGGGCACCCACTCACAACATACAGATACATAGTTTTTTCTTCAGAGACTCTGGCCATATACCCATGACTGGCCAAGATCTTGCTGTATAGCCCAGGCTAGCATTGAATTCACAGAGATCCATCTTCCTCTGCCTCCCAAGTGCCTGGATTGAAGGCATGTGCCTCGTCAAAATAAAATCTTTCCTTACTTTTTGTTTTATTTGTTTGTTTTTGAGACAGAGTCTCTTCTACATAGCGCTGGCTGTCCTGGAACTCACTCTGTAGACCGGGCTGACCTCAGACTCAGAGATCCACCTGTTTCTGCTAGGATTGAAGGCATGCCCAGTCAAAAAAAATTTTAAAGACATCTATATACTACCATGTGGGTCATGGTGTTCAAGCTCAGGTTGTCAGATGGCTAAAAACCTTCTCTTTCAAGGCATGCACCACTATGCCTGGCCTTTTCTTAAAACAGGATCTTCTGAGCCGGGCAGTGGTGGCGCACGCCTTTAATCCCAGCACTCGAGAGGCAGAGGCAGGTGGATCTTTGTGAGTTCAAGGCCAGCCTGGTCTACAAATCAAGATCCAGGAAAAGGCGCAAAGCTACACAGAGAAACCCTGTCTCAAAAAACCAAAAAACAAAACAAAACAAAACAAAACAAAACAAAACAAAAAACCAAAAAAAAAAAAAAAAAAAAAAAAACCCCAGGATCTTCTGTTATTTAGTCCAGCCTGGATTTGCTGTGTATCTGAGGATGGCCTTGAACTGCTGACTTGCCTACACCTCCCAAGTGCTGGGATAATAGCTGTACACGACACCGTACCTAGCTACTGTCCGGGATTGAAGTGGTTTTATTTACTGCAGTGCCCGCGCCATGCTTCCTATAGTGAGAAGAGGGTTAAAGACATCCAGCTTTGGGAAGTTGGCCCCCTAGGTGTCAAATCAGAGACTAGGAGAGATGCTGTGCTGTATTAGGAACGACAAGATGATAGGTAGCACCAGCAAGGTCTAGGTCGGGACCTGGGGTTACTACTGAAGTCAGAAGCAGGGAAGGGATAGAGACACCCATACTCTGCTCACTTGGGCCACAGGAGAGGATGTTGGGTCTGTACTAGTCTACTTATCCACTGGATGAATGCTGGTCAGCACCACCAGCGGCCAGCACAGACACTGGACAGAGCAGCCTCTGGGTAGGAAGCAAAGCCAAGGTCAGGTGGAAGAAGTTTTGATACAAATGATCAAGGAAGTAGGAAGGCAACCCCCATGCCTGTCTTCAAACAGGATTGATGAGTAGGCAGCCTTTTTTGTTACTTTGTTCTCATTCCTGCTGATACCAGCGTGGGCTGAATTCCACCCCCCAACCCCCAGTTCAACCCACACAATCTCCCGAGGTGACTGTGTAAGGAGGGAGAGGTCTTTAAAGAGGTGTCTAAATGTTTCTGGTTAATTGTTTTTGAGACAGGATCTCTAGCTTAGGCTGCCCGGGACTTTGTTGAAACTATGGAGACTTTCCTGTCTTAGCTCCACATGCTGAAATGACAGGCAGCCACCATTCCTGGCAAGAGATGCTCATGTGTAAATGGGGTGCTTGAGGCCGACTGTGATCTGATTTGACTGGTGTTATTATGAGAAGATTTAGACACAGTCTGGGATCCAGGAAGAAGATGCCATCCATCTGCAAGCACAGGAGGCCAGTAAAAGCACCCCTGCCTACGCCTTGATCTTGAGTCTCCAGCTCCTGGAGCTGGGAGAGGATAAGCTTCCGTGGATCAAACAAGCCATTTTTTTTTTTTTTAATTAACTTTAATTTTGGCAGTACTGGGTATTGAACCTAGGACCTTAAGCATATTAGGCAAGTGCTCTACCACTGAGTGAACATCTGGAATTTTTACTATGAGTTTATGATACATCTTGGTGGCCCTAGGAAGATTTTTTTTTTTTTTTTTTTTTTTTTTTGAGATAAGGTTTCTATGTGTAGCCCTGGCTGACCTGAAACTTGTTCTGTAGACCAGGCTGGCCTTGAACTCAGAAATCTGCCTGCTTCTGCTCTTGAGTGCTGGGATTAAAGTTATGTGACACCACCACCCAGCCTAGGAAGATTTTTTTTTGAAAAAATGTTCTCCCTTTGTGTGTGTGTGTGTGTGTGTGTGTGTGTGTGTGTGTGTGTGTATGAGAGAGAGAGAGAGAGAGAGAGCGCGCGCGCGCGAGTGCCTGTTTATTTATTCAGGTGTACTTACTTGTACACATGGAGGCAGATTAAACATTGTCATCCTCTATTGCTCGCACATTGACAAGGTCTCAATGAACTTGGAGCTCTCTGTTTCAGTTAAGGTTGGCTGGTCAGTGATCTACCTGACCTCAGTCTCCAGCTCTTAGGTTACAGATGTAACCATGCCTGGCTTTTTCATGAGTGCCAGGGACTGAACTCATGGGATCTGTACAGCAGGCATTTGGACCACTGAGACATTCTTCAGCCCCTTAGCAGGGTATCTCAAGGCTGACTCTAGAGGACAGTTTGTAGCTGGGAGGACTGTGTTCTTGGAGGTTTCTGAGGAGCCGATCTATATGGTCACTCTGGACAAGTTCTCATTGTATTTTGTAAAGACCCTGTGGCTGCATCTCACTCTATTAGAGGGACTTGAGACAGCATTTTACTCTGGCTCTGGCTGCCCCAGAATTCACTGTGTATGTAGCCTAGGCTGGCCTTGAACTTGTAGTGATGATCCACCTTCAACCTCATTGCAGGCATGAACCATCAGAGATGGCTGCAGTTCATTGTTTATGGCCAAGAAACACATGAGTATTTTGGGTATAGACCTCGTGGGGGACCAGGTTTTATCTTTAGGGCTCTGTAGCAGGAATGTAGCTATGACCTGCATAAATCCCACTGTCATTGGGAGGCTGGATCCCTTCAGTTTGCTGCTACTGCTACACTTGTCCCTTAGTGTGAGAGAAACAGCAGGGTTTGTTGTTGATGAGACAGGATCTCACTGTGTAGCCCTGGCTGGTGTGGTACTAGCTGTGTAGACCAGGCTGGCCTTGAACTCAGGACTGTGCCTGCTTGGCTGTAGCAGCAGTTCCCATAGCACACTGCAGAGGTGAAAGGGTTTGGGTTTGGATTGTCCAGTGAGACGGTAGAGGTTTGGTTTTGGGTTTCTGGTGCTGAGGGTTGGAAAACCCAGTGCCTCATGACTGCAAGGCATGGGCTCTATCACTGAGCCATATCCCCAGCCCAGTCTTTTTCTTTTCCATCCTTCCAATACAAATCAGAAAATTTCTTCCCTTAGGTCTGTGCTGGTGCCAAAAAACGTGACACGTTTTTTTCCTCCCTGGTGTACCTGATTGGTAACAGTTTTTTCTCTGGATTGTGTAAAGAATTAGGCATTTGACTGCAGGCATTACATGTGTACAATGAAAGTAATCCTCTTCAATGAGCACAGTAGGAAGTTGGAATTTGGCTTTTGTTGGGGGCTTAAAGTGGTGTATCATGTAACCCGGGGAGGTAGAATCTGAAAGTGAGCAAACTGGTCAGCCTAAACCTGTGTGTTACTGTTCTCACCTTACAGGACTTCGGATGTGGCGCCATTTGGGTGCCAAGCACATTTCACGTGCATGATTACTTGTAACTTTGAGGGTAAAAAGGAAAAATTGAAATGTTTGTATCCATCCTGTAGTTTAAAATTCCATAAAAGTTTTTCCAAAACTCTTTAACCTACTTTGTGTGTGTTGTGCCGTGAGCCCTGTGTCTTCTGTGACTTACAGTATCCCTTCTTCGTTGGTTTACATGGAGTGAACTGGGCTGGGCATGGTGCTGCACATGTGGTCCCCACACTGGACGGCTGAGACAGGTGTATCTCTGGGGGTTGGAGGCCAGCCTGGTCTACATAGTGAGTTCCAGGCCAGCCTGCCTTACCTAGTGAGACCCTGTCTCAAAAGTGGGGAGGGGCTGGAGATGGCCCATTGGTAGAGAAAGAACACTGGCTGCTCTTCCAGAGGACCCAGGTTCAATTCCTTAGGATCTACATAGCAAAAGCCATCCGTAACTCCAGTTCCAGGGGATCTGATGTCCTCTTCCTAGCCTTCTTGGGCACCAGGCATGAACATGGTACACAGATACACATACCAGCAAATCACCCAGACATAACAATACATAAAATTTAAAGAGAAAAGGAGATGACCCCGATTGTCAGGCTCACATGTCAGAATATATCCTGGGTCTGATAACGTCTGGCTGTTGTGTGTGCTGTTCAGTAACTCACTAGCTCCTGGCTGGTGGCATCTGGTGTCAGCCCCCGGCCCGCTACTTTTTTGAGACCCCTCACAATATTGTCTGTCTTTATCCCGAAACCCCAAGGTGACTGTGGCTTGTTTGCTTTCCTTTTTTCAACCCAGCCACCACGGCAGCATTTTATTTTTAACATTTATTTTTATTTTGTGTATGTGAATGTTTTGCTTGAATGTCTGTGCACCATATGCATGCAGTGCCTGTGGAAGCCAGAAGAGGGCAACAGGTCTCCTGAAAGACAGTTATGAGCTGCTGTTGTGAGTGTTGGGATTGAACCCACAGACTGTGCAGGAGCAGCCAATGTGCAGGAGCTGCCAATGTGCAGGAGCAGCCAATGTGCAGGAGCTGCCAGTGCTCTAACTGCTGAGCTGTCTCTCCAGTATTTTATCATGAATTTTTTTCTTTTTATCTTCAGATGTTCTGGGGTTTATTGCACCTGTATTTTTGTTGTTGTTGCTTTTTGGGTTTTTTTTTTTTTTTTTTTTTTTTTTTTTTTTTTTTTTTTTGAGACAGGGTTTCTCTGTGTAGCTTTGGAGCCTTTCCTGGAACTCACTCTGTAGCCCATACTGGCCTCGAACTCACAGAGATCCGCCTGGCTCTGCCTCCCGAGTGTTGGGATTAAAGGCGTGCGCCACCACCGCCGGCTGTACCTGGATTTTTATGAGGACTTCAGCTCAGGTTCTCATGTTTGCTTATCCCGCGATCTTCCCTGACTTTAGAGTTTTGATTTTATTTATGGGTACAGTTGTCTTACCTACACCTATGTCTGTGCACCACGTGTGCCTGTTGCTTGCAAAGGCCAGAAGAGGGCATCAGGTCCCCTGGGACTGGAGTTATAGATGGTTGTGAGCCACCACGCGGGCACTAGGAGTTGAACCAATTCTCTGCAGCTCCATACCCTGTTGAGTTACAGTCTCTCAGCCCAGGTTGGTCTCGAATTCACTATGTAGTTAAGGCTAGCCTTGAACCCTGAGCCTCCTTCCTCTACCTGCCAAGTACTAGGGTTGCAGAATGTACTGCTACACTCGACTTTTGTTTTTGTTTGTTTTTTGAGAGAGTGTCTGACTAGGTAGTCCCAACAGTCCTGGAACTCACTGTATATCAGGCTGGCCTTTGCCTCCCAAGTGCTCGGATTGAAGATATGTGCCACTACACCTGGCTTGGATGATTTTTGGGGGTGAGTGGGGGGGGGTGGACCGGCAGGATCATCTGTAGCTGAGGCTGTCCTCAAACTCTGTTTAAGTGAGAATGACCTTGAACTTTTGATCCTCCACCTTTCCAGTGCGGGCATTACAGAACATCAGGCTCTGGAGTGCATGTGTATACCCACTGTCTAGATTCCACCACTGACCTCGGCTGCATTCTTTTATCCTATGTCCAGTTATCCTGCCCAGTCATTGACTGTTCTGATTCTTCTGATGCATTTCGAAGGGTTTTACAGACACTACTCTAGAATGTGTCAGCATCTGTTTTTTAATTCTTTTTTGTTTGTTTGTTTTTGTTTTTTTTGAGACAGGGTTTCTCTGCATAGCCCTGGCTGTCCTGGAACTCCCTCTGTAGACCAGGCTGGCCTCAAACTTTGAGATCTACCTGCCTCTGCCTCCTGAGTGCTGGGATTCAAGTTGTACAGCACCACTGCCCAGCTCATTCATTCATTCATTTTGAAGTAGGGTCTCGCTATGTAGCTCTGATTGACCTGGAACTTGCTATGTAGAACAGGCTGCCCTGAAATGGAATTATTCTTCTGCCTCCAGTGTGCTGGGTCAATATACCTTCCTGCAGTTTAAAGAAATTTTTTTGAGAGACAGTTTATAAACAATGAAATGTACACAAACTCCATTGTACATTAAGTTTTGGCAAATGCATACATTGTGCAACTTGTTAGCTTTCTGTAAACTGTACCAGAACACTGGAAATAATCAACTTTAAAAAGCTGCTCTGTGATTTATTGCCCTGTAGTGCTGGGTCTGTGGTGAGGTGGCACATGGAAGAGGGTTGGGTGCCAGAGCACTTGACTGATCTAGAGCCAGGGGGCAAAAGAGGCTGGCAGCGTCCACGTCGCCGTGACTTCAGGACCTTTTGACAGGTCCCACATCCAAATGTCCATTTCTAATAGTACTATGCTGGGGACCAAACATTTACCACACAGGCCATTTAGGGAGAGATTGAACATCTGAACTATACCAGACCCAAAATTCTGCTGAGAAATAGATCACCACCGTCCCTGGGAATATATTCCTTAATGCCCCTGAAGGCTTTGTTGTGTTATTTTGAGACAAGGTGTCATGTAGCCCAGGGTGGCCTCAGCCTTGCTTTGTAGCCAGGACCTTGAGTGTCTGTTCTTCCTGCTTTCATGACTCTAGTGTTTATTGCCATATTCAAGGGTCGAACCAAGGGTCTCATGCTTGCAAGGCAAATATATAAATATTCTACCAACTGAGCTATATCCCCAACCTCAAATAGGAATTGAAACTAATTAATTTTTTTGTTTTTTTCTTTTTTTGAGGCAGGGTTTCTCTACACAGCCCTGGCTGTCCTGGAACTCACTATGTAGCCTAGGTTGGCCTGGAACTCACTGATCTGCCTGTCTCTGCCTCCCGAGTGTTGGTATCAAAGGCATATCTGTTCTTAATTATTTTTGAGATAAGGTCTCACTGTGTGGCTTGGGCAGGCCTTGAACTCACAACAGTTCTGCCTCAGCCTCCTGAGTACTGGATTTACACCATGCCTAGGCATATTCAGCTTTACAAGATAATGCCAAACAGTTTGCAGCTGGATTTCTTCTTTTCCTCCTTCCCCTCTTTCTCTGCCCTCTCTGCCTCTCCCATCCCCTCATTTTTTTTGAGATGGAGTCTTTTGGCTTTGAACTTCTGTTTATCCTCCTTCCTCAGTTTCTTAGTTGATCTTTGTTTTCTGTCTTCTTTGGGGCTGGGTACGCCTCAGTACTTTGTTCTAGTTCTGCTGGGCTTTGTATGTGTTGTCTTTAGGGGGTACAGTACTTAACTGTAATTTGTGACCGACTGCCGTAAATCAGGGTTTATCTGTTACTGTTCTCGTGCAGTGTGGGTTTCACTTCCACGTATGCTGCAGTTCCAACATTACGTCGGTGTTGTTATTTTTTGAGACAGCGTCGCAAGTGACTCACTATCTAGCCAAAGCTGGGCGGTCCCAAATTCTCCTCTGTTTCCACCTCCCCAAGTGCTAGATTACAATTATGTGTCACTGTGACTGGCTTTTGCTTTCCACGATTGACTTTTCAACTTTTTTGTTGAAATTTTAAATTTATGTAACATTTTCATAATACACAGAATACCCATATGTCTTCTACCCAGATTCCTCGGTTGTTACCATTTCAGAGCTAGTTAAGAATAAGCCGTGAGGCAGATGTCGTGGCACATGCCTGTAACTCACTCCAGCACTCCAGAAGAGAGGCAGGAAGATTACAAGTCGAAGCCAGCTTGTGCGTAGTGAGACCCTGTCTCCAAAACAAAACAAGAACCCACTGCACAGCGACAACATCAAGGGGACATCAAAGCGAGCGTGAGCTGCAGCTGCACTATTCCTCACCTCTAGACACTGGCAGCACAGGGACACTCCGTCATTGGTCACTGACACTCCAGCAGTCAGGAAGCTGGCACTCACTCACTGCTAACCTCCTGCGGCCTGACTCCATCTACATTGCTAGTTGCCTCCTTGGCTGTTCTTCGTTGATTCAGGTGCATGGATCTTACGGTTTTAGGATCATGTGTTGCGTTTGGTTCACGTGCCTCTAAGCTGCTTGAATCTGAAATAGTTCTGAGTCTTTTTTTTCCTTTTAATTAAAATTATCCTTTTGACAATTTCTTACAAATACATAAAATGTATTTCTGAACCTTTCCTTCTTTAAATCCACTTCTTTATGATCCACTGAGTTTACACAACACTTTATTTTTAGCCGTGTGTACATGTGTGTGTCTGTGTGGGTATGTGTGTGTTGAGTAGAGTGGCTGTGAAGTGGACTAGGGGGTCACAGGTGGTTGTGAGCCACCTAGTGTGGGTGCTGGGAACTGAACTCAGGTATTCTGCAAGAGTAGCATGTGCTCTTAATTGCTAAGCGGCTGTCTTTCCACTCAGTTTAATGAGGATTGCTTACCTGAATGTGGATGTACGGAGCACGGGGCACTTACCAGTAGCTATAGTACTGACCTCTCAGATCTCCTAACCCAGTAAGTCTTAAGTAGGGTGGGGCCTGAGTTCCTCCCCAGGGATGGAATGTTGGTGAGGTCACCACAGCTGTGTGAGCTCTTGAGGGCAGTGGCCCTGGCATGTCCTCACCTTCCAGCTCTTACATGCTCTCTGCTCCCTCTTCTTGCATTGTTCCCTGATCCCTAGTGGGGTGACATAGATGTCTTTCTTTGTTTGCTTTTGAGACAGAATTTCTCTGTGTAGCCCTGACTGTCCTGGAACTCACTCTGTAGACCAGGCTGGCCTTGAACTCAGTAATCTATCTACCTGGGATTAAAGGCATGTACCACCCCTGCCTCCAAGATAAATGTTTTTTAAAACTCATTCATTTGAGAATCTTGTGCAATGAGTTTGACTATATTCACCCTCCCCCAACTCTTCCCATGTCTCCCCCCTCCCTATCCTCCACCTTTCCCCCCCTCCCCCACATCAAGTCCAATTTCTGCTGCCTATATATTCACGGGTGTGTAGCCTTCTGTGGACAATGGCTGACCTACAGACAGTTCCTCCCCCTCCTAGCAGCTCTAAATTGCCAGTAACTCCTCTTGCTTGGTAGGAGTGGGATTTTCATGTCCACCTTCCCTCTCCATGCTGGGATTTGGTCTGGCTTGAGCTTGCCCAGGGACTGTCCAATAGTGCCACAGTTGCTGGGAGTGCACCTCTGGGCTTCCCTGTGTCTGGAGAGCAGTGTTCTTTGTCTATATCCATTCACTGACTCCGGCTTTTACAGTCTTACTTCTGCAGTGATCCTTCGAGCCTTGGGAGGAGGGGTGCAGTACAGATGTTCTGTTTAGGGCTGAGCATCTGCCGTCTCTTGTTCTCTGCACTTTGTCAGTTGTGGGCCTGTCAGTCACCAACTACTGCAGATAAGAGCATCTCTAGTGAGGGTTGAGCTTAATCTACGGGTGTAGCAATAAGTCATTAGATCGGTTTAGTACTATGCTCATTTACCACACTAAAATAGTTCTCCCCCAGGGCCCGTGACCTGTCTAGCCACAGGATTTGACCCAATAATGCTGCTAGGTATGGGTTCCCTGTAGTGGTGTGGGACTTAAATCCAGTCAGGAAGTGGTTGGTTAGTCCCGTGATGTTCAAGGTACTTATTACAATTACACCTGTGTCTTGATATGACAGTTTCATTTATTTTTTTTGCTTGTTTGTTTGTTTGTTTATTGAGACAGGGTCTCCTGTAGCCAGCCTGGCTTCAAACTCTAGATTGCCAAAGATGGAGAATGACCTTGAACTCCTGATTCTTCTGAATTTTTTTTTTTTCTTTTTTCTTTTCAAAGAAGCCCTGCGCTCCAGGCAACTTCATGCCATTTGGGCCTTTTGTTTCTGTTTTGTTTTTCTTTGTTTCTTTTTTTGTTTTTTCGAGACAGGGTTTCTCTGTGTAGCTTTGGAGCCTGTCCTGGAACTCGCTTTGTAGACCAGGCTGGCCTCGAACTCACAGAGATCTGCCTACCTCTGCCTCCCAAGTGCTGGGATTAAAGGCGTGTGTCACCACCACCGCCCGGCTGCATTTATTTCTTAAGTGCTGGGATTATAGATATGTCATGCCTGGTTCATGCAGTGTTTCGGGTAGAACCCAGGGTTTTGTCTAGGCTGGCAAGCACTTTCCCAGCTAAGCTGTGTCTCCATGTCCCCAGCCCACCCACTGTTCTTTCTCTGATAGAGGGTCCCACTGTGTCACTCTAGCTGGCCTGAAACTCTGTGTAGACCAGGCTGGCCTAGAACTGAAAGAAGTCTGCCTGCCTCTGCCTCTGCCTCCTGAGTGCTGGGACTAAAGGCTTGAGCCATCACGTCCGGCTTGATAGAGATGTTTCAAATAGGAATTTAAAATAACACCCGTGGTTGAGGCCAAAGAGCATATGACTGCATGTCTGTCCACCAAGAACATGTCTGTTACTGATGCCAGAAAAGGACACGGGATCCTCTGGAACTGGAATTCCAGACAATTATGAGCTGCCATGACCTTTGATTTTTAACTCTTCTTTCCCACTTGTAATTTTCGGAGAATCTCCCAAAAGAGACCACTAACCTTGGGACCAGAGAGGTGGCCCTTACAGAAGACCTGCATTTGGTTCCCAGCAGCCACATCAGGGGGCCGACAGCTGCCTGTAGGTCTAGTTCCAAGGAGAGCCAGTGCGTACACTTAAAAATAATAAAAACAAATCTTTTAAAGAAAAAAAGATGACTAGCCTTGTTTACATTCAAAACAACTCTCAACTCCCCGGGACTAAGCACAGTAAGGAGTCCTTTGACCTTTGGTGTCTGTTTTTATCTTGCTAGCCTATAGTTCTACTTATTATTCCTCAGGACTTCTCTGATCTCATTTATCCTAATCCCAGAGTTCCCATAAACACCCTTTAACAGTGTAATTTAAGATGAATCACCACAACATACTTCCTGTGGGGGCTGGAGAGATGGCTTGGTGGTTAAGAGCACTGGCTGCTCTTCCAGAGGACCCAGGTTTTGTTCCCAGCACCCACATGGCAGCTCATAATTGTCTGGAATTCCAGTTCCAGTTCCAGAGGATCCCGTGTCCTTTTCTGGCATCAGGTAACAGACATGTTCTTGGTGCACAGACATGCAGGCAAAACATAAAACACATAAAATCAAGGGGCTGGAGAGATGACTCTGAAGTTAAGAGCACTGGTTCCAGAGGTCCTGAGTTCAATTCCCAGCAACCACATGGTGGCTCACAATCATCAATAATGAGATCTGATGTCCTCTTCTGGCGTACATGCAGAACATTGTATAACATAAATCTTAAGAAAAAAATAAAAAAGAACCTTCCTGTAAAGACCAGGCAGAGAATATTTTATTAGACTTCAGGCCAAGAGGCAAAACCCAGGTCAATAAGTAGATATTTAGGTAATAAAGGAGAAAACAAACTTCTACAAAGCTTATATTAAGAAGATTAAAAGGCCATAATCACTGAGTGAGCAGTGGTTTTTGTTGTTGTTTGTTTCGTATTTTTTGAGGCAGGGTCTTGATGCATATCTTTAGCTGACCTGGAGTTTGCTCCAGAGCCCAGGTTGTCTGGGCTTGAACCCACAGAAGTCTGTAAGCCTCTGTCTCCTGTGCTAGAGTTAAAAGCATGTACTGGTTTAGAACACAGGTTTTTTTTTTTTTTTTTTTTCCATTTTTCTTTATTAAGAAATTTTCTACTCACTTCACATACCACCCACAGATCCCCCCTCTTCCCTCCTCCCACCCCCCAGCCTTCTCTCCCAAGCCACCCCACATCCCCACATTCCCCAAATCAAGGTCTCCCATGAGGAGTCAGCAGAGCCCAGCATACTGAGCCTAGGCAGGTCCAAGCCCCTTCCCATTGCACCAAGGCTATAGAACACAGTTTTTCCTGTAATTTTGGTTGTGAGACTAACCTTTAATAACTGAGCCTTCTCTCCAGCCCAGAAAACAGTTTTCCTACTAGGATTCTATTGCCGAGGATGGGATTCTTTTGGTGACTTAACGGTTTGCTAGTCTTGACTCACTGTGTAACCAAAGCTAGTCTTGAGCTTGCTCCTCAACCTACCGCTCAAGTGGTGGTTGCAGGTGTGTGCCATCATTCCTGGCACAAATGTTTACTCCTAAAAGAGTTCATAGTGGGACTAGGGGTCGAATGCATATTTAGCATGTACAAGGCCCTGGGGCTTCAGTCCCCAGCACCACAAAATACAAACAAACATTGGTGTTTTTTGAAGTAAAAGCAGCAGACAGATGTTGGCCGATCCCAGACTGTCCAATCCCAGACCACTCCTTTTGGTCTTAGCTATGTCTATTTTATTATCCTCATGAACTTTTTGTAACTTCTAAGATAGTGTCCTGTTCTCTTTCTGTAGCTGTCTGCTCTTGTTGTGTGAGGTAGTTCTTCAGCTTCCCCTGCCTGCCTCTCCTCTACTCCCCAGCCTTTCTCTGTCATGCTGGTCCCACTGTGCGTGTGCAGAAGGAGCGTGTTGATGAGTGGATTAGTGTAGGAACCTGTTAATGACCTTCTTAGTCATGCCTGTTTCCCGGGGTAGGGGGGTGAGGGTGGGGGTGACCTGGAAAAACAGAAGCCGGTGTTCTTCTGGACCCCCTCCTGATGTCTCACTGGACCCCCTCTCCCCACTGTGTCCGTTCCGAGGGTCAGTGTTTCCTGCTTCCTTTCTGTGAAGGCAGCATTAGAAAGGAGCCTGAGTCGTGACTCCTCGGGGGTTTTAAAGAGGTCATGACAGCCCGCTGGTGTCAGGACTGAGTCACGAGTGTGTGGGACTGCACTCCCACTCCCCTGTGCTTTCTGACTTTTCGGAGTTTTTGGCACACAGGTGAATAATTGAAACACAGAATTAGTCTGCAGTAACAGGTTTTGGAACCAGGAAGGATTAAACTTTATTTGTTGTAGGCCAGTGAAGCAAAACCTTATGAAATTGCCCCTTTTGTGGACAAAGAGCCATTGAAAGTGTTAGTCTTTTGATTCGGTTCAACCTGGAATTAATAAAATGGTGAATGCATTTCCTCATAGGGTGGCTTCACTTAATGAATTTTCAGCTTTATGAGAACACAGACGATCCCCACACAGTTGTTCCCAAGAAGCTTTCACTTTCAGTCTATAGAACTCAGTAGATTGTATAGACTACCCACCACTGGGTGAGGTGTTAGATGGTGTGGTCTAATGGGGCTGATGCAGGCATTCTGAACACGTGTAAGGCAGACACAGCTACACAAGGAGGTTAGGTGGGTTAGGTGCATTTGTACTTAATAATTCACCATAGGGCTAGGAACATCTGAGCTTTGTTACATTCGTTTATTGGTCTGAGGATATGTATGTGCGTGTGTATGTGTATGTATGTATGTGTGTGTGTGTGTGTGTGTGTATATATATATATATATATATATATATATATATATATATATATATATGGTCACACTAATTAGCCAGTTAAGTAGTTATTCCTATTTGCAAACCATTCCAGAATATTCGGTCGTAAGGGCTTTTTGTTGTTGTTGTTTTTATTTTTCTTTTGTTTTTTTGAGACAGGGTTTCTCTGTGTAGCCCTGGCTGTCCAGGAACTTGCTCTGTAGACCAGGCTGGCCTTGAACTCAGAGATCTGCCTGCCTCTGCCTCCTGAGTGCTGGGATTAAAGGCATGTGCTACCACCACATGGCCTTCAGGACCTTTTTATCAATAGCAAATTTAACTTCTCTTTTCCTGATTGAGGAAGTTTAACTATGAGGTGATTAAAACAGACTTGCTCATGAACACACATTGTTTTGCTCTAAGTTGGTGACTTAAATCCAAGAGGCTGCTGGCCTAGGCAGCTCTAGACGGAGCACTTCGACCCAGATGCTGCCTTCCCCGGGCACACCTGGAAATGCGCCTGTCTCCGTAAAGGTCTTGCTGCTGTGAACAAGTGGGGAAACAGCACCGTGGAGCAGACATGTCCTTGTCCTCCTGCCTCCAGGACCAGAGGGCCCCGGGTCTTCTCTGGTAGATACAGTCCTGCAGTGTCTTGCTTTCTGCTTGTTTGGCTGGGACACGTCAGGCCGCAGAATGCTCGGACTTCGAAAGTAACATCCATCAGCTGATTGCACGGAGGTGGAGGGAAATGGACTCAGGCTGCCTGTGGGATTCTCCTGCTCCGAGCAGTGGAGGAATGTTTGCTGGTTCACCTTGTGTCTCTTTAGCATCTTCTTGGAATTGGCCAACAGCTTCTGGGTGCTGTTGCTCTTCAAGCTTTCTAAAAACTGTAAACAACTTCAGTAAGCTTTGCAGAAGGAAGCTGTGGTTTCTGGTCTTCCTGTGCACTCATGTTTTTTCAGAGGGAGGGCTTAGCATCTGATCATATTTTTCAACCAGCTCAGAAGGGCTAGAAAATGCACGGCAACTGTCGGCAGAAGGGGAGGAACCAGGATTCCTCCAAAGAAACTTCTCTAACTGAGTGTCCCAGGAGCTCTCCCATGGAGAACGAGGTAGGTTCATAGCCAGTGTGAAAAAGAATATCCTTGGAGGGACCAACATCCATGCTGCTACCAGCCCTGCTCTGAGATGCTGGGTGGAGCTCATTCACCAGCTTCTCAAGCTGAGGGACAATGCTGGAGGAGAGTGGTGGCAGAGTTAGGGCCTGCGTGTGAGGAGCTGCCCTGTCCAGCTGAGGTATAGACTGTTGCACTCACTCATCTTAAGGAAGGAGAGGCCATGGGTTTTATGTCTTCCAGAGAAAATATTTTCTTGTGGACCTGTCGTCCTTTGAGTTCTAAGATCACAGTTGAAAAATAGTGTGGGGAAAGGTTGAGAAATCGAGGGATCTCAGATCTGGAAAGACGTGTGCCTAGAGTTTCTCCATGAATGCATAACGGGTCTAGGCTGCCAGCATGGACTCTGGCCTACCTTCAGCATAGCCCTCTGTGGCCATGAACACTCCCGTGGACTTATCAGTAGAGCAAAAAGGTAGAGTAGGCAGAGATCCCATTTGATTCCATTCCTCTTGAACTTGGGAGTCCTGAGGTAGGGATGTATGCCAGGCATGTTGTGCCCGTTGTCTTGGTCCATATGCCAGGGTCCTTTTTCCATGGGTAGGGGCTGGAGTACTTACTTTCCTTTCTCACCCCCCTTTCCTCCTTTCCCAGGGTCTCAAGTCCCAGGCTGATTATTGGTTGAGGATGACCTTGAACTTCTGATCTTCCTGCCTCTATCTCCAGAGTGCTGATGGTAGACTTGTGGCACCTCACCTGATTTTTATGAGGTGTTGGGAATTTAACCAAGGACTTTGGGGCTACTGAACTACATCCCCAGCCCTTAATTTTCTGAGACAGAGACAGAGAAGTGAACCTGTCCCAGGTGTTGTAGAGAGCATCTGTGAGGCAGCAGTGGCAGCAGAAGGAGGTCCTTGTTTTGTTTGGTTTGGGGTTTTTTGAGGCAAGGTCTTACTCTGTAGACCAGGCTGTCCTGGAACTCAGAGATCTCCTGCCTCTGCCTCCGGAGTGCTAGGATTAAAGGCGTGTGCCACTGTGCCAGGCTCCAGCTAGGAACTCTTTATTTTAGAGTTTGTATAAGATGCAGCCTGGGCAGGATGTGATGAGGAGTGACAGGTGCGATCTGTAGGAGGGACTAGCTCCTGCTGCCCTCCAGCAGCCCTCTGGCCGTCAGGCCTCCCCACAGGCCTCTTCTCAAACCCTCCCACTGACCTCTGAGCCTCTTCCGGCCCCTCATCCCGCCCCGGCCTGCTCTGCTCTGCGGGTCTTAGTGCAGTTGCTGTCTGTCTTCCGGTTAGATTAGGGGAAGGGGACAGTACCTTCACTTTCACTGTTAGAGCCACGTTGTGTGGCATGTGGCAGACGTGCATAGGGCCTCTTGCTTTGAGTATTGAGATAGTCTTTCCCCGCTTCCCCCTCCCCCCCCCTCCCCCACAGTTTCTCTGTGTAGCCCTGGCTGTCCTGGAACTCACTCTGTACACCAGGCTGGCCTTGAACTCACAGAGATTCTTCTGCCTCTGCCTCCCGAGTGAGTGTTGGGGTTAAAGTCGTGGGCCACCACCGCCCAGCAAGGTAGTCTTAGGATAAGATGAATCCTACCAAGTAGTTGATTGTGAAGATTAAATCACAAGAACATGTGAGACTGTGGCACCCACTGCTTTGCGCCTTAGTTTGCCCCTTGCTTTTATCTTGGGCTTGCTAGACTTTCTCCAGAATAGTGTGCTGAGCTTAGGGCTTTGCATGTTAGCATGTGTGGCTGTATTATTTACCTGGTCCTCAAAGAAAGAGCTTGCTTCCCAGGAGTCCAGTGGTATTGGATATATATATATATATATATATATATATATATATATATATATCTCACTAACATTTCATTCATTCATTGTGTATGTGTGTGTGTGTGTGTGTCTGTGTATGTCTGTGTCTGTATGTCTGTCTGTCAGTGTCCGTGGCTGTGCCACAGTGCATGTAGAGGGCAGAGTCACTACATGAAAAGACCAGAGTGAGTTAGTTGCAGAGATTTGTGTATTTTTGAGATAGGATCTCCCTATGTACCCCAGGCTGGTATTAAACCCCAAATCCCCCTGCTTCCAACTGCCAGCGTCATACACAGGGTGTACCAACATCCTGGGGTGCACTACCATGGTTCTCTGGATAGTTGTGTTGGTTTTGTGGTGGTGGTGATGGTTTTTAGGTTTCTAACCACGTCGTCTCCCACACATACACATCTTTTTTCTTTCTGTGGCACTAGAGATTAAAACAGGGCTTCATGTGAGGTAATTACTGTGCTGCTGAGCTACATGCCTATTCCCGTTTCTAGCTTGAAGAACTATTTTAGGCATAAGATGGCAAGTAGTGGAAAAATATTGTCAAGATCTGAGGGGCTTTTTCAGAGAGAATCTAGAGAATTTTTCAGTGTCGAGAAACTTGATTCCTGTGTTCTGCATTCCTTTTCCCAGTTCTGTGCTTGCACAGTGGCTTGTCCCTTCAACCCCGAGGACTCCGTTTCTTCAGGAAAGACTTGGTGTGGAAGTCCTGCCCTGCTGGGGTTCCACTCACCTTGCTGCCCTTCTGGGTCCAAGTCACGCACACTCAGTAACATGATGAATGAAGAATAGCAGTTGCTCAGTCTGCCTTTTGATCTCTATGTGTTGATCTACAGGACATCACAGCCAGTTAAAGACCCTGTGATAATTACTGAAATCTTGACTCTGTGCCTCAAAATATTAATTATTTGTCTGTTTATTTATTTACTTGGATTTTTTTGAGACAAGTTTTCTCTATGTAGCCCAGTCCGTCCTGGAATTCACTGTGTAGACCAGGCTGGCCTCAAACTCGCAGAGATCCTCCTATCTCTACCTCCCAAGTGCTGGGGTTAAAGACATGTGCCACCATGCCCTACTCGTTTACTTTTTAAGCAGAATTTCCTTTGACATTTTCATGTTAAGAGCTGGTGTGGTGGTTCTCATCCGGGATTGCAGCACTCAGAAGTCTGAAGCAGGAAAAGTGTGTTTTCAGCAAGCCTGAGCTGCAGAGTAAACCCGAAACCAACCGAAAATAGATTGATAAACAAATCACCGAAACCAAAGGCAACTTCGGATTTGAGGTGCACCCGCCCCCCCTTTTCCTGGTGGTTCTCCCAAGCCAGGTGGAAGCTCTGCTCACCCGTACACCCTCAGTCCCTTGTTTTGAGGTCCAGTCTGACCTGGATCTTGCAATCGTCCCGCCTCAGCATCACACTCCTCCTCCCCCCTGTTAGGTTTGTTTCTGCAATGTCTGAATGCTGCCCTCCAGTCCTGCTGTCTTAGCTGTTTAGCCTCACTCGCTGAGAGCTGAGGCCACACTAACATGTTGGTCAGCCCTGTCCAGAGCATCAGTCACTCTATCATGTGCTGTGGTGAAGTCACAGTGCATGTCTGCAGAGGAACTTCTCGGTCCAGTGCTCTGCATTGTAAGAACCAATTAAGATCATTTGAGGCATTGTGGGAAAAGTAGAGCATGTAGTGCTTGAATCCAAGCTCAGTTCTAGGGCCAGAAAGACACATCTACCTTTACACATGGTGTTCTCCCTGTCTACACGGCTGCATTGAAGGTCCACTAGTGGATGCTTGAAAAGTGAGCCCAGCTGGGTGGCGGCGCACGCCTTTAATCTCAGCACTCGGGCAGAGGCAGGTGGATCTCTATGAGTTTGAGGCCAGCCTGGGCTACAGAGTGAGTTCCAGGAAAGGTGCAAAGCTACACAGAGAAACCCTGTCTTGAAAAAACCAAAAAAAAAAAAAAAAACAAAACAAAACAAAACAAAAAAACTGGCCAGGCGGTGGTGGCGCATGCCTGTAATCCCAGCACTCGGGAGGCAGAGGCAGGTGGATCTCTGTGAGTTCTAGGCCAGCCCGGTCTGTAGAACAAGATCCAGGACAGGCTCCAAAGCTACAGAGAAACCCTGTCTTGAAAAACAAAAAACAAACAAACAAAAAAAAACAGAGCCCAATGTATATATAGATTTTCCCCTTGCTGAAGTTCTAGTATAGTAAGAGATGAACACTATATATTATTGTATAGCAATTGTAACACTGTCCTGTAGTAAACGTATTTCAAACTTATGAATTGTTAATTTCTGGAGTTCTCCATCTGTGGGTAACTGAAATCTAGGAAAATGAGGCCATGGGTAAGGGGGATTATTTCAATCAGCATGTCTGTGCTTGGTTAGACCAAAGGCTCAAGTCCAAGAGACACTGGAGTGCCTCCACATGACTCAGGCTTGGAATTTAGGGATTGCACTTTCTTGGGGTAGTCTGCGAGTGGGCCAAGGGGTGACATCGCTTCTGTTTAGCTGTCCTTGTTCCTTACTGCTTAGGGTAGCACAAAAATGGGGTGGTTTAACATTGCAGTTGGCCTTCAGAGTCTGCTCAGCTGCTGGCCGCCTTTGCTATGAGTTTAGTTACTCTTACCTGCTCTTGTCCTAATCTTTCTGCTTTACTATAGCCCTCTTGAGGGTAGGGACTATTCCATCCACAGCCTCCTGGTCTGCTAGGCACATAAAATAAAGGGTCTGCATTGGGATTTACTATTTATTGTAGCCTGTCCGGGCTACATACAGGCTACAGACTGGATGCTGGAGGTCACACAGGCTGCCAAAGGCAGGCCTGGGGATACGGCTCAGTGGAAGGGCACTTGGCTGGGCTTGTGCGGAACTGGAAAGAATGAACTCTCAGATAGTGAGAGGCATAGGCAAGGGCATCGGGCTAGCCTGGTTTCTTTGCCTTGTAGAGTTCTAGCCAATGTCGCCTCATCATAGAGAGTCTGTCTTTTGGGCTGGGATTACAAGATCCACCCAGGGTCCTTCCCAACACAGACTCTGCTATGAGCTGTGTACACTGTCGCAGTACATGGCCTGTGGTCTGTGGGCCTGTTGACGCGGGTGAGAGCTTCTTAGTTAGAGACTCATCTTGGCAAACTCCTAGTTTCACACTTAGTTTCCTGTTGCTTCCCTGTATAAGTCAGTAATGAGTTGGACTAACAGACAACTTCTGGAAGGGCAGACTGACAGAGCTAAGCTGCTTGAGCTACTTGAGACCCTGTCTCAAAAAAGTAACTGAAGCTCCTGTGCTCATCACCCAGCTCCACTGTTGTAGTTCCTAGCTTCTTATTTCACCTCCTCCACACCAGCAAGAAGTTCCAAAACCTGTGTGTGTGTGTGTGTGTGTGTGTGTGTGTGTGTGTGTGTGTGTGTGTATTGATCAAGAGAGGACTTCAGGGTCAATGACAGACTATTTGAGGTCTAGGAGGGAAATTCCGGGTGATAGAATCAGCTCAGGTGAGTGGAAATATTTTACAGGGTTCTGGGCCACAGTCTTATCCTATCTTGGGTGCATGGATGCAGAGGTGGGTGGGTGCTGGCCCCACTATTATTCAGTCTGTGTTCGTGGTGAGTAGGAGACAGTGTGAAGCCCTGGTGCTGGGCTGTGAAGACAGCACTTGAGGAGGGGATGGGTTGTCAAGTAGAACAGTTAACGCAATAGCAGCTCTTTTGCTTATTTACAATGTGTCAGATCCTTGCTCAGAGCTTTCTGTAGCTTACTCATGAACGGCTCATGATAACTTGCAAAGATCACGGCTCATTTTAGAGACCGTAGAGCTCAGCTAACTGTCTTATGTGGGAAGCAGGGTAGCTCAGACCCCGCAGAGCAGGTGAGCCTTGAGCCTGGAGAGTTCTGCGGTGAAGCCTGAGGTCCTGAGTTGGAGGGAAGCTTGTGGGGAGAGCGGCAGGCGTGGTGGCACCGAGACTGTTTTGACTGTTGAGTCGCTTCCTGGCTCTGTGTCCATTTCAGTAGGTCAGTGGACGAAAACCCAGATGTCAAAGGATATGGAGCCGAGGGGCAGGGGAGCTGTCCATGGCAGGAGGCAGCAGGCACAGGAAAGGTGCCAGGGTGGGTTTCTGAGGCTCGGTGAGGCTTGTTTGCTTGTTGGTGCCTCTCTCACCTAGTGCTAGAGAGCCAAGCCTGAGAGTGAGGCTGGGGAGCAGCCCGCATGTAGGGTCTCCTGGGAGCCTTGGGCCATGTGAGTCCTGTCTGATAATGTATTCCATACATCGTTGGTTGGTTGGTTGGTTTGTTACTAGTTTGGGGACTGAGGGGAGGTCAGAGCTGAGTCTGCTGTGGTTTCCTAGCTGCTGCCTGGGTGCCAGCCATGTAGTGGGTGAGCCTCAGGAGACGTGTTGTTGACATCTCTCTGCGCTGTCTACTGCATTAGAGATAAAACCTCTAGGACATCCTTTATTGCATTGCTCATGGCTTTGCTCTCTGTGACCTATTGCTGCCGAGGACACATTTAAGTGTCTTGGTTTCCGTGTTGATGAAATGGCCGGCAGCGCCATCTTTCCGCAGAGCTGGGGATAGTTTCTGTTGCGGTCGTGGTAGGAGGTGCTGGGTTTGCTTCCCCTCTCCCTAGCTCACAAGTTCATTTTGATTACATGTAGGTTGAGTCTTCAAAGCCCTGGTACTAACCTCACATCCAGCAGGGTGTGAGGCTGTGCGTGCTGGTGGCCGGCTTGGAGCCCTAGCAGAGGAAGGAGCTGCCTGAGAACCTAGTCCGTTAGGGCGTGAACTTCTTAGGGCTCATTTGACCTTGGCTGCTGAGGGGCTTTTGTGGGTGGCAGCCCCTGTCCCTCTTGCTGTCTCAGAGCTATGATGACATGGCCTCACCGAGCCGGGAGGGGTTGGAGCTCTGCTCTGTCATTGTCTTCTGGGGGACTGTTCCCTGCCTGTCTGCATGCCAGTGAGGGTTGCCCTCCGAGTGTTGTAGGAACCACTAACAGGCCTGTCTGCCTCCATGCCGGGGTGAGTGGACACTGCCCTGCCACGGCACGTGAGCTGGCTGGCGAGCCGTGCACCAGCCTCGTGTGCTCTCGGACCTTTCTCACAGGCGGTGTGGCCTGTCCCCGTTTTCACGGTGACTGTGCTGGCCGTTTTGGCTGCTTGTTTGTTAGTAGTAGGTACAACACAAACGTGTGAATAATGAACTCCAATCATTGCCATTTCTGCCTGCAGCCTGGAATTGTGTCGCCATTTAAACGAGTATTCCTAAAAGGTGAAAAGAGTAGAGATAAGAAAGCCCATGAGAAGGTGACAGAGAGGCGCCCTCTGCACACTGTGGTGCTGTCCTTACCCGAGCGCGTCGAGCCAGACAGACTGCTGAGCGACTATATTGAGAAGGAGGTGAAGGTAAGTCATCGTGGGCCACAGGGCGCTCCTGCCAACAGTTCCTGTCAGCCCCACAGAACAAGTTAGCCTGTGTCCTCCCCGCTGTCTTGCCTCCGGATAACAACTGGAAAACTCCGCCCAGCCCCAGTCCTTAACTCCAGTTTCTGATCCTTTGTGTGGCAGTGTGCTACTCCGTCTCTTGAAGGTCATGGGTGTTGTGTTGCCACCAGAAAAGGCTTGTAGAAGAGGGAAACCATGCCTTCCCTGTCTGCCGATGACAACACGAGCTTGTTCCAGGAGCCATTGTGTGTTCAGGGCCCAGATCCTTAGCCTGAATGCTTGACGTCTTAACGTCTCAGAGGCTTGTGCCCAAGAGACCAGTCAAGCTGTGTGATGTCTCCTGAAATGGAGATAAATTAATAAAATTGTATAAAGCCCTAAGTTCCGAGGGAGTAGGAGAGGTGACAGTCTGTGAGAGCCCAGGGATGGATTGGTCAGGACCTCCACACTGGCAGGCGGGGCATTGGAGATACTGATTCACGGCATAGGCTGAAGAAGATGGAGACGTTAAGTCAGAGCCTGTTGTGGGGGTGAGAATACATAACCCCTCTTGTGTTCAGGCTCCCAGAATGTCTGTGAACAGACCTTTCCCACAGTTTACAGTCAAGTGTAGCTTCTTGATGGGGAAGCTGAGGAGTTCCATACCCCCCTAGGAATTACCACCCGATCAGCTTGAGTAAAGCCCAGCCGATGGAAAGTCTGCCCCGTACACATCTTCAGTCAGCTCTTCAGGGCCTCGTTTTAAACACAGGCAGCAGATAAGTACATTTGAGGCAAACCTTAACATGAAGATTGAGCCCACGAGAATAAACACGGGTGAGAAGACAGTGGTTCCGGAAGTAAGAGCACCTGTGGGCGTCGTGCATCACACGACAGTGGGTCACGTTCTGCGAAAAGCGTTGTTGGATAGCTTCACTGTCAGGAAAATCACAGTGTTGGGATCTCCATGTAGTTGGGGGCATTGGTCACTCATTGTGTTCTTTTTTCTTTTTCTTTTTTTTTTTTCCTGGAGCTGAGGATCGAACCCAGGGCCTTGCACTTGGTAGGCAAGCACTCTACCACTGAGCTAAATCCCCAACCCCTCATTGTGTTCTTGATGTTACGACAGAGTAGGGTAAACAGGAGATGAATGAGGCTGCTGTTTGTTGGCTGCTGGGAAACTGCTTTTAACTGATAACAAACTAGGTTTTTTGTTTGCTTTAAAAAAAACTTTTTTAGTGGCTTGGTTAATTTTATATGTACAGGTGTTTTACTTACACGTCTGTGCACCACATGCATGCAGTGCCCTTAGAGCCAGAAGAGGGTGCAGGAGCCTCTGGAACTTGTGCCGGGAATTGAACTCAGGACCTCTGGAAGAGCAGCCAGTGCTCTTAACCTCTGAGCCATCTCTCCTGCCCCTCTTTGCTTTTTTTGAGACAATGTCTCCCTATTGTATCTCAGGCTATCTTTAATTCAGGGTCTTCCTTCCTCAGCTTCCTAAGTGATGGGATTGCAGGTGTGCCTCTACACTTGATAGTAAACTGTTTAGACAAGAGAACACTCAAAAATGCTAAAGAGCATAGTGTAGTAATACACAGAGCACCGACATAGTTATATTAGTTACTTTTCTCCTTGCTTTGACAGAAGAGTCGATGAGAACAACTTAAGGGAGGCTTTCTTTGGCTTCTGGTTTCAGGGTTCATCACCGTAACAGGGAGGTCATGGCCTCGAGAGCATGAGGCACTGGTCACACGGCATCGCAGTCAGGACGCAGAGGTAGATGAAGGCTGGTGCTCAGCTCACTCTGCTTCTCATTCAGTCCGGGATCCCAGGCCATGGCATGGTGCTGTGCAGCCTGCAGTTGGGTCTTCACACTTCAGTTTACCCAGTCTAGAGACTCCCTCACAGACGCCCCACAGGTCTGTCTCCTGAGTAATTCTAGATTCAAGTTGACAGTCTTAGTATCACAGTCATTTATTAAGGTTGCCAAATACTATGTATGTGCTGTATAGCTGTTAATATATTCTGGCTTGTTCATGTGTGTATCACTATGGATTGAGTCATGGGTTCTTGCACTGTGACGTTAGTACAGCCACAAAGTTCGTCAGCACTAGGAAAATGTGATGCCTTTATGATTTTAGGGAACCATTGTTATATTAGCTGTCATTGGCCAGGTCATCAGTAGGCAGCACATGGCTATGTGTAATAGTCTCAAGAAGACAAGAAGACACTGCTAATAATGTAATAGCAAGGGATCTACTTTTGTTTTTGTTTTTTTTTAAGACAGGGTTTCTCTGTGTAGTTTTGGTGCCTGTCCTGGATCTCGCTCTGTAGCTCAGGCTGGCCTCAAACTCACAGAGATCCGCCTGGCTCTGCCTCCTGAGTGCTGGGATTAAAGGCATGTGCCACCACTGCCCGGCTACTACTTTTGTCTTTTTAAATTTATTTTTATTATTTTTAATTTTTTTGAGTGTGTGTGAGTGTGTATGTGTACACACGTGTGTGTGTGTTTGTGTGTGTGTGTGGCTATATGCTGGTGAGTACAGTACCTGCAGAGATTAGAGGCATTGGATCACCTGGAGCTGGAGTTAGAGATGGTTGTGTGCTGCCTAATGTGGATGTTGGGGTGTCGGTCCTCTGAGAGAATAGTCTTTCAGGACCCAGGGAAAGACCCTGTCTCAACAATCAAGGTTGGCAGCCTCTGAGAAACAGCCACCTCTGGCCTCTACATGTGCACATACACCATGTGTATACACACACACACACACACACACACACACACACGCACGCACGCATACATGCCTGCTCACCTATAAATACAAACAAATGCACAGTGTTGAAGAGAAAGTAGAGAGCAACTGAGTAGATGGAGAGACGTGAAAGAGAAATATTGTGTTGTGTGCTGGAAGGTTCAGCTTATTTCACGTCAGTTCTCTCGAGTCCATAGGAGCGGACCAGCACCTTTAAAAGCATAAACTACACAGGGCATCCATCTGAAATAGGTAATTTGATCAGCTCGGTGACAGCAGTTTCTGTCACAATTCCAGCAAGCTGGTTTTGTAGACAGAAGTAAGATTAGTAGAAATATGTCTGCGAAGGCTAGAAAAGAGTGACTAAGACGATTCTTTTTGGGAACAAAGAGAGTAATGAGGAGTCAGCTGCCCCGTGTCAGGTCACGTTGGAGTGTTTCTGCTCCCAAGATTGCAGAGGGCTGGCGTGGGCTGGGGAACAGTATTGTGAGCCTAGAAGTAGACCCATACAGATCTGTCGTATGGTCTTGTGGAGTGCAAGAGCCATTCTGTGGAGGAAGAAGGACCATGTCAGCAACCACACAGGAGCAGGTGGACGACATAGGCAAAAAGGGACCTTGCTCAACACATTACACCTTCACAAAAGCCAACTTAGAGTGGACTATGGGCTTAAGTGTCCACTTATAAAATTTGTAAGGGCACGGGAGGGGGACAGAAAATAATGCATGGTGTCAGGCTAGGCAGAGTTCTTAGATGACACTAGAAATGACCCATAAAAGGCAAACTGATCATCCAGACTTTCAAAAGGCAAAAATTTCAGTCTGTATGTGAGGATAAAATAGCAGTAGGGTATTTCCTTAGCATGCACAGGACCCAGGGGTCTATCCTCATACCACAAAAGAAAAGATGAGAAGACATGCTACAGACTGAAAGGAAATATTTGGAAGCCACATATCCGACCAAGACTAGTATCTAGGACAGAGCAAAACCTTTCCAGATTCAATGTGAAAGCAATCCAGTTGGAACGTGGCCAGATACAGAGACATTGCTGTGAAGGGGGTAAGCGAAGTGGTAGTTAGGGATGAGAGGATGTCTAGCAGTCTGGCCGTCAGGGAAACGCAGACAAAAGCCAGATCAGCACACTACTAACGGAGTGCCGGAAATAGAACAGCGGCAACACCTGGTACTGGTGAGGATGCAGAGAACGGAGCTCGTGTCCTGATGCCGGAGGGAGTCTAGCACTTTCTTCAAACCTCAGTATTAGTTACTAGCTACTCAGCACTTGCTTTCTAACCCTTTCATCCCACTGAGCTGCGAGATGTTATTTATATGAAAAATGGCATCTGCATATTCAAAGTAGTTTTTACAAGCCTTTGTGTATGTGTGTGTGTCAGTGTCAGAAGCAGGTAGATCTCTATGAAGAAAACCTGCCAGCCTAATCTATATAGGAAGTTCCAGGCTACCTGAGAGTACATAGTGACCTTGTCTCCACACCAAACAAACAAACAAGCAAAAAAAAAAAAAAAAAAAAAAAAGGAAAGGAAAGGTTATGTATAGCTGGGCAAGGTGATGTGCTCCTGTGATTCCAGCTGCTCAAGAGAATGAGGAGGGGGATCACTTGAACCCAAGAGTTCAAGGCCATCCTGGGCAGAGGGGGAAGAGATGGATTGTTGGTGGTAACATTCATTTAAAGTGGCAAATCACCAGCCATTTGTGGTGGGGCACTCCCTTGATCCCAGCACTTGGGAGGCAGAAGCAGGCAGATCCCTAAGTTCAAGGCCGGCCTGGTCTACAGATCGAGTTCCAGGACAGCCAGGGCTACACAGAGGAACCCTGTCTAACTAAATGACTAAATAACAAAAACTTAATTAAATGACTAAATAAATAAAATGTTAAATAACAAAGGCAAGTTAAAAAAAAAAAAAAGCAGTGTGTGAACAGGACTAGTTCCTGAGCAGTGCAGTGAGCTGTCCAGACGACAGAACACTGAGAAATGTGATTAAAAGGGAAGTAGAGACCAACCGGGTATGGCGGCTCAGACCTCCAACCAGCTCTTGGGAGGCAGGGGTAGGCAGATATTATGAGTTTGAGGAGACCATCATGGTCTACATAGTGAGTTTTGGACCAGCCAGGGCTATGTAGTGAGATCCTGTTTCAAATGGGTTTGTTGGGGGGTCATGATATAATTGAAAATTGGAAGATAGTATTCTTAAAATGATAAATGAAAAAATGGCCATGTGCCAGAAGGTAAGCTCTAAGCCAGGCTGGAGCGGCTTAGAAGATTGTCCTGGTTGACTGGGTTGGTGGTTTTTATATTAGTCTAACCACAATTAGTCTTTTTAATCACACACATTTGTTACTTTGACAAAATCTACTAGTGGCAGGGGAAAACTTCTCCCCTACTCCAGTGTGGTTCTTTTTTTTTTTTTTTTTTTCTCGAGACGGGGTTTCTCTGTGTAGTTTTTTGCGCCTTTTCCTGGAACTCACTTGGTAGCCCAGGCTGGCCTCAAACTCACAGAGATCCACCTGGTTCTGCCTCCCGAGTGCTGGGATTAAAGGCGTGTACCACCACCACCCGGCTCAGTGTGGTTCTTTAAGAAAGTATTTTAGGCCGGGCGGTGGTGGCGCACGCCTTTAATCCCAGCACTCGGGAGGCAGAGCCAGGTGGATCTCTGTGAGTTCGAGGCCAGCCTGGGCTACCAAGTGAGTTCCAGGAAAAGGCGCAAAGCTGCACAGAGAAACCCTGTCTCGAAAAACCAAAAAAAAAAAAAAAAAAAAAGAAAGTATTTTAGGTTTTGAATGAGCATTGATAAAGTCAGTGACCTAGTGAATGATGAGTCCACACAGCAGCAATGTTTTACATTTCCACACACATCTTTCATCATCCTCACAAAACGACCATGAAGTGAAATGTTTTCCATGGCATGCTGACCTCTAGCTCGGTGTATTTGGTGTGACACTAGCTCCGGGGCCTGGTGTCTGAGTGGATACCGGGCCGACTGCGGCTTTCGTCTCTGCTTTTCCCACAAGGCAGCGAGCTGGATTTGATTCACCACTTTGCTCTGCAGTGTGGGGCTGAGATCATTTTTAGGGGTTCTGGGTGGCCTCCTCTGCTTGAGTAACCCACAAGTCAGGGGGCCGGTGTGAGGGTTGTGTCCTGTGTTCAGTAAGTGGGGGTAGCTGGTCTCCAGCTCTTTTTCACTCAGGGGACACTAGGAGGCAGACCCATTCTTGCAGTGATTCCCTGACTTCCGTACGTCCATACCACACACAGGGCTGGTTGGCAGTGTCTGTCCCCAGGTGTCAACGTCACCTACAACTTTTATTCCAAAACCCTTTGAAGATGATCATTTTCTCAGTTATATGTACCCAGGTCAACAAAGTCCCTTCAGAAAGATGGAGTCCTTCTGTAGCTAGAGTTTTCCTGCCCGGCCCACAGTCAGGACAAATCTCTCTCATCTGCCAGTCCCACAGCCGCTCAGACCTGACTAAGTAAACACAGAGACTTATATTGGTTACAAACTGTATGGCCATGGCAGGCTTCTTGCTAACTGTTCTTACAGCTTAAATTAATCCATTTCTATAAATCTATACCTTGCCATGTGGCTCGTGGCTTACCGGCATCTTCACATGCTGTTTGTCATCGTGGCGGTGTCTCTGACTCAGCCTTCCACTTCCCAGCTTTATTCTCCTCCTTGTCCCGCCTATACTTCCTGCCTAGCCACTGGCCAATCAGTGTTTTATTGATTGACCAATCAGAGCAACACATTTGCCATACAGAACATCCCACAGCATCCTTCCCTTCCAGCTCTCCTCTCCGTCACCATAGGGTGTGAGAGCTGCTCAGAACTAGAAATGGAGTCAGCTTGGTACTTGGTTACAGAAGCTTGCCTTGGCCTTCTGCTTGCCCATTTCTATGTGGTTTGCAAATTACACAGTGAACTGTTGGCTTCACCTCTTGCTCCGAGGGACTTCACCACTCCGTGAGCCAGATGCTCAGGTGGCCCACTGTCACGTTGACCTTGCTGCATGTTACCAGCCCTGCCTGTCCTGCCCTTGGTGAATTGCTACTGCCTGACTTGTGCAGTTCCTGGCCTGTGGCCTCTTCATCCTAGGGGCCCAGTTCTGAGTGCTCACACCCCACAGTTAGTTTCCCATGCAGAGGCTGGCCGTCCCAGAGAGCCTCAGGGCACCCAAGCTCTTCCCAGAAGTCCTCAGTGCTGTGGTGGTTAGAGCACCTTCAGGCCTCCTGAGGGACTGGCGCGTTTCCCGGTGGGTTTGCTGAACATTTTGATCTGTGGTCCTCTGTGAGAGTTGGGTCGTCTGTTCTCTGCTTAGTACCTGCATGTCTAGTTCCTTTTTGCTGCTGTGATAAACACCATGACCTAAGGCAACTCGGTGAAGACAGGGTTGATTTCATCCTTCAGCTTATAGTCAGGAAGAGAAGTCAGGGCAGGAACTCAAGGAAGGAACCTGCAGGTAGGAGCTGATACAGAGACCGTAGGGGAGTGCTTGCTTCCCTTAGCTTGCTTGACCTGCTTTCTTTCAGAACCCAGGACCACCTGCCCAGGAGTGGCACCACCCACAACGGGCAGTGTCCCGTAATCAAGAAAATGCTCTAGGCTGGGTGGTGGTGGCGCACGCCTTTAATCCCAGCACTCGAGAGGCAGAGCCAGGTGGATCTCTGTGAATTCGAGACCAGCCTGGTCTACAAAGCAAGATCCAGGACAGGCACCAAAACTATACAGAGAAACCCTGTCTCAAAAAAAGAACCAAAAAAACCACCACCACAACAACAGAAGAAAATCGTGGGCTGAGCAGTGGGTACACAACTGAAGACTGACTGTTCCGCTCTAGAATCTCTCAGTAGCCCGTAGTTCAGCAGTAAGGAGGAGGGCCCCAGGAGCTCCTCCTCTACCCCTGACTGACAGTTGACAGAGCCCACCCTGTTCAGGCCCAGTGCCAACAACTAAGGTTGCTGACTTCGTGGTTACAGTGATTACATAGGGTTTAGAGGTCGGCACTTCTCAGGGCTTCTCTGTCTTCTGGCTCTTACGTTTTTTTCCTGCCCCTCATCAGCAATGTCCCTGAACCTTAGAGGGAGTGGCGTAAATGTCTTTTTAGGGATGAGCACTCAGCAGCCACTTATTCTCAGCATTTTGTCACTGGAAAACGTTGTAGCAGTTTTTTCCCTCCCTCTCTGTGTACACACACAAGCACACAGAGTGTAGAGAGCAGGCATCGGGACCTTTGAGGCACTTTACAGTCTAGCTCATAGGACAGGTGACATGGCTCAGCGGATAAGATACTTACCATTAATCCTGGCGACTTGAGTTTAATTCTGGGAACCTAGATGGCTGAGAGAACCAGTTCCTCCAGGTTGTCCTCTGATCTCTACCTGTGCCTTGGCATTGCATGCCCTTCCTCCCTTACCACAGCCCTAAAAAAATAACATAGATATGGTATTATTTTTTGTTGATTTTGTTTTGAGGCAGGGTCTCACTATGTAGTCTTGGCTGGCCTGGAACTCACAGAAATCTTCCTGCATCTGCCTCCCAAGTGCTGGGATTAAAGACATGTGCCACCATGCCTGGCTAGATACAGTATTAGCAGAATTAGTTTTGTGTGTGTGCTCATGTATATAGATACGGTATTAGCAGGATTAGTTTTTTGTATGTGCTCATGTATATAAATATGGTATTAGCAGAATTAGTTTTGTGTGTGTGCTCATGTATGTGTTCACGTGAGTGTGGGTACATGTGTGTGGAAGTCAGACGGTAACCTCAGATGTTGGTCTCTCTCGTTTGCCTCTCTGTACCCAGGCCAGCTGGCTATGAGCTTGCAGGAATTCTCCTGTCTCACCTCCCATCTTGCCGTAGGATCCCTGAAGTTGTTATGCCCTACTTGATGTAGCTTCTGGAGATTTTAACTCAGGGTCATGTTTACATGGCAAATGTTTTTGCCTACTGAACCACCTTCCCAGCCCCTTAGTCCGGACTGGTCTTGAACTCCTGACCCTGCTTTCACCTCCTGAGTACTGGAATTACTGGCATGCTCCACCATGCCCTGCTTGGAACACCCACCATCCCCCATTCCTTTCTGAGCTGGCTCACTGTTTAGGAAGGCTTTTCGTTACTGAGTTTACTTTAATGGATCATGGGGATGTTCAGATTGTTTTCTGTGAGCTCCTCCTCCTTTGGGAGACTGTTTCTGCAAGCAGACATTGCATGCTGGCCTCTTTTAAAGGTAAGGTGTATTTATGACCCAGAATGTGGTCACAGGACAGATGCCGCGTATGAGCAGAGGAGTGTGCAGTCTACTGTTGCTGGATGCTGTTGACTAGCTGGCCGGTACAGCCAGTTGAGTGACGGTGCCAAGTTCAGCTCTGTCCTGATTGGCTGGGGAGGCCAAGGGTCAGGACACGTGAATGTGTGTGTACATGTGGAAAGTCCAGAGGTCAACACCAGATGTCTTCTTCCTCCTTTGCTGTCCATGTTATTTTTCTGAAACAGCGTCTCTTGCTGAACCTGGAGCTGATTGGCTGGCCAGCAGGCCTCAGGGATCCTCCTGTCTCTGCCTCCTCAGCTGAGTTACCGGAGTGTTCTTCCTCATGGGGGCGCTGGGGATAGAACTCAGGTCCTCAGGCTGCACAGCAAGCTCTTAACTACTGGGCAGTTTCCCAGCCCCTCTGATCTCTGCGTCCTGCGTCTGTCCATTTCTGACTGAGGTTGTTGAGGCCTGAGCTGTGATAGAGTTGTCTACTTTTCCTTGTAGTTCCGCTAGTTTTCACGTCCTCATACTTGGGTACACACACCATGGTTAGAAACACACAGCACATTGTGGATTACTATGTCTTATTGAAGAATTGACTCCTGGCTGGGCACTCGGAAGTCAGAAGCAGGTGGATCTCTGTGAGTTCATGCTACCCTGATCTACATAGTGAGTTCCAGGACAGCCAGGGCTACATAGTGAGACCCTGTCTCCAAAACAAAACAAGAAGAACTGACTCATTTATGGGCTTGTCTGCCTCTTTTGTCTCTGATTCCCTCCTGTGGTGCTGGGGATTGGGCCCATGGCCTCCTGAGCACCAAGCTAGTGCTCTACCACCTAGCCACACCTCCAGTCCTTCTGTCCACCACCTAGCCACACCTCCAGTCCTTCTGTCCACCACCTAGCCACACCTCCAGTCCTTCTGTCCACCACCTAGCCACACCTCCAGTCCTTCTGTCCACCACCTCGCTACACCTCCAGTTCTTCTACTTTTCTTATCCAGTCTTTCCTGAAAGGAGACTACATTGGTTTTCTTTCCTTGAGCACTAGCTCAAGATGACTTTTTCTATTTTCTCTTAATGTGCATGCATCTTCATAATCAAAATGGTTCTCTTGTAGAGAGCATAGCTAGATCTTGCTTTACTTTAAAATCCAATCTGAGCCAGGCATGGTGGTCCTCACCTTTAATCTCAGCACTGGGGAGGCAGAGACAGGAAGATCTCTGTGCTAGAGGCCAACCTGTTCAGGACGGCCAGGGTAACATAGAGAGACCCTGTATCCATACAAACAAATAACAACAATAATAAAAGAAATAAAACCCAGTCTGACGGTATTTTTTTCGTGTGTGTGTATGTATGTGTGTGTGTGTGTGTGTGTGTGTGTGTGTGTGTGTACGTACACTTATGTTGTCACAAAGGCCAGAGAAAAGAGCATCAGGTATCCTGCTTTGTCACTTTCTACCATATTTCCTTGACACAAGGTCTCTTACTCAACTATGCTGGCAATCAGCAAATCCGGCGATCCTCCTGACTCCACCACCCACAGCACAGGGTTACAGGCACCTGGGGGATCATGCCCAGCTTTTTACATTGGCTCTGGGGATTTGAACCCAGGTCCTTGTGCTTACATGGCAAGGGCTTTTACTTAAGTTATCTCCTCATCCCGTGTGTGTATGTGTGTGTGTGTGTGTGTGTGTGTGTGTGTGTGTGTGTGTGTGTGTGTATTTTACTAGGGATTAAACCTAGGGCCTCACACATACTATATCCCTAAAGCCCAAAAGTCAATAGTGATACAGCTGGATTAATACTTAACCGTGTTTAAGCTTTTTCCTTCCCTTGGTCTTCGCTTCCTTTTTTTCTCCTCTTTCTGCTTTCTCTGGTTTTATTTGAGGATTTTGTACAGTGTTTTTCTTCTCCCTGACCATAGCACAAATATATCTATATGTTTGTTTAATTCAAATATATTATTTTAATTTAACTTGATGCCTTGGAATTTGCAGAAAGCATTACAACTAACCTCACTCCACTTTCAGACAGTGCCGTCCTGTTTTGTGTGTTGTGGCCTTTTTTTTTTTTTTTTTTTTTTCTTTTTTTTCCCCTCAAGACAGGGTTTCTCTGTGTAGTTTGGTGCCTGTCCTGGATCTCACTCTATAGACCAGGCTGGCCTCGAACTCACAGAGATCTGCCTGGCTCTGCCTCTCGAGTGCTGGGATTAAAGGCATGCACCACCCACCGCCTGGCTGTGTTGTGGTCATTTTATTAATGAAGACAGATTGAGTAACCCTCATCAGGAAAACATCAAAAGTGATTCAGATTTTGGAGTTTTTCTGGCATTGGAATCTTTTCATCATGTTTTATAGGTTGAGCATCCCTGAAAATCCTAAACGCTGCACAGTTTGGAACTTTCCAGCATCATGTTAACACTCAGTGTTCAGAGTGTTCGATTAGGGTGCTTCTCCTGTACACTGTCCACCCCCATCCCAGTGTCAGTTTCGCTCTGCCTGTCTCTCTCGTCCTCATGCTCCTCTCACCTCGTGCACTCTTGCTCTTGTTTTCAATCAACTGCTATCAGGGCAATTAAAATAAGAAAAGAGAAAATTGGATTTTACCTTTATTGACATATTCTTTGTCCGTGTGGATCACAGATTCTGGTCCAGTAATTGTCCTTCTCCCTGAAGGTTTTTGAAGATTTATTAATGTATTTTATGTATGCCTGTGCCTGCATATATATATGTGTGTGTGTCTAGTGCCTGGAGAAGCCAGAAGAGACTTTGGATTCCCTGGAAATGGAGTTACAGATGGTTGTGAGCTGCCATGTGGGTGCTGGGAGCTGAACCTGGATCCTCTGCAAGAGCAGCCAGTGCTCTTAACTGCTGAGCCCTTCTGGAGTTCTTCCAACATTTTTTTAAAAATTCATTTACTTTTATTTTATGTGCAGTGGTGTTTTGCCTGCAGGTATGTCTGTGGAAGAGTGGCAGATCTTGGAGTTACAGACAGTTGTGAGCTGCTTGTGGGTACTGAGATTTGAACCCAGGTCCTCTGGAAGAACAGTCAGTGTGCCCTTAACGTCTGAGCCATTTTCTCCAGCCCCATAACCTTTCTTACCAGATATCTGAGATCTTTTTTTTCTTTTTAAGCAGGGTCTCATTAAGTATCCTTGGGTGGCCTAGAGATCTGCCTGCCTTCACCTTGCCTCTGGAATGCTGGGATTAACGGGTTGTGCCACCACACCTGGCCTGCTTTTGTTTTTAAGGTAGAGCCTTACTCATAGCTCAGACTGGCCTGGAGCTCGTTCTGTAGCCCGGCCTGGCCTCTCCCTGGTGCTGATCCTCTGCTTCAGCCTCTTCAGTGTTGTGGTTATACCGGGCTGCAGCTTTACATTTTTATTTCTTTTCACTTTTGAAGAATAATTTTACTGGATTCATAATTATAGGCTGGCAGGTTTTCCTCTGAAATCTTTAAATCCTTCATTCTTGTCTTGTATTCTGAAAAGCAAGCAGCTCAGTGTCATTTTTAACTTTGGCCTTTTTCTAGAGTGTTTGTTTCTCTTCATTTAAGCTTTGTTTTTCTCTTTCTGAAAACGGTCTAGGTTTATGTGTAGACTTTGTGCTTTCTCTCCTGTTTAGCGTTCTGATCTCTCTGGCTCGGGTTGGTATGTTCACCTTAAATGGAGAAATTCTTAGACATCAGTGCTTTAAATATTTCTTTTCCTTTTTTCTTAAAAGTTTCCCTTTAGTTATGTGTATACATTTGTATCTGCGTGAGAGTATGTGTATGAAGGTGACCTGAGGTGAGTGTTGGAACTGAACCCAGTCCCAGCCAGAAAAGCCAGTGCTCTTAGCCACTGGGCCATCTCCTTACCCCGACCCCTTTTAGCTTGCTCATCTATCACGTTGTGTCTGTAGTTGTCCTGCTTTCCTAGCTGTTCTGTTTCTATCATTTTTCCTTCCCCTTCCCTCTCTCTCAAATACTCTGGCCTCAGATTTACTACATGACTGACGGTGCCCTCAAACTCCTGATCTCCTGCCTCTGCCTCCCGAGTTCTGAGTTACAGACGTGTCCTATTTCGCTGGCTCCCTTTGCTTTTCAGTTTAGGAATTCTCTCTTGATACATCCACAAGTCCAAGCCCATTGATTCCTTTCTTGGCCAATATATCCAGTAGACTGGTGAGCCCACCAGAGGTGTTCTTTATTGCTGCTACAGTGTTGTTGATTTCTAGGATTTCCTGCTGATTCCTTCTTTGACTGCCCTCTTTCTGCTTCCATTGCCTGTCTCCTCGTCTGTGTTGTGCACTTTTCCATTTTATCTTTTGGCATGCTTATGACAGTTGTTTTTTAATCACTGTGTCTCTGCCATGTCTGAAACGCTACCATTTGTGGACCCTCCCAACTGTGGTCCTGCCTTCTCATCTGCCTTGTAAGTCATTGAACTCCAGGCATGACACTCCAGGTACAAGGAATTAAGTGTGAGGGTTTATGGTAGTCTGCCAGGTAATTAAACTGTTCTGACTTGTAAGTATACATGCCAGCAGCTGTGATTCCCTTTTCCTTCCTAGGGAACCTTCTTAAGTAAGGCCCTCAGTCTGTAGTTCTTTCTGGTTGAAACAAGAGCCTTTGTTGGTGGGCGAGAGCTGTGTTGATTGTCTAGTGATTAGGCCTCCATGTCTTTGTGAACTTGTCTCTGGGCTGTGAACCCCAAGTTTGCTTTTTGGTTTTGTTTTCTTTTGTTGTCAGTAGGATAAACCAGAGGCTAGGGGAGTAGGAGTCACATATTTTCCTGCTTGTAGGTAGGTGGTTTAGGCCCTGGAAAGGTGTTTTCTTTGACAAAAATGCCTATATTAGGAATGATAGAATGCTCTGTTTTTTTGTTTTGTTTCGTTTTTTTTTTTTTTTTTTTTTTTTTGAGACAAGGTTTCTCTGTGTAGCTTTGAGCCTTTCCTGGATCTCCCTCTGTAGACCAAGCTGGCCTCAAACTCACAAAGATCCGCCTGCCTCTGCCTCCCGAGTGCTGGGATTAAAGGTGTGTGCTGCCACCACCCGGCGAATGCTCTATTTATACTTTGATATTTTACTCCTTTCTTTTTATTTCATTTTTTTGTTTGTTTGTTTGTTTTTCAAGACAGTTGTTTTCTGTGTCGCTCTGGCTGTCCTAGAACTCACTCTATAGACCAGGCTGGCCTTTAACTCATAGAGATCCACCTGCCTCTGCCTCTGCCTCCTGAGTGTGTTCGCCACCACCGCCCGGCCCCTGGCAGCTGTCTTGCTGTGATGATGAGAGTGACATTCCCAGGCTCTTGACATGCTCACCAGAAACTGAAAGTTCATTTTCACTCCCCTTTTAATAAAGAACCTTAAATATATGAATTAATAAAGGACTGAGAAAGGTTGAGCCCAGGAATTCTCTTCTTGGGAGGAATATATTGGTAGGCTGTTAGTTGGTAAGAACTAGGCATGGAGGGTTCCCTGGAGGTGGGGAAGTTTGCTGTGACTTGGACTACAGCTGCTGGGTGCTGCAGACATGCACTGTGACCAGGTGCCTCCCGGGGTCTGCTGCCAAGCCTCCTACACTGTGGTGGGCACCTGAGCATGGGGCTCCAGAGATGAAAACTTATACCAGAGGAGTCACCAAGATCAGCTCCAGTGACAGCTGTGGACTCTTAGCTCTGGTAGTCAGGTTCTGTCCCTCGGGTGATTATGAAGCCAGTGAAGTAGCTTCAGGGCTAAAGGCACTTGGCTTTGCCAGACTGATGGTCTGAGTTTGATCCCCAGAACCTGCAGTAGAAGGAGAGAGAACCATCTCCCAAAAGTTATCTTCTGATCTGCACACATGTACCGTGGTGTGTGTGCAGACATCTTCCTACACCTACACACACACACACACACACACACACACAGAGTAATTACAGAATAAAAAATTTAAAATATAGCTGTGGGACCTGGATTCACTTCCCAGCACCCATGTGGTGGCTCACACCATGTAAAACTCCAATTCCAGGGGATCAAGTACTTTCTTCTGACCTTTGTGGGCACCAGGCAAATACAGGGTACACATACATACATGTGGCAAGACACTCATAAATATAATTTTTAAAATACACATTTATGTTTTATATGAGGGGGAAAAACTAAGCATGTAGTGTACGACAGAACCGCCCTCACAGCCTCAGTGCCCCCGTCACTTGTCTGGAGATGTGTGCTGAGCCAAGGCCTTGCGGCCTGCTTGCTTTTGTCTTGACAGTCATTAGTGCTGCTTTGGTAGAGTGTTAGCCTGGGTGAGAACAGACTCTTCCTTGTGGTTCTGGAGACAGAGGCTCTCACGATGAAGCTATTCTCAGTGCATCGTCTGTGGTAGGAAGTGGAAGGACAGGAGGGTGGGAGAGCAGAATGAAACTTGTTCTTTCCGAGTGCACCAGGTCCAGAGTGCTGACTGGTGCCTGCAACCCCGGGACTGGAAGCTGGAGCAGGAGGATGAGGGGCTGGGGATGTGGCTCAGTAGACAGAGCTCTTTGCCTGGTCCCCAGTACTGCCAAAAGCGGAGGCGTGGCCCCTCTCTACGATGCCAGGGCTCCAGAGGTAGAGGCAGGAGGGTCAGAAGTTTACGGTCCTTGGCAGCAGAGGGAATTTAAGGCCTGGCAAAATTATGTGAGACATTGTCTCAAGCTAAAGTAGAGTGAGTTCCAGGCCAGCCAGAACATAGCAGGAAAGAATGGAAAGGGGGTGGGGTGGGGGAGATGGCTCAGTAGTTCAGAACACTTGCTGCTTTTCCAGATGACCTGGGTTTGATTGCCAGTAGCCACGTGGTGGTTCACAGTCATCTATAATGCCAGTCCCAAGGAATTCAATGCTCTCTCTTGGTCTCCATGGGTACTAGGCATGCATGTGGTGTATGAATGGAAGGGAGAGAGGGAGAACCTGCGGGGGGCTGTAGACGTGACGCCGTGGTTAAGAGCAGTGGCTGCTCTCTCGGAAGATCTTAGTTCATTCCCAGCACCATGTGGTGGCTCACAAGTGTTTGTAACTCCAGTTTGAGGCGATCTGACGTCTTCTTCTGCCCTCGTGGTACCAGACACACATGCAGACAAAGCATCCATGCACATAAAACGAGACCCTGCTTCTGCTCTAATGTCACCACCTCATTTCTAAGGTCAGAGCCTCTGTGAGCTGATTACCTCCCGCAGCCCCACCTTTCGGCACTGTTACTGAAGGGTTGAGTTTCAAACATGGATCTCGGGAGGTGCATGCAAACCGTGGCACTTCACTTTTCTATCTGTGTACATTTGTCAGCGGGGCTGACCTTGCCCTTTTTTTTAAAAATTTTTATTTTTAGTGGGGCCATGCACAGTGCCCCAACAGTGACCGGAAACACCTGCCACCTAGGTCCCTATTCTACCAAAACTTGTCTTGAGATATCTTTGAAAGACTTTTGATACCAGCTGTGATACCACACAGAGCAGTGGGAAATGTGGGAACATTGTGTGCGGCTGCTGAGACTTCCGTAACAATGTAGGACTCAGGGGTGCAGAGATGGCTCAGCGGTTAGAGCACTGTCTGCTCTTCCAGAGGACCGGGGTCCAATTTCTAATACCTAGGTGGCAGCTCACAGCTGTCTGTACTCCAGTTCCAGGGGATCCAGTACCCTCAGACAGACATGCAGACAAAGCACCAGTGCACATAAAAAAGAAAAAAAAATTATCTAGCTACAGGGTGTGCCAGGACAGCCAGGGTTACACAGAGAAAAACTCTGTCTCGAAAAACCAAAGAAATAAAAAGACTCTTCCTAGAGCATGGGTGACACGTGGGCATGTGGCCTGGGGACAGGCACCGGGTCTGTGCTGTGTGGTAGCAGCGGTACTCTGGCTCTGTTTCTCACGGCGATCTTTCTCCCCTCTCTTACAGTATTTGGGTCAGTTAACATCCATACCCGGCTACCTGAACCCCTCCAGTAGGACGGAAATCCTGCATTTCATCGACAAGGCAAAGGTAATAGCCCTCCCGCATGTGCTCTGCTGCTTAGCCTGCGTCAGCCCTCGGTCCCTCACTTTGACCTCAGACTGAGAGGGATGACCCAGCTCTATCACTTTGTGGGTGTTCTTGGCTCTCAACGACAAAGACTGTTTCGTAGTCTGAACCTTGAATCTCTAGACATGGTTTTGGGCTGCTTCCCAAGCTCACAGTTTGAAGATATTCCAGATTTACACATACTGTAAATCTGAATCTAAAAGGCAGTTCCGGAGGAATCTCCCACATGATTCGAACATGTTGACATCCTTGGAGTGAGTTCCACTGTACTGAGGGGAATAGCACTTTTCTTCACCTCTCCTTCGCTAGAACCAGTCATGTGTGGACAGCCAGCAGCCAGCACAGCGCTCCCTGAGCAGAGGAGAGCCTGATACAGTGGCCCAGCGTTTCTGATGCCTGTGGTTCTTTGCAGCGGTCCCACCAACTTCCTGGACACCTGACCCAGGAGCACGATGCTGTGCTCAGTCTGTCTGCCTACAATGTCAAGCTGGCCTGGAGGGACGGGGAGGACATTATCCTCAGGGTGCCCATCCACGACATCGCTGCTGTCTCCTATGTCCGAGACGATGCTGCCCACCTGGTGGTCCTGAAGACGGGTATGGATTTGGGGGTAGTGGTCCGGAGGTTCCCAACCTGAGGAGGATCCCTGGCTTTCATGACATTCTGGAGATGACTTCTGTAGCTCCTGGCTGAGTGCTGCCACCTATTGTGGCTATAAATTGGCTTTCCTGCCATGAGCTTCTGTGTCCCCAGGGTCCCTGTCACACTCAGGGACTTTGGAGACTTGGAAGAGACATTCAGGGTCAGTATTCAAATAAGGCTTTCTTGGGCCAGGTGTGGTCAAAGGCAGTCGGATCTCTGTGAGTTCTAGGACAGCCAGGACTACATAGTGAAACCTCGTCTCAAAAGCTTTTCTCCTGGTGAGTCCTCAGTCTCTGCCCCGTAATTGATGCTGCCTCCACTGCTCAGGTCCAGCGGAGCCACAGAGAAGGGTGGTGACCGAAAGCTACATCAGGGACTTGAGCCCAGCCTGTATTTGTTTTGTTTTGATTTTTGAAACAGGTCTCTTTACATAGGCTGTCTTAGAACTCACAGAGATCTGCCCGCCTCTGCCTCCTGAGTATTAGAATTAATGGTATGCAGCCTGAGTATTAGAATTAATGGTATGCAGCCTCCAGCCCGCATTTTGAGCCCCAGTGTTCCCAAAGCTGGGATAGCACAGTTTCCCCCAGGCTCTGGTGCTGCCTTCATGTTCAAAGCCAGCAGGGTGTTACCCTCCACTGACTGTGCTCCTCTGCCGATGCACACAGCGCCCACCTTCCTAGATGCCAGTGTGCCAGCTCCACCAGCTTCTGAGCCTCCATCCTAACGTTTAAACCAGTGAGAAATGAGGGAGAACTGTCTTACCTGTGTCACCACAGGCGCACTGGCCCAGGCTTGCTGGATCACTGTGAGTGGTTGGAATGATTCTGAAGCCAGCTCCTGAGTGCTGGTGAGAAGGCACAAGGGGTCAGCATTGGGCCATCCTGTTTTGTGGTGGGGGAGGAGTGTGTCTGGCTTATGATGCTAATCCAAGTGCTGTGGCCATCTCCAGGCAGCTGGAAGCTTGTGAAGGAGTTTTAGCTGCTCTTGTCTGTGTAGAATAGTTCATTCCTTGCCCAGCACACTTACACACCACATTTTCCTTCATACAACTCACATGTCCCACTCCACACATACTACACATACAGAGTTGTGTATCACACAGCCATAGACTCAAATGCACTTGCCTGCCCAACCCAGTCACACCCACACACATCCTTGTACATACTTGCAGTCACACAGACTCCAGTATTGTTACCAAGGACATCTAAACATGGTCTGCTTGAGATACTCAGCTTACAAAGCACAGAGGTTTATTTTTAGTTAAGATCTCACTATAGTCTCCTCTGCCCTGGAATTCACTCTGAGGTCCAGGGTAGCCTGGACCTCACAGTAGTCGTACCTCAGCTTTCTGAGTAGTGGGATTACACAGTGAGCCTCTGTTCCCAGCTAGAAAGGGAAAGGGTTTACTTGGCTCCTGGCCTCTGAGGTTCTAGTCTGTGATCAAGTAGACCCATTGCTTGTAGGCATATGGTGCAGATGCCAGATGCCAGCAGTGGGCATGGCATTGCAGAACCAAGCTGCTTGTTCCATGGCCAGAAAGCCCAAAAAGAGGAAGAGGCCTGGGCCCCATGGTTTCCCTTGAGGGCATGCCCTGGTGACCAAAGGCCCTCCTGAACTTTCCCACTTCCCAGTAGCGCCATCCTGGGGCCAAGTCTTTACCACACATTTAGCATCCACATCATAGTTCTTTGTTTTCCTTCTCGGAGTTGAGGGAGGATGCATTGTCTGGGTCATGCTAGGCATTGAATTAGATTGGACAGTATGAAATTGTTGCTAACCGTTTTAATCTGTAAAAAGTCAGTTTAGCATGACTCAAACTACAAAGCATCTTACATGAATTACATCATTTAACATCTATAATAAATCCAAGAGGAGTTCATGAGTCTCATGTCACATGTGGGTGAAGGTGGGTGGCCTTGAACTGGTTCCTTCTGGCTTTAAACCCCAGCCACTCTGTCCAGCATCACCAAGGTGATCCTCTGGCTCTTGGCCCTCAGAGACATCCTCAGAGACAAGGAGGGAGGGGGCTGGTTCCTGACCAGGTTCCTGTGGGTGTCTTAAGCTAGTATGGAGAAGTGGTCCATGTATTTCTCATGCTGCAGGAATGTTTCTGTGCTTAAATCATTAGGATAAATTGTTAAGGAAGAGAAAATAGAGAATTCCCTCCTTATAGGGAACATTCCAAAAACATGAGACTAGGTACTGAGGTCCTGTTCCTCTCGCCAGCAGAGACTGCATCCCGGTGTCCCAGGGGCTGGCCTCATTTTGGCAGGAGTGTGTGTGCGCATTCCCTCTGATTCAGGCTGCCGGACAGTCTTGTCGTTTCCCCACCCAGAGCCAGGCAGACGAGTTTGTAACGTTTCACCTCGGCACCTCCTTGCACGAGTCACCTGTGTGTGCCTCTGTGTGCAGGGGGTTGCTAGTGTTCGGGGCAGTCTAGTGTGGAAAGCGGATGGAGCAGAGAGCCCGTGTGTCTGCCAGACTGTCTTGAATGATGCAGGAGAGGCAGGTGGCAGGTCTGAAGCTGGTGGCACAGAGCAGCTTGCGTGGCTGTGTCTCGGCCTGCTGCCCAGAGGGTAGAAGTGGCATCCTCACAGATGGCACCTGCTTGGTACCCACACTTCACAGCTGCCCACCGAGGGCCAGGAAGCCAGTTTAGAATGTTACAAAAATAGAAACAATTGAGACTACTTTTAATAATATATTTATAGTCTCTTTCTCTGTGTGTGGGGGGTTGTGTATACATGCACACATATACCTATACTAGCTGAGCTACATCCCTAGCCTCTATGTTTTGAAAATTTATATTCAGTTAATATATTTATTTACTTTTTTGAGACTTTCATCATGGCTGGTCTTTGTTTGTTTGTTTGTTTTTGAGATGATGTTTCTCTGTGTAACTCTGGTTGTCCTAACTCTGTAGCCCAGGCTGGCCTCAAACTCACAGAGATCTGCCTGCCTCTGCCTCCCGAGTGCTGGGATTAAAAGCGTGCACCACCATCGCCTAGCAGTGGCTGGTCTTAAACTCACTGTCTAGCCTTGAACTCATGGTGGTCCTTCTTTCTGGTTCTTGTCTCCCAAGTGCTGCAATTACGTAGTATATTTTATAGTATATAAACAGTATATTTATTTTGCCTCCTGTATCTAATATGTTGCTGCGAGAGCATGTGAACAATATGAAAATGACTGAGCTAGTTACTATTTAGTTAAAAATAAGTCAAGCCCCAGGTGTGATGCGGCCTGCGCCCAGCTCAGTCTCGCCTTGTCATGGTACTTACATCAGGAGCTCTGTGGTCAGTGGCTGTGGTAAGGACGTTGTTGTCCCGGGAGCCGTTGTCTGCACTCTCCCTGTGTCTGGCCTGAGCCTCTCTCTGCCTCGGGTTTCCGCAGCTTTGTCACCCGAGGAGAGTGACAGCAGAGCCACCTCTGAGCTTTGCTTACAGTTCTAGCACCCTTCCCAGGCTGTCTGACCACTGTGCTGCTCTTGGGGCCCCATCCCCTGCACGACTCTGGAACCACAGTGCGTTTTCCGATGTGTACGGTGTGAGGGTGGCCTCGGGCTATGTCCATACCCACAAGTGGACCATTCACGTGCCTTAGTTTATCCCTCTGGAGGAAGAAACTCGCTGGAGGTGTGGGCCCCTGTTGGGATTATCTGTGGTCTGTTGTCCGTTAACTTGAATCGTGTGAGCTCCTGCCTTTTATGGAGATCTAAGCAGCTGGATACCAGCCGGCTTGATTTGGCACACAGTGGAGTATGAAGACCGTGCTTTGATGCCCTGCAGTTCTCACAAGCTAGTTTTGTTTTGAAGAACTGGTGGGCTAGAGTTTAGTTGTTGATTTATTTTTTAATTAAATATTATTTTATGTATATATCTAAAATATTTTATATGATGCTGTGGTGAATGTGTGTGTCCTGGCATGCACGTAGAGGTCAGAGGACAACTTCGTGGGGTTGGTTTTCTCCTTCCACCTTTGTGAGGGTTCCTGGGCATGGAGCTCAGGTTGTCAGGCTTGCATGGCGAGTGCTTTCCCCTGAGACATCTCGCAGGCCCCCGGGAGTGAGTGGTCCAGCTGGTGCTCATGCCTGCCTCCATGCACTGCACTAACCTGATGTGTTTACTTCCCAGCCCAGGACCCAGGCATCTCTCCCAGCCAGAGTCTGTGTGCAGAAAGTTCTAGAGGCCTCAGCGCAGGTTCCTTGTCAGAAAGTGCAGTGGGGCCAGTAGAAGCATGTTGCTTGGTCATCATGGCCACAGAGAGCAAGGTGAGACCTCCCTGTTGTGGACCAGAACGATTCACAACCTCTCCTGTCCTTAGTCCAAGCCTTGCCCGTGACCCAGCTCACAGCCTGGTCCTGCCCATGATCAGGCCTTGCCTCTAGCCCAGCCCTTCCCAAGACCAGATCCCACCCACAAACCTGCACGGCCCCGCTTAGACCCCGGCCCTAGCCAGCCCTTCCTCCACCTCTGTCTAGCGCTAGCTCAGGCATTGTCCCTTCCCACTTACTCCATGACCAGGCCCTACCCTCAGTTCCCAAACCCTGTCCGTGACCTAGTCAGTGTCCTCACCTCTAGCCATGGCAGCCCGAACTCCCTGGCCCCAGAGGGCGCCTCCTGTACCTAGACCTGCTTCACCTCCTCTGCCAGCCATACCCTAGTCCTGTCCCTCGCCACTCCTAGCACCATCTCTGAGATGGCCAGCAGAGCTTTTGCTCGCCCATCTCCTCTTCAGGATGCTTCTCTCCACCCCCACACTGATTGGCAGTGATGGCTGCAGGCATGGTGACCTGCACCCCACACCTGCCCGGTGCTGCGAACAGGGTTAGCATTTTCCCCAGCACATGGCCGGTCACAGAGGCACAGAGGGAGGCTGTGGAGCCTCAGGAGTCACTTGCCCCCTTCCCCTTCACTTCGTCTCTTCCTTTCAGTGGCTAATGACTGCCTTCCTAAATATCCTCTAGTTCACTTTACTCTTAGCCTTGGTGCTAGTGACGTTTTCAATCTAATCCTCTCTTTAGGGGGCTGGAGAGATGGCTCAGCAGTTAAGAGCACTGGCTTCTCTTCCAGAGGACCTGGGTTCAATTCCCAACACCCACATGGCAGCTCACAACTGTCTGTAACCCCACTTACAGGGGAGCTGACACCCTCACACAGACATACATGCAAGCAAAACACCAATGCGCGTAAAATAAAAAATTTTGAAAATACACTTTCCTTGTTGTGGGTAGCTAACTCATGAACTGTAGAGTGTTGATCAACATCCCTGGCTTTTCCTTGTAATGATCAAAAATGTCCCCAGATACCGTCACATCTAGGGTTCAGGACAAAATCAGCCCACTAGAGAAGCCCTGTTTTAAACGGCACGCTGTTATAAAGTGACTCTGCTTCTGGAAATGCCTCTAAGGTTGGAAGTGAGACCAGTGGTGTCTTTTCTCTTTTACCTGGGCTTAGGTAGAATGTTGAACATGTTGATGGCCAGTTAGAGGGAGAGGAGGTAAAACTGATCCAACACCCATGTCTGACATGGTCTCCAGACGCCTGTGAGGCCACACCTAGGCCAGAATCTGTTCTCCAGCATTTGTTCTGGTTTTTGATACCCCTCTGGGCTGTGAAAGGCACAGGGCCCTTTATTCATAGTCTGCTCCCCATTTCTAGTTGCGGGGCCTCTGAGACATTATGGGTACCCTAGAGACTGTGTGAGAAGGTGCTACCTGTGGCCGTAGCCACTGAGGACAGCTGCTGCTCTCCACTCACTGTAGGTCGCTGCGGAAGAGCTGTGCTCCCTGCTCAGCCAGGTCTTCCAGATTGTTTACACGGAGTCTACCATCGACTTCCTGGACCGAGCCATATTTGATGGGGCCTCCACACCCACCCACCACCAGTCACTGCACAGCGGTACGTCGAGTGGAAGTGGGGGTTGCGAGCACCTCATCCGGAAGCATAGGCTCCCAGGAAGGGATGCTGTGGAACTGGGGAGGCTGAACATGTTTTGGGGAGCCTCCCTTTTGGCATACCTGGGCTGCTCTCAGTGTATAGTCCCTTGCAAGACCACAACCAGACAGCCTGGGGTTGCTCTGGCCTTGTGAGAGACTGAGACTAGGAAATTAGGAAGGGGCAGAACAGGGGTCAGCACCTCTGCATCATCCATGAAAGCTGGCTAGAGTGCCATGCAGACCTCTTGGTAGTCCATAGATACTTTCTAGTTGAGTGTGGAGACATATACCTGTAGTCCAGGAATCCAGGAGATGAAGACAGGATTGTTACAAGTTTGAGGCCAGCGTGGGCTACATAACCAGACCCTGTTTCACAATAGCACACTTCCTGTATGGGTTAGTTTTCTCATTGCAGTAACCAAATACCTAACAAGATGCAGTTTAAGAGAGGAATAGTTTAGTGTCTTTCCCTCATGGTGGAGAAGGCATAGCGGCCAGAGGGAAGGCATGGTGTCAGGGGCAGAAGTCTGAAGGCTGCTGGCATCCTTAGTTGGGAAGCAGAGAGAAAGAGGAAGTGGGGCCAGGCTAAAACATCGAAGCCTAGGGACCTACTTCCCTCAGCAAGGCTCCGCCTCTTAACGGTTCTGCAACCTTCTCAAACAGTGCTAACTAGGGACCAAGTGTTGAAACCTCCTACGGTCACATTCCACATTCAAACCCCATTCTGTGCCCCTGGCCCCGCTTAGCATGCTCATGGCAAGTAAGTGATGCAAAAACGAATGAATTCATTCCAGCTTCTGAAGTCCCTGTAATCCTTGACAGTCCAGAACTGTTCAAAAGTCCAATCTCCCCAGACACCTATAAAAACAAAACAAACAAAAACCAGGTCACATAATTCGAATACACTTTCAAGGCACAGAAGCACAGGGTGAACATTTTTATCCAGAAGGAAGGATGAGGCAGAGGAAGGAAAGAGACGATGATTCTAAGACCAAAACCAAGTGGGAAGCACCAGTTCCCGAGCCCTGTGTCTATGTCTGGGGCTCATGGTGGGATTGCCTTGGCTCCAGGGTGCTTAGGTAGCCCTGTCCTCCAGCTCCTCCGCCTGCATCACCGGCCTCTCCCAGGCTGGCCACACTTGATACTGTAGCGTTATTTGACAGGCGTCCTTAGTTCCAGCCTGTGTAACATCCTGAGGTCTCTGGCAGCGTAGGCTTTCCCTTCACAGCCTACACAGCCACAGGTGGCATCTCAGGGCTTCCTTGTGGGGTTCGGACCCCACTGCTTGATGCTTGGCTTCAGCTGCTTCCTGGAACCGTGGAACAAGACTCCACAAGCTCTCAGCTCTGCATTTTTCATTCCTACATCACCAATGTCACGTGAACAGTCCTGTCAAGTTCTACATCCAGTTGAGATGGAGCTTGGACCCCATGGACGCAGTTGCAATAGCACATACTTTGCTAGGCAGTTGTTTTCAAGGAGCAGGAAGCCCCTTCCGCCTTATTTGAGATCTTCTGGATTCAGGACACATTTCTTTATATCTTTCTGTCCTCCTCGATAGAGTGGTGAGCAGTAACCTCCTTGTAGCCTGAGTGCTCTTCCACCTTGAAGTTTCCTGTTAAATACATTAGTCCATCACTTTAAAATTCTCAGGACACGAGCAGAGGACTGCCGGACTCTGCCAGGCTGTAACCTGAGTGACCTTTAACCTAGTACCTAGTGGGTTTTGTTTTGTTTTGTTTTGTTTTTTGGTTTTTCAAGACAGGATTTCTCTTTGTAGCCCTGGCTGTCCTGGAACTCACTCTGTAGACCAGGCTGGCCTCAGCAATCCTCCTGTCTGTGCGTCCTGGGTTCTGGGATTAAAGGTGTGCACCACCACTGCCCAGCTAACCTAGTTCTTTTCATGTCTGAACTTCATAAGTACAATTTTCACCATGTGAATTTCTTTCACCATTCTGGTTTTCCAGACCCTGCCAGAGTGGCCTATTAAGCCCTAAGTTCTAGACTCTTTCACATTTCTTCTACAGACCAGTTTCAAAGGCCTAAGAACCACATGGTCAGGTTTATCTCTGCAAGGGCCCCACTCCTGATACTATATTCTCTTAGTGTGCTCTAGGGAACAGAACCCATAGAATGAATACATATTACACAGGTGATTTACTGGATTGACCTGCACAGTACAGGTTTGGGAGTCCAGCAATGGCTGTCTGCGTACTGCAAACCCAGTACTGCTTGGCTGGATGCTTCAGCAGTCCCGGTATGGTGCTGAAGGCCTGGAGAGCTGGAGAGCCAGGGAAGCTGGGCTCTGCTGTCAGCAACAGGGTAGTCAGACTCCCAAGGAGGAGCAGGCCGGTGAGGAGCTGCTTTAGCTCAGACTTTATATTTGGGCCAAGGCCGCTGGAAGTGCCACCCACTTCTGGGGAGGGTCTTCCTCCCGTTGGTTGGTCCTTCTAGGAAGAACTCTCACAGACTGACCCAGAGGCATGTCTCACAGTTGATCTCAGATCCAACCAAGTTAGCAGCTAAACTGTCACAGTTCATCGTGGGCAAGCTCACTGTCTTAGTCAGGGTTTCTATTGCCGTGAAGAGACATCATGACCACAGCAACTGGTTTTGTTTTGTTTTGTTTTTTTTAATTTACTTTTATTTGTATTGGTGTTTTGCCTGCATGTCTGTGTGAAGGTGTCAGATGATGGAGTTACAGACAGTTGTGAGCCGCCATGTGTGTGCTGGGAATTGAACCCGGGTCCTCTGGAAGAGCAGTCAGTGCTCTTAACTGCTGAGCCATCTCTCCAGCCCCTGGCCACGGCAACTCTTACAAAGAAAACATTTAATTGTGGTGGCTGCCTTACAGTTCAGAGGTTCAGTCCATTATCAACATGGCGGGGAGCATGGCAGTGTGCAGGCAGACACGATGGCTACATCTTCATCAGAAGGCAACAGGAAGCTGACTGAGTATCACACTGAACAAAACTTGAGCATATATGAGACCTCAAAGCCCACCCCCACAGTGACTCACTTCCTCCAACAAGGCCACACCTACTCTGTCAAAGCCACACCCCCCAATAGTGCCACTCCCTTTGGGGGCCATTTTCTTTCAAACCACTATACTCACTGAAGGTAAGTCTAAACACAGCAAGTCTGTCATTTATTGAGGATTAATGGCGTGTGTGAATCAGGCATGAAATGATGTTGGGAGCAGCTTGCTATCTGCTACTTATTTTTGTGGAGGGACTGTCCTGTCCTCTAGGCTGTTCCTGGTAATTCACTGGTAAGGGAGAGCTATTGGTGTGGTTACAGAGCTGAAAGGGAGCCTTGAGCAGCTATGTGGCCGTCGTAGGAGCCACTGAGTCTTCCACACCCCAGTGAAACTACAACGCCTTTATTACTGACTTGCAGGTGGGGAAGTTGAGGCATAGAGGTCACCAGGAGTCCAGGGTACACACAGCTTGAAGCAGTTCAGTGTCCCTGTGATTGGTTTGACCCCTTGTTCATTGAAAATCCTACTAGGGTCTTTCTCTCTCTCTCTCTCTCTCTCTCTCTCTCTCTCTCTCTCTCTCTCTCTCTCTCTCTGTTTCTTTCTCTTTTTCTCTTCTCTCTCTCTCTCTCTCCCTCCCCCTCTTTCTCTCTCTCCCTCTCTTTCTCTCCCTTCCTTCCTTCCTTCCTTCCTTCCTTCCTCCCTCCCTCCCTCCCTCCCTCCCTCCCTCCCTTCCTCCCTTCCTTTCTTTCTTCCCTTTCTTTCTTTCTTAGATAGGTCTCACTATACAGCCCTCACTGATCTGGAGCTCATCTATATAGACCAGGCTGGCCTTGAACTCGCAGAGATCCACCTGCCTCTGCCTCCCAAGTGCTGGGATTAAAGATTAAAGATATGCACCACTGGGGCTGGAGAGATGGCTCAGTGGTTAAGAGCACTGAATGCTCTTCCAGAGGACCCAGGTTCAGTTCCCAGCACCTACATGGCAGCTCACAACTGTCTGTAACTCCAGTTTCAGGGGACCTGACACCCATGGCAAAACACCAATGGACATCCAATAAAAATAAATAAATGAAAAAAAAAGATATGCATCACCATGTCCACCGCCTTTTTGAGAGAGGTCTTAAAAAATCCTGAGTGCTAGGATTACAGACAGGCATTTGCTACTCCACCCAGTTTTCTTGTGTTGGGGATTGAATTTAGGGATTTACATGTTTGAAGCACACATGTAGTTTCTGTGCTAAATAGGTTTCCTTTGGCCAGCTTGTCCTGAGACCTCCCTGAGGACTGCACACCCACACTCCTGCTGCTTCCTGCTCAGTTCTGGCTTGCTTGTCGGATTCTGCCTGCCCTGACAGATCCCAGTCTTACACAGCACAAGCTCACCCTGTCAGAAAGCTCACCCTGTCAGAAAGCGTGCCTTATCAGAAAGCTCAACCCTGTCAGAGCTCTGTATGTCAGAGTTTAGCACAAGCCTCAGGGCGCAGAAGCCTTTCTAGATGCTCCAGAGGCTCCATTTTCCTGACCTTTCCAGCTTCTGGAGCAGCGAGCGGTTTTCAACCTTCCCAGTGCTGTGACCTTTCCGTACAGCCCCTCATGGTGTGGTGACCCCAACCCTAACATTATTTTTGTTGCTACTTCATAACTAATTTTCCTACTGTTGTAACATATATCTGATATGCAACCCTTATGGAGTCACGGCCCACAGGTTGAGAACCACTGTTTTAGAGGCTTCCTTGGTCTTCACTGCGGCCACGCACATCTCTGCCTTTCTCGAGGGCCACAGCTCCTGCTGACACACGTGGAAGCTGTGTTAGGACACTGAGAAGAACAGTTTACACAGAGGGAGGGTTTGCTTGTTCATAGTCCTGGGGTTTCAGTCCGCGGCTGACCCTGTACCTGGGCCATGGTGAGAGGGCAGGAGGATCCAAGTTGTCACTTCCTGGTGGCCAGGAGGCTGAGAGACAGAGGGGTTCTGGACATGATGAGGTTCTAGTGGACAGAGCCCCAGTGACCCACTTGCACAGCTAGGCCCTACATCTTCAGGTTTCCAGAACTTGCAAAATAGTGCCATCAGCTGGGACAAAGCCAGCTAAAGTATTCGGGCCTTTTAGGTGGACACTTTATATCAACATCACAGCAAAATGCTTGTAACTACATCCCATCCCCCACACAATCCAGGGTCGCCTCCCTGTTTCAGGGTCTACTAACTAGTGACCTTCATTCCTCTTGCCTTGCACCGTTGGAGTCCCAGTCCCAGGAGAGGATGTGAAGTCTTCAGATGCCATTGCACATACCTGGTCCCTCTGGCATCAGCAGTCTCCTGCTCCCTGTTAGCCTTTCTCAAGACTCTGCCTCTCTGAGAGCCTCCACTCACTGTCTGTTCCGGTGGTGGAGTGGCTTTCCTTGGGGTTGGAGAAGCAAAGTGGTCTTAAACTACACACAGTGGTGTCTGTTGGACATTATGGCGGCAGCCACTCTGGGTCTCATCCTCTGAGGGACTCAGGGATTCTGAGGCCTCGGCTATGTCCAGGCAGAGGTCCAACTGCCTAGCTCTGGCTTCTGCTGAGTGACCTGGGACAAGTGGCATTACCCCTCTGGTTTAGTTGAGCACTTAGTTGACATGTCCAAAAGCAACTATTATTATATTACCTTGGCCATCTGTGAGTCCTGTGTGGACTCCATCCCAGTCTATGACAGGATGCGTCTTTGATAGATATCCTCAGGAGGGATGAGGGTTCAAGTCTAGGACCCTTGCCTTGGGTACTCACCACTTGCCAGGATAGGAAGCTCCATGATGAAGTTCTCCAAGCTGGGGCTGTCGATGTGGCATTGGGATTAGCTGAGCCGAGTGCTCTCTTTAGGGCCGGCTGGGTACCTGGCCCTGAAACACCTACCCAGTACTTGAAAGTCCTCTGTGTCTTCTGTATCGTTTGCACAGATGACTCTTCCACGAAAGTGGACATGAAGGACACTTACGATGCCGAAGCCAGCACCTTGTGAGTACACGCACTGAGCTGGGGGCTTGGATCACTAAATGCATGGTCTGCTGTGGCTAGTTTCTATCTCGGTGGCCCCACAAGTTCCCTTCAGTCCCACTGAGTCGAGTGCTCCAGATGTCCACCTCTAGAGCCCTGCCTGTCCTCTCTCCTCCCTCCCTTCTGTGGCCTCCAGAAGTGCCCTTGGAAAAGGCACACTGAATAGTGGTGGTTTGCATCTTCTGGATTCCTGTTCATTCTGCCTGTGCAGGCTCCCAGCCTTCCTGCCCCACTTTGCCGTCCCTCAGCTCTGGATACCACCTAGCCTAGCCCTTCCTCTGAACTCCCTCTCTTTGCCCAGAACCCATCTTGAGAGTCGCTCCATTAGGGGTCTCAGCTGCATTGTAAGGTTGAGCTGCCTCCTGGGATCGCCTTGATCTCCACCTGTGACCGGCCATGCCCAGGCACTTCTCCTTAGTCACTGTTCTTTGCTTATATGGTTGTATTGGCGAGCAGGTTGACAGGCCCCAGCCCTAAGCGGGCACATGAGGTTGAGTAGTCAGGGCTCCGCCCACCTTGTACCTTTGCAGCTGCTTCCCTGACCCTGGGGATGTGGGAGGCCTGCCGCCCTTGCCCTTCTGCATGCAGGCATCACCCCATAGCAAGACTGTCAGCGAGAGTGAGCTGAGCACCAGTGCCACGGAACTGCTGCAGGACTACATGCTCACGGTAGGCAGCCGGCTCCATCACCTGCCCTGTTTTGCTACTGGTCTGTGGGGGTGGGAGTCTGTGGGCCCCAGTTGGTGCTGGGCTATTTGGCCTGGACCATGCTGGTACTGATTAGGAACAGCAGCTCCATCAGTGCCTAGGCCTTAGGCCTCCGTGCATCCTAGATTTATCTTTGAAAAGTCAACCCTCCCAGATCTGTTTTCCCCCAGGTCATGTATGTAACCTTGCTGCTCCATGAAGAGCCAGCTTCCTCCCCTTCAGCCCTACTGAGGACCCTTTTGTATTGGGACAGCAGATCTGTGTTCTTCCTGGTTCTGGGTGGTTTTTTATACCGGGCCTGATGACAGAGACATATGGTGGACGTTCTGACCCCATAGCAGGCACACATGAAGCCAGACATGACCAGTGTGTCTGCAGCATGGCCTGACACCTAAGTATTGAGCCGTGGCCACTGGGGGTGTGGTAAGGGTGGGGTCCAGCTGCTCCACAAGTGTGCGCGCGCGTGCGCGCGCGCGCACGCGCACACACACACACACACACACACACACACACACACACACACACGTTCGCACACCTACCTGTGCCGGCCCCTCACTCCTCTGCACTTCTCCTCCCTCACAGTTACGTACTAAGCTGTCGTCACAGGAGATCCAGCAGTTTGCAGCGCTCCTGCATGAATACCGCAATGGGGCCTCCATCCATGAGTTCTGCATCAGCCTGCGGCAGCTCTATGGGGACAGCCGCAAGTTCCTGCTGCTTGGTGAGTGGGGCTCGGGAGCGGGGAGGAGCCCCATCATGTCTGTCGTCAAAGCTGGGCTCAGAGGGCAGGATGGACAGAGCTACTTGGAAGGGCCCTTGCTGTGTTCTCACTCTGCTTAGACCCTGGAGCTGAGCTGGATGGGCTCTGCCAGGCAGCATGAGAGGGTCCTGAGACTGAGTAAACAAAACCCAGCAAGTCAGAAGGGCTGGAAAGAGTCAAGGGACTCCTTAAGGAGGTCACTTTGTCAGTGGGTTTGGGGGAGCATGGAGGAATTTAGGGAGTGGGAAAGCAAAGTCGTCATCTAGATGGAAGGATGAGCCTTTGTCCGAGACCCCTGAAGAGCCCAGAACATTCTGTCAGAGTCACTGCCGGTCCAGGCGTCAGGCCCGCCACATCAGCCCACCTGAAGGGGACTGCGGTGCCTCTGCCTGCCTTCTGCCAACACTCAGAGCACAGTGAGCTGGCAGTGGCTCACTGAAGTTGTGAGGGTCTTATCGTGCTCTCGGTGAACCAAGGGGAGGTCAGCTGATCTTGATTTTTATTGGCCTGGTGAGCATCAGCTGCCTGCCCGGGGCTCTCCACTGTTGGGAGGTGAAGGATTGGAGACTAGACTCTCACGGGTCTAGTCTGCGCTCCTCACTCCCTGCAGCCTTTCTGGATCAGGTACCCAGCAAGGCTCAGGTTCCAGGTCCCTGGCACCCAGCCCAGAATGCACCTTCAGAAGCCTGAAGCCAGCTCCTTCCCATTTTGTTCTTGGATGCCTCTTTGCCAGAAGTGGGTACAGAGCCAGGCATGACGATAGGGCACAGCCATGGTCTGAGCACTTGCGAGATGGAGGCAGGAGGATAGCAAGTTCAAGGTTAGCTTGAGCTATGTAGTTAGACTCTCAGATAAAGTAGGTTGGAAGGGAGTTGGGCTGCGGGCATCTGCTGCTTAGAATCCTATGTCAGGCAGGCAGTCAGTTCTGCTAGCCTTTAGGCCTCTCTACCACCTCCTGGCCCTCACCTAAGCAGGTTGTTTTGAGTGTTATTTCCATGTGTTTGGTTTGTTTTAGTTTGGGTTTATGATATAGAGTCTGGCCTTGAACTCCCAGTTTAGGGGAGGATGACCTTGAACTCCTTACCTCCTGCTTCCTGTGTCCTGCAATTATAGTGTGAATGATGTGTCAGGGGTTCTCCTAAAGGCTCCACCTCAGAGGAGTGCTGTCTGTAAACTAACTCATCCGTTGTGTACATGAACTCCTCATCCCGTCTGGATGGGCCCAGCCTGCCTGCCCACATCAGGTTCTGGTTCCGGGACTCTGAGACACTGGTCTTCCTGAGCAGGACAGCTTCCTGTTTGGAAGAGTTGCCCTGGGTTTGGTTATTGGCTTTGGCATGAGTCCTGGTTCTACGGACAGATCTCATATAAATGGCTTTTGGCCTTGGCTTTCGGCCCTATGAGATAGGGTAGGCCTCTGACCCATGCCATGTCTCAAAGCCAGAGCGGTTGAGATTGACCGACAGCAAGCTGTGCACAGCTGGGAGCCCTTACCAGAGTCATGTAATTACCTGGCTCCAGGCCATAGCTTCTATGGTCTGAGGGTCCTGAGCCCCCCTGAGATGTCACTCTGGGTCATATGTTGGCAGGTTTGAGGCCCTTTATCCCTGAGAAGGACAGTCAGCACTTTGAAAACTTCCTGGAGACCATTGGCGTGAAAGATGGCCGTGGCATCATCACTGACAGCTTTGGTAGGCATCGCCGTGCCCTGAGCACCACATCCACCTCTACCACCAACGGGAACAGGACCACAGGCAGCCCCGACGACCGGTCAGCGCCTTCGGAGGGAGATGAGTGGGACCGCATGATCTTGGACATCAGTAGTGATATTGAAGCCTTAGGCTGCAGCATGGACCAGGACTCGGCGTGATGGGTCGTGACGGCACACACTCGTCTCACACAGCCGTCCCAGGCCTTCCTGGGAGGAGATGCCTGGACCTGACTGTCAGCCCTTCCTGGCTAGGAGCCAGGGAGGGGCTGCAGACAGAGGTGGCTCTGGTGGCCAGGTCCTCTACTGTGAAGGAGTGGAGAGCTGCCACAGGACATGTGCCCCAACACAGGGTGGAAGCCTCTGTGCCTCTTCCTCAGGGGCTCAGCAATGCCTGTAGCATCCCCCAATCGGGGAGGGCCAGTTGCATCTGGCAGGAAGAGCCAGTCCTGTCGGCCTGGCCCTGGACAGCTGATATTTTGCACATGATTTTCCTCTCCTAACTCTCAGAGACCTTAAAAAGAAGTTTACTACAATGTGAATAATTTAATCTCCAGTTGTCAAGCTTTTTTTTTTTTTCTGTTCCAATTAGTTGAAAGTCCTGTTGTCACGGGGGCTGTGGAGGGGGCATTCCGTTCTGGCCCCTGTCCGTTGGACCATGACTGCCACAGTATCCAGGGCTGGGGTAGAAGAGACGATTGGTGTTTCTGCTTTGCCTCTGGGGACAAGGGACAGGAGCAGGCATTTTGGGAATCTCTCTCACATGTCAGGGTTATCTCGCATTCTATGTACAGATTATCCTAAGGGCAGTAGTGTGATCTGGCCCTTTGTGTCAGACTCCTTGACGATCAGAAGGAGAGTGAACAAGGAAGGGTGTGGCCCACAGTGCTTCTGAAAGGCTGACATGGGCCCCATGGCCCTCACTCTGTCCCGTCCCCAGTCAGCTTTTCTCTTAAGCCTGTTGACTTCGTTCTGGCCTCTACCCTCTAGACCCCTTAAAACTCTCCTAGCCACTGAGGGGAGGGAAGTGGCCTGGGGTCAGGCAACCCTATACAGCTCCTGGGCTGAGGGGACTGGTCAGGTGCCTCTGTTGCCCACACTCTGGGCAGGAAGGGCTGTGTCCTGGGCAGAAGGGCTTTGGGAGGACCCCAGGACTGTCTCTGGCCTGGAATGGTTGTGACTGTGCCCCTGGGGCTCTGTGGATACCTCAGTTGTCTCCAGGGCAAGCTAGTGTCCCCAGGGTCTCACAGATGCTTTCCTCAGCAGTATCATGGCCCTTAGGACAGTATTTGACAGAATTTTTCTGTCATCTGCTGTCCTGGGGCTGGTCATGGGAGCCTAGGCCAAGCCAAGAGAGTCAAGACTGTTGGAGTGGTCTCTGATTCACATGCAGCTAATTCTCTCCTGGAAGTGTGGGACACTGAAGACAAGCCGCAGTCCACCCTGTGCCCAGTTGTGCCCTGGTGTTCCCGTGTGCCCACCAGCAGGAGGGTGTATGTGGAAGTAAGGGACGGGGCAGCCACACTTCTGTGGCCAGAACTGTAGGCGGAAAGGACGGGGAGTGCATGGCCATGCTGATGTAGCTGCATCCGAGAGAATGCCAGAGGGTGCAGGAACTCGGGGGGATGTCAGGGGTATTGGGGAGACACCAGAGGGCAATTGGGTAACAGCGGAGATTGATGGGACACTGAAGGGTGACACGGTGGTAACATAGAAACAGATGACAAGGTAGTGACCAATACGAGGTTCTAAGGGGATACTAGAGGGCAGTGAAGGGACATCAGAGGGTCCTGATGAGACACGCAAGGGCAATGAGACTATACCACACAACTGAGGGGACTCCAGAGGATGATGATATGACACTGATTTATTGGGCAACAGAGCTGGGGAGAGGCAGAACGGCCCGAGCTTGCAGTCAGTAGCTACATCGTCAGTTCCTGCAGAAAAAGAGTCAGGTTAGGAGAGGCTTTTTCTACAGGACCTCCCTAGGGTCATCTGGGCTGCTGAAGGGGCTAGTACTTGCTCACCATGATGGCATTGACAATGTCACTGTGGTTGTCCCTCAGTGCCCGCACGGCCTTTGCCCTGGACACATTAGCCTGGGCCATCACCAGCTCAATGTCGCGAAGTTCAAGTCCAGCCTCCTCTACCTGGTGGAGGGAAACAGGGAGGTGGGGGGAGCTGCCTGAGTCGCCTTGAGCTGTCCAGGCAGAACAGAAGCCCATGCTACCCTAACCCCACCCCCAGCCATGTGTCCAGAGCCTCTAGGCCTCACCTCCTCGTCTTCCTCCTCCTGCTCCTCACACTCTGGCCTCAAACGGGGTCCAGGTGCCAACTCGGGGACCAGGGCTGAGGACTCTGAGGGCACCTTGAACTTCTCCGCTGCAGCTTTGTGTACTTGCTGGGACAGATCCTCGATCTGCAATATAGGACAGAGCTCACTGGCCTGTTTGATTTGCCCAGCCCTTCCCCCAAACGCAGCATGGCCGTAGCCTTGGCCGTGACATGACAGCATGACAGACCTTGGCCTCACCAAAGACCACATAGGTGTCTGAGGCGGGGCTCTTGAAGACATCTGGCTTGGCAATGACAAACAGGATGTTCTTGGACTTCTGGATGGTGATCCTGGTGACTCCCTGAATCTGCCGTAAGCCCAGTTTCGACATTGCCTGAGGCGGAGGGCAAGAGATTCAGACCACCTTCCCTGTGACTGGGTGGCTGCCCTGCCCCACCTCAGGCCGACCTCTCTCTGTTAAGGACCCCCTCAGGACATTCCAGTGTTCAGGGGTGAGGGTTGCTACATTTGACTCGAAGCCCTTTTCCTGGATAGGGTTTCACTGGCCACAGGCTGTGAGGGGCATTGGTAAGGGTGCTCCCCTGTGTACATGTCCTCTCCCAGGGCCCTCTGGGGTGCCCTCCGCTGACCTTTCGAGCCTTCTTCTCACTGCGGCTTTGCTTGGCTTTGGTAATGGTCTCCTCGTTGCTGCCTGCCGGGCCCTGTAGGAAGATGAAGCTGAGCACCTGTGGGGCTGAGGTAACGTCCAGAGACCCGCCCCCCCCCCTTTCTGGGCCAGCACCTGTGCTGTGCACTGCACTTTCTGAGGTGGTATATCCTGCTCATCCAGCTCAGCGGAAGACTCCCCGTGGCTGTCCGAATGCTGCCCGGAGCCTGGGGCCCTCTGTGAGTCTGGGGAAGGGGTGAGGTATGAGGGCCTCTTGCTACTGCAGAGGGCCCTCCAGTCCCATCCTCTAGTGTCTCCCTGGGAGGAGTCTAGCTGGCCCAGGCCCTGACCCCGCATCCCCTTACCTTCCTCCAGGCTGTCCTCATCCTCTTCTTGCTCACGAGCTAGGAACCCTCGAGGGCCAGATGGGTTCTGGGTCCCAGAGGGAGGAGGCACTTGGCAGGGGCTTGAGCGGATGCAAGCCAGGTCTTTGGCATCTGTGGGGGTCACCTTGGGGTTGAGGGGGGACTGAGGGGGGAGGCTGACACGCTGCCGGGCCCCCAGAGGCTTTGTGGATCCTGAGGTGGAAATGGCAGCCGTTCCCTGGGCTCCTGCCCGAGGTGTCAGACCACGAGAGGATGGGGGCTCCTCTTCTTCCACAGAGGCTTTCTGGGGAGTGGGGCACAGGCAGGGTGCTGGGGGTCCTGGGGATGTCTGGGATGCCCTGTCAAGGGCACTGGGAGCAGGAGGGTCAGGGTCTAGGAACCTATTCTGGGGTGTGGTAGGCAGGCCACTGGCAGAGTGTGCTGGGGAAGGGTTAAGGGCACCTGGGGTCATCTGGGGCTGATCTCTATTACCCAGGCCTAGCACAGGCTCCAGGTGCTGGAAGGCTGCCGCAGACCTGGAAGTCTCTTCAGAGTGGACTCTGCTCAGCGTGCATGTGGTCCTGGCTGGGGACCCTGAGCAGGAACCTAGCCTAGCTTGTACAGATAGAGCCACAGGAAGCCTGGGGCCCAAGGTGTCCTTGCTGCTCAGGCCCCTTCTCTCTCCAGCTGAGCTCAGCTGTGTCTGACTGACCTCAGAGCATGCAGCAGAATGTGTCTTGGAAGTCTCCCCTTGGAGAGGGGATACTGACTTGGACCCATTTCCCTGCCCTGGTCGTTTGGGGCCTCTACCCAGCTTGTTCTTGGCCCCTGGGGCCTCTCTTTGAGGTGAGTGGGTCTTGACCCCATTATGGGCTTCAAGACATGCTCTCTGCTTGAGTGCAGATACGCTCTCAGCTACTTTCTCTCCCATACAAGATGTGGGCTCAGAGATCTTTGTGCTCAAGGTGGGGCATGGCTCTTCTGGAGCCCCGAAGCTGTCGGCTTTCACAGCTGGCTCTGAGCCATTCTCTTGAGCTTTGTTTGAAGCCGAGTCTAGAGGGGGCTCTGCATCTTGCTCCTCAGGCACTGGCTTTGGTTCTAAGGCCACACCTAATTCCTGATGGACCCCAGAGGCTGGAGGGTTAGTCTCTGGGGTGTAGTCTGTTTCTCTCTGCAGTGTCTGAGAGGTGTCTTGGACTATCAGCTCTGGGTCTGAGGTGCGATCTGTATCCTGAAGGGATGGAGGTGCTGTCACAGGGGTGTCCTGGGGTGCTCTGTCACTCAGGCCTTCAGCCTGCTGGGACCCCGGTGTGGCTGCAGCTGCAGGTTGGAGGTCTGAGGTTGAACCTAAGCTTTGCAGGGGTGAATGTGATGCTACTGGGGCAGCCTGGGGTTTGGTGACACCCTCCTCGGCCTGCTGTGGTCCTGATGTGGCAGCAAGCATGGAGTCTGGGTCTAGGGTGGGATCTGAGCCTTGCAGGGGTAGACATGCCATAGGAGAGTCCTGGGGTACCGGGACAATCCCTTCATCCTGCTGGGCCCCCAATGTGACCACGGCCTCAGGTTCTGGGTCTAGGGTGGGATCTGAGCCTTGCAGGGGTAGGGATGATGCCACAGGAGAGTCCTGGGGCACCGGGACAATCCCTTCATCCTGCTGGGCCCCCAATGTGACCACAGCCTTAAGTTCTGGGTCTGAGGTGAGATCTGAGCCTTGCAGGGGTAGACATACCATAGGAGAGTCCTGGGGTACTGGGGCAATCCCTTCATCCTTCTGAGACCCCAATGTGACCACAGCCTCAGGTTCTGGGTCTAGGGTGGGATCTGAGCCTTGCAGGGGTAGACATGCCATAGGAGAATCCTGGGTTACCAGGACAATCCTTTCATCCTGCTGGGCCCCCAATGTGACCACAGCCTCAGGTTCTGGGTCTGAGGTGGGATCTGAGCCTTGCAGGGGTAGACATGCCATAGGAGAGTCCTGGGGCACTGGGACAATCCCTTCATCCTGCTGGGCCCCCAATGTGACCACAGCCTCAGGTTCTGGGTCTAGGGTGGGATCTGAGCCTTTCAGGGGTGGGGATGATGCCACAGGGGAGTCCTGGAGTTCTATGATACTTTCCTTAGCGTGTTGGAACCCAAATGTAGCCATGGCCCTAGACTCTGGGCCTGAGGTGGGATCTGTACTTTGGAGGGGTGGAGGTGATGCCCCAGGGACATCCTGCAGTGCTATGACACATCCCTCATCTCTCTGGAGCCCCAGACTGACTATAGCCACAGACTCTGGGTCTGAGGAGGGATCTGCATATTGCAAGAATGGGAGTAATGGCTTAGGGGAGTCCTGGGGTATTGTAACACCTCCCTCAGCCTTCTGGGGCCTCACTGAAGCCACAGCTACACACTGCAGTGTATCGGGAAGGCCCTGGCCTCCTTCCTTCAAGTTACAAGGAAGGACTGGACACAAGGTGGGGCTTGCTTCTTCCTGCGGATCTAGAATGGACTCTGCAGTGACAGGCTTAAGGCCTGAAGTAGTGCTCCTCCCCTTCTGGCAGGGTGGAGGCCGTGCCCTGGGTGCTTCCTGAGCAACTGAGTCAACATCTTCCTTCCCCACCCTAGGGGTTACTGTGGTAGCCTCCTCCACCTGGGAGCCTGGAGCTGCTCGCAGATCGGGAGGAGTCACGGTAGCTTCGGACCCTATGTCTAAAGCTGGGGCCTCTTCTACTATTTCTGCAATTGATTCCTGGCTATTGCTAAGACGGGTCTCTTGCTCTGAAATCGGAGGCGTGAACTCTGTCCCCTGAAATGCGGCCCTGCTTCTCTGCTCCTGCTCTGTATTCGGGGCACGGGGCTGGGCATGGGGCTCCCCACTGTACAGCCTGTCATCATCTGCCCCTGCATAGGAAGCTGAGTCCGAGTCAGAGGAGGCTGCTGACGTGTCATCCCGGAAGGCGAAGGCCTCGTCCATGCCCTCGATGATGGACAGATCGGAGAGTGACCGCAGGAAGGAGGCAGATGTGCTGTCGTCCTCACCCTCTCCAGCCAGGTCTCCATCCGGGGTGGCGGCACCAGCGGCTACCTCCTCTTCCTCCTCCTCCTCCTCTTCCTCCTCTTCCTCCTCCTCCTGGGGCAGTGGAGTCACTTCCACGGCTTCCACCTGGAAGATGAGGCTACCCCGGAAGGGTAGTAGGGCGGCAGGGATCATCGGGTCGTTGGCCAAGAAGGCTGGGTCAAAGAAATGGCCCTCTTGGCTCCAGGAAGAGCTGCTGTCGGTTGAGAGGCTAGACTCAGAGGATGGAGGCTCCGGGGGTCCTGTGGGGTGTGGCTCTAGTTCATCTACCACAGACCCTGATGGGGAGAGGCCCCAGTCGGAGGGGAAGTCCAGCCCTTCAGCTGGGGCCAGCAGGCTGAGGGAACACGAAGGTGATGAGGCCCAGCTGTCCCCATCTGCTGTGATGTAGGAGCCTGAGGGTGAAGCTGGCGTGGAGTCCAGTAACTCATCAAGCAGCTCGGCCTCCAGGTCCCAGGCATCCCTGTGGGGCCCATGGTCAGGGAGCAGGGCATAGGTGGTCTTGGTGGGAGTAGAGGGGGGTGTGAAGTAGGAATCGAGGTCAGGGGGAGGGGAAGGCACAGGAGAATCACCCTGAGAACATAGTTCCGGAGGTGGGTGCAGGGCGATGTGCCCACCCGCCCGGTCCCTGAGCACTGGCCAGGCTGCCCTGGGTGAAGGGATGACCTGGCATGTCTCCTCACCCATCACGATGCGGGGCTCCAGGGTGGTGGGAAGAGGGACTTCAGCAGGCAAAGGCTGGAGAGGCAGGCCCTCAGGGAGGACCCCTGGACTTGGGCTGCCCTCTGCCGGGTCCGCCCAGGTTGACGCAGCCCCGCCGGACCCTGCATCCCAGCTGGCTCCCTCAGGTTGGGGCCGGGCACCTGGCTTGCTGGACAGGAATGTGAGGGCCAGAGGGCTAGGCCCTGGGGTTAGGGCATGGGGCTCCCGGTGGTCCCCTTTAAGGATGGTGGCAATGGCTGCGTCACATGAGAGATCTGTGGAGACAGAAAAGGACATGAGATGCCTACAGGACATGCCTCAGGGCCAGGCCAGGTGAAGAGCTGAACACGGGACAGGGGCAGGTTTTCATGGATACAGTTTCGGAGGAGGGCTGGTCAGGGGAGAGGGCGGAGAGGAGAGTGACGTGTAGGCTAAGTGTACTTGAGGAAGAATTTCCAGGCATTTCAGCCGAGCAGGCAGCTGCTGCCAGGCTTTATAGGAAGGGGAGTCACGAGGAGGTTGTGCATTAGAAACCCAGGCTTTTCTTGGGGACACCAGCAAAGGTACAATTAGCAATCGTCTCTGTTCAGAATTTGGCTTGCTATTTCCGCTTGGTTCACCTGGGCTTGGCAGGAACAGGGCTATGAGAACCCACTGGACAATGCCAGCTCCTTCCTGTGACAAGGGCGGGGGTCCTACACGCGACAGCTCTGGAACATTCCAGGTCTACTGTAAAGCAGGAAGTTTTGCCTCTAGCCCATCTCTCTCCTACCCTTGTTGCCAATCCTCGGGGCCAACCTCGGGTTCCCCAGAGCTCTCCGCATAGCCCTGCATGCCGCTAAGTTTCTGGAGAATGGAGGCAGACCTATCCCACAGGGTCTGAGTTCCAGCATCCTGCTCAAAAGGGCAGTGGTGGGAAATGATGATCAGGGTGCCACATGGGGATAGGACAGCTGAGGGAAGGCTGGCCATGTCCTCTCCATGGTGGCAGCCACTCATGGTAACAGATCCCCCACCATGCTGGGAGCTCCTGGCCTGCCTTGGGGTCCGTCTTTAGGTCTCTTCAGGCACAGGTGCTCCTGGGCTGCCATGCCCTCAGCTGAAGTGCCACACCACAAACACATGCCTGTGCCGTGATGCCCCGTGGATCAGAAAGTACTTAGGAACTTAGGAAGGGAGCAGAAACAAAGTTCTCCAGATGGCAGCGCCCCATACTGCCTCCTGTCTCTCTGGCTCTTGCTGCCTTGCTTCTTGCTGACCTGCATGTCACCACTGAGGGCACTGTGCACATTCACTCTGAGTCCCGCGGCTTTTAACCATTTAAGTGTTCTCTGAGTGCTCAACGCATCATTTTTTAAGTCTCATTTTTAATGACTCTGTAACAGCTCCTCCCTCACCTGGACCATGGCCAAACACACATCTCTTTGAAGTATCCACTTAAAGCCTTTCTCCTGTCCCCAGAGCCCAGGCCAGGTCCTGCACAGGAGGGGGAGGGGCAGTGCCTGGAGGCCTGCCGCTCTGGCAGGCACACGGCCAATGCTGCTGGCTCTGCCATGCTCACTGGTGACAGGGCAACATCGCCCGCGCCGTGGCTTTGTCTTTCTCAGCTACTGAGCAGATCTCACCTAGGATAAGAGGAGACAGCCACCTCCCCCGTTATCTGCTCTCAGCAGGGTCGGGGCACTGGGCTCTTTGACACTAGCTGGCCTCGTTGGCCTGCAGCTGGGCTACTAGGGCAGCCAGGGGTCCTGACAGGAAAGGGAGGGGGACCCTTCAGGTCCCTTGAGGGACACCTGGCACTGGAAGTGGGTGTGGCTAGTAGCCATCACTGGGTGTCCCCAAGTCGGGCTCTTGCCATCTCCACTTCTTAGTGTGGCCTCAGGGCAGAACTGGGCCAAGGTTAAAATGGAAATAAAGGGACAAAGTTGTGGGGGGGGATTTTTTTTTGTTGTTTGTTTTGTGACTCATTCAAGGTCACCAAGCAAGCCAGAAAGGAACCAGCTTATCACTTTGGGTCTGGGGAGTCCCAGCCTGGATTGCCTGTTCCCCAACAAGAGTAGGGTGACATCTGTGTTAGCTTAGTCAGGCCCCTGGCCCAGCACAGGTACCATTTCCATTCTTGCCCATCCTGTCCCCAGATGACTTCTTGCACACAGCAAGGTGCCCTTGGCTTTGTCCAATCTACACACAGCCCATCTCCAGCAGGAACCATTCAAGCTTAAGAGTACCCTCAGGCCTGCGAGTGGACTGGCTTCACCAACATTTAATGCCCCTCTTTCTCCAAGGTCTACATATTAAGACCACTCCTGGCCACGACACCTTCCCAGGGCCCCACCTCCCAGACCCAGCTCTGCCAGTGTCCTCTGGCTGGGCTCCCAGATCCCATCGGTCCTACACCTCCTTTCTAAGTCTAGCCGCTTGCTGCCCTGGGCACTCAAAATACCTCTAAGGACCCTCTGGTGGTTAAAGGATGAGCCTGCAGGGACCCTCTGGGCCTCCTGCTTCCAAACCTGCCACCCCACCATCGGTCCTGGGGCCCCCGCAGCTCTCTGTGAACAAAGAAACGCGATGCAGCACAGAGGCCCAAGTAAATGAGACTTGGTCCAAAGAACAGGCCTCCCCACCCGCAGCCCGAGTGAAAGGCCAAGACACTGCCCTTCATAGCTTCAGGCTTGGGGGATGCTGTCTGCGGCCTCCAGGCTTTCATGAAATCCTGAGGGTGGGGAGTGGGGGAAGGATGCAATGTGGAGGGAAGAACCGGTCTGGAAAGACAGGGGAGGGGACTGTTAGGAGGCTGAGGGATAGAGAGAGAGAAAGGTATTGGGCCAGAAAGGGGATCCGCCGCGGTCTCACCTGTGCGGGATCCTGGCCCTCCTGCCTCAGGCAGCGGCAATTCAGCGCGCGCAGCCTCCCCGGGCATGGCCTGGATGTGTGCCTGCCGGTCCCCCTGTCTCTCTGTCCCTCTGTCCGTCAATGCGCTCGGAGTAGCCAGCTCGGCCACCGCCCCTCTGCCCGGGGGGGGGGGGGGGGGAGCGTGGATGACGTCAGCGCTGCCCCGCCCGCCTATCAAGCCTAGTGAGCGTGCGCTGCCGCGCCAGGCACTGCGGAGAGCCGGAGGGAGGGCGCTCGTTCCCCACGTTCATCCCATCGCCTCTCTTCCACTGCTGAGTCTAGGGCCGGAAGGCTGCGCCCTGCCCCGCCTTTCCCGCAGCATCTAAGGGGCCACTTGGAGTCAGGGCTCCTCCCAAGGTGACATCGCCTCTTAGCTGGAAAGAGGCAAATGGTGTCGCCAGAACCAGGGGTGCAGGTTAATCTGGGGAGATAGCTATGTATTTTGTAGAGTGGGCAGGGCCACTTTAATGAATGATGGCCCAACCTATCACTCAATGACTGGATAGAGGGCGCAGGGAGTACAGGGAAGGAGTTACCCTCAGGCACCAAGATGAGCTGAAACAGTAGCTCGGGATTGGCTGGTCGTGGCAGTCAGTCTCCATAGCAACCACCTCCTGTCTCTGTGGCAACGGGAGATGGAGCTGAGTGCGCCAGGGAAGGGCTCCAGACAAGCTCCTGGGCGAGCTGGATCTCTGAGTTCTAGCTCGGCGATTGGCTTTCTTTCCTTCACCCTTCGGATCTCTAGGCCAGGGAAGAAAGATACCTCACTCTATTCCCGGCAGGGCCTGTGCCACACCTCCAGAGATGATGCTCACCATTTCCCTTCCTGAAGTGTACTATTGCTTCCACACTGGCTGCTGCACTGCCCAGTTCGTCCCCCCGCCCCTTCCAGTGCCAGGCACCAGGAGATGAATGAATGACACATTGTCATCTTTGAGCTGGAGTTGGGGAAATTAGCAGTTATCCAGGCAAGCAAGGAGGAAGAGCCCAGTGTATAGGATCTTCTGGGTTTATGTTCAGCCCAGGAAGCTGGCCAGGTGCTGTTCCCCACTCCCTTGTACCTGAGTCAAGGTGTAGCACCACACAGCGATGTACCCCTGGTACCTTTACCCACCATGTCCAAACATAGCCCAGCATCTCCTGCAGAGCTGCCCAACCCTGTCTGTTGCTGAACCTGCCCATCTTTCCACCTTATATCTGACTTCCTCCCTTTCCTTATACTCTCCACTTAAGGATCTCACCTCCCAAGGATCTAAGTTGTTTCCTCCTGTGCACCTTTTTTAAAAGCTGAATTCTACCCTAACTGCCACTGTTGTGACTGCCCAGAAAAGATGGTATGGTCTTATCTCTGTTTGTTTTTGTTTTGACTAAGGTCAATTGTAAATCAGAAAACCCAAATAGGACTTTCAAGGATGAGAAGGCAGCCATGAGGTAGCGAGGAACCAAGTGAATGTCATCCTGCAGTGTCTCATCCAGTGGATGGAGGCCAGCTCTGGTGTTTCCTCACCCCAGACTACCAACACGAAGACCGTCTTCATCCCGTATGGAACCAACAGAGGCTGGTAGGACAGGGCAACCTTCTGGGCAGCATAACCGTTTTCTTTCCAGCCCTATAGAGGTCCTGAGGCTAGGACACTAACAACCAAAGAAAGTGCCACTCAGGAAAGCCAGACAGACACTCAGGACATGAAGGATGAAGGATTGAAGTTCAGGGTCATCATCAGCTACAGAGTGAATTTGAGGCCAGTGTGGACCTCACGTTTCATTCTGCCCCCTCAAAAATAAAAACAAAGCCAAGAAAGCCCAAATGCCAGGCATGCTCCGTGGCTGTACTGGTTAGTTGGCTTTTTTTTTTTTTTTTTCTTCTCCGAGACAGGGTTTCTCTGTGTAGCTTTGCGCCTTTCCTGGAACTCACTTGGCAGCCCAGGCTGGCCTCGAACTCACAGAGATCCGCCTGGCTCTGCCTCCCGAGTGCTGGGATTAAAGGCGTGCGCCACCACCGCCCGGCTTGGTTAGTTGGCTTTTATGTTTGTTTGTGTCAACTTGATCTAGTCCTCTGGAAGGAGGGAACTTGAGAGATTGCCTCTATCAGATTGCTTGTGGGCAAGTCCGTGGGGTGCTCTCTTGGTTATCGATGGTGTGGGAGGGCAGGCTCACTGTGGGCAGTGCCACTCTTGGCAGGTGGTCCTGGGTGATAGAAGAACGCAAGCCAGTACGTAGCTTCCTTCTGCCATTTGTCTCTGCTCATGCTTGGGTTCCTGCCTTGACTTTCCTCAATGATCAACTGTGATCAGGACATGTAAGCCAAACAAGTAATTTCCTTCCCAAGGGTTTTTTTGTTTTTTTGTTTGTTTTTGTTTGTTTGGTTTGTTTTTGTTTGTTTGTTTTTGTTTGTTTGGTTTTTTGTTTTTTGTTTTTTTTTTTGTTTTTTTTTTGTTTTTTCGAGACAGGGTTTCTCTGTGTAGCTTTGCGCCTTTCCTGGGACTCACTTGGTAGCCCAAGCTGGCCTCGAACTCACAGAGATCCGCCTGGCTCTGCCTCCCGAGTGCTGGGATTAAAGGCGTGCGCCACCACCGCCCGGCTTTGTTTGTTTTTTTGAGACTGGGTTTCTCAGTATAGCCCTCCCTGTCCTGGAACTCGCTCTGTAGACCAGGCTGGCCTCAGACTTAGAGATCCACCTGCCTCTGCTTCCTGAGTGCTGGGATTAAAGGCGTGTGCCACCACTGCCCAGCCAAGTTGCTTTTGGTCATGGTGTTTATCACAGCAACAGAAAGCAAACTAATTCAACAACTGGCCCCAGAAAATGGGTTTGTTGCTGTGATGGACTGACCAGGCTGTTTTGTGGGAGGATTGAGGAAGTATCTGGAGCTTTGGACTAGAAAGGGCCAGTGGATGCTCAGAGCTTAATGAGCTGTTATGGGAGCTTGGGAGACAGGAATGTTGAGAGAGACTTGTGAAGTTCCAGAGGTAAGCAAAGACTTCACTGGGGCTATTTGTGTGATATCTTGAATTAAGAATCTGTGGTTTCTGGTCAGCTGGGACTGAAGAGTCAACCATGATTTTAACAAGAGGTCAGCACTACTGCTTTACTGGGACAATTGACAGTGGTCAGCTGGGGCTGAAAAAAATGAGCTGTGATTAAGAGAACAGTGTCACTGAGGTAAAATCTTCTGAGAAGTATTTTCTCAGGGTCAGCACACACAGAAACCACGGTCCAGTAGGGCCAAGGCTTAATTTCAAACTGGCAGCTGAGCTTAGTAATGTGTAAGAGCATTCTGCATGGCTTTGAAATTTCTCTACTGGTACTGAAGACATGAAGGGTTTATGGAGAGCAGTTGAGAACCCAGTGTATTGGAGACACACCAGGTCTGTGGGACCACTAAGAAGAGCAGTGGGGCCAGGCATGATGGTACATGCCTTTAATCCCAGCACTCAGGAGGAAGAGGCAGGCGGATCTCTGTGAGTTGGAGACTAGCCTGGTCTACAGAGTGAGTTCTAGGACAGCCAGGGCTACACAGAGAAATCCTGTCTTGAAAAACTTAAGGCGGGGGGGGGGGGGGGGGGCGCGACAAAGAAATAGCAGTGGGTGGAGTGGCCTCAGTCTACAAGACAAACTGCACACACTGCAGAGCTACTACTCAGGCCTGTTGGAGTCCAGATCACAGTGAATTCTAGACAGTAGACACTGAACTACGTACACTGCTGGAATTTGGTTTTGCTTTGATCTGATTGTAACTGTGGCCTGGTTCTTCCCTCTTGGAATAGGAAGTATGATATTTTGGATTTCTATAGGAGCCCAAAGTTAAGAGACTGGACTTTTTGTGTGTGTGTGTGTGTGTGTGTTTTGTTGTTTGTTTTGTTTTGAGACAGGGTTTCTCTGTGTAACCACCCTGGCTGTCCTGAAATTTGTTCTGTAGACCAGGCTGGCCTTGAACTCAAGAAGGTCTGCCTGTCTCTGCCTCCTGAGTGCTGGGTTTAAAGGCATGCATCACACTGCCTGGCTGAGACTGGACTTTTAAAGACTGAACTTCTTAAGTGTTAGAATTTTTTCAAAATTTTCTTTCTTTGGTTTTTCAAGTCAGGGTCTCCCTGTGTAGCCCTCGATGTCCTGGAAGGAGCTCTGTAGACCAGGATGGTTTCAATTGAGAGACCCACCTGCCTCTGCTTCCCAAGTGCTGGGGTTAAAGGCGTGCACCACCGTGCCAGGCCCAATGTGTATGAACCTCACTGAATGTGTGGAGGTCAGAGAACAGCTTACATGAGTTGGCTGTCTCCTTCCATCATGCTGGTCCCAGAAATTGAACTCAGGTTGTCAGGCTTGGCAGAAAATCTTGGTAGTTCCAGAAAACACATATATTTAAAATGTCCTTAGATCGTCTCTCCAAACAGACCACTTTTCTAGTCTATAAAACAGTACCGACATATTTAATAGCAGGGCTTGGTTATAAGTTCCAGGACAGGGCTGGAGAGATGGCTCAGAGGTTAAGAGCACTGACTGCTCTTCCCGAGGTCCTGAGTTTAATTCCGAGCAACCACATGGTAACTCACAACCACCTGTAATTTGATCTGGTGCCCTCTTCTGGTGTGTAGGCAGAATACGGTATACATAATAAATAAATAAATCTTAAAATTAAAAAAAAAAAAAAAAAAAAAGTTCCAGGACAGCCAGAGCTAACCAGTGAGACCCTGGCTAAAAAAAACAAAAGGAACCCCATGGTGGTGGTGCATGCCTCTAATCCTAGCATTCGATTAGGGTTAGAAGGGAGGCAGAGCCGGGCGGTGGTGGCGCACGCCTTTAATCCCAGCACTTGGGAGGCAGAGCCAGGAGAGATCTCTGTGAGTTCTAGTCCAGTCTAGTCTACAGAGCAAGTTCCAGGACAGCTAAGGCTACACAGAGAAACCTTGTCTCGAAAAACAAACTCAAAAAAATCTGAAATGAACAAAAAATATAATAGAAATAATACAAAATATATACCCATACTACCATGAATGTAAAGTAGAAATCAATGAACAAAAAGACAATAGGAAGAAAAAGCAGAGTCTGATGCTATGTCTATAATTCCAGTTCTCGGGAGGCAGAAACAGAATTACACCAAGTTCAAGGCCAGCCTAGTCTACATAGTGCCAGAACTAGATAGTGCCAGAACTATCTAGTGACACCTTGTCTCCAAAAAAACAAAACCCACACAAAAAAACCTAGAATGGAAATTTCTACCAAAATTTTAAAGTGAAATTAACATAAATTAAAAAAATTCTTCCAGAAAAAAATAGGTATTTCATCATTTGTTTTACAAGGCAGATAATAACTTGGCACCAAACTCAACAAATACACTAACAATAAATCTTAAAAAAAAAAAAGTAGGGCTGGAGAGATGGCTCAGCGGTTAAGAGCACTGACTGCTCTTCCAGAGGTTCTGAGTTCAATTCCCAGCAACCACATGGTGGCTCACAACCATCTGTAATGAGATCTGGTGCCTCTTCTGGCCTGCAGTCACATATGCTATATACATAATAAACAAACAAACAAACAAACAAACAAATAAATATCTTTTTAAAAAAAAGTAAAAACTTTGCCTTGTTTAGTGGGACAGTCTGGCGGGAGCCTAATCTTTGTCAGACCCCTGCTGCCTGCTGAAGATGGTTCCATTCCACCTCTCTTGACCACTTCCTGCTCTCCTCCCCTCCAGCTGGTATTAGGTACCCAAACCCCAGGAGCAGTCTCTAGAGTGGCTCACACACTCCCCGTTAGGGTCCCCCATCTTTCACCACCGTCTCAGCTGCACGTTTTGGAGTCATCCGAGACTTAGCGCCTGTTGTGGGACAGTGTGGAGTGGAAAGGGAAGTTGGTGGGACTGTGTCAAGGAAGTGTGTCACTGCAGCAGGCTTTGAGACTTCAATTATCAATGACACCACACTGATTAGACCAGGTGAGCTGAAAGTAGCAGCTACTCGGGGCTTGTTGGTAAAGCTATGTGCACCAGAGAACAGGAAGTGAAGTCAACCACAATTCAAGGGCTCAGATAGGGTCCTCCAGAAACCTGTATGTGCTGTGAATCACCATCCACTATATGGTACTACTTCTCCTATTACCAAGATTCATGGGTCCAGCAACCAAAGGGTGGAAATGGTACCACTATCACTCCTAGTGACCCACTACCAAAAAAAAAAAAAAAAAAAAAAAAAAATTGCTTCTACTCTGCAACATTGTGCTCTGCAGGTTAAGAAATTTTAGTACCAGAGCAGGGAGTGCTTCTGCCCAGAGGCAAGCAAGCACTCCACCGAACTGTAAGCTAAGGCTTCTCCCTGGCCATTTTGGGCTCCTGATGCCTTCAGTCAACAGGCTAAAGAAAGTTATAGCTGAGAGGTGGTGGCTCACATCTTTAAGCCCAGCACTTGAAAGGCGGAGGCAAGGGGATCTCTGTTGAGTTTGAGGCAGGGCTTTGAGACTGTCTCAAAACAAAGCCCCCAAAATGACCACTCACAAAAAGCCCAGCCCTAAACAAATGTAAGCAAGCAGTTCTTGTGTTAAGAGGTGTGACTGATGCAGACCACCAGCAGGAAATTGGACTGCTCCTCCAAAATGAAGGGTGTCTGGAGTACAGGAGATCCTTGACTCCAGGGGGACTTTGGTGTTGCCGTGTCCCGTGATTAAGTTCAATGGGAAGTTCCAACCCAATCCAAGTAGGATGACGAAGGGCCCAGAGCCTTCAGGGATGAAAGGAAAGAACCAAGACCTGCTGAGGTGCTTGCAGAGGGTGAATACAGAATGGGTAGTAGAAGAAGGCAATTAGATGCCAGCTAAGGCCACAGGACAAGTCACAGAAACAAGGGTTCTGAGTGATGTGTTTGTCTACACACACACACACACACACACACACACACACACACACACACAGAGGTATTTGTGTGTTCTACTTTCAATGGTAAATCTTGGTTGTCAACTTGATCGAATCTGGGACCAACTAAGAGACACTAGACAGGCTGTGAAGCATTTCTGGGAATGGGAAAGACCCTCCTCCAGAGTGGGTAGCAGCTTCCGGCCTGTCCAGATGTATAGGAATTTGAGGTGGGCCAGCAGGATGGCACAGTGGGCAAGTGTGCTTGCTGTGTAAACCCGGGGCCTAAGTTTGATCACATAGAAACTTGAACAAACTGTCCTCTAGCTTACTTCCGTGTGTTCACCACGGCACACCCACGCTCAGCTACCATAATAAAGTAAAAAATTAGGCAGCCACAGCTAAGTTTTAGACTTGAGACCTTTGTGGCAAGGAGGAAGAAACTGTCGAAACAGCCAGAGAACTTAAAAGACTGAGCTGCCCCAACTGTGCACAGCTAAAGTGGTAGGTGTCTTGACAGCCAAGCTCTCAAGAGCCGAGTCATTCACAAGTCAACTATCTGTGCCCTCACCATCATTAACCATACCTAGAAAACCCGAGGAAATTCTCCAAGGGTGACAAGTCCCTAGCCCCATGTTCACGAAGACCTGTGTCCTGCATGGTGGCTCACCAGACACCAGATGCCAAAGACCAAACAGCAGCCACAGAAGGGGCAGATGTACCCACACTAGCCAGAGGGAAAGCAGCGCTTCTGTCTGTCGGCATCTGCACCTTGCTGTCCCTGCTGCTGCCACCGCCATTCACTAACACCGGAATTCAGCATCTTCAGCCTTCCAAACTGGACTAAAGACAAGTGGCTCTCCAGGAACTCTCCAGATCTTGAGCACCAGACTGAGATGACTCCAAGCCAGCCTTGTGTGTTAAGCAGCTACCGTTGACTACCCAGCCTGTAAATCAATCTAATCCATCCACTGTTGACTACCCAGCCTGTAAATCAATCTAATCCATCCACTGTTGACACCCAGCCTATAAGTCAATCTAATCCATCCACTGTTGACACCCAGCCTGTACATCAATCTAATCCATCCACAGTTGACACCTAGCCTGTAGTCAATCTAATCCATCCACTGTTGACATCTAGCCTGTATGTCAATCTAATCCATCCACTGTTGACACCCAGCCTGTAAGTCAAACTAATCCATCCACTGTTGACACCCAGCCTATAAATCAATCTAATTCATCTGCTGTTGACACCTAGCCTGTACATTAATCCAATCCATCCACTATTCACTACCTAGCCTATATGTCAATCTAATCCATCCACTATTGACAACCAGCCTGTACATCAATCTAATCCATCCACTGTTGACACCCAGCCTGTACGTCAATCTAATCCATCCACTGTTGACACCCAGCCTGTACGTCAATCTAATCCATCCACTGTTGACTACCTAGCCTGTATGTCAATCTAATCCATCCACTGTTGACTACCTAGCCTGATGTCAATCTAAGTCATCTGCTGTTGACTACCTAGCCTGTAAATCAATCTAATCCATCCGCTGTTGACTACCTAGCCTGATGTCAATCTAAGTCATCTGCTGTTGATACCTAGCCTGTAAGTCAATCTAATAAATCCATCAATGGTTCTGTTGGGAGGAGGTAGCAGGAAGATCAGGATCAGAAGTTCAAGGCCAGCTTCCACCAGATACAAATAAACAAGTGCATGAGACTAACAAGAGAGCACAGATGTGACAGTCCAGGGTTTCTACACCTGACAGACAGAACAAATAACACAGGGCTGCTCTTTCAGAGGCTGTTTGTTCCCAGCATCCATGTCAGAGCCCATCCCTGCCTCTAACTCCAGCTCTAGATCAGGCACACCTGCACGAACTCAGAGAGACACGCGCATATGTGTAACTAAATCTTAAAAAGCAAATAGGCCTGGTGTAACAGCGCACGCCTTTAGTCCCAGCACTACAGAGGCAGGTGGATCTCTTGTGAGTTCCAGGCCAGCCTGGTTTACATATCAAGTTCCAGGACTGACAGAGCTAGACAGTGAGACCCCGTCTCGATTCCCTCTAACATCCCCTGCCCCCAAATTGACTAGCACAGTGCCATTCGTATCAATCATTCTAAGCCCTTGGCCATACACTAAAGAAAAACTACAAACAGTGATGAAAGCTATCAAAGACCTACAAAAATAAGTCATGTTTGTTGATTGTATAATTCAGCACAGTAATGATGTGTTTCCTCAGACTGTTCCATAGACTTCGTGTAATTTCTACTAAAATCCCATGCTTTTGTAGATGCAAACTTACTAAAACCTTGGTGGAAAGACCAAGGAACTACAACTGAAGCCATCTTAAATAGGACTCATTGTTTTCAAGACAGTCTCATTATATAGTTCTGGCTGTCCTGGAACTCAACTCTGTAAACTAGGTTGGCCTTGAACTCACAAAGATCCATCTACTTCTGCTTCCCAAGTGCTGAGATTAAAGTTGTGAGCCACTATTCTTGGCTACTTAAGGCAAAGAGATGACTCAGCCTAGTTCAGACTTGCAATCCTCCTGCTTCAGCCCCTTAAGTGCCGGGTATAACGCATCATGTCCGACCTATAGCTATTTTAGAGCCCTGGTAGTTTTGAATACGTAACACTGCCACACGGACAGAGCTTATCAACAGCACAAAAACTTACAACTTTGCAAACTTTCTGCAGAAGTACATATACAAAATCAACAGGGGAAGAGTGCTTCTCAACAGGATTCTGGAGCACCTGGACGCCTTGAGGCCACGCCCCCAAACATTCATTTTAAGTTACACAAGTGCGAAGACTGGGGAGATAGGATGATTGCTGCCTTGCTTGAGGACCAGAGTCTGACGCCTGAGTGCATGCTTGTTTCCAGGTGCAGCAAGGCAGAGGCCAGAAGGATCCCAGGGCTTCCCGGACAGCCAGCCAGGCCTACCTGGCAAGATCCAGACCAGAGAGAAAATAAACAAGCAAAAATAAAGCTGGATGGTGGTGCCTCTCACCTTTAATCCTAGCACTTGGCACTTGGAAGGTAGGGGCAGATGGACCTCTAAACTTGAGGCCAGCCTGCTCTAGAGTAAGTTCCAGGACAGCCAAGGCTACACAGAAAAACTGTCTCAAAAACCAAAACCAACAACAAGCAAAACCCCACAAAACAACAAAACCTGGAAAACAAACAGCAAACAAAAAAGTGGACAGTGCCTGAGGAGCACCACCTAGGCTGTTCTCTGGCCTGCATGTTCAAGTGCATATGAACACAGGTGCACAAAGCTGGGGCCAGAGTTCCTCCACTGAAGATGATCCTTGCCTCAAAATGGATCAAAGACAAAATTGTCAACACTTTTAAGAAAAGAATTTCAGGACTCTTAGAGCTAGTCACAATTCTTTTTTTTAAAAAAAAAATATTTATTTTTATTTTTTATGTACATTAGGGTTCGCCTGCATGTATATCAGTGTGAGGGCGTTAGATCCCCTAGAACTGGAGTTACAGACACTTGTGAACTGCCATGTGGGGGCTGGGAATTGAACCCGGGCCCTTTGGAAGAGTGACCTGTGCTCTAACACCTGAGCCACCTCTCTAGCCCCCAGGCACAGTTCTTAAGACTTGACACTGAAGTACAACCTATAAAAGTGACTAATGAGTAACTAATCTAATGGGAATTCTATGCTCTGTCAAGAGCCCAGTTAAAAGGACTACAAAACCACAAACTATTGATTGGGAGGAAATATTTGCAAATTGCACAACCCACGAAGGACTAAGATCTGGAATCCATAAACAAACCGAGGCTGGAAGTGTAGCTCAGTAGCAGAGCACTTACCTAACCTAGCACACAGATGCTGGGTTTGATCCCCAGCACTGCAAACTGCCCAACACTCGACCACCAGAGCACCTCAACACCAAGAACCGGGACACTGCAGGAAGCAGACAGGTGGTAAATGCTTTTTACCCAATCAGTTTTACCCGAGATAAAAAGATTACCAGTAACCAGGGAAATGCAACGTACACCCTCATCACAAGGTAACTGTAAGAGCTACTAAGACAGCAGAAGCTGCAGAGCTCAGCAGTCCAGAGCACCTGCTGCTCTCCCAGAGCAGCCGAGTTTAGTTCTGAGCATCACACCAAGTCTAGGGGATTTGAGGCCTCTGGTCCCCACAGGCACCCTCACTCATGCACATACGCGCACACGTGGACGTAGAGCTACACAAATTAAATTTTTTTAAAATTTTTATGCACATTAGGGCTCGCCTGCATGTATGTCAGTGTGAGTACTGAGTATTAACTGAATGGTGACCCCCAGTCAGCTCGAAAGAAAAGCCAGTGGCCCATGTGGTAAGCAGCACAAATCTTTATTTCCTCACACACCAACAGGCCACCCCAGCTGCCTTGTCAGCCCTCTCTGCCTGCCTCACCTCAACTCAGACAAGCTGTGGCAGCTGTTCCTCCCCTCCAGCCAGCTGCAGCCACTTTTCTGTTTCCCCTGCACCTCTGTGACAACCAGCAGGCTTGTGCAGGTCAGCAGAAGTGCTAAGCCGCACACAGGGCTCAGGCTGGTGCTTGGGGGCAATGTACAGAGTAGGTAAGAACCTCCTTTGTCTTACGCCTCCCCTTTGGGCAAGCTTTGTCTACGGGCGTCTCCTGCAAAGGCTGCACTCTGTTGCTATTCACAGCAGCAAGGGCTCAGGCCTCCATCTTGAATTGGTGGTTTCTGAGTTGGCTGTGGTTAAGGTAGTTATGAGAGTGACATCAGCCAAGTGGACTTTTCTTTTCCCAGGACCAGGGCCTTCCAAATGCTCCCACACCACCCGTTACCATTAGATACTCTCTAATGGTAACTCTCTAGTCACATGGACACGGGAGGGAACCTCTCAGGATCGTAACTAGAACTCTGCTGTCCACTCCAAGTCTAGTCCGTTTCCTAGAATCGGGTGTCTCGGACCCTCCCATTTACATCCAGGCTTCCTGTCTCAAGGCAGCCCTCCTCTGCTTCGCTGCACCACACAGGCACTATCGGAGGGTTGGGGGAGGACAGCGCACTGGGTACAATCCTGGAGAGCTAGGAAGGAGACAGGACAGGGTCCGTGTGTCCAAAACGGAGGGGGGCGGGGCACAGAGGAGATAGACAGAGCCTAGGAGGATACCCGGCATCCACCAAACCAAAGATTTATTAGGACCACCCGTCCTTTGGAGCGGCTGCCCAAGGTCCTATAGAGACGGCTCATCCTCGAGGGTGACAACTCTGACTTGCCTAGCACTCTGCTGGGCCACTGAGCAGTCAGGTCTCTGGGATGCAGCTTGAACTGATGGGAAAGGTCATTTGGCCAGCTCCTCAGCCACGGCTTTTCGTATCTTGTCCTTGAGGTAGGCGCCTTTCTGCCATTCAGACTTGAGATCCAGCCATTCATAATATGGGACCTGGAAGAAGGTGGTAGAGACAGATCTCATGGGCTGTGGAGTCCTTCCCACTGACAGTCCAGTGACTGACGGACTTAAATACCCAGCCCTTGTCCTCAGGAAGAGCACAGGGGCAAAGAGATTGCAAACCAGACAGGTCCCAGCAGGGCTTCTGAAGAAGATGTGACAGAAACTCATGCAGCCCCAAAAGCTCTGCACTCTCTCTCTGCAGGAAAGTCAGCACTTCTTCCCATGTGATCTGAGCGCCAAGGTTTCCCCGTGTTACGGCTCCGCACGGGCACACAGCAGCAGTCGGTTACTGATCTCAGCCCTAGCTCCACAGGCAGAGCAACAGTTCCCGGGGCTGGGCTGCACTCTCGGTGTGTCCACAGGAGGCAAGCTAAGCCTCTGTGTGGTGGTGTGGGGGAGAGGTACCTGGCCTAGGGTTCAGAGCTGGGCACCTGTCTATATCCTTCTAGTCTTTAAATAAGCATGGGCTTCTCCCTCTGCAGTGGTCCCTTGCCTAAAAGGTACTCACATCTACTACCAGGAAGCCTGCAGCCAGCACATGTCGACGGGCCAGGACAAAACGGCCCAACAAGTCCTTGCTTCGGCTGTTGAAGTTAGGGAACTCCCAGCGCAGGAAAGCGATCCTAGCAGGAGGTAAGGAAGGGTGCTTACAAGGCATGCACTCAGATTAAGACAGAGGAGTTAAAAGACATTCAAGAACAGCAGTACCGCTGTATCCCTTCCCAGGGCCATGACCAGAGATCCCTGGCCACCTACCTTTTGGCTCCTGGGGGCAGTGGCTGGTTCCCAACTGGCTGGGCAAGGTGAGGAGCAGCAAAATCCCTCAGGGGCAGAAAGCGGCCATCGGCATCCAGGAGCACCTCTGCATCTGGGGGAGGACACAGGCGGGGGAGGGATGAGGACCTGCAGTGATGCCTTAGAGACCCCACAGTGAACACACAAATAAGCACTGGGTGCCTGCAGCTCTCTGGGTCCTTGCTGAGCCACGCAGGGACTTAACAGCAGGCCTGTCAGCTTTAGACCCTTTCCTAGAAGAAGGGAACCCTTACCCAGCACCCAGCCATACTGGGTGACCACCTCCAGGCTGCCCTGGTCAGGGCTCCCCAGCAGTGTCCTCAGTGTCTCCTGCAGCTCCTTCTGGAGCGGGGTCATCTTCTTGCTCGAGGACGAGGGGCTGAGGGCTACAGCCGAGGCTGGCAGGAAAGGACCTTTATAGTCAGGGTGCTCCAGCAGGGCAGTGGTGTTGATGTGGACCAACTTCTGGAAGGTGCTCTGCTCCTTTGGAGACTTGCTCCCTGGGGGATGAGAGAAAGGGTAGGCTGACGTCCAGCAGCAGGTCCAGAAATGGGGATCACAGGAGACTACATGGGAAGGCATTTTGGGCTGGGGCTCCAAAGTGAAGATCTGTAGGCCAACTTCAGGGAGTTGTTGAAGAGTCATCATGGGGGTGTGCTTTGGGTGCTCTGGCCTTCTCCTGTCTCTGCTCCAGTTTCTTCCCTGGCTGGTAGACCAGAAAGCTTCCATGCCACAGTAGAGTGTGCACGCTTATGCGGTGTGCAGGGCAGAATCCTCACCTAGGAATTGTTGGTGAAGTCCAGGATGGAGAACTGTTTGCAACTCTGCTTCTCGAACCTGCTGCAGCACACACAGCGCCCACACTAGGTCCACCTGCAGGGCTGGCTCCAGGCTCCCCAGCATGGAGTCCAGCCTGTCATGTACCTGGGGAGGAGAGCACAGGCTCAGCCCAGGGACTGCAGCGTCCCAGGAAAGTCTGCAGCCAGCCCGTGCTGGACCTGTCCTACTGGAGCCAGGGCCAGTTACTGGAGAGCAAGACCAACATCCTGACTGGGTTGGTGCAAGCCAACCAACCTGACTGGGTTGGTCAAGGGACCTTCTTTGTGCTGGGAGTCCAGTATCCTGGTGCTCTTTAGCTAGGTTTATCCACATCCTGCCCACCAGCAGGGACCCAAGGCCCTTGAGATGCTCCCAAGTGGGCACTGTGATAAAGGAAGGATTTTTGGCCAGGGCACCTAGGTGGTTATACTGCTGTTGCCCTGACAGTCTGCCTGTTCTCCAATGGTCTCTGGGATGCCCCCCCATAACAAATGTGCCCACCCCCAACCCCCACCCCTGCCACTTCTGGACAGTGGCTTGAGCCAGAAGTTAGTGGGTCAGAAAAGTGGTCGTTCAGCGTCCATACCAAGTTGAAGAACTGATCCTCTTGTTCAGGATGAAAGTTCAGACGGGCGAAGGCGAGAAGAATGCTGCACAGGTGGGACAGGGGGACATCCTGGGCCCTGCTCAGGAGGTGCTAGGCCATCAGAGTGACAAAGTGAGTGTCCTGACAGCAGCTGCCCCCCCTCTTGGGAGCCCAGACTATTCCCAACTCCCTGACAGCTGATTTAGTCACTGACAGCTCTAGGGACAAGTGCACACAGGCACCGTGTTTCATGTAATTCCACTGGAGTGGGCAGGAGCCGGGAGACAAAGTTGTCACCCCCCACAGAGCTGCCCCAAGATGAAGGGAAATAGGACATTCAGGAACAAAACAGTTCCTTGATTGCATGCCCGCCCCCCGCCCCCGACTATTAGACATCGCTTTCCAAATCAAAGTAAGAAAGTCTGTATTTACAACCCCAAAGGAGTTATTTTCAGCTTGGCTTTGCTTCCATAATCAAAGCAGCGATTCCCAACCGAGGCCTGCAGAGCCTCTGCACAGAGCCCCAGAACTGGTCCTAACTCACCTGAGTAAAGGCTTCAAACAAGGGCAGGTTGAGCCACTTAAGGAAGGCAAAGGACTTGGCGCAACGGGCCACCTCGCCAAGTGTCATGCTGGGAATGAAGGGCAGGAGGTCAGCAGCTAGGCGCTGGGACACTTGGGTTTGGTGGAAATTGAGTTTACCTTTGGGATGGAGCAGACACCAGAGATTCGTTGTGGGGGAGGTCAGTGCCCCACACCCACTGCCCGCCCCCGTCTCAGACTTGACATCTAGGGGCCTTGGTGTCTGTGACTCAATTTATCCCAGAACCAAGCAAGGGAACAGGGCTCAGGAGTCACAGTTTCTATGGCAGCCTTCTGGGCCAGTGCTCGCCATCATTAGGACAGGCACTGAATTTGACAAGGCTGCAGATGTCCTCTGCCAGGCCCCCTCTTCTCACCGTAGGCATAGGCCAGGTCCAGCAGCATGCCTTTCGTCAGCGGGAAGGGCTTCTGTACCAGGTGGTAGGAGATGGCCCGCAGCAGGGGCACCGACCGCCGGTTCTGTGCCGCCAGCGTCACGAGCACCTTCCGCAGCTCCTCAGGGCCGAACTGCTCCACCAGCTCCAGGCACTGTCAACCACAGCCGCGCAGGGATCAGCTGAGGTGGCTGGGACGGCTGGGGGCAGGGGTCCCATCCAGTGCAGCCCCTGTGAGATAGCAACTGGGCCTGAGCTGACTCAACACAGGCCCGGCTGCACAGAATCAGCCTTTTCGCCTGCCCCAGGGACTCCTGGGCCTGAAGGGCAGTGTCTGCAGCCAAATTTATCCCTGGGTCCCAGGGCAGGGGACCCAGGGCCCATGAGCAGCAGAGTTTGCTGTGGCAGCCATCTGGGCCAGCTCCCATCATGAGAAGACGGGAACTGAATTTGACTTGACTGCAGAGATAGCAACACAAAAGGGGCAGCGGACAGAACCACCTCTAGGAGTTTTATCTAGAAGCTGAACTGTGCATGGGACAGCTCAGGCCTGACCAGGACTCATGGGTTCTAGTAACATCAGGAGTTGCCTACCACACCCACTTCTGACGATCATTTGGTGAGGTGTTGGATTTATGTGGTTAGAGTCCTTCCCGTGTGATGCCTGAGACTAGACAGAGGCTTCCAGGGCTCCAACCCCCTTTCTGCGGAAGACTGTCACCCACGGAACAGGCCCAAAGTCCCAGTAGGCCTGTTCTCAGCCCCATACCTTGTCTTCCAGGCGGTTCATCAGTGACTCTGAGAGGTGTCCTGCCTTCACCATCACGGTCACCACTGTACGGCTGTCACTGATCTCGGTCCAGCGCCGCTCCAGGTGCAGCAGCAGCTCCGCCAGCAGCTCCTGTGAGTGCTGCTCCCGCATGACGGAGGCACAGGTCTCAGCCAGGTAGACCAAGTGCTTGTACTTGAGTCTCCGCAGACGCCAGCGCACTTCCTGCTCCACCGACTGCAGCTCCTTGGAGGTCTGAGGAAGCACTAGTGTGTACAGGCTCCGCAGCAGCTTCACAAGGGTCCCGTGCCAGATCGAAGTTATCTGTGCAGAAAAGGACAAAGACAATATGAAGCCAGTTCCAAAGGTATTTAACCCCACTATTCTGAGCAGCTACTCCCTCCCCAGCCTCAGGGGACTCGTTTCCTGAGCCTGCTCCTGGAGCCTCCAAAGAACCTAGTGCCTCCAATAGAGGTGGCCTAGATAGTGTGCCATGGAAAGACAGAGCTCTAAGTGTCAAGAGAGATTCCCTAATACAGACTCACAACAGACCACAGTCCCTAGTACTGGGTCCTGGCACAGCCACGTGCTGTGCATCCTTGAGCTGCTAGCACAGCAGATACGAACACAGGTCAGAGGACATGGGCCCAAGGGCCTTACCTCCACCAGCACTAGCTGTCTATGGCCAGTCTTATTACAGACTTACTATTTTTGCTCACAAGGACACATTTTTAGGTATAAAAAACCTGGTTTTTCTTCAGAAAAATTATTATTTTGAATCCGAGAAGCTCCAACCCTTCCACTTTTCTTTCTGGTGACATGGAGTTGTCCCCAAGTCTCAGGAACAGCTGGGTCCAGATCCTGCTCTCCCACTGCCACCACTGCCTCTTTTCTGAAGAAGCTGACTCTTCTGTGCACGCAGTGACTCGGGTCTTAGGAGCTACGGGGGAGCCCCCCATCAGGGAAGACAGCAATGGTGTGATGATAACGCTGTCATTACTTGTGTCTCTCTGCACCCGACATCGCCTCTCCAAGGGGAATGGAAAACAAGCACACGGAGGGAGATGAGCTGGGAATGGAGGAGCTGCCGCCTGAAGGGCTGGGGAGGCAGGGCAGGCACTGCTGTTAGCCTAGCCCCGGGTGGTCTGGCTGCCTGCACCTCTGTAGCCTCCTGGAAAACTCTACCTTCATACACACACAGTGGGGACAGTGAGAGCCTCCAAGGACGGTGGTGCCCTGGGGAGCATGGAGAGATGCCAAGCACCAAGAAAGACTACTCAGATATGTGGACACACAGAGGGTCTTCCCAGGACATCTCTGCATTTGCAGGCAGGCAGGCAGGTCTAGAGGTGCAGTTTTCAAACCTGGACAGCAGCAAACCCATCACTGACATTGTGAAGACTTGGTTTTAGGGCTGGGGAGTAATTCGGAGGGTAAAGTGCCTGCAACTATGCCTGAAGGAAGAACTGACCCCCCGTAAGGTGTACTCTCAGTTCCACATGCATGTCATACAAACACAACCAAAATAACTACTTCAAACCACACAACCCCCTTTGCTTCTAGTGTTTCTGTCTTACTAATCTCTTCCAATACTGAATCTTGTATCTTAAGACTTAAACCAAACAAACACCACAACTGGAATTAAAACTCCACAGACTAAAAGGCTTATTAAGTTTATTTATGCACTATATACTCAGGAAGAAACACCTGAATCTGATGTGAATACACACAGTGTAAGCAAAGTAACATGCTTAACTACAAGAGTATAAGAAAGAGTTCTTCCTATACTACCTAAGTTCGAGGCCAGCCTGGTCTACAGAGAGAGTTCCAGGACAGCCAAGGCTACACAGAGAAACCCTGTCTCGAACAAGACAAAACAAAATAAACCAAGGCCACATCTTATTATAGTGGTTTAAAAACCCCAAGCTTTTAAAGCACTTGGCCCAACCCTTCTTTATCACACTGAGACTAGGGAGTGAAGGGCAGTTTAGCTCGGGCAGGTTGTACTTCCTTTTAGCTGATGGACTCTGGGAAACGGCTGTGTGAAGGAGTCTTTCCTCACTGGGGCACAAACTGGCTGTAGTGGAGAGCTGTCGCAGAACCACGCAAACAGGCCTTACCTTTCCCTCCTGCTCATCCTCTGAGGCTCTGAATGTGACTAGTAAATAGCCCCAGGTTCAGGGACCCTCCATTAGCCACCCTGCATCTCCTGACATCAAGGGTCGTGTCAATGGGCATCAGACACTGAGGGGTGGGAGCAGAAATGTAAGCTAAAGCGCTGCTGTTGAGGAGAAAGGCCCAAAGGAACTGAAAAGAACCAGGCTCATCTCCTGTACTTCTGATACCAGGCACCAGATTGCCTGTCTTTGACTCAAACATTTACCTAACAGGCTCCTGGGAGGATAAACAAAACGCATAGGAAAGTTCTTTGAAATCTAGACTAAGAAATGCCAGGAGCCCTGTCTACAACTAGTGCTAGTGGTGAGGGAGGGAGATAAGCCTCCTTGCAAGGATTCCAAAGACCTCAAGAGAAAAAGAGGGGGAGTACTATACTTTCCCCTCACCTACATCCCCAGGCAACATGTTAGCGCTCACCTGACTGTTGACCTGGCTGACAAGCTGCTGAAAGCGAGCATCCTCTACAAGCAAGGCCTTTTCCTTTGGCTTCTCGGACAGCAGGTAAGACAGCCGGATGAGGATGAGGGCTGCATGATTGTGGTGCAGGTGATGATCCCCACCTAGCAGTTCTAGCAGCTCCTCTGGCCTGGTGGCTTTCTCGATGAGGTAGTCCACCTCCTGGTGCTCTGCGTAGGGGGTAAACACCTGCTCTTTTCCCAACAGCTCCGTCAAGGAACCTGAGGAGGGGGAGCTGACTGAGGAGGTCAGAGTCTTACAGGCCACCCCAGCAAGTCTCAGTCGGGCAACTGGAGCAATGGTAGGGACCAGGCGGGTAGCTTCTCTCAACAGGCACGTGCATTGCTTCATCAGGCGAACTGCCATGATGGCGGGCGTCAGGAGAGGGAGGGAGGGAAGACTCCTAGCAAGCGATTCCAAAGTCCTGAAAAGAGAGGGGACTGTTACATAAACTTAGAGGACCATGACAATGACAAGACACAGCTATCCTGTACAACTGGCCTCAGTTTTTTCCTGTTCTCCACACCCATTACATATGAAACGGCACTGTCCGAAGCCAAAGTCCTGAGCTTGCTTCAGTACAGAAAGCGGTCGGACACCACAGCTCAGCATTCCAGCCTGGGAGGTGCCAGTCCCAGGGGCACTTCAAAACCCATCCGGATCCCCAGGTCCCACTCAATGTTTCCTGGATGCAAATCTGGTCATGTGTGTCTTGTACAGGGCTAGGTTGTTTTTAATTTCAAAGGTATCCAGGATCAAAATTTTTTTGGCTTAAAGAAACATGACAGGACATGCTAAGTCAGAATGATTCTGAGAAACCTAGGATACATAATTCATGTTCCTGAAACTTCTGGGAAAGCAAGTGAACACTACTGATATGGGTGTTAGATACAGACAGGCTGCCTCATTAACCAACCTGGAAAAAAGCCACCACCACCCCTTAACTTTGGGCTGGGGGGGGGGGATGTGTAGGGGGGGAGGGGCTGGAGAGATGGCTTGGTAGTTAACAGCATTCTGTTATTTCCAGGTAAACAAAATTCAGGCCCCAGGACCCTCAGTAAGTGGTCTAACTACCTCTAGGTCTCTGTGGGCACCTGCACGTGTGTCCACGCTCACACAGAGACACAAATAAAGAAACAATTTAAATTGGATTTTTTCTTTCTTTCTTTCTTTTTTTTTTTTTTAGACAGAATCTCATATAGTGCAGGCTGACTACAATTATTTTACATGGCTGAGGATGACCTTGAACTTCTGTTCTCCTGCCTCTCAAGCGTTAGCATTACAGGTGTCCTACCACTCCTGCTTTTACTCGAACTAGGCAAGAGTTCCAACTGAGTCACACCTGAAAACTTTTTAAAGCAAAACTCCCTACCACCACCCAGAGTCACCTTCCCAGTTTTCATCCAATCCCCGAGGCTCCACTTTGCACTTTCATCCCACAGTGCAAGACTTGCTACTGCCTTCCAAGCTAATCACAGGGCATGGCAAAACACACCGCCTTTCTTTCAAGTCCTGCAAAACTTTACCTTCTTCGAGAATATGCTACATATCCATGTTTCTTTCAACAAGTCTGCCCAGTCTTGTTCCCTAAAGTGAGACAGGAACCAGACGAGACAAATTACTGGATCTTGCTTCAACCAAAGCAGTGAACACCTTACATTTTTTTGTTTCTGGGAATAGGGTATATGACCAGCTCATTTTATTGTCATATGAACAGATTACTGCAGCTGTAAAAAAGATTGGCTTAACTTATAATTATGGGGACATAAAATATGGCTCAGAAGGGGGAAATCTGCCCAATCCCAATATCCACCACTTGCTGAACCCAGACAGTGAGGAAGCACTGGCAAATATCAATTTTCAAGACATCTCTAAGAATAATTTTTTCTCCCCAAAGCTGAGGACCGAACCCAGGGCCTCAAGCGCTCTACCACTGAGCTAAATCCCCAACCCCAAGAATAATTTAAATAGAACCTACGTTGAAGTAATTATCAACCCTGAAACCTAAAATGTAGAGACGCCAAGGGTCACTGCGGGGAGCGCAGCCTAGCCGACTAGGCCTCGTGTCCAACGCGGGCAGAGGGGCGCGTGCGCAATAGCAGGCTGGAACCGAATTCGCAACCGGCCAGCGCCCTTGGGTCGCGGAGTCCAAAGCCCCTTTCCAGCCCGCCCTCCCCCGACACAACAGCCCCGCTGGGCCTTGCTAACTGCTGCCCTTCCCGACCACCCTTCCCGGCCCGGGTACCCACGCTCAGCAACCCAGCCTCTCCATGACGCCAGACTGGTGCAGCGATCACCCTCGCTGACCTCCATCCGCCGTGGTGCCTCCACGCGGCCCGGCGCGCTCACGTACGTCACCTGCGCGCCGCCGCCGGAAGCGATGTCGCCGGGCGCTGTTGGCCGGAGGCCACGCCCTCCGCCTTTTCCCGGCGAGCTCCGTCTTGGCTGAATACAGGCTTCCGGTATCCGCAGCCTAGCGGGAGAGGCCGGTACTGGAAACACCGGTACTGGGAACACGGGCAGCAGGGGAGGAAGGGACGGAAGGGACTTCTGGAAGGCAGGGTCTGACTGGCCAGGACTTCCTTCTTGTGCGGTGTTGGGGTAGCGGCTCTAATGTCGGTCGGTGCTGCAGGAGAGGAGTGCGTGCGGACTGCGGAAGTGACCTAGTGGTGTGGGGCGGAAGGGCGATGCCAAATGGCGACTGATTACAGAGAAGCCAGTTGTAGCTCCAGCTGAAGGTCTTTTGGAAACGTGAGCCGTTTGTCTAGATTAAACAACAAAAGTACAGACACGTACGTGACAAACCTATAAGTTCCTGTAATTTCAGTACTGGAGGCAGAAGCAGGGGTCTGAGGCTAGCCTGTGCCAAGACGGAGGCCGATTCAAGAAGCAGAACAGCTGGGCATGGGGGTGCACGCCTTTAATCTCAGCACTGGGGAGGCGCAGAAGGAGCTCTGTGAGTTCGAGGCTAGCTTGGTCTGCATAGCGAGTTCCATGACAGCCAGGACAATATAGAGAGACCCTGTCTCAGCAACACACCGACCCCCCCAATAAACAAACAAAACCAAAAACAAACCCAGCGGGTTTGGGGAGATAGCTCTGCCCATAAAATGGTTGTTATGTAAGCTTGAGGACCTGAGTTGATCCCAAGAACATTAAGAACAAAAGAAAACTACAAAAAGTTGGATAGGATGGTGGGGTGGTGAGTTTTCCTTGTAATTCCAAAGCACGAACACTAGTAACCATACGACAGAGTCTATACTAGGCTGTTCTGAGATTCTTTTCTGCCAACAGAATCCAAAACTCTTCACTTTAGCCTCAGGCAGACTCTTTGGACAAGGGCAAAAGGCAGCCACTTTCTTCACCAAAACATCGCAAGAATGATCTCTAGGCAACACACTAAAATTCTCTGAACCCCACAGTTCATCAAGGTACATTCAGTACCACTGTCTTCCATGTTCCTACTAGTATGGCCCATTAAGTAGTGCTTAAAGCATTCTACTGCTTTCCTAACCCAAACTCCCAAAGTCCATATTACTCCAAACAAAAACAGGCCTATTACAACAATATCCCAGTTTCTGGTACCAACTTTTGTCTTAGTTTGGGGTTTCTATTGCTATGAAGAGACAACATGACCACAGGAACTCTTATAAAGGGCGACATTTAGTTGGGGTGGCTCACACAGTTTTAGAGGTTCAGTCAATTATCATCATGATGGGGAAAATGGCGGCATGCAGGCAGGCGTGGTGCTGGAGAAATAGCCAAGTGTCCTACATCTTGCAGGTAACTGGAAGTTGACTGAGACACTATCCTCAGCATAGAAAACTTTAAAGTCTGCCCCTACAGTGACACACTTCCAAGAAGGCCATACCCACTCCAACAAGGCCACCCCTCCTAATATATAAATATATAGTGTGTGTGTGTGCATGTGTGCACACGCGTGCATTTGGAGGTCAGAGGAAAACTTGTGGGAATTGGTTCCTTTTATCATGTGGGCTCTGGGACTTAAACTCAGTCAGGTCAAGTCCCTTTACCTGCTAAAGCTATCTTGCTGCCCCTAATTTTGTAAGACAAACAAACAAAACTTTCTTTTTTCCTTAAAATTTTCTATTTTTGTAAAAGTGCATGGCTTCTCTTCTTTTTGACTAAAATCAAGTGTAAACTCTGGTTCTTGTTTCATAAAAGCTTGCTGGATTACCCAGGAAAGATTCTCCTGCTTTACCCTCCCCAGTAGCTGGGACTGTATTGCCACACTAGCTGACCTAGTTGTTCTTCTTTCAGAGTCTCATGCTGAATACAAAATTAACTCAAATAGACCAGAGATATAAAGGTATAAGTTTCTTCAGGGAAAACAAATTTTTATTATCTTTGATTAGACAGTAGTTTCTCAGGATACTTCCTATGGTTATGGGTTCCCTGTGAATGTAGCCTCCTGGTGACTGTGGTGTCCCTTAAGTATGGCTCACCATGAGTTACACTGTTATCCTTCCTTGTAAGTTCTAAGAAGGGTCTTCCCAGAGCAGGATAGGAGGTGAACCAGATCTTGGGGTTCATCCATCCTAGCCAGTCCAGTGATGTTAGTCACCTCTGGTGTCTTAGTTACTTTTCTATTGCTATTCAGAACACCATGACCAAGGCAATTTATAAAAGAAAGCATTTGATTTGGGGCATTTAATTGAAGGTTTGCTTACAGTTTCAGAGGGTGAGTCCATAAACCTCATGGCGGAGAGCCTGGCGGCAGGCAGGCAGGCAGGCAGACCAGAGCAGTAGCTGAGAGCTCACATCTGTTCCACGAGCAAGAGGCTAACTGGAAATGGTGGGGCTTCTAAACCTCAGAGCCCCCCCCCCCCCATGACATACCTCCTCCAATAAGGCCACATGACCTAATTGTTCTCAAACAGTCCCTCCAACTGCCGACCAAGTATTCAAATATATGAGCCCGTGGGGGCCAGTCTTATTCAAACTACCACAGCTGGCAAGCCAGACAGGGTTCCGATCCATGAAGGCCCAGGCTTAGGTCAGAGAGCGGACCTAAGTGCAGTGTTCCCTCGTGAAAGGGCTGACAGCGGAGTCCCATGTGTTCACTGAAGGGTTGGAGCCTCTGAAGATAAGGCACCTCCACTCAATGCTCCTTGAAGCTGCTGTACCCTCATCTCCTGCCCACACCTAGTCACAGTTCCCTGGAGCCACAGGGACAGGCCGGGTGCCAGAGGCCCTGCATCCCTAGGTGGCTGGCAGAACTGATGCCAGCTAGGGGTACAGGAATGGGTTCATTTTTCTCTGCCAACTAAGTAAAAGACAGGAAAGACCTGTTAGTAGGAATCTTGGGGAGTCCCAGCCGAGCCATCATACGGCACCTGAGGAATCAGTGTTCTTTTTAGGGTTCTTACTCGTTAATAAAAGAATTTAGAAACACACAAAAACAGAAGCTGAGGACAATTAGAGTTCAAAAAAGAAAACCTCAGGGCAGGTGAGCCATAAATCTTGAAGCTGCCTGGAAGAGGGGAGGGCACTGGAGAAGAAAAGGAGCAAGAGCCGTGCAGCTTGAGATGGGCAGTGTGCAGGTCAGCTGCCATGACAGGCAACCTTCCGGTGGACCGCAGAGCTTTAAGAAAAGAACAAGGCGGCCGGGCGGTGGTGGCGCACGCCTTTAATCCCAGCACTCGGGAGGCAGAGCCAGGTGGATCTACGTGAGTTCGAGGCCAGCCTGGGCTACCAAGTGAGTTCCAGGAAAGGCGCAAAGCTGCACAGAGAAACCCTGTCTCGAAAAACCAAAAAAAAACCAAAAAAAAAAAAAAAAAAAAAAAGAACAAGGGAGCCCAAGGCATTAGATAGGGGCTTTAAGATAGACTTTGGTCAGTGTCTTTGTTAGGATAAAAACCACAAACCAAACCAGCTGGTGGTGGCACACACCTTTTTTTTTTTTTTTTTTCTGGAGCTGAGGATCGAACCCAGGGCCTTGCACTTGCTAGGCAAGCGCTCTACCACTGAACCAAATCCCCAACCCCGGCACACACCTTTAATCCCAGCACTCAGGAGGCAGAGGCAGGCGGATCTCTGTGAATTCGAGCCCAACCTGGTCTACAGAGTGATATCTAGGACAGCCAGGACTACACAGAGAAACTCTGTCTCAAAACACACACACAAAAAAACCCAAACCAAAAACAACAATAACAACAAAACAAAACAAAGCAACTTGCCAGAGAGGAAAGTGTTTATTTGGCTCACATTTCTACATCACATACCATCATCAAGGGAAGTCAGGACAGGAATTCAAGGCAGAAACCTGGAGGCAGGGTCTAGAGCAGAGGCCATGAAGGAACTGGCTTGCTCTCCATGGCTTGTTCAGCCTGTTTTCTCATAGCATCCAGGACCACCTGCCCAGGGGTGACACTGCCCGTAGGTGGCTGGTCCCTCCCACATTAATCATCAATCAAGAAAATGCTCCATAGGCTTGCCTGCAAGCCAATTTGATGGAGACATTATTTTCAATTGAGGTCCCCCTTCCCGGAGGACTCTGGCTTGTGTTAAGTTGATAAAACAACAACAAAACAAATGAACAAAAACAAACCCCAAACCAAAACAAACTAGCCTGCACAGCCAGCATCTGAAAGAAAAAGACGAGGGAAGAGAAAGAAACAGCTCCACGTTCCTCCTCAGGTCTCAGAAAGACCAACCTCTTGGGGCCTCTGCTCTTAGAGACTGCCCTCGTGGGTAGGAATTCCGGGAAAGAAGAGTACAGTATGTTAAGGTGAATCTGCGTCTCTAGGGGTGGAGGAGACAAGGGTCCCATCTCCGTCTAAACTGTAGCTGCCATTCTTTGCATAACCACGCCCACCTTTGCAGCCCGCTGGGCACACACAGAGAAAAGCTGTACCTGTTAATACCTCCAGCCAGCTCCAGCAAGTCAAATCCACAGCCGGCCACCTCACTCTGTGTGGCACTTGCTTTTCTTGTTGCTGTGGCCAAAAGTACCTAAAGAAAACAAGGAAGGGAGGGAGGGAGGGAGAGAAGGAGGAAGGGAAGTGGGGGAGGGAGGGAAGGACGAGGGGCTATTTTGACTCAGATTCTGAGGGTACAATCCATCATAAAGGTGAAGGTTGGCCGCAGAAGCCAGACACAGCTAGTCACATGGTTACAGGTGTGGATCAGAGTCCAGAGGGGCACCTGCTGAGACTTCCAGGTTCCCGTGTCCCGGAACAAGGAATCGGACCAGAGATACTTAGATTATGATAGAAATAGAGATGTTTTATTGAGAAAAAGAAAAGCAGCTTAGAGAGATGGGCTCAGGGGTTAAAGGCCCTTGCAGAGGACCGGAGTTTGGCTCCCAGCACCCACATGGTGGCTCACAACTGCCTGTAACTCCAGTTCCAAGTGCATGTAAATTTATGTAAACAAACATAACAAATAATAAATACATCTTTAAAAAAGAGAGAGAGAAAAATACTCCTGAGAATGGAAGTGGGCTAAGGAGCTGGGACAGGCCCAAAATGCAGAAGATGCATTTCCCAGTGGCTTGGCCCTTTATAGGTTATTTGCATAAGTGCTTGCTTCTCCAAGAGATCTCCTCAGCTTTGTCTCAAGCCTGTGGTTTTGTTATATGCTGCTCTGGTGTGTGTGTGTGTGTGTGTGTGTGTGTGTGTGTGTGTGTGTGTTTTAGTCTTTCTATTAGCTGGCTTTTTTTAAATGTGTTTTTCATTCTCTCTCTCTCTCTCTCTCTCTCTCTCTGTGTGTGTGTGTGTGTGTGTGTGTGTGTGTGTGTGTGTGTTCATGTGGGGTGCCTGTGTACAGGGGCCCATATGGGGACCAGAGGAGAATGCTGGGTGTTGATCAGAGTCTTATTGAAACTGAAGCTTGCCACTTTAGTTAGGCCTGCTGGCCAGCAGGTTTCCAGAATCCATCGGTCTCCACCCCTCAGTGCTGGGTCACAGGCCATGTCACCATGTAACCACACATAGCTTTTATGTGAGTGCTAGAGATTTGAACTCAGGTCCTTTAACTTTCACAGGATGTACTCTTGCCCACTGATCTGGCTCCCTAGCTCCTCATGTTAATCATGGCCCCCTTTCTGTGGCCATCATATATATTACCTCTACAGTCAGGAAGCAGAGAAAGATGAATGCTGATAGTGGGCTGGGCTTTTTTTTTTTTTTTTTTTGAGAGGAGGGGCGGGCTAGGGACAGGGTCTCTCTGTATAGTCCTGGCTGCCCTGGAGCTCACCATGTAGACCTCAAACTCACAGAGATCTTCCTGCCTCTGCCTCCTGATTAAAGATGTGTGCCACCATGCCTGGGCTCGACTTTCTTCTTTTTATTCAGTCTGGTAGTCCAGTCCCCAGGATGGCACCTCCCTGACCCATTAAGATGGCTCTTCTCTCTTTGTTAAACTCTTCTAGAAACATCTTAATAAGCACACTCAGAAGTCTATTTCCATGCTGATTCTAAATCCAGTCAAATTGATAATTAAAGTTAACCATCACAGTTCTTGGGCCTGAAGATGGCAAAGCATTGACCTGCCCTTTATTCTGACTGGTAGGAGTCAAGAAAGGGGAATGACATTATCTTTGTTCATTATCACCTACTCCTGGCTGGAAACTTTTGTCCTTTCTTCTAGAGAAGGTACCAAGACCCAGAAGAAAATTACTAACCTGACTCCTAACTTGCATGAGGCAGAGCCTAACTACATCTTGAGTCATAAGGACAAAACAAGTTAAAAATCAGCAGCAAAACATATGTGATAGCTGTATTGTCTGGTTTTTGTGTACCTAGAAGTTGGTACTAGGGACTGGGGTATTTCTGTGATAGGCCTGATCATGCTTTAGTTTGAAGGAATTTGTGTGTCAACTTGAAACAAGCTAGAGTCATCAGAGAGGAAGGAGCCTCAGTTGAGGAAATACCTCTATGAGATCCAGGTATAAGGCATTTTTTCAATTAGTGACTGTCTTAGTTAGGGTTTCTATTGTTGTGAAGAGATACCATGACGATAATGGATTAAACCTTTGAAACTGTAAGCCGCCACCTCAATTAAATACTTTCCTTTATGAGTGTTGCCATGATCATGGTGTCTCGTCACAGCAATAGAAACCCTAACTAAGACAGAAGTTGGTACTAGGGACTGGGGTATTTATGTGATAGGCCTGACCGTGCTTTAGTTTGAAGGAATATGAACATTGACACTGTGGATTAGAAAAGCAGTTGAATGCTTTAAGTGCTGCTTAATGGGCCATCCTAGTAGGAACATGGAAGACAGTGGTGCCGAGTGAGATTTGAACTGTGGGTGCCTGGATTAAGAGGTTTCAGAGGAGAAGAATATCAGTATGTGGCCTAGAGACCAGTCTTGTGATATTTGGTGAAGAATGTGGCTGCTTTTTTCTCTTGTCCAAAAAGTCTGCCTGAGGCCAAAGTGAAGAGTTTTGGATTAATTCTGCTGGCAGAAGAAATCTCAAAACAGCTGAGTATAGACTCTGTCATGTGGTTATTAGTGGTAACTAATGAAGATTTATAATGAAAAGGAGCAAGCTGGGCAAGGAAAAACACAAAATGTATAATTTGAGGAGAAAAGGAGCACCAGGAGGGGGTTGGGGATTTAGCTCAGTGGTAGAGCGCTTGCCTAGCAAGTGCAAGGCCCTGGGTTCAGTCCTCAGCTCTGAAAAAGAAAAGAAAAGAAAAGAAAAGAAAAGAAAAGAAAAGAAAAGAAAAGAAAAGAAAAGAAAAGGAGTACCAGGAATGGAGTTAAGTGGAATGGAGTTAAATCCTGTGTTCAAGGAGATAAACAGATTAAGAAATGGAATAAAAGGGAGTGGTGACCTCAGGGCAAGATCCCACCCAACTAAGCTTCCAACTTGTTAAAAGGAACTAAATAAAAGCTTAAAGCCAGGTGTGGTGGGACATACCTTTAATCCCAGTACTGGTAAGGCAGAGGCTGGCAGAGCTATGAGTTTGAGGCTAGCTTGGTCCACAGAGCAAGTTTCAGAACAGCCAAACTTAGGCAAATGAAGGAAACCATCGAAAACAGAAAGCTGGTGAAGATGTAATTGAACAAGGGGACCATGTTCCAGCCCTAGTAAGCAGCAGAACTTGGCAGCTTTGGCCATGTGGTTCCAGAGTTAAAGATAGAAGAAAGGGGCTATGAAACCTTCCTCAGTGACTAAGGAAAGCTGCTGAGGCCAGGCATGTGTCACGGGTGTCCCATTGTGTGAAGCTGTGAAGGTGAAGCTTGGATTGCCTTGGAGATCCCAAGATGTTGGAGATGCCAGAGCTGTGGGATACCTGTTGAGGAGAGCTGCTTACAGGGAGTGGAACCTGCCCAAGAGAGAGAAGTGTGTTACAGTTAACGAAAGTGAAAGGAGTTGGAGATCTGGGGATCACTTTGACATCAGACATGGAGATGCAGAGTTTGGAGTTTGCCCAGCTGGTTTTTGGTCTTGCTTGGTCCAGTATTTCCTCACTATGCTCCCTTCCTTGTGTTTTGGAATGGTAATGTATATACATGTTGGAAATATGTGATTTGCTTTTTGCTTTTGCTTTTACAGTTAAGAGATTGCATGAATTTCAGAAGAAACTTTGAACTTTAAACTTTCAAATAAGTTTGGGACTGTTATAGACTATGGGAACTTTTGAAGTTGGACTGAATGAATTTTTGCATTATGATATGGCTACAAGCCTTTTGGGGGCTGTTGTAGGAATTTAGCAGAGTCACTGTATCTAGGGTAAACATTAGAGTGAATAGTTGTTTTCTAGAAGTACTTTGATCTTGAAGAATCATTGTGGAAAACAGTAAAGAATCTTTGTGGAAAACAGTGATTGCTTTCTGGAATTTGTAGAACTGTTTTTCTGAAGGGGCATTATAGCCTTCACATGGCTTTGGTCACAAGACACCTCGGGCACACCTGAGGCTCTTGGATTATTGTGTATTGCAAATGATTCACAGTAAAGGACTAAAGTCATGAGGGAATGTGATGCTTTCCTTTAGAGAGATATATAGGTTAGACTAGGGACTTGGTATGAGGAAATACTTTACCCAAAAACAACTTTGTGTAACAATCAATAAATATGTCTTTGTATGGCTGTTCAGGGTTCAGTTCAGTTCATCAGAGGCTGGACCTTCCTGCTGCCACATAGGCCTTAAAATTTCATCTTGGAGTGACCTCTTTCTTCAACTGACCCACACAACACAGAACACCCTGACTGGGGGCCAGGGAGTGGAATGTGATGTTTGAAAGAAAATGGCCCCCAAAGGGAGTGGCACTATTAGGAGGTGTGGCTTTGTTGGAGTTGGTGTGGTCTTGCTGGAGGAAGTGTGTCACTGTGGAGGTGGCCTTTGAGGTCTCAAATATGCTCAAGCCATGCTCAATGAGACAGTTCACTTCCTGTTGCCTTTGGATCAAGATGTAGAATTCTCCAGCACCATGTCTGCCTGCATGTTGCCATACTCCCAGCCTTCATGTCACAACGTGATGATAATGAACTAAATCTCTGAAACTGTAAGCTGCCACCTCAATTAAATGTTTTCTTTGGAAAGAGTTGCCATGGTTGACTGGGCGGTGGTGGCGCACACCTTTAATCCCAGCACTCAGGAGGCAGAGGCAGGTGGATCTCTGTGGGTTCTAGGCCAACCTGGTCTACAGAATGAGTCCCTGGACAGCCAGGGCTACACAGTGAAGCCCTGTCTCAAAAAACAAAACAAAACAAATACCCGCCCCCCCTCCCCAAAGAGTTGCTGTGGTCATGGTGTCTCTTCACAGCAGTAGACACTAACTAAGACAGTGATCAATGGGGGAGGACCCAGCCCATGGTGGGTGGTGCCAAGCCTGGGCTGGTGGTCCTGGGTTCTGTAAGAAAGCAGGCTGAGCAAGCCATGAAGAACAAGTCAGTAAGCAACTCCCCTCCATGGCCTCTGCATCAGCTCCTGCTTCTAGGATCCTGCCTTGTTTGAGTTCCTGTCCTGACTTCCTTCAGTAATGAACAGCAATGTGGAAGTATAAGCTGAACAAACCCTTTCCTCCCCAACTTGTTTTATGGTCATGGTGTTTCACTGCAACAATAGAAACCCTCACTAAGACAGTAATGCGTAACTTTAATCCAGAATGCAGGAAGCCGGGGCAGGAGGATTGTCATTAGTTCAAAGCCAGCCTGGATTACTTAATTTGGAGCTAGTCTGGGCTACAGAGTGAGACCATGTCTCAAACCACACATAACTGGGGATGTAGCTCAGATGGTAGCGTGCTTGCCTAGCACACAGAGAGCCCTGGGTTTGATCCCTAGTATCCCTTAAACTGAGCATGGTGACACACATCTGTAATCTGGACATTTAAGGTCATCATTGGCTATATGTCCGGGGATATAGAAGACCCTGTTTGAACCCCCACAAACAAACAAACAAAACATTTTCCTCAGAGTTTTACCTGATGGTTGTAAGTACTTTCTTCTTTCTTTGAAAGGCAGTAAATCTTTTTGAAGACTAGATAAGATTTTGTCATAGTTATGGCTCAGTAGAGTCTTTTACCACAGCCATTTCTTTGAAATGTAAGCCTCAAGGAACTTAGTACGTCCACAGGTGGGAGTGACTTACATATAGAGTGGGACAAAGTTGCCCCTTGTTTTACACAGCTAGGGTTTGTGTCTCCTCTGGGTAAAGCCAACGTACCCAGGTGGCCACCTCAATTACCAGGCCAGCTTAAGGTCAACTTTGCACCAAGCATTTTAGAAGCTTCATACAAAGAACCAGGGAGAATAAGTATTTGTCACCATACCACATTGTGTGGCTTCCTGTTTGTTCCCAACTGTGCAAGTGTGAGGTAGGATAAAAAGACAGGGGGACGTGCCGGGCGGTGGTGGCGCACACCTTTAATCCCAGCACTTGGGAGGCAGAGCCAGTTGGATCTCTGTGAGTTCAAGGCCAGCCTGGGCTACAGAGTGAGTTCCAGGAAAGGCTTCAAAGCTACACAGAGAAACCCTGTCTCAGGAAAAAAAAAAAAGCAGGGCGGGGGGAGACACAAGAAGTGAAAGGACCCAATAGTCTGTCTAGTCAAAGCCTCTAGCCAGCTGAGAGTAGAGAATCTGAGCACAGTTAACAGCATTTGCTATGAAGGTGTTGTGTGACTATTCCTAGGGAGACATGAACAAATGTCTACTCAGCCTAGATAGTAAGGATACCACCAAAGTCCTACTTGGTGAACCAATGAATTTTTATGCGTTACTTATAGGAGTATGAGTGAGGGTGTCTTAGTTACTTTTCTATTGCTGTGATAAGCCATTATGACTAAGGCAACATCTAGAAAGAGTTTATTGGGAGATTATAGTTTCGGAGGGTTAGAGTCCATGACCATCACGGTGGGGAGCATGGCAGCAAGCAGGCATGTTTTTGGAGCAGGAGCTGAAGGTTTGCATCTTGATCCACAAGTAGCAGGCGCGCACGCGCGCGCGCACACACACACACACACACACACACACTCACTGAATGGCATGGACTTTTGAAACCTCAGTGGCACATTTCCTCCAGAAGGTCACACCTCCTAATCCTTCCCAAGCAGTTCCACCAACTGGGGATCAAATATTCAAACATAAGAGCCTAAGAGGCTATTTTCATTTAAACTACCACAGAGGGGTTATATATAGGAGCAGAAATGACTTAAAGACAACTTAATTACCAAAAGCCTACTCTGTATGGGTAATGGCTCATGAAAACTGGAAACCTGGAGCACACTGCACAGCCTGCAGGCAGCTCAACAGGCTTGGAGAGTGTCCAAACAGCTCAGTTGTTCTGAGTGTCTTCTATGCAGCTTGCTGGTCTTAGAGTGTTGGAGAGGGAGGGACCTAGAACATGTTTTCAGTTTCAGGGACTTCCTGAAACTTTTGAGTTATTTACTTCTTGAGTTTTAACTAACTTCTCTGCAGGATAGAATGTTTTAGCCACCCCCATCCCCTTTAGAAAACTCTGTGCCTTTATAAGCTTCTCTCCAAGACAGAGGGTTTTATCTCAGAGGAAATTGCTATAAAATACTACTCTAGTCTGACCCAATTCATTTGAGAATGCTGTCAAATTATAGCTTCACATGGTGTCTTAGTTAGGGTTTCTATTGTTGCAGTGAAACACCATGACCATAAAGCAAGTTGGGAAGGAAAGGGTTTATTTGGCTTATACTTTCAGATCATAGTCCATCATCGGAGGAAGTCAGAACAAGAAAGAACTCAAGCAGGCAGAGAACCTAGAGGCAGGAGCTGATGCAGAAGTCATGGAGGGATGCTGCTTACTGGCATGCTTCCCCTGGCTTGCTCAGCTTGCTTTCTTAGAACCCAAGATCACCAGCCCTTGGGATGGCACCACCCACCATGGACTGGGCTGTGCCCCATTGACCACTAATTGAGAAAATGCCTTAGAGTTGGATCTCATGGAGGCATTTCCTCAACTGAGGCTCCTTCCCCTCTAATGACTCTAGTGTGCCCCCACCTCTTTCCTCCAGGGTACTCTTGAGGAGTGAGGGATAAGAGATTTAGATAGAAATATAGAGGGGAGAGAGAGACAGAAACACAGAATCTCCTCGGGAGGGCCTGGGTCCTAATCCACTGGCCCAGAACTTTATTCAAAAGGGCTTTTTATAACAATGCCAAAGGGTAAGGCAAAAGACTGCTCTCCTTGCTAGATACAGCCAAGTGTAGACCCTACCAAACACCTGGTAGCCAGGCCCATGGTCCAATCATTCTGTTATGCAGCCCTACTGGTAAAGCAAGCTAAGATCTCACTAGGAAACCTTTGTGGGCTCCAACACTCTAGCTTGTGTCAAGTTGACACACAAAACCAGCCAGTACAGATGGATATGAGAAACATTTTTGTTTTATGTTTTCCCACTGAATTAGCCTAACAAAGACTCATATTTCCTGAGTCCCCTCTTTCCTCTTTATATGCATTAGCTAATTGCATCAGAATGCAAGCCAGTCAATTGTGAAGTTGAGCTCCCACCAATGGGATGAACACAGTCACCATTTACATCAGAGATAAAAGACAGAGGCCATTTTGGCCAAGAGTGCTTTCTAGCCTGGTCTGGGTTCTGACACACATTTCTTTTTGCAAAAAGAAATTGCCTTGCTGAATTGCTTTTGGTTCTTTTGTGTATTCCTCTGTGTGACATCAAGATGATTATTTTTCCAATATAGGGCCTTCAGATGGTGGTTTCCATGGCTTCAAATGGGGGCTGGTCACATGGGGGCTTCTGTAGGTTCAGATGGGGCTGGTTACCACAAAGACCAGGCACAGGATTAGTGGGCTGGACCTCCCAGATCTACTCATGACCTCCAGGTAAGAGAAAGGGGTAGGTGATTGAATTCAGCCACCAATAGTCAGTGGTTTAATCAATCGTGATTATGTAATGAAATCTTCCTGAAAGCTCTGGACATGGATGCATAGGAGAACTCCTGCTGTGTTTGGTAGGTATCTGTCCCATAGGGAAAGACATTCCTACATCTTCTACTTCTTGCCCCCACCATATGTCCCTTCATCTGTGTGGTGTTTTGGATAAGAAAGCCCCACCCCCACCCCTGTAGGCTCATATGTTTGGATGCTTGATCATAAGGGACTGACACCACTTGACAGGGATTAGGAGGTGAGGCCTTGTTGGAGGAAGTGTGTCACTAGGCTTTGGTGTTTCAAAAGCCCAAGCCAGGCCCAGTGTCACTTTCTCTTCCTGCTGCCTGTGGATCCAGATGTAGAACTCCCAGCTACCTCTCCAGCACCATGTCTGCCTGAGTACCACTATGGTCTCCACCATGATGATAATGGACTAAACCTCTGAAACTGTAAGCCAGCCCCAGTTAAATGTTTTCCTTTATAAGCAATGTCACGGTCACAGTGTCTATTCACAGCAGTAGAACATTGACTATGACAATCTGGTTACTCCTGATCTGTGTCCTTCATGACAAATGCATATCTGTAAGGTAGGTGTTTGTAGTGACTTCTGTGAATCATTCTAATGACCTGTTTAACTTGAAGCTATTTCTGGAGTAGTTAGTGTCAAAGCCTGGGCTCTGGCAGCCCTAACAAGCTAGGCTTAGCCACCTGCACAGCAATTAAAGCGCCATTTTGTAGTGAAAACCAGAGAAAGGTTTATTCAGTGAGACCACGCTGGGAAGAGGAACAAATGAAGAGGCCCATTGACTCCACAGGTCCGCCTTTGAGGTCCTGAAATGAGATTTAGGCTTCCATGGGGGCAAGAGGTATGCACAGCTGAGCAGTCAAGAATTAGTGCTGTCCATCACTGATCCATTATTGTCTCTGCTGCAGTTTATCCAAAGGCAAGGAGGTCTGGTAGCTGTCGGCACCATGTGAAATCTCCTCTTGTGAAGTTTGTGTTGCTGTGAGAAAGGTCCTGATCAAAAGCTACTTGGTGGGAGGAAAGGGCTGATTTCTGTTTACAGTTGTAGTGAAGGGAAGTCAGGGCAGGAATTCAAGGGGGGAACTGAAACAGAGACCATGGAGGAATGCTTCCTGGCTTGCTCACCCTGACTTGTTTAGACTGTTTTTTATACATCCCAGGGCCACCTGCCTAGGCTGGCACCACCCATAGTGAGCTGGGCCCTCCCACATCAATTACTAATCAGGAAGATGCCCCACAGACATGTGTACGGGCCAGTCTGAGGGAATCTCAAATGAGGTTCCCTCTTTCTAGCTGACCATGGCTTGGGTCAAGTTGACAAACCAAACCAAACCAAACCAAACCAAACCAAACCAAACCAAACCAACCAACTAGTGCAGGAGGCAGCTTCCTCCCCTGACAGGACCAGAGCTTCAGCTCTGCCCAGAGTGAGGCTCCTGAAAAAATGCCAGTCCTTGACATCCATGGTCTCAGAAGCCTGATAGCCGAGAGTGTCTCTAGAACATCTCTGCTTCTGCCAAAACACTTACAAAGGGACAGTGGAAGTGACTGAATCAGGAGTGTGGGAGGCTCTAGACGTGGAGCTGGTAGCTGAGGTCGGAACTGAACCCCTAACTTGTGGCGACTGATGTGAACCCAGGCTGACAGTGTTAGGATCAGCATGAGCTATGAGTTACACTGCTTGTGTCTGAGCAGGGCACACACACCTTGCTTAGACTCTACACGGGGCTGGCTTGGAGCTGTGTCAGTATGTGGCCGACCTTATCCTGCGCACTCCACTGCTGTGCCTCGCTCACTCCCTGCTGCCACTTAGCTAAGGCTTCAGGGCCTTGAAGTCCCTTGCAGACTCGGCTTTCTGCCCTGTCCTGAGGCTAGCTAGAGTTGGTCACATCTTAGAAGGGTTCAGATGGAGAAGACCTAGCTCATAACCCTGGCGCCAGGTGAGGAGGCCTTTCCTGGTCCTGAGATCCACTGTGGTACCACAGTAGTGATGGAGTTTGGTGGTGGCTCAGCAAGCCTGACTCAGCATCCCACCCTCCCATGCATACTCATCACCACTGAGGAATGACCTGTGGCTGCCTCTCCACCCTGGAGATCCTCGGGTAAGGCAGGTCTATGCTTGCTTTGTCATTTCTTCAGGAGCTCAGGATAGACAGACAGACAGACAGACAGAGACATAGAGCCAAATGGATTTTTATTAGCAGCAGATAGAAGGCATTATGTTCTCTCTGGATCCAGGAATGAAGGTTCTTGCTGAACAAGCTTGGGCTGGTTGCACCTGGCAGGCAGGGATCCCAGGGCAGGCTGCTCACTGAAGGGATTCCTCTACAGGGGCTGTGGGTGGGCATAAAGAGAGAAGGGGGTTACCTCTGCTTCTAACCTAGTCATACCCCATCATTCTAGGGACCTGAAGGGCAGCCACTTTTATTGGCTTTGCAGGTGAGCATGTACAATTCTTTACACTGCCCCCCCATCACTGATAGGCAGGTGGGTGAGACACCCTCACCTACAAGGGGGATGCCCAGGTCACAGGTAGACATGGACAGTTGGATCTGAGCCTGTGTCTTGCTCATGTTCTTAACTCTGAACACTTCACTGCTACCTCAGGTTAACTGTGAAAGGTCCAGTGTGGCTCATCAACTCACCAGGACCAGCTTTGAGTGGTGGGATGGTCTGTTTCCCCAGGCCTTGCTCATTGACACCCTTTCCTATCGTGAGCAGCCACGCCAAGCACCCATAAGCCTGAAGGTGGTGTACGTGGCTTGGCCAAGACATTCTCCTCCTACCCTGGGACCTAGTCCTGGGGCTGTTCTCATGTTCTACCTGTTCTTGGGCCTGATGAGGGGCAAGGTGACGGCCAGAGGAGGCCTAGGGAGAAAGGGGACTGCCGGGTCCCAAGGCTGCATACCTGCTTGAGGAGTCTGGCAACTCATGGCACAGCCGACGCGGCAGCATTTCATGTCGCCGCCACAGTCACTGTCTCTGAAGCATGTGCTCTTCTGTAGACACAGCTCAGCAGGGATCATGTTGACTGGATTCCAGGGGCAGTGACCAATCTTTGGCACATTAACTGGGGAGAGATGGTCACTCTCTTACCACCCGAATCCCTTTCATGCCCCAGCTTTGCTGAATCCACCTTAGTGAACCCCTGGCTGAAAAGACCCCATTTTTGTGGATGGGGCATTTGCTGAGGCCTTTGCTCTGGCTGTCAGGCAGTGCCCTTGGTAACCCAGAGACCCCAGGGACCAGGTTGGCCAGAAGGCTGCAGGGAGGGTCTGGCAGGTGAGTGGGTCTCACAGAGTTAGTGTGTGTGGGTGCAAAGGTCTGTGTGTCCTCTTCAGGCAGACTCTTGACCCTGCTGGCTCCTCCTCCCCCACATCCCCAGGACTGGGCAGGGCCTTACTGTTGACAAGAGTTTTGCAGATAGCACTGCAGGAACTGGGACAACACGCAGCATTCTGGGCACACTCCGCAATGGTACGACAGTTGATACACTCTGGGTTCTCACTGAGGCAGGCTTCAGAACACATGAGCTGAACTGCACAAAAGATGGGGAGGTAAATCAGAGCCTAGCTGTTGCTTCTTCTCAGAAGAAGGCCTGGAGATGTGGATGGAAACGATAAGAAACCCAGACTCGGAGCAGCCTTAAAGGTGAAAATCTGCCAGGGTTGTGGCCTGGGTGATAGACGCATAAGAAGTCAGCTGTGAAAATTAAGAAGCATGTCACAGGCTCATGGTCATAGGCAGAGCATTAAGGACCTGACTAGAAATGACCAGGGCCTGAGGGCAACTCCCGTCAACCCATCTCTCAACCTGGACATTTTCCACACAGGGCCCTGATTTTCTGCCATCTTTGGATTTTCCCCAAGGGGAGACTTTTGTTCCTCACCTCTTCATTGCCCTGGGCATAGAGAGCTGGGAACAATCTAGGGGACTCTCCAAGCCACTTACAGCAGTGAGGTGACCAACAGCTGGGGCCTTCCTGACCAGCAGTGAGGTGACCAACAGCTGGGGCCTACCTGTGTTGAAGTCTTGTTTCAGTGGATTCTGAGCAAGGGCCACCTCCAGGGCCAGCAGGCCGAGAGCAAGGCTGATGAAGCAGCGCATGGTGACGATGGCGGGCAGGTGACAATGGTGGGCAGGTGACGGATGGCAGCCTGAGTGCCTGGGATGCATTTAAAGGACCCGCAGGAGGAAGACTTAAGGGGCGGGGGTGGAGGGACAGGTTGGCATCGCCGTAGATGGGCTAAAACACTTCCTTCTTGGACACATGGACCAAGCAGGCCCAGGCTGCCAGGAGGGAGTGCCACAACTGGAGGAGGCCACAGTTTTTTAAAAAGTCTTTTGTAAGGGTGATCATTTTCTTCCATTTAAAATGTAATACATATTATGAAAATAAAGAAAATTAAGGAGCAGAGAAGGAAGACAGGACTCGTAACAAATGTGAAAGTGTCACTTTGAATCTTTGGGTTGGAACCCTTTACAATCAAAGGACATTCTGAGCTCCAAATTCGTCACGTAGGAAACAGGACAGGCGGTGTCGAGCAAGCCTCAGGGGCTGGGGCTACTTCAGAGGCTGACTTACTCTCCTGGTGCTTTTCTAGAGTTTTCTGCAATTTTCTATAAGAGTGAGGAGACACTGGCTCCTTGCAGAGTATAGGGCAGGACATCAAGAAGAAGCTGCCTGTGGAGCGCACATCGGAAGGCCAATTCCCAGAAGGGTCCATACTGCGCCAAGTGTGTCATGGGCCAGGATGGGATGTCCTGCTGGGCACTGTGCCCCCATTGCTCTCGGGACATTTCCTTGATTCTCCTGCAGGGAAGTGTAATGACCCGGAGTGACTGTGTGCTTACTGGCTGTCACCGCCAGCCTGTGGTGCAGGCCATACTCCTCTGTCTGGCCCGAGTTTGTCACTGGTGGCCTGTGGCCTCTCAGCTTTGAATATAAGGTCTCAGGGGAAGCTCTCTCAGGCAGTAACCTCAAGCTGTCATTCCAGGCCGTTTCTACCAGCCCCAAAGGAAAGCCTGTGCCTCCCAGCGGTCTCTTCTTAGTCCCCTGAGCCCCCAGACCTTGGCAAACACCACTCTGCTCTCTGCTTCTGCGTCGGTCTGTTCTGGCCATGCCATGTAAATGGGATCTGGCAGTGTGCAGCCTGTTGAATGTGACTTTTATGACGGAGCGTGCTTTTGAGGTTTACTGGCCTGGCGGCAGTCGCCAGTGCTTCGGGCCTCTGTGTGTGCCAGAGTTCCACAGAAGGCGCATAAACGCATTGTCGTTCTATCTAGTCACGGATATTCTCATGTTTAGGCCACTGTCAGGCCGCGGCCATGCTCATGCTATTCAAGTCTAAGTCACACTGTTGCTCTGCCAAGGCCCAGCTTCTAACTCCTGTTCCTATTTCCGCCTTGGCTGGCGCAGAATGAGGGCCACCAGGAAAGGTCTGGCCAGGGTTCCTTGGCTGCTTGAGTTTCCCAGAAGGCCTTGTGTCTCGGGAGCCAGAGCTCTTTTCTATCTGTATCTCCCTGGGGCTCTGCACATGGAGCCAGGCTCGGTGCACTCTGTGTCCTCTTATTGGCTGGCTGTTACTCTTGCCTGTGCACCGCTGTCCTGGCAGACACAGGCTCAAAGGGAAAACCATGGAGAATTTCAAGATGATGACTGCAGTTGTAAACATGGGTGACCACAGGGGTTGCTGCCATGAAGCCAGTAGGTCCCCAGATCCCCCTCTCTCAGCTCTTTCTTGGTTGCTCCCGTGGGTCTCAGAGCTCCTCTGTTCCTGCCCTCCTTCCCAGCTCTGCTCTACCTCAGGAGGCTCAAATGTGATGGTGAGATTCTGCTGCTACCCCCTGATTCTCCAAGGAGTTCGGCCCCTCCTGGTCCATGCCTGGGTCCTCAGCCTCTTGGAACTCTGGGTCCTTGTTTGAGCCCTTTCTCCCCACTCCTCACCTGCCTGTGAACACCTTTGGATACGTATCCTGTGTGCAATGAGTGACTGTGACCTGAGTCTCTGTTGTAGGACCCCCTTTCACTCGAGGGGTCTCCGTGATCTGTACCCATTGGCAGGGCCCTGGACCCCTCCCACCCAGCTACAGCAGCAGAGGAATTCCAGCTTCAGAGCGGACAGTGAGCCAGCGGCCAGGTCGAGCCCACCCTGTGGCCTGCAGAAGGCCAGAGGCGCCTCAGCACCACGATTCTGCTTCAGTTGAGGTGTGTGTGTGTGTGTGTGTGTGTGTGTGTGTGTATGTGTATCTGTATGTGAGTGTGTGTATGTGAGTGTGTGTGTGTGTGTGTGTGTGTGGTGTGTGTGTGTGAGTGTGGGTATGGGTGTGTATGTGTAAGTTCAGGTCTCTCCAGTTCCTCTCATTCTCCTGCAGAGCCACAGACCTGCCAGGGAAATTTGGGCCACATGGATGGGAAGTGGCTTGCTTCTGCCTCAGACTCCAGCCCTCGTTCCTGGAGATTGTTCCTTACTCTTTTTGGAGATAATCGAAACAGGTTCAAACATGAATTCATGGGTCAGTTTTTTTTTAAGTCTTCTCTCATACATTACATCCAGATCATAGTTTCCCCCCGCCCCTTCCCTCCTGTCTCTCCCTCACACCTCCCCTCTCCTCCAGGTCACCCTCCCTCTTTCTCCCGTCAGAAAAGAGCAGGTTTCCCAGGGACGTCAACCAAATATAATATACTACTATAAGACCAGGCACATACTATCAAATCAAGGCAGAGGAGTCAACAACTGCCTCCACTCCCGCTGTTAGGAATCCCACAAGAATACTAAGCTACTCAGCCATAGCATACATGCAGAGGACCTAGGTCAGACCCCTACAGGTTCCCTGATCTCTGTGAGCCCCCATGAGTTCCGGTCAATTGATTCTGTGGGCCGAGTTCTTGTGGTGTCCCTGACTCCTCTGGTTCCTCCAATCCTTCCTCCTCCTCCCCAAGTCTGCCTAATGGTTGGCTGTGGGACTCTGCATCTCCTTCCATCAATTGCTGGATTAAGTCTCTCTGCTCTCTTCACTGAGGATTCTGCTAGGCTTCAGTTACAGAACACTCTGCAGGCACAGCAAGCTGTAGGTTGAAGGTTTTGTGGCTGGGTTGGTGTCCCAATCCCTTCACTTGAGGTCATGCTTACTTACAGAAGATGGCTGGTTCAGGCTCTGTGTCACCTATTACTAGGAGTCTTTGCTAGGGTTCCTCTTGTAGATTCCATGGAGTTTCCTTTGCACTAGGTTTCCACCTTGCCCCTGAAATGCCCACCCTGCAATTCCAGTCATTTTTTCCCAGTATTTACTTCCCCACCCAACTTAATCCCTTCTGTTCCCAATCCAACCTGCCCCCAGTCCATCCACGAAATCTGTTCTATTTCCCCTTCCCAGGGAGAGCCTTGCATTCCCTCTTGAGCCCTCCTTGTTACTTAGCCTCTTTGGGTCTGTGGACTGTAGCATAATATTTTTTACTTTACAGCTAATATCCACTTATAAGTGAGTACATACAATGTTTGTCTTTCTGTATCTGAGTTACTTCACAGAGGATGATTTTTTTCATGTTCCATCCATTTGCCTGAAAATTTCATGATGCTATTGTTTTTAACAGCCGAGTAATACTACATTATGTAAACATACCACATTTTCTTATCCATTCTTCAGTCAAGGTGCATCTAGGTTGTTTCCAGTTTTGGACTATTTCAAATAAAGCTGCTATGAACATAGTTGAGCAAGAGTCCTTGTGGTATGATGGAGTGTCCTTTGGGTATATTTCCAGGAGTGGTATAACTGGGTCTTTAGGAAGATTGACTCTCAAGTTTCTGAGAAACTGCCATGTTGATTTCCAAAGTGACTGTACAAGTTTGCACTCCCACTAGCAATGGAGGAGTGTTCCCCTTGCTTCATATCCTTGCCATTATGAGCTGTCATTTGTGTTTTTGATCTTAGCCATTCTGATATGTGTAAGATGAAATCTCAAAGTCATTTTGATTTGCATTTCCCTGATGGCTAAGGATGTTGAACATTTCTTTAAGTGTTTCTTGGCCATTTGAGATTCCTCTATGGAGAATTCTCTGTTTCGATCTGTACCCCATTTTTAAGTTAGATTATTTAGTTTATTGATGTCTAGTTTCTTGAGTTCTTTATATATTTTGGGTATTAGCCCTCTGTCAGATGTGGAGTTGGTGAAAATCTTTTCCCATTCCATTTGCTGCCTTTTTGTCCTAGTGACAGTGTCCTTTGCCTTACAGAAGCTTTTCAGTTTCATGAAGTCCCATTTATTAAGAGTTGATCTTAGTGCCTGTGCTATGGGTGTTCTGTTCATGAAGTTGTCTCCTGTGCCAATTTGTTCAAGGTTTTTTCCCACTTTCTCTTCTCTCAGGTTCAGTGTATCTGGTTTTATGTTGAGGTCTTTGATCCACTTGACTTGAGTTTTGTGTAGGGTGATAGATATGGATCTATTTGCATTCTTCTACATGTAGACATCCAGTTAGACCTGCACCATTTGTTGAAGACACTTTATTTTTTCCATTGTGTATTTCTGGCTTCTTTATCAAAAATTAGGTGTCCATAGGTGTGGGTCTTTGATTCGATTCCATTGATCTACCTGTTTTTATGCCAATACCATGCAGTTTTTTTTTTATTAATATAGCTCTGTAGTACAGCTTGAAATCAGGGATGGTGATACCTCCAGAAGTTCTTTTATTGTATAGGATTGTTTTAGCTATCTTGAGTTTTTTGTTTTTTCCATTTGAAGTTGAGTATTGTCCTTTCAAGGTCTGTAAAGAATTGTGTTGGGATTTTGATAGAAATTGTGTTGAATCTGTAGATTGTTTTTGGTAAGATGGCCATTTTTACTCTGTTAATCCTACCTATCCATGAGCATGGAAGATCTTTCCATCTCCTGATATCCAATTTCCTTCTTCAAAGACTTGAAGTTCTTGTCATACAGGTCTTTCACCTTTCACTTGTTTGGCTAGAGTTACCCCAAGATTTTTTAAAAATTATTATTTGTGGCTATTGTGAAAGGTGTTGTTTCCTTAATTTCTTTCTCAACCCATTTGTCATTTGTATATAGGAGAGCTACTGATTTTTTCGAGTTAATCTTGTATCCAGACACTTCACTGAAAGTGTAGGAGTTCCTATAGATGTAGGGGTTCCCTGATAGAATTTTTGGGGTCACTTACATGTACTATCATATCATCTGTGAATAATGATACTTCGACTTCTTCCTTTCCAATTTATATCCTCTTTATTTCCTTTAGTTGTCTTATTGCTCTAGCTAGAACTTCAAATACTATGTTGAAGAGATGGAGAGAGTGGACAGCCTTGTCTAGTTCCTGATTTTAGTGGAATCACTTTGAGTTTCTCTCCGTTTAATCCGATGTTGGCAATTTGGCTTGCTGTATATTACCTTTATTATGTTTAGGCATGTTCCTGATCTCTCTAACACTTTTATCATGAAGGGGTGTTGGATTTTGTCAAAGGGTTTTTCAACATCTAATGAGATGATCATGTGTTTATTTTTTTTCAGATTGTTTATATGGTAGATTATGTTGACAATTTTTTTTTGTATGTTGAACCATCCCTGCATCTCTGGGATGAAGCCTACTTGATTATGATCAATGATCTCTTTGATGTGTTCTTGGATTTGGTTTGGGAGTATTTTATTGGGTATTTTTGCATCAGTGTTCACGAGGAAAATTGGTCTGTAATTCTCTTTCTCTGTTGAGTCTTTGTGTGGTTTGTGTATCAGGGTGACTCTAGCCTCATAGAAAGAATTTGGCAGTGTTCCTTCAGTTTCTATTGTGTGGAACGATTTGAGGAGTATTGGTATTAGCTAGTCTTCGGAATTCTGGTAGAATTCTGAGCTGAAACCATTTGGCCCTGTGCTTTTTTTTCTTTCTTCCAATTTTGTGGAGTACAGGTTTTTTTTTTTTAAGATTTATTTATTTTATTTTACGTGTATGAATGTTTTGCCTTCATGCATATGTATGTGTACCACATGCATCTCTGGTGCCATGGATCCCCTGGAACTGCAGTTACAGACAGTTGTGAGCTGCCATGTGGGTGTTGGAAATTGAACCGGGTCCTCTAGGGGAGCAGCCAGTGTTCCTAACCACTGAGCCATTTCTCCAGCCCCAGAGTATAGGTTTTTGAAGTCTGACCTAAGGATTCTTTGAATTTCCTTAGTGTCTGTTGTTATGGCCCATTTTCATTTCTGATTTTGTTAATTGGATATTCTTTTTCTGCCTTTTAGCTAGTTTGGATAAGGGTTTGTCTATTGTGTTGATTTTCTCAAAGAACCAACTCTTTGTTTCATTGATTCTTTGTATTGTTCTCTTTGTTTCTATTTTATTGATTTCAGCCCTCAGTTTGGCCACTATCCTGTCAACCTACTCCTCTTAGGTGTGGTTACTTCTTTTTATTCTAGAGCTTTCAGGTGTGCTGTTAAGTTGCTAGTATGGGATCTCTCCACTTTCTTTTTTTGTTTTTGTTTTGTTTTGTTTGTTTGTTTTTCAAGACAGGGTTTCTCTGTGTAGCCCTGGATGCTGTCCTGGAACTCACATTGTGGACCAGGCTGGCCTCAAACTCACAAAGATCCACTTGCCTCTGCCTCCTGAGTGCCGGGATCAAAGGTATGCACCACCAACCCCCAGCTGGATCTCTCCAATTTCTTCATGAAGGCACTTAGTGCTGTGAACATTCCTCTTAGCACTGCTTTCATTGTGTCCCATAAGTTTGGGTATGCCGTGCATTCATTTTCACTGAGTTCTAGGAAGTCTTTAATTTCTTTCTCTACTTGTACTTTGACACAGTAATCATTCAGTAGAGAGTTTCCGTGAATTTGTAGGCTTTCTGTTGTGTGTTTCGCTCGTGTATATGTGTGCAGTGCCATGGAGGCCAGATGAGGGCATCAGCTCCCTGGGAACTGGAATCACAGGCAGGTGTGAGCTAGCACGTGGGAAAGGGAACTGGAAGAGTGGCCAGGGCTCTTAAAGGCTGAGCCATTTCTCCAGCCCCCACTACTGCTTTTCATTTTGCTGATTTAAACATACAAAGGACTAGAAATCATTCAAAAACCACCCACCTGTCACCTGCCTGGAAAACCTCATGCCAGAGCCACAGTGCCATTATCCATGCTGCCAAAAGTTTCTAAATTCTAAGCGTCTTGTCATTCTGTCCCTAAATACTCTTGTATGGAGTTGAGAAACCAAGGGTCATTTTCCTACATAGAAAACTCTCCTGTGTACTATTAACTAAATGCTGCTCCTGCTGCTCATGGGTCAGGCATGGGGTCAGCCTTTTCCTGCACATGGCTTTGGCCTCCACAGGAGGTGTGCAGTCCTTCCCTCAGACTGCCCCACATCACAGCTCTCTGGTCCCTCCCTCCTCTTTACCTGTCCTTCCACAGACAACTGTTGTGGGATAATCTTCTTGTACACTGTAAAGATGTGTCTCTGCCTAGGGTGGCTTCTGATTGGTTTAATAAAGAGCTGAATGGCCAATAGCTAGGCAGGAGAGGATAGGTGGGACTTCTGGGGGGAGAGAGGAACTTGCGAAGAATCTGAGGCACACAGATTAAGCTAGCGAGACAAGGAGGAAGGACATACGGTACTGAGGAGAATTAACAAGCCATGTAGCAGAACATAGATTAATATAGACGAGTTAATTTAAGTTAAAGAGCTAGTTGGGAACAAACCTAAGCTAAAGCCACGCTTTCATAATTAAAAAGAAGTCCCTGTGTCATTATTGGGAGCTGATGGTCCAAAGAATGTCTGACAACAATGGATAACTCCCACTGTCCCTTTCTGTTCACCCCCACACCCCCTGAGCCCAGCTGCCCTGGGATCTTCCCTTTGTCCTCACCCGACTTCAGACAAGTCATTTCCTCCCATACCTGGAGCTCTCCCACCTGTAAAACGGAAGGAGCAATAGCGTCTTCCACACTGGGCCAGAGAGAGAGGATTAAACAACACAACAATAAAGAGAGAGCGCCCCCAAACAGAGAAGACTGTCCACAGATGTCAGTGCAGATCGCTTAGAAAGATAATCCCTGGTCAGGTGTGGTGGTGCACGCCTTTAATCCCAGCACTCGGGAGGCAGAGGCAGGTGGATCTCTGTGAGTTCGAGGTTATTCTGGTCTACTGTTCCAGGACAGTCAAGGACTACATAGAGAAACTCGGCATATATTTATATATGTACATAATTTCTGGCTAGGGCTGTAGGTCAGTAGTAGAGCTTTTGCCTAACATTTGTGAAGAAAGCTCTGACTTCTCTCCCCAGAACATACACAGACACAGACACAGACAGACAGACACAGACAGACACAGACAGAGACACAGACAGACACAGACAGAGACACAGACAGACACAGACACAGACAGAAATAGACAGACACAGACACAGACAGACATAGACATAGACACAGACACAGACAGACATAGACATAGACACAGACAGACACAGACAGACAGACACAGACACAGACAGACAGACACAGACAGACACAGACACAGACAGACACAGACATAGACACAGACACAGACAGACACAGACACAGACACAGACAGATACAGACACAGACACAGACAGACAGACACAGACACAGACACAGACAGACAGACACAGACAGACACAGACACAGACAGACAGACACAGACAGACACAGACACAGACAGACAGACACAGACAGACACAGACAGACACAGACAGATTCAGACACAGACACACAGACACAGACACACAGACAGACACAGACACACACAGACAGACACAGACACACACACACACAGACACACACAGACAGACACAGATAGACACACAGACACAGACACAGACAGACACAGACACAGACAGACACAGACAGACAGACAGACACACACACAGAATATATCTGCATCCATATATAAAAAGCTCCTCTATTATGTCGCCCCCTGTGCACATCCCCAGAGAATATCAGAGCTGCTTGCAGCCCTGGTCACATCGGTAGGCATCTCCCATGCTGTCAAGATTTCTGGAAAGCGTTGTTGTTAGCAGTTGGAGAATAGTCACTCCATTAGCAGGCTATTGCCATTTTGAAGCATTTTCTCAGCTTCTACAAGAATCAGTTTTAGAGCTTTGCATGGTGGCACACGTCTTTGATCCTAGCACTAGGGAGGCAGAGGCAGGCAGATTTACGTGGGTTCCAGGCCAGCTAGGGCTACACAGTCTCCTACACAGAGAGACTGTAACACACACACACACACACACACACACACACACACACACACGCCACATCAGTTTTAGGGTACTACTGTGGGATGTAGACCATAACCCTGCCTCTCTGGACGTGGACAGAGGAGAGGGCAGAAGTCTGCTTTAACTGCTCGAGGGACCCTGGCCTTGGGGGCCCAGGGTGACACCGGTCAGGAGAGGACATGTGTTTCTGTGTGGTTGGGAGAGTGTAGGGAGGTCAGAGAGGTTCTGGCTGGACAAGGAGTTCAGGAGGTACGCAAATAACCTCAGAGCCTGCAGGCAAGGTGGGGAAGCCAGAGGCTTCTAGGAATGAAGACATTACTCTGAATTCACCAGGCCCAGCGGCAAGGGACATGGAGTTCCTGTGCCCTGGGGATGTTCACAGGCTCTTGGTTTGCCCATGTTGAGCCCACGTTCTTTCAAGATGTATAGGCTCTTTCATGCCCCATCAGCTCTGCATGCCCAGGATGGGAAAATGGCCGCAGGTACTCGGTAGTACACGCTCTGCACTTTTTGTCCTATGGGGTCGGTTGGGCTGTATTTTTTTCTCCAAAACTCTGGGCACAAGTCAGCATGGAGGAGGCTGGGCTGGTCCATGAGCTTGCTTCTCTTTTGAGGTGGTTGTTATGGCTCTTGAGTGGACATCCTGCCATCATTCCTGGTCACAGTGCTCTGAGGGAGGGTCTCTCCCTTGTCAATGGAGTCATGACTGGGTGTCAGGGTCCATCCTTATGGCTGGGGCCACTGCCCCTGTGTGCAGATCCTAGTCATAGCCCTCACCTGCCCGTTCCGAGGCTCTCCACCCACCCTCCACATCACCCATCATACCCGTGTATAGAGTGGTGTCTCTCCTCCTCCAAGGCTCCTTGTCCTGCCCCCCACTCAGCAGCACCTCAGCTGGCACTGGCCACTCTAGACAATGGGTGGGAGATGTCAGCGGCAGGGCTGCCGTACCGGGCTCCATGGCATCAGCTTGTTCCCTTGTGGCTCATGAGCTGACACTTGTCTGTGTTGAGGACACACGCGGATGGGGTACAGCCTCCAGAGTGCTCCTCCTGCAGCTCCTCCTCAGCTGTGAAGGCTTCTGATGGGAGTGGCCCCCAGGCCTCTGAAAGAGCAGGTATAGACACTTGCCTGAGGACCTGAGTCTGACCTACATGGTGGAAGAATGGCTGTCTTCTGACCCCCCGCTCCTCGCCCCGCCACACACACTATGGCACCTGTGTGGCTGCATACATGCACACACACACAAATAAATAAATACATATGTAGCTGGAGAATTTCTCTCCAGCTCCCGCCAAGTCCTGCCAGTCCTGGAGCCCACTTATAAAATAAACACACAGACTCTTACATTATTTAAACTGCTTGACCATTAGCTCAGGCCTGTCATTGTCTCACTCTTATATTTAGCCCATTTCTATTAATCTATACTTTGCCACGTGGCTCGTGGCTTACTGGCATCTCACGTGTTTCTTGTCATGGCGGCGGCTGGCAGTGTCTCTCTCTCTCAGCCTTCCACTTCCCAGAATTCTCTTCTCTGCTTGTCCCACCTATCCTTCCTGCCTGGCCACTGGCCAATCAGTGTTTTATTTATATAGAGCGATATCCACAGCATACATAAATAAAAATAAAAATTACTAAAGGGCAGGAGAGACAAGGGGGATGTGCTGGTGGCACAGCATGGCGCCTCACCACCTCTAAGTGAGAAGCAGGACTGCTGAGAGGTGTGAGGTGGGGAGCCCTTTTGGAGGTGGGGAGCCCTTTTGGAGGTGGGGAGCCCTTTTGGTGGTCGTGGGAGTGCTGGCAAGAGGAGTCCACATTGCTGTCCCCTCCTTTAGAAACCTGTTTCTGGGGCCTTTGTGACTCAGATCCGGGTCTGTGGAGAATTAGCAGGTAACAATGAGGTCATTTCTCTACAGTCCCAGCAAACCCTTTACGGTCTAGGAGGGATGTTTTTCCCAACTATGCTGTGATTTAGAGGTAGACCTGGGACAGGGTTTGTAGATCCTGAAAGACAGGATCAGAACATCAGCCTGATCCTTACCTTGGAAAAGGGGCCCAAACATTCTCTCTCACACCATTCCTTAGGCACAGGGGAAGAAGCTCACGGGGCCTCAATCCTGGGTCTGAGATGAGGTGCCTGGGAGAAGCCCCTGAATATTTCTTCTAGTAGAGACTTGGTCAGGTACTCCAGTCTGCTGAAAATATTCCAGGGACTCCACCATCCTCTACTGAATCAGCCTAATTACTGCCCTTGACACTTAAAAACTATTGTGCTTTTAGGTCTTGAGATATGGTTCAGCAGTTAAGAGCACTTGCTGCTCTTGCTAAAAACCCAGGCTTGATTCCCAGCACTCACACAGTGGCTAACAATGGTACCTACGTCCAGTTCTAAGGGATCTGCCGCCTCCTTCTGGCTTTTGTGGGTACTGCATGCACTGTGCACTTAATAGGCACTCATACACATGAAATACAAATAAATAAAATCTTTTAAAAATTATTAGTACATCTTATTGCATTAAAAATTATTTTCAGGGCATTGGAAGCTGTCTCAGTTGCTAAGAGCACTTGCTAATTTTCCAGAGGACGGAGTTCGGTTCTCAGCACTCACATCTGGTGGCTCACAGTGACCTGTAATTCCAGCTCCAGAACCCATGCCTCCTTCTGGCCTCTCTAGGCACCTGCATGTACATGACATACCTTCACACACACACACACACACACACACACACACACACACACACACACACACACACAATCTGAAGTATTTCCTGTGGCTGCTCACTGGACCACAGATGATCCTCACACGAAGAAGTCAAGACTGCCTTGGTGGAGCAACTGGTCGAAGACAAAGTGGAGAATGAAAATGAAGTGGAGCAACAGGAAGAGAAGATTGAAAAGAAAAGGAAGTTGAAGATGGGGAAATGATGCTGCTAGGCAGCAGCAGACGGGCTGGAGAGATGCTCAGTGGTCAGGAGCACGGGCTGCTCTTGCCAAGGACCCTGGTTTGGTTCCCAGCACCCACATGGTGGCTCACAACCATCTGTGACTCCAGTTACAGGGGATCCAATGGGCCCTTCTAGTCTCTGAGGGCACTGCATGCATGTAGTACACATACACACATGTAGGCAAACACTACTCATACTCATAAAGTAGATAAATCTATTTTTTTTTTTTTTTGGAGACAGTGTTTCTCTGTGTAGCCTTGGGTGTCCTGGAACTCACTCTGTAGACCAGGCTGGCCTGGAACTCACAGAGATCCACCTGCTTCTGCCTTTGCCTCCAGAGTGCTGGGATTAAAGGCATGCACCACCACTGTCCAGCTAAATCTTTTTTAAAAAGTAGGCAGGGCCGGGCGGTGGTGGCGCACGCCTTTAATCCCAGCACTCGGGAGGCAGAGCCAGGCGGATCTCTGTGAGTTCGAGGCCAGCCTGGGCTACCAAGTGAGTCCCAGGAAAGGCGCAAAGCTACACAGAGAAACCCTGTCTCGAAAAACCAAAAAAAAAAAAAAAAAAAAAAAAAAAGTAGGCAGAAGGCCTGGGTCATGACTCTAGAACACCAGAGCAGGTTAGAGGCAGCATATTTTGATCTTCCGTGGATATCAGAAAGTGAAAAAGGGGCTGGAGAGATGGCACAGTGGTTAAGAGTGTCGGCCGCTCTTCCAGGGGGCCTGGGTTTGATCCCAGCGCCTACATGGGGGCATCCGCAGGCTCTAGTTCAGGGGATCCAACACCCTTTTCTGGCCTCTGAGGGCAGCAGGCACACAGTGGTACACAGACACACGGACGAAACACCCATATACATTAAACAATTTCAGAAAAAGAAAGAGAAAAAGCCTGAGAGAAAGGCGAGGACCATAAAGAATCGCGTGTAGTGCTGGAAATCGGTGAAGCTAGAAGCCGGAGCGTCTTCTGTGTAGGGTGTTTTTGCATGAATCCCGGAGGCCATTCTGCAGTTCGTTATGTCTGACGCTGCGGTTACTGCACTTGGGGGTAATAATAGTCAGTGCCCTAAGTCAGGTTCAGCCACCTATCCTCAGTAGGCCACCCGAAAGAGCCAGCTTAAGAAAGATTTATTCAATGTGGTAACATCGGGAAGAGGGACAAAAGACGCAGCAACTCCCCCACCCCAGTCATCCTCAGGGACTGAAGTTTAAGTAGCAGGTCCAGGGCAAGCACGTGTGAGCAGTCCCCAGGAAGGTGCGGCCCCGCCCACCACTGACCTGTCTTTGGGCTTCAGTCTCACCCTGTAAGGTGGTCTGACAAGCTGTAAGAAGTGTGTGAAATCTCTCCACTTCCTCCTCCCAGCACGAGATGGCCGGGGTAATTTCCCTTTCTTTAGGATCCACTGTTCCAGTAGCCTGCTACTCAGGCTGAGAGACACAGTACCTTTTTAGACTTTTTTCTTTCTTTTTCTTTTCTTTTCTTTTCTTTCTTTTTTTTTTTTAAAGATTTATTTATTTATTATGTCTACAGTGTTCTGTCTGCACATATCCCCTGCAAGCCAGAAGAGGGCACCAGATCTCATTACAGATGGTTGTGAGCCACCATGTGGTTGCTGGGAATTGAACTCAGGACCTTTGGAAGCACAAGCAGTGCTCTTAACCTCTGAGCCATCTCTCCAGCCCTAGACTTTTTTCATTTCTACAAGACCAGTTACACTGCTGCCTAGTAATGTGAGTGTGATTGCATATATTTTTCTTTGCATAATTTAATGTGTCAATAAATGAATTAAAAAAAAACCTTATATTTCCTTGCTGATATTAAAAGAACTGGGAGACAGCCCATATCAATATTTACTCCAGCTTCCTGGGCTGGGGAGATGACCGGGAAAGAGAATTTCCTGCCCCTCCAGAGGATCTGAGTTCAGTTCTCAGGATTCTCATCATGCAGCCTGTAGCCACCTGTAACTCCAGCTCACTGACACCCTCTTCTGGCCTCCATGGGTGCTGTATTCACACACACACACACAATTTAAAATAAAAACATCTTTAAACTCCAGCTTCCTGTGTGAGAATAAACAAAGACCATCCAAATGAAGACAGGCTGATTGATGGTAGACAGAGGGGCTGCCACAAGGGGCCAGCCGCCTCCCTGTAGTAGTGGCGGAGTGCCAGGCAGCCAGGGGGGATGGCAGCTCCATAGGGGAGGGAGGGGCCGTTCTTGAAGCTGCTTGGGGAGGTGGTTTATTCTGATTGGTCCCACGTTGGAAACAGGACTAGAAAACCAGAAAGCTGTCAGTTGCTAATCAAGTTCTGGTTATTTGGGCCGAGGGTTTCCAGGGTTGTTTGTCTTGGTGCTCTTGTCAGATGATGGTGTGGCCTCCTGCAAGTCTGGCTTACAGAGCCCGTGGATGGCCTGGGTCAGAGTCCCCTTCTCAGGCATGACATGGCCTGTGTGTAATGTACAGCCTCTCTCCCTGGGTTCTAGAAAGTCAGAAGTCAGCCAGTTAGGACCAGTCTCCTCTTTGGGAACCAGCCTAGGAGCCAAATCAATGGCGATACTGTTGGGCAGGCCAGGTAGAGCAGGGAAGGAAGACGCGTGAGCTCATGCCCACAGGGCCAGCTTATTGCTGGTGGTATCAACTTTGAATAGTTCTCGCCAGGCGTTTCCTCTGCTTAGAAAGACTAGCGGCTCTGACATCTCAAAGCCACGCCTCTGTTGCTCTTTTGCACATGGACCTCAGACAAAGCCTTTGAGCATTCACGTCTGAGTTCAGAAAAACAATTAAAAACAAAACAAACAAAAAGCCCCGAGCGAAATTACAAAGCGGCCAACAGCTCCCTCTACTGGCCAGTATGAGTTACTGCCGCTGCTTTATCAACAACAGCTTCTGGCTGCTCTCTGCCGTGGCCGCCTCCATCCCCCGCAGAGCAGGACTTTCTTCCATCCTCTCCAGGTCAAGGCCAAATCCGGAGCCCCAGTTCTTCTCCCTGCTTTCTCTGTGATACGTGTTGTCCCTGTTGACCCGCCCTGTTCAGCCACACCTGTTTCCGGATGGCCCTCTTCTGAGGGTCTCGACTCTGAGGTCAAGTGACTATATACCTTTGAGGCTGTTATCTTGGAGAATGTAGCTGAGATTAGGCAAATATCCTTGTTCTTCTAAAAGCTGTGTGCATTTTAACAAATGTCAGTGGCTCTTAGCTCACCTCTGTGTCCTAAAGACCGTTGACATGAACTTTGTTCCCTGTTGCTGACTATTAGCAGCGACTCGACTTCATGCCTAGCGAGAATTTGGGGTTTCTGGGCTCTGGCCCAGGCGGAACCAATCCTGCTTCCCTTTCTGGATCCCTCTGGAGCTGACAGCACAGGACAGTTGGTCACCAGCTCATGTGGCCCTCCAGCTTGAAGGTGCAGCTGGGGAACTGCCTTTTTAACTATGCTTTAATATATATTTATTTTTTTTAAAATAAACATATTTATTTTTATATTTAAATATATCTTATATTTAAATATATTTGTCACATCTATGTGTGTGTGTGAGTGTGTATGTGTTAGTATGTGTGTGCACACACACTAACACACACACACACACACACACACACACCCACACACACGCGTGAGCATGAAGGTCAGAGGAGAACCTTCCTGAGTTGTTTCTCTCCTACCATGTGGGTCCCAGGGATCAAACTCAGGTCATCAGATTTGGAGTCTTTACTCTCTGAACCATCTCACTACCCCACACCACTCCCCTTTTTAGACAGGGCCTTGCTTTGTTTGCCTAGGCTGACCTCAAACACATGAGCCTCCTGCTTCTGCCTTCCAAGTGCTGGGATACAGGCTTGAGCCTGAGTCTGATGTGTGTGTGTGTGTGTGTGTGTGTGTGTGTGTGTGTGTGTCTGTGTGTGTATTTGAATGACTAAGACAGATCCAGGAGTACCATGTGAATTAAGGTGAATTTTAAATGTTAAAATCAAAGCAAAACTTAAAGACAGTACAAAAAAGCAGTGTAGAGTTATCTCATTAATAACTTTTCATACCAATTACTTGTTGAAATAGTACTTCACCAAAAAGAGAAAGAAAAGCAGTCTTTCAAGTGTAATGAATTCGACAATGTTTGGTTAAAACTCGAATCTCAGATTTGGGGGTCATAGCTCGACGGCAGAGCGCTTGCTCAGTACATCTGGGACGCTGCGGTCGACGCAGGACAAACCCAGGGGTTGGCCGATGTCATTTGCTTTCCTCAGCCAGCTGCAGGGTTTATGCATCTGTGTGCTTACACAGCAACCCCTACTACAGTCTTCTAGGACAGCTCTCCTCTGAGGGCTGCCAGGGGAGCCACCCCGTATTGGAAAATCTCCTGAAAGATCATCCCGGGCTTGCATTGTGCTGTCCAGGTCTGTTCCTGGGGAGACACGAACAACCGTCTACTGACCCCAGACAGATGAAAGAGGGGTATCACCAGAGTCCATCTTGATGACGCATGAGTTCTAGCGGGGCTCCTTACAGGAGCGGAAATGACTCAGAGGCGGCTGCATCACCACCCCCACGGGAGACAGTTTACCGGAAGCTGGAAACCTGGAGTGCGCAGCACAACCTGCAGGCAGCTCAAAAGCTTGTCCTTTCCAGGTGGCTCAGTTGGTTTGCACCTCTGCTGGGCAGCTCAGCCTGTTTGAGAGTGTCTCTCCACATTCTTCGCTGTTCACATCTGCTTAGGGAGGGAGGGGCTTAGTGAATCTATTCAGCTTCAAGGACTTCCTGAAGCTATTCAGTTGTTTCCCTTCTGAGCTCAGTGAGCTTCCTTGCAGGGTGGAATGTGTCACCTCCCCTTAAAACAGTGGTTCTCAGCCTTCCTAGTGCTGCGGTCCTTTAATACAGTTCCTCATGCTGTGGGGACCCCAACCCTAAAACTACCTTAGTTGCTACGTCATAACTGTAATTTTGCTACTGTTATGAATCGTTATGTAAATATATGACATGCAGGATCTCTGTGTTATGAATCGTTATGTAAATATATGACTTTCAGGATCTCTGTGTTATGAATCGTTATGTAAATATATGACATGCAGGATCTCTGATATGCAACTCTTGTGAAAGGGTCGTCGGACCCCCAAAGGGGTCGCAACCCACAGGTTGAGAACTGCTGCCTTGGACATCCTGTTGTCTTTACTTCCTTTTCACTTCCCTCCACGATGGAAGGTTTTATTCTTGGGGAAAATTGCTCCACAACAAGGCCCAAACTACTTTTCTTTGCTTGTAGCCCCGGACAGGGAAGGGAGTCCCTTCCCACAGAGTACTGCAGGCTCTCCCTTCCACCCCAAGATGTTACTGCCACAGCTCACTTTCAGCTTGCTGACATCAACTAAGTGAAGGGTCTGTTCAGGGCCAAGGGAGGCTCCAGAGGCCTGCTCTGACTCTTGACACAGGCACCTGGCAGGAACAGGGTTAGTAAACCAAAGGTCATGTTGCATAGAGAGGGGAAAGTGGTCATGATAAAGTAAAAGTGATTTCTAATTGTCCAGCTGGGGCCAATGAGGTTCTGTCCAAACACTTACACGTAACACACACACACAGCCCACATCATGGACACTGCCATAACACACGTTTACCTGTTACACACACTCAAGCACTGTACCCACATCACAGACTCATAACACAAATGCACCTCTCACATGTATATCTCTCACTTGTAAGAACCAGACTGCACCCATAGGTGTAGACACATATCAATGTGCACCCATAAACTCTCACTGTGTAAATATGACAAAAGCCTCAGGTCCCGAGATGCTGATGCCCAGTTCTGCCCACTGTTGGCCATGGGAAACAGCAAGACATGTCTCTCTCCACAGGTCTGCTACAGAGGGTCCCTGTAGTCACCCGTGCAGCTTTCAAAACTGATAGGTGTTCCATTTCAACCCACCGATAGAGTTGGTCCTCACATGGCGCTCAGACATCGACAGGTCCCACTGACCTATGACGAATGCCGTGTTATATCCACATGAGCCCACCTGGGTGGTCCCACTCTCAACTCAGCTTGAAGAAGCTAACGCAGGCACCATGACCAGAGTTGCCAGAGTTCTCCTTCCTCCCGAGGGAGCTCTGTCACCGGTGCTGGTGCAGTCCCACAGTCCCTGCAGTCTAGACCATGGAGGCACTCTTAGATATCGCCAGTGTGAACTGTGTTACTTTTCTGTCACTGTGATAAGCATCACAGCCAAGCAAGTTAGAGAAGTGTTCATTTGGACTTACGGTTCCAGAGGGTTAGAGTCCATTATGGCAGGAAATGGGGAGAGCAGGCTGCAGGAATGGTGATGGGAACAGCAGAAAGCTTACATCTTGATCTCCAAGCAGGAAGCAGAAAGGGAGGGAGGGAAGAAGAAGAAGAAGAAGAAGAAGAAGAAGAAGAAGAAGAAAAAGAAAGAGAGAGAGAGAGAGAGAGAGAGAACTTAAAATGGCACAAGTCTTTAAACTCTCAAAGCCTGCTTCCAGTGACAAACTTCTTGTAGAAGCCACGCCTCCTAAGCCTCCACAAACAGCGCCACCAACTGGGGACCAAGCTTTCAAATGTCTGAGACTATGGAGGACGTTTCTCATTCAAACTACCACACAGATTTACATGAAGAGACTTCATGTACAGTACCCTGGAGCCCCCACCTGGAGCCCAAGTCAGCTCTGCATATGCAAACAGCTGGGACACATCTCCAGTACCAAGTCTTTTACTGTATAACACACTGTAAAACTGGTAAAGGTGGTCCAGGAGTGGTGGTGCTTGCATCTTTAATCCCGGCACTCTGGAGGCAGCGGCAAGGGGATCTCTGTGAGTTTGAGGCCAGCCTGGTTTGCATAGAGAATGCCAGGCCAGCCAGGGCTACACAGTCAGACCCCATCTTAAAAAACAAAAATGTAAACAAAACAAAACAAAACAAAACAATAACTCTCATAACACCTTTAAAACAGTTGTTAAAGATAACTGATCTACCAGATACACAGACACCAACACAGGGACACACAGACACCAACACAGGGACACACAGACATCAACACGGGGACACACAGACATCAACACAGGGACACACAGACATCAACACAGGGACACACAGACATCAACACAGGACACACAGACATCAATACAGGGACACACAGACATCAACACAGGACACACAGACATCAACACAGGAACACCCAGACATCATCACAGGGACACACAGACAGGACACACAGACATCATCACAGGGACACACAGACACCAGCAACACAGGGACACACAGACATCAACACGGGGACACACAGACATCAACACAGGGACACACAGACATCAACACAGGGACACACAGACATCAACACGGGGACACACAGACATCAACACAGGACACACAGACATCAACACGGGGACACACAAACATCATCAACACAGGGACACACAGACATCAACAACACAGGGACACGCAGACATCATCACAGGGACACACAGACATCAACACGGGGACACACAGACATCAACACAGGGACACACAGACATCAACACGGGGACACACAGACATCAACACAGGGACACACAGACATCAACACAGGGACACACAGACATCAACACGGGGACACACAGACATCATCACTGGGACACACAGACATCAACACAGGGACACACAGACATCAACACGGGGACACACAGACATCATCACTGGGACACACAGACATCAACACAGGGACACACAGACATCAACACGGGGACACACAGACATCAACACAGGGACACACAGACATCATCACTGGGACACACAGACATCAACACAGGGACACACAGACATCATCACTGGGACACACAGACATCAACACAGGGACACACAGACATCAACATGGGGACACACAGACATCATCACTGGGACACACAGACATCAACACAGGGACACACAGACATCAACACAGGGACACACAGACATCAACACGGGGACACACAGACATCAACACGGGGACACACAGACATCAACACAGGGACACACAGACATCAACACGGGGACACACAGACATCAACACGGGGACACACAGACATCAACACAGGGACACACAGACATCAACACGGGGACACACAGACATCATCAACACAGGGACACACAGACATCAACACAGGGACACACAGACATCAACACGGGGACACACAGACATCAACATGGGGACACAGAAGCATGAAAAAGGCATGGGGACATGATGCCTCCAAAGGAAGGAAGGGGAAACTGATGATTAAGGAATTTAAAACAATGATAAATTCAGCGAAACTAGAAATCATAAAAAAGTGCCAGTCAGAAACCCTGAGCTAAAGAACCAAAAAAAACCCCCAAACAAACAAACAAACAATCACAGTAGAGAGCCCCAAGAGTTGTCCAGTTGATTGAGCAGAAGAATTTCTGAGCTTGAAGGCAGGTCTTTTGAAATAATACATAACACACATATAGAAACACACACACAGACACAGACACAGACACAGACACACACACACAACCATGATAAAGAAAAAAAAAGGATAGAGAGATAGGGTACTTACTAAGCAAGCAAACCTCAAGATGCCGAGTTGTTTTTAGGGTTGAGAGATGCTCAGCTGTTAAGAGCACTGACCGCTTTCCGGAGGACCCAGGTTGGTTTCCCAACACCCATGCAGTGGCTACAACTGTCTGGAACTCCAGTTGCAAGGGGATTTGATACCCAATTCCGGCTGCCACAGCCACTGCATCCATGTGGTGCACAGATGTACATGCAGACAAAACAGCCACACACATAAAACAAAAATAAAGAAACTTAAAACACACAGAGTAGTCTAGAAGGAGAAGGGACATGGCAGAGAAAGCCTATTCAATGACTTAATTGCTGAAAACTGTGTATGTTGGGAATGATACAGACACACAGGCCAGGAAGCTCAGGGGACCTGTAACAGATTCAGTAAGAGGGGTCCTCTTGGAAGTGAGTGACAGCCCAAAGTATAGTGAAGAGGAGTCACAAAGTAGCAAGGTGAACTCAGACAGGAGGGATCCCTACTCACCAAAGCGGAGACCTTGCAGGTAGGAGGGAGTGGGGTGATGTATTCATTTTATTTGTTTATTTATTTATCTTGAGACAGAGTCTCACTCTGCGGCCCTGGGTGGCCTGGAACTCCTTATATAGACCAGGCTGGCCTGGAACTCACCGAGATTTGCCTACTTCTGCCTCCTGAGTGGGATTAAAGGTGTGCACCACCTGATATATTCATTCTAGATACATACAAACTATTAAAATTAAAACACGAAGACAAAAAAGCCAAGCAGGATGGCACACAGGGTGGAATAAGTCTAAAAAGGCTTCCAGCAAAGGGAAGCCTGAGACCAGCTGGCTTCTGTACTGGACCTGACCAAAATTGAAAAGAAGAACCAGCATTAACCCTTTAAAGCCATTCCAAAGGTCTAAACCAGGGGAGGGAGCCCTTCCAAACACATTTATGTGATGTCAGCAATGCTTTGATACCCAAAACCAGATGAGGACACAGAGAAAAAAGAAAACTATGGATCAATATCCCTTATGAATATGAATGTCAATAAAGCATTAGTGAATACACACACATAATTAAAAATAATACAAGTAAACCTTTAAAAAGTGTGTGTGTTTGTGTGTGTGTGTGTGTGTAATGCTTCAAGACTTTGCTCTAGGAAAATAATATTTTTTGATTATTACCCCAGAACACAAAGAACAAAGGTAAAATTGACAGATGAGAATATATAAAATTAAAAGTTTCTATATAGCAAAAAGAAACTAGCATGAAATGACAATCCAGAGAACAGGAGAAAATTTTCTCCTGTTTCCTATTAATCCTGCAAGAAATGAATTTCAGGAGTGCATAAGAAACTCAACAGCCAAAGTCACATAGCATGATTTAAAAATAGACAAGTGACCTGAACAAATGACATTTTTCTCAAAAGAGGGTAGACAGCTGGCCAGAAAGTGTAAAAACACTCAGCACTTCAAACTATCAAAAACCCCACTGTCTCAACTGATGTTGACTAGCATGTGAAGAACTCGCATGCACTGTTGGTGGGAATGTGAGTTAGTACAGCCACAGAAAGCAGCCTGGATGGTCTTTAAAAAGCTAGAACCAGCCGGGTGGTGGTGGTGCACGCCTTTAATCCCAGCACTCGGGAGGCAGAGCCAGGCGGATCTCTGTGAGTTCGAGGCCAGCCTGGGCTACCAAGTGAGTTCCAGGAAAGGCGCAAAGCTACACAGAGAAACCCTGTCTTGGAAAAAAAAGAAAAAGAAAAAAAAAAAAAGAAAAAAAAAAAGAAAAAAAAAAAAGCAAAAGCTAGAACCAGAGCTGTCACGTGATTCAGGGATCCCATTCTTGGGCCTCCCCGGTGGAGTCAGAAGCGGTCAAAGAGGCATTTGCACTTGTACGCTAACCCATCACTTTTCACCGTAGTCACGATTAGGGAATCAATCACCAACTCAGAGATAAAGAAAACGCGCTTCATCTATACAACAGATCAGCATCCAGCCATAAGGAGAGTGAGATTCTGCAGCTCCAGCAGCTGGGATGGAACTGGGGGCATGAGATTAAATAAAATAACGTTGCTCACAGAGCTCCAGAGACTAGAATAGTGATTCCTAGAGAGGCTGGTTAGTGGGTGTATGTGCACTTGGGTGGTAGAAGTCTAGTTTGCTTTTCTACAGCTGTGATAAATATTATGACCCAAAGCAATATGGGGGGAGGGAAGGGAGGGTTCATTTCATCTTACAGGCTTACAGTCTACTATCAAGGGAAGCCAAGGCAGGAACTCAGGCAGGAGCATGAGGCAGGAACCAGGCCCACCTGCACAGGCTGCCATTGCTCACAGTGGACTGGGCTCATCAGCCAGCAAGAAAGTGCCTCATGGACACGTCCACAGGCCAATCTGATGGAGGCCATTCAACTCTTCATCTAGGTTTGTGTCAAGTTTACAAAATTACGACAGGCAGGAAGGATAAGTTTCCTAATGCTCAACTATAATTTTAAGACATGTTTATTTTGTGTGAGTATTTTCCCTGCAAGTACATGCCTGGTCCCCAGAGAGGTCAAAGGAGGGTCTCCTGGAACTGGAGTTACAGACAGTGGTGAGCTGCCATGTGGATGCTGGGAATGAAACCCATGTTCTCTGGAAGAACAGCCTGTGCCCTTAACTACTGAGCCATCTCTCCAGCCCCTTCCTAATGCTTTATAGCATAGAATTACTACAATTGACAGTAATTTAAAATGAATATTTCAGAGTAGCCAGTAGAGTGGGTTTTAAAGGTTCTCAGCAGAAAGAAATGACGTCTGTCTGGAGCACTGGATAGGCCAGTGACCCTGCCTTGATCATTACACACTGTACTGTGTAATGGACATAAATATGTATGTCCTCATATATATGTATGATTACTATGTGTTAATTAAAATGCATTTTAAAAAGAAGACAAAATTAGATACTGAGTTGTGGGCTGGGTCAGACACGTTCCTTTCTGTAATTCCTGCTTCTGTTGGGATGTCTGCTAATGGACCATGAGAGGCTGTGTTACTTAAATATTATTCCAGCAGGGGGCGCCAAATCATCAGAAATGTCTTTGAGGCACTCCAGCCTCTCAGCTGGGAGAAGAAACTGAAATCTCAGTTCATTTGATGCTCCTTGAGTATGTGTGTGATATGTGTGTGGTGTGTGTGATATGTGTGGTGAGTGTGTGTGTGTGTGTGTGTGTATATGTATGTGTGAATTTATGCATGGTGTGTGTACTGTATGTGTGTGCTTACATGTATTGTGTATGTGTGTGTCTATTGTGTGTGTTGTATGTGTGTGCCTGGGTGTATTACATGCACATATGTGTGTTATGTATGCAATGTGTATGCCTGCGTGTGTACGAGCTGCATGCATATGTGCCTGTGTGTGTAGATACATGGCAGAAGTGTCTAGTTCAGGGAGAGCGCCAGGCAGTTGCTGTGTGTTTCTCTCAGGTGGAGACGTGATGCTGTCTGGTCACAATGTCTCCTTGGAGCTGGGTGTGGAGGAGAATAGTTGAGAAGTTGGTCTAAAGGACTGTGAATGATGATGGGGTAAGACGCACACACCGGAGGGCCCAGCCTGACAAACCTGAGGCTGTAGCCTTCCATACACAGGTGTGGGAGGAGTGGCCATTCCTGTAAGATCAACAGCTGGACTCCTTTGTGGCCTCATTGTGGGGCTGAGAGGCACACAAGGGGGACAGTAGCCACTGTGGGACCTCCTGTCCCCGGACGGCCCCAGGAGCTCCTTGACTCTTGTTCCAGGGCTGACTGCTCATTGACTAACATACCGTGGTCCTCAGAGTGATGGCCTCAGCTGATGGCCGGCATCCCCGTCACTTAGGGCATCCACCCCATGAACATTCTGACTTTAGGCACCAGCCAAGGAGTGTTACCCCAGCACCCAGGCTTCACTTCCCCAAGCCTGGGGATCTGCCAGGACAACTCCTCTTCATCTCTCATGGGTTCAACACCTCACCTACCCAAAATCCATGGGGGAAACTTGTTCTGCCCTAGAGTGTGAGGCAGGTTGGGTTGGCATTGCCCAAGCCTTACACTCAACCATGTCCCTGGTGGATCTGGACCATAAGGTGAGCTCTCTGCCTTGGGGCTGCCATGTACAGCTTGGGTTTTCTGTAGAAGAAGCCAGCGCTACCAAGCAGGGATCAAGAAAATGAGAGTTCCAAACTGTGTAGTCTCAGTCTAGGCTTCTCCAGCACTGGCTGCTGCTGAGTTTGGCTATCAGGGATGCCTGGCTCAGGTCAGGAGTCAGGATATTGCGGGAGAACAATGGGAGTCTTTGGTGACAGTGACTCGCCCTGGTACGTCCCAGCCTGTTTCTCCACAGCGGCTGCTGTCTTTGAAGAGGGAATTCTGTCTCTCACCCCCATATCTTAGGGTCACAGGGTCTCTGTGGGTAGACTGCCAATAGCAGCCTGGCTCTGAGTGTCCCTGGCTTGTCCTGGATACCTCGCTTGACACTGCTGGGGGTCCAGGGGTCAGCATCTGGGCATTAGGTAGAATACGTAGCAGGATCCGGAGAAGTGGGGAGAGAGGAGCAGGTGACCCCGGGTGGAGGAGACAGGTCTGTGCAGCTGGGCCACATGTGCAGCCTAGCCAGGGCATGGGACCGGAAGAGAAGACAGGCAGAGCAGGGTGGCCCCCATGTCAGGAAGGCTGGATGGTGGCTGTGGCGTTGGCTCTCATGGCACTATTCCTCACAACCTGTGCTAAATCACCTGTAGGTAGCAGACCCCTTTCCTGGGGGAGGCCATGGGCTGAGAAGGAAGGCAGAGACTCTGTCTTACAGAAGTGACAAAGGGACAGAGGCCCTTGGGGGGATGCTAGGGAGGCTGGGCAGCCCTGTGGAGCTGAGGTGTCGTGACTCACCCCTGTGGGGTGGACAAGGGTTCCTCACAGCAGAGCCAGTGAGTGCTTCCCGCACAGGCCAAGGAAGCAACATCAGCTGCCCTGAGCTGGTGCCCACAGGTAACTGGCACTCAGGTGGCATCTCCGCAGGCCCACCTGAGCCATAGCCAAGCTGGTGCGGAGTCCGCCTCCCTCTTTCAGTCTCTGGGCTGTGGGACAATCAACCTAAACTTCCTCCATAAGTGTAACCTGCTGGAATGTGGGCTGGCATGTGGCTCCAGGTTATCCTTTTGGTCCTGATTAGTGGCTCCCCCCCCCCCCAGCATAGGGGAGGGGCTCACTGACCTTTGGGTGGGAGGCCTGGGTGCTGGCCCCTCTAGACCTGTCCTGCGTTTCCTCAGGCAGAAGCAGGATGACTGATCAATTTAAATCAATTTTAATTTTTGTTTGTTTTTTTTTTTCGAGACAGGGTTTCCCTGTGTAGCTTTAGAGCCTGTCCTGGAATTTGCTCTGTAGACCCAGGCTGGACTTGAACTCATAGCCTGCTTCTGCTTCCTGAGTTCTGGGAGTAAAGGTGCCACCATGGCCCAGCAAATCAATTTTAATTTTAATTGGAGTGTTTTTTTTGTTTATATTAAGCTCAGTATCCTAGTCTTTTTCTACTAACTGGCTTTTTCAAAATGTTATTTTTTTGAGACAGGTCTTGGCTGTTCTAGAACTAGCTTTGTAGACCAAGCTGGCCTGGAACTCAGAGAGATCCCCCTGCCTCTGCCTCCTGAGTGCTGGGATTAAATACCACCACCTTGCTTCAGAATGTTAATATTAAATCTTAAAGATTTATTTAGTTTATGTGTATGGATGTGCACAATGTGCATGTGGCTCCCTCAGAGCCCAGAGAGAGGGAACTGGATCCCATGGAGCTGGAGCTGGAGAATGGAGCATGGGGCTGGACCACCACCGGCATGCTGGGAACCAAACCCGGGTCCTCTGCAAAAGCTCTTAAACCACTGGGCCATCTCTCCAGTGCTAAATCCATTAAAGGTTTTTGTTTTTATTTATTTATTTTAAATCTCATGCTTTGTCTCCCCTGAATCGTCAGTCTGGCTTGGACCGGAGTCTTCTCAGTGAAAATTCACAGAAAGTGGTAAAGTGAGCCCCTCTAGGTCAGGACGGGTCAGCTGGGCTCAGTGATGGGGACAGTAGCTGCTGCTGCTGCCTAGAGAGCGGGTTGCTTGCCTAGATGGGGAAGCCACCTTCCCAGGTCTGTGCCTTAGCTCTCAGACCGGCGTGGACTCTCTAAGGGACAGTAGGCGCTTTGGAGGGTCTGTGTCTGAGAGTGACAGATATGATCTGTTTTGGTTAAGTGACCTGTGGTGGGAGGAACTGAGGCCCTCTCTCTTCTTTCCACCTGAAACTTCTAGAAGCCAGGTTCTTGAGGGCCCCGGTCACTGACCTGCTTTCAGTTCGCTTCTGGCTTAGCTGTTTGTGTTTGCATGTGTACACCGCCCCGAGCTTGAGAGCCAAGCTCCCCATCTCCCCGTCTGCTCAGCAACCCACTCCATTCCCTTCCCCGCCCCTTGGAGACAGGGCTCTTGAACTTGGCTCTGCTTAAATTTATGTGCGTCTCTTACAGGGGTCCCACAGGGACACTGGCCTCCTCCCTGCAAGACTGAACCCCAGGTTTCTCCAAATCCAGCCTCTTGTCTATCTTTTGCCTGGTCCCCTTCTCTCAATCTGTGCTGCATCCCATCGTTTTCCCAGCTTGCTCCCCAGTTTGACTCTAAGGCCTGAACCCAGTTCATCCCCAGCTGAAACTGCAGTCTTCTGGTCAGAACCCCTTTCCTAGTCCCATCACCCCGGACTCGGACTCCCAGCCCGACTCCACTCTTTCTTTCTCCATTCCAGTCCAGACCCCACGCGCCCCACACACATCTGTCCCCACCACCCGCCCCTCCGGAGGAGGGCTGAGGATTCTAGGCTACGTCTGGATTCCGAGGGAGTCAGGGGCGGGTGGAGGCGTGGCCTAGGATGGAGATCTCTGAGGCCCCGCCCCACCCCGCCCCGGCCCCGCCCCAAGCCTCCTACCTCTGCGGGTTGCTGCAAGCCCGGAGCATCCTAGTTGGCCATGGAGACCCCCGCGCGGCCGCTGCACCTTCTGCCCCTGTTACTGCTGCTTTGTGGTAAGGAGGCATCTGGCTTGGGGGCACTCTATCCCCTCGGGATCTTGGGACCCACGAGGACTCTCATCTTCCCGCGTTGAGCCTAGGCTGAGCTTTCCTTTTTACCAGAGTTTGGAAAGGACGGCGGGCTGACTCCAGCGCAGCCCCGCAGGTTTGCTGAGGGTCCTCATGACTCCACCGGTAGAGGAGCCGCGGGAAATGGCCTTGGACTGCGAGGGACGCACAAGGTCCCCTGCGGGGCTGTGATGTCCTGGTGCCTAGGGAAGGGTCTCTCGTGAGGTAGTGAGCCTCCCATTCTGCCCCGCTCATGTGGCACGCAGGTGCGGGTGGCTGAAATTCCTCATCCTCTTCCAGTGAGAAAACAGGACTCAGGAAGAAACACTGCTCTCAACAAAAGAGAAATGGGATAAATATTAAGCTTGTCTTGAAAGGGGTGGGGAGGGCATAAAGTTGGTAGGGAGACATGTTGAGGGAGCCTGTAGGGAGCTTGATGGAGGAAGTAGGGTGGATATGATAAAAATACATGGTATACATATATAAAAATTCAAAGAATAAAAATATTATTAAAAAAGAAATACTAAAAAAGAAAAAAAATGAAGTATTTTACAGAAGAAATTATCCAAGGCTAAATAAGAGGGTACATTTTGCCAGGTGATGGTGCACACCTTTAATCTCAGCACTAGGGAGGCAGAGGCAGGCAGATCTCTGTGAGTTTGGGGCCAGCCTGGTCTACAGAGGACAGCCACCACTACACAGGGAAACTCTGTCTCAAAAAAACAAAAACAAAACCCAAACCAAACAATGAAAAAAGAGGGTACATGTACATGTATGTGTGTATGCTTGTGTGCACGAATGTATGTATGTGTCTGTGCCGCTAGTGTGCATGATTGTGTTTGTGTGCCTGTATGGGCATGTGTGTGCACGTGTGCCTGTGTGCCTATAAGGGCTTTGGTGGGAGAGTTTGCCGTATGCTGGAGGGGCCAGGCAAGCTCAGTACCTGACAGGAGCTGGAAGGAAGCTGTTGTCAGGAGGGTGTGTGGGGCCTGTCCTCCAGGGCCATGGCCCCTGGGTCCTCTAGGATGTTTCCCCCCCAGGCTCAGCCTCCTTGGCTGTAAGGTGAAGTTGGACCTGTTTGCAGCATCCTTCTCAGTGTGGATGACTTGGGATGTGGTTTGGGAGTTGGAACAAAGCTGGGTCAGACTCAGCAATTAGGTCTCTTCCTTTGAAGGGGTCTCTGTGTACAGAAGGGGCTGTGCTTCGTATTCTAGAGTGGGTGCCTAGGCTGGGGTGGAGTTTTGTGTTGAAGGGCTGGGACTGTGGCCACCTCCAGAAGTCAGTGTGCTGTTTGGGATTTCGGCAAGCCTCTGATGCAAGGCTCCTCTGATAGGGATTTTGGTGTCTAGAGGAAAGAAGGTCCTGAGTTTATTTTGAAGGAAACTGTCTCTGTCCCGACTGCTTCCAGTGTGGAACTGGGAAGCTCCATAGACAGAAGCCATGTGAAATCCTCATTAGTAGTCTTGGTCTCCCAGGGTCACCGTCCCTAAGGGCCACCATCCTCTCTTGCTTTGTTCCCACTGTCCTCCTCATCCGGGGGCCAGGCTGCTTAGTGGCAGATCAGGTTCAGCCTTCTCACACACCTGGCTGGTGTGAGTCTGGCCAGACCAAGGGTCAGAGGTGAAACCTGTACTATCACATGCAGTCCTGCCAAGGTGGGGCCTGAGCTCTGTCTATCTTCTGGAAGGGAGGAGCTGAGCTCCATGGCTCCTAGGAACACTAACCATCTGTGCTCTGCTGACGCTTTAATGTCTGGAACTGTCTTTAGGCTGTGGAACCGGGGCCTGGTCACCACAGACAGCAGCATTGGAAGAGCCACCATTTCCAAACAAGAAAGGTCTCGGCCTGTGGGGCTTCCTTGAAATTCTAAAGAACTTTACAGGAATACCTTTGACCAGGGTTCTGGCACGAGGTGTCCAGCAGGTGTCCACTTATTGGCTCTTGGCCTCAGTTTCCCTAACTAGAGTCTGAGTGCAGCTGTGGAGTACTGCTGTGTTGGTTGATTTGACTCAGTTCAGGCTAATCACTCTGTGCCGGGGAGCCGAAATGCTCATGGTAAAGCAGGGGATGAGCCTGGTACATACGCTGTCACAGCACTGTGACAGCAAGCACCCTGGGATTTGTATGTGCATGTGTGTGTCCATGAATATGAATGTAGTGCCATTTTTTAAAAATGCCTTTATTGGCACTTTTTTTTTTTAAACTTTATTTTTTTTTTTAACGATTTTTATTTATTATGTATACAGCATGTATGACTGCAGGCCAGAAGAGGGCACCAGATCTCATTACAGATGGCTGTGAGCCACCACGTGGTTGCTGGGAATTGAACTCAGGACCTCTGGAAGAGCAGTCAGTGGTCTTAACCTCTGAGCCATCTCTCCAGCCCTAAACTTTATTTTGTATGCATTGGTGCGAAGATGTCAGATCCCTTGGAACTGGAATTACAGATAATTGTGAGCTGTTGTGTGGGTGCTGGGAATTGAACTCAGGACCTCTGGAAGAGCAGCCAGTGCTCTTAACCACTGAGCTGTCTCTCCAGCCCTTGGTGCTGCAATTTTTTTTTTTTTTAAAGATTTATTTATTTATTTATTACGTATACAGCATGTATGACTGCAGGCCAGAAGAGGGCACTAGATCTCGTTACAGATGGTTGTGAGCCACCATGTGGTTGCTGGGAATTGAACTCAGGACCTTTGGAAGAACAGTCAGTGCTCTTAACCTCTGAGCCATCTCTCCAGCCCTGCAATTTTTATCATGAGTTAAAGTAATGGTGCCCTGTCAGTGTGTCACCTGTCACACTGATCTTGAGCCAAGTAGGTGGCAAGCAGTGCTGGGGACTTACGGTCTTGAAGGAGGTGGTTTGTTAAACACAACCATAGAGTTTTTAGTACTGGAGCTGCCTCGGAGGTCATTTGGCCCACTCCCATTAGCGATAAGGAAATGCAGGTGGAGGGATAGGAGAGGGCTGCCCCGAGCATAGGCATGGGGACAGAACTGCCCAGAAACCTCTGCCCTCCCTGCATCCCCACTGACCATGGCCTCTGGGCCCCAGTCTGGCTGTGCCCATTCCATGGAGGATGAGAGTGCTTTGGTTTCATTTCCAGATGAGTGGCAACAAAAGGCCTTTCTCTAGGAAATGCATCTGCTCGGCTGTTTGTCATCTCTCAGCATCTGAAAGTCACCGAGACAAAAGACGCACAGGTCTAAATGTTCTTTGTTTCCTAATGGAACCATCCAGAACAGATTTCTACTTCGATTCAGTCTCTGAGAACTTTAGAGATTAGCTGGTAGTTTGAGTGGCAGTGATCCACTTTTAGGGCATTCCAGGGGTCGGTGTGTTTGGGTGGGTTGTCAGGCCGTGCTGGAAGCCCTTTAAGCTCTGTATGCATCAGAAATGGACAGACCGGGGTCCCCTGGGAGGGCACTGACTATGACCCACAGGTGCCTGTCTAGGGTGGGCCCGGAGCATTTTCACAACACTCCTGAGGTGGGGGAGTTATGTCAGCAGGTCACCTGAGGCTGACCTTACACCTGCATGGGACAGTCTCTTGCTGTGCGGTGCCCAGAGGGTCAGGGACAAACAAGGATTTTGGGAACAGGCAAAGACCCTAGAGTTCACTGTAATTCTGGGGGGTCTTTGGAGATACTGGGATTTTCAGAGATCTGGGGCACATGGAGATTTTGGGTTGTGTGGAGATGCTGGAGCATGTGAATGTTATAGGGCATAGAGATTCTGGGATACAGAGAGATCTAGGACACACAGAGGTTCTGGCTGTGTGGAATTTCTGGGGCACATGGCAGTTCTGGGGTATGTAAAGCTTCGGGGGCACATCAAAATGCCGGAACATGTGGAAAACTGGGGGACACAGAGATTCAAGGCAGGGCTGGGAGAGAGGTGTGCTCGGAAAGACTTCCCACCCCTTCTTTTTAGGTAGTTGGGTCTGCTTGGCTGAGGATTGTAAAGCCACAGAAGAAGGGCTGAATAAGCCTGTTCTGACCAGACTCTGTGTGTGTGTGTGTGTGTGTGTGTGTGTGTGTGTGTGTGTGTGTGTGTGTGTGTGATGGCGGGGAGGGAAATCTGTTATCTGCCTCCTAGGATTCTGATTCATTCTGACTTCCAGAGTGAAGAGAAGAAAAGGCACATGGAGAGGGAAGAGGACCAAGGGGCGGAAGAGAAAAAGAGGAGGTTGGGGAGGGGGAAGGGAGGAGGCCTTGGTGGTCTGACAGCTGGTCCTCAGGGCAGGCTGAGGGGGCTGTTTTACGTTCAGGTCTAGGAGGGCCAAGAGTGGCACGTGGAGTTACCAGAGCGTGTGACTGGTGGGATTTGCCTGGCTGACATCTCTTCAGACATTGGGTGGAGGTCAGGACCTGTGTTAATGTACTGAGAGAATACCACGAGGGACTGACCAAAGCCAGATCCAGGAATGAAGACAAGAGCTGGATGTGGTAAGCGTCAAGTGGACTTTCAGAGCCCAGGCTTGGGAGCCTGTCTATCAGATGCAGGATGCTATGGAATAAGGAGGTCTGGGGGAGAAAGGAGCCTAGTGTGTCTTTACCATCACCTGCCTGCGTACAGTCTCTAAGGGCCTGTCTTGTCATGGACCAGGGCTGCTTTCATAGCTTTGTACTATCAGGCTGGGCATGTGCAGCTGAGCAGGGGACAGATGGCACCTTAGATGTCCCTAGATCAGACGCTCACTCTGTGTTTGGTCCTGGGTAAGCAGCTTTACTTCGGGGCCTTGGTCTCCCCATCATTTAACTGGAGGGGGCAAGAGGAATGATGTTTTCTTGAGATCAGTAGACTGAGGAAGGTGAAGAGTCGGGGGTTGAAGTGGGGAGCGGTGGGGTCCAGAGACACTGAGGCCCGACGATCAAATGTATCCAGGCCTAAGTGAACAGCCAGGGCTGTGCTGCCCACTGCTTTATGCCTTACACCTGGAGCCTGGCCCTCAGACCTGCAGATGGGGCAGCTTCTGGGGCTCGTGGGAGGTTAAAGTCCTCCAGTGTGCTGGAGGAGGATGAGTATTGCCCGAGGCCTCTGGGCGATGGGCCCGTACACCTGAGTGCATGTGCATTGTCCGTTGTTCATTCTCAGCCTGGTGTGTGCACCGGAGCACACACTTAAGGGATTTTAGCAAACGGGGACTCCTGAGTCCTCTCACCTCACCCATGCCGTAGGCCTGGGCTGTGGCCTGGGTGCTCAGTCAACTGTTCTGTTCTAGATCATGTGTTTACCCTGACAGATAGAATTATCCAGAAGGGCTGGGCTTAGAGCCCCTACTCTCTGTTTTTATGAGGGGATCATTATGGTGGCCCCCACTTAGGTCAGGGAGGAATATCTTTGCCTTGCCTTCAAAAGATTTTCTTTACATGATGGCTAATCTTGATTGCCAGCGTGACATCCCTGGGAAGAAGGAACTCCACCGAAGAAACGCTTCCATCAGGTTGGCCTGTGGGCACATCTGTGGGGACATTTTCTTGATCGCTAACTGGTGTAGGAGGCCCTCGTCCACTGTGAGCGGTGCCACTCTTAGGCAGGTGGGCCTCGGTTGTACTAACGAGGTAGTTTAGCAAGCCAGGGGAAGCTAGCCACAGGCAGCTTTCCCCCATGATTCCTCCAGCTTCCTTCCTGCCTAGGGTTCCCTTGATGATGAACCTGTGAGCGAAGATAAACCATCTCCTCCTCTAAGTGGGTTTTGAACAGTGTTTACCACAGCAACAGATAAGCAAACTGGGGCACCTTGTAATAATTGTTTCCTTCAAAGCACTTCAGAGCTTAGAGCTCTAAAGTAGAACTTGGCACCAGCACCCTGAGACGCACAGAGTGGACAGAAGTGAAGGGAACGTCCTGCAGCCTCAGGGCCCTGGAGGGGGGCTTTACCGTTGGGAGCAGCTGGAGTCTGTGGGAGCAGAGATGAATAGGAAGCTGGGTCCCAGTGGTATCAAATCTTAAAGGAGACTTTGTAAGCGGACACCCACGAAAACATCAGAACTTTCCAAAGTCTTCATGACCACCCCCACTCCAAACCAGAGAGATGGCCCGACAGTTAAAAGTTAACAGCGCTTCCTGCTCCTCCAGAGGACCCAAATTCCATTTCCAGCACCCACATCAGGGCAGCTCCCAACCCCTGGAGTTCCGGCCTCAGAGGATCTGAGACTTGCTTTTGGCCTCTGAGGGCACCTGGACACATGTGGCATATGCTCATATAGACACACATACACATATACACACACACATAAATAAAATAAACTCTTTATACAAATCTATTTCTTCTTTAAATTATTAAGAGAAAGGCATCAGATTCTCCCAAACATAATTGTGGATTTGTTATTTTTGCCTTGTCTCTCTTTTCGGTTTTGGCGTGTTTACGTTAGTAAGCCAAGCATGCTTCAGATGGTTGGATCTCTTGTTGAATCAAGCCCCTCTACTGTTGTCTTAGCTAGGGTTCTATTGCTTGGATAAAGCACTATGACCAAAAAGCTCTTGGGGAGGGAAGGATTTGTATGCCTTTCTTGTCTCTATCACAGTCCATCATGAAGGGAAGTCAGGACAGGACCTCAACACAGGAACCCGGAGGCAGGAACTGAGGCAGAGACCATGGAGAGATGCTGCTTACTGACCTGCTCTCTTGCTCAGTTTGCTTTCTTGTATAACCCAGGGCCACCTCCTGCCCAGAGGTGACATCACCCACAGCAGGCTGAGCCCCCTCTCACATCAATAATCAATCACAAAAATGCCCCGCACACTTGCCTGCACACCAGTCTAGTGGAGGTATTTTCTCAGTGGCGTTTTCCTCTTCAAAGATGACCTTGGCTTGTGTCAAGTTGACAAAAAACAAAACAAAACAAACAAACAAACAACAACAACAACAAAAACCAACCAGGATTGTTGTTAAAGGTCCTATTCATCTCTGGAGATACATTTTGTTGCAAAATATACCTTATCCAATAGAACTTCTGGACCTAGAATTACAGAGGGTTGTGAGCCACTATGTGGGCCCTGGGAATCAAGCCTGGGTCCTCTGGAACGGCCAGTGTGAACTGCTAAGCTGTCCCTCCAGCCCTCTACCTTGTCTTTCTGAGGCATGGTCTCTCACTGAAACCAGAGATAACCATTTGGCCTGACCGGTTGGCCAGCCATGTCCAGACATTTCCCAGCTGTAGTGTGAGGGGTACAGGGGCACAGTACCATGCCAATTTTTTTTTTTTAAAGATAGGCTTTTTCACCAGGTGGTGGTGGCGCACACCTTTAATCCCAGCACTCAGGATGCAGAGGCAGGTGGATCTTTGTGAGTTCGAGGCCAGCCTGATCTACAGAGAGAGAGTTCCAGGACAGGCCCCAAAGCTACATAGAGAAACCCTGTCCCCCCCACCCCCCCAAAAAAGGTTCTTTCTACATAACTCTGGCAGTCCTGGAACTCACTATGTAGACAAGACTGGCCTTGAATTCACAGAGATCAGCCTGTCATTATCTCCCAAGTGCTGGGATAAAAGGCCTGTGCCACCACACCTGGCTTCCCATCCAGACTTTTCTGTGGGTGCTGAAGATCCAAACTCAGGTCCTCATGTTGAATGCCAGATCCTGTACCAGCTGAACCATCTCCCTGGGCCTACTTTTCTTCCTTTTTTTCTCCTCCTTTTCCTTTCTTTTTTTTCTTTTCTTTTCTTTTTTTTTTTTGGTTTTTTTGAGACAGGGTTTCTCTGTGTCGCTTTGCGCCTTTCCTGGAACTCCCTTGGTAGCCCAGGCTGGCCTTGAACTCATAGAGATCCACCTGCCTCTGCCTCCCAAGTGCTGGGATTAAAGGCGTGCGCCACCACCGCCCAGCCTCCTGTTCCTTTCTTGTGTGTGTGTGCACAGGAATATATGGAAGCCAGAGGTTAACGCTGCCTGTCTTCCTTGATTGCTTCTCTGCCTTCCTTGTTGAGAAAGGATCTCTCCTTGAACCAATTCAGTGAGACTGACTGGCCGGCAAGGCGGAGGGATCTTCCTGTGTCCACGTCCCCAAGTCTGGGGTCGTAGGCACATGGCACTGTGATGCATTGTTCTTATTTCTTAAAGATTTGTGTTGTATGGATGTGTATGTATGTGCGTGCATGTGCAGGGGCCTGAAGAGGGCATTGTAACGGCAGGATCTGGAGTTGCGGGCAGTTGTGTGCTGCCTACTGCAGGTGCTGGGAACTGAACTCAGGTCCTCTGCAAGAGCAGCATGTGCTTCTAACTGTTGAGCTCTTGAGCCGTCTCTCCAGCCGCCTGCCTTTTTCTTTCTTTCTTTCTTTTTTAAAGTTGGTGCTGAGGGTCTGAGGATCTGAAGGGGTCTTCATGAGGCTCCGGAAGCACCTTGCTGAGCCATCTTCCCAGTCTGTTTTTGGCTGGCCTTGAACTCTTTTTTTTTTTTTTTTTTGGTTTTTCGAGACAGGGTTTCTCTGTGTAGTTTTGCGCCTTTCCTGGAACTCGCTTTGGAGACCAGGCTGGCCTCGAACTCACAGAGATCCGCCTGGCTCTGCCTCCTGAGTGCTGGGATTAAAGGCGTGCGCCACCACCGCCCAGCTGGCCTTGAACTCTTTATGCAGCTGAAGATGACCTTGAGCCCCAATCTTCCTGCCTCTACCTTTCAAATGCTGGGATCACAGCTGTGTCCCACCACACCCAGCTGCCACTTTGTAGAACTTAAAGGTCAGTTCATCAGTTACTGCAGGGGACTTGTGTGGTCTTTCGAGTAATTGATTGGCTCTATAGACCATTTTTAGGTAACCGAATTAGTCAGGGTTCTCAAGAGGAACAAATTGTATGAATATATATTAAGTTGGTTGGGTGAGTGTATATTAAAGGGGAGATTTATTAGATCGGCTTTCAGGATAAGGTCCGGGCAGTCCAACCGTCGATACTGGAGATGCCGAGAACCCGGCAGCTGCTCAGTCAGGCACTGGATGATTCCTGGAGAGCCGTGGTTTTTCAGTTCCTGTTAGAAGGCTGAAGAACCTCAGTTCTGATGGCAGTGAAGGGTGTCGGCAGCAGTGGCAGTGGCCACAGAGCGGAGAGCTCAGCCAGTCAGAGGCAAAGGCAAGCAGGCGAAAACAAACCGCTCCTTCCCTAGGGTTTTCTTCTATCTGATCCTCCACCAGAAGTGCCGCCCACATTTAAGGTGGGAATTCTCACGTCAGTTAACATAATGAAGAAAATCCATCACAAGTGTGCCCAGAGGCTTTTCTCATGGATGGGTCTAGATCTTGTCATGTTGAAATCAATAGTAGCCATGGCAATAGTTGACATCTTGATGTTTGGTTGTGAGCCTAGCCTTTACCGGCTGAACCATCTCTTTAGCCCAGTATTAACATCTTAATAATATTAAATACTCCAATTGATGCACATGGCTTATCTTTCCATTTATATAGATATTATGTTTTATAGTGTCCAGAGTACAGGTTTTGGCCTTGATTGGTAAATTGAGTGCCAAGAATTTAATTCTTTTTGACTGTATTATTATCAAAATTAGTTCCTTTATTTTTGGATTTTTTATTAATACCTTTAGAAGATCTATTATTATTTTTATGTGTATGAGTATTTTGCCTGTATGTGTATATGTGCACCACGGGCAGGTGTGATACCTAGAGAGGCCAGAAGAGGGTGTTGGATCTCCTAGAACTGGAGTTGATTGTGAGCCACCTGTAGGTGCTGGGAACCAAACCCGGATCCTCCGCAAAAGCAGCCCCTGCTCTTAACCGCTGAGCTGCCCCTGCAGCCCAGTACCTTCGGTTGTGTGTTGGTTTGTCCCTGTTTCTGTGCAGAGCTGGTGGAATCACGCTCTCAGTTCTTGGGTGGCACCTTTGGAGCCGTCTGCGTAGAAGATCATGACGTTTGTGGGTTCAAATACTTTCCCGTCTCCCTTTCCAATCTGGATCTTTTGTCTCTTTGCCACCCACTGCTCTGGATTGTACTTCCAGTTCTGTGTTGGATAGAAGTGCAGACATCTTTGTCCTCTCCTGGTCTCAGGAGAAAATGTTTCAGGTGTTCTCTTTTTCAGATTTATCTATCTATCTGTCTATCTATCTATCTATCTATCTATCTATCTATCTATCTATCTATCTATCTAAATGCCAAAGGACATTTTCTTTTTTCTTTTCTTTTTCTTTTTCTTTTTCTTCTGAGACAGGGTTTCTCTGTGTAGTTTTGGTGCCAGTTCTGGATCTTGCTCTATGGACCAGGCTGGCCTTGAACTCACAGAGATCTGCCTGGCTCTCCCTCTTGAGTGCTGGGATTAAAGGCCTGTGCCACTACCGCCCGGCGACATTTTATTTTTTCAGATGTTTTTTCTGAGCCACGTGGTCCCCTCACCCTCCCTCTGCCAGTGTGGCACACTGCACTGATTTCTGTATGTTGAACCACCATTGCGTCTCTAGGAAAACTCCCCTTAGCCATGGTGTGCATTCAGTTTTGTGTGTTGCTGAACTTGCACGGCTAGTGTTTATTGAAGGTTTTTTGCATCTGTATTCCTAAGAGGTATTGCTTTCTTCCTAGGAATGACTTTGGCTTTTGCTATCAAGGTAAAATGGGCCTCACAGAATGAGTAAGGAAGTGGAGAAGTCAGGATTTCCTGTTCTTCTGTTATCTGAAGTTTGTGGATGGTTTCTGTAGATGCTCTAAACACTTAGTAGACGTACCGAGTTCAGCCTCTGGGCCTGGGGTTATTTTTACAGACGGTTTTAGTTCTCAGTCCTATTACCCACTCTGGTTCTTCTCAGAGTCCCCATTTCTCCTTGAGTGAGTTCCAGAGGTTTGTATCTTTAATAGTGTCTTACAGCTGTCACTAAGAATCATAAACCAAGTGACTGGAAACAGCAGATGTTTCTCTTAGTTCTGTACCGCAGCGGGGACATGCTCTTTCATTGCCTCTGCCTGGCTTCTGGTGGCCCCAAGCATTCCTTGCATCGTGGTGGCGTTGTTCCGATCTCTGCCTTTGCCTTTGTATGACCCACCTCTCTCGGTGTGATTTCACATTATTGTCCCTCTGTGTGTTTGCCAGTGTCCTAGGGTCCCTTTTTTGTGAGAGTATTGCTCACATGGACTAGGGCCCACCCAAATGGTTGGCTACTTCTGCAAAGATCCTATTTTCCAAATAAGGCCGAATTCTGAGGTGCTAAGAGCCAAGACTTCAACATACCCACACCTTCCCCACGCTGTTTAACCATAACACTGTCTTACTGGGGGTTTTCTCATTTCGTTTCTTATCACGCGGATGTTTGTAGTATTTGCTTATGATCCTCTTTGTTTTGGAAGATGGGTGGTGATGTACCAACGGCCCCCTCTTTCATCCTTTTCTTTCTTTCTTTCTTTCTTTCTTTCTTTCTTTCTTTCTTTCTTTCTTTCTTTCTTTCTTTCTTTCTTTCTTTCTTTCTTTCTTTCTTTCTTTCTTTTTCAGAGAAGATGTCACTTTGTAGCCCTGAGGGGCCTGCAGCTCACTATGTAGACCAGGCTGGCTCAGAACTCCCAGAGATCTGTCTGATTCTGTCTCTTGAGTGCTGGATTTACAGGAGTGTGGCATCACATGCCTCTCTTTCATTCTTGATTTAGTAATTTGAGTCCCCCCCCCCCCCCCCCCCCCCGCAGCTTGCTGATCTGATCATTCATTCATCCATTTATTTATTGATTCATTCAGAGATAAGGTCTTGTCCAGTGTCCCAGGCTGGCCACTAGGGATGAGTGACACTTTATTTTGAGCTGGGATTTTTAGGATTCTGCCTTGAGCATAATGGCTCACGGGTCAGCTAATGCTCAGTCTGGAAGCAGTGCTCAGGCCCCTGAGCTCACAAGGCCCCAGTGGTTCAGAGAACATTTCCCATCTTCCTCATACAAGCACAGAAGGAAAAAGGCATCCCAAGTCTGGGCACCCAGGTCCCAGGCAGCTGGGAGGTCCTTTTGTGTCCTGTTCTCTGGCTTCCAGACAGCGTTGGTGTTCCCTGTGGGTGTGGAGGAAAAGGCGACTTTGCTTTCTGCGGGTGTGTGGTCCCTTTACCACCAGAATGCCAAGGTCACCTGAGGGCCTTACCCCTGCTCACTCTTCACATTCTTGACACTCTCTCTCTTTTTTTTTTTTTTTTTTTTTGGTTTTTCGAGACAGGGTTTCTCTGTGTAGCTTTGCGCCTTTCCTGGAACTCACTTGGTAGTCCAGGCTGGCCTCGAACTCACAGAGATCCGCCTGGCTCTGCCTCCCGAGTGCTGGGATTAAAGGCGTGCGCCACCACCGCCCGGCACTCTTCACATTCTTGCCTCATTCACTCTTGTTACTTATCTGTCCCTAGAATATTGTGTAGTCTTGGGGCCTTTCACAAGGTGAGCTGTAGAGCCTGCCCTGAGCCAGACTGCCAGGCTTCCTGTCATAGGTGGGGCAGACTCTTGTCTGTGAGCCTAGGGCCCCTTGGGGCTTCTCTCTGTGAGGACTGAGAAGACTGTGGCTTACCTTCTGAAATCCTATGGGCCACTGCACCAGGAAATGCTTAGGTCTGGACTGGCTGTTCCTTTAGGTGGTTTAATTAGCAGCGCTCAGTGCCCAGTGTGAGCTGCACATGTGAGAAGGTAGAACCCCGACAGGCTTGGCTGACCTCTCAGAGTATACCATGTATCTATTACTCCCACCAGATTTTGCTAAGTGAGGGAAACGAGTGAGCATTTGCCACATCTGCAGTAAATCTTAAACATGGCTGCTGTGGGTACCACTCAAGAGCCTTGTGGACATTTACCTTGTTTAGAGATGGGGAAACTGAGGCTGAGCTGATAATTGGTATAGCCAAGTCTATCCCATTCCAAGCAGGAACTTGTCTCCTCCAGCCCTTCACTAGTTTTTAGGGCACAGATCTGGGTCATACACCACACCCCAGGATGTAGACAGCAGGGTTGCCTACTCAGAACATCACACACATAGACACACACACAGACACACCCCACACAGACACACACACACACATCCCACACAGACACAGACACACACACATACACACACCACACTCACATAGACCCATAGACACACACATACACACACACACAGACACACATATACACACCACACACACACACAAACACACACACACACACACACACACACACACACACACACACACATAGAGTAGGGCTGTAAACCTTCCAGATACCCCCCACTCTCTTCAGGACACAGCAGGGTTGTACACACCCGTATACAGTTGGCAGGGAATCTGTACACCGCCCACCAAGCCACACAGCGCTGTGTTTCCCTTGGTCATATGATGGGAACAAAACAGGGGCTAGATGGAAGAAGCTTAGACTCAGCGTAGTTATGCCACCTGGAAATAGGATGGCCATGGTGTGGGTGAGCTCTGGAGAACAAGATGGTGTTGCCTGGTGGGAAGTAAGACATTTCTGGTCCCTGTTAGGAACATGCATATAGAATGAAGGTGTGAGGTAGAGGATAGGGCGTGGTGAAATCCTGGGGTGACAAGCGGTGTCAGGCCCGAGAATTCCATGGACCCTCTCATTGCTGGGAACATGAGTCCCCATGGGGCCTCAGCCTCAGGAGTCCCAGAATTAGAGCAGGTTATGACAGGGGTGGGAGGTCCATACCAGCTCAGAGCCTTTCTCAGGACCATTGCAGGCACCCTGGGCCACTGAGCTGGAGCTGGAGGCTCTTGGATATGCCCAGGACCTCTGCCCACTCCGGAGGTCTCTGGCCCAGGGCTTCTCTATGGCTCCCTCCTTGTGCCGCTGCTGTGGTCAAGTGGAGACATACTTGTTTTACCCCAGGGTCGGGGTTGAGGGAGGACTCTGGCCTGTGGTGGCACAGGAGTGGGGTCTGTGCTTGTCCGAGTTCCCTGAGCAGCTCCCTGTTGTCCCTTCCAGGTGAGTGTACCCAAGTGTGCGGCTGCAATGAGACAGGAATGCTGGAGAGGTTGCCCCGCTGTGGGAAAGCCTTCGCTGACGTGATGCATAAGGTGGATGTCTGGAAGTGGTGCAACCTATCCGAGTTCATCGTGTGAGTGCCCTGCTGGTCTTGGGGCCCAGCCACTGTGCTGTTTGCACACACTTAGCCTTACCCTTTGGCCCCTCTCATACATGAGCAGAAGCTCATGGTCCTAGGGACATCCACCCACAGCCCTCCCACAGTCCTCACCCAGCTTTGCCTACACACCGCCCTGGGCTGTAGGGGCTTCTGGGGTCTGCCTGGCTTAGCCACATGGAGCTGCGACGACAATTGTTGTCGGTGGTATTTCGGGGCAGTTCAGTGGAAAGGCCTTGGAAACGTGGGGGTCATAGCATGTGGTTCTCAACACACAGAGAGATGAGGCAAAAGGTTTTTCTGGGGTGTTTATGACTCCCTGTTCCAGATGTCCTGAGAACCTGGGCATCTCCAGGGCTGCATTAAGAGTGAAGCCCAGTGGGGCCTCTGAGACTGGACAAGGATTCTGGGCCTCTTTGCTTCTAGGTCTTCCTTGTGAAGGTTACCTTGGAGGCCACAGGTATGTGGTTTGGGCTTTGAGAGCCAGCCTGTGTGAGTCAGGAATATGGTTGAATGAGCAGGCTCCAGGATCCTGCCCAGGAGGAGTAGACACATAGGACCTGGGACCCTGCTAGTCCGCCCCTCCCACTCTCCATCCTTTTTCTGATGCTTCTGGAAATTCAGATTGCAATGATTTTTTTTTGAAGCAGCTTGTTGGAAGTAGCTCCTTCCTGTTAATGGGGAAGCCCCCACTCCTTCCTGGAACAGCACAGGAAGGAGGAGGTGGCCCTCGCCCTGATCCCATGGGAGACTGAGCCAGGATCCTCTTTCTCCTGTGCTTGTCCTTCATCTGAACAGACCTGGGCAAGTGCTGTCCTGGGTAGAGCTGCTGCTTTAGGCAGACATCCATCCTCTCAGCTTCCTCCACAACCTCTTAGCTGACCTTGGCCTCTAAGACCCCAGTAGCAGGGAGGTCCCCACCTCCAGGGGCTGCTCACTGCATCCTGGACTAGGAGGGTACTTGGAAATCCTGACATACATCAGGCTGAACTCTGGATCCTGGAAGCTGTTGCCCTTGGCTACAATGGAAGTCTGGTAGGATAGATGAGGCCTATCGTAGAAGTTCTCTGGGAGTTTCTCCATGTTTGTTTATATGAGCAGTTCCCTTGCGTCCTGTCAGATGGGGCAGAGGGCAACTTTGCCTCGTCAGACAGGCCGAGGCTGGGCTTCATAGGTCACCTGGCACGTGAGAGCAGATTGATTTGGTTGGGAGGAAGCTGGCTCTGGCCTCAAGCAGACTCTTTTCTCAGGCCTTCAGGATGCTCTGATGACAAGGGCCTTACAGGTCCTTGTGGCTGTGGGCCCGGGCTCCATGTCTTTTGGGGAGACCTGTACAGTGTTGGGGAGGCCTGTTGCTGAACAGACATCATGGGCCCTGGGAGCTTACAGCTCCAGGAAATCAGGTGATGGTCACAGGTGTAGAGAACTGACATGGAGAAAAGGCCACAGGTACAAATGACCCAGTTGGAGGTGACTTCTAAGGCCACAGTTTGGGTAGGTGGCCAAGTGGGACGGAGCCCAGACCATTCCCTGCCTGTCTGTTGGGTCCCGGGGCAGGGCAGGTGTGAGGGGTGCTGGGAGCCGTGTGGTCTTACCTTCTGCCTCCACAGGTACTATGAGAGCTTCACTAATTGCACCGAGCTGGAGAGCACTCTCGTGGGCTGCTACTGGCCCAACCCGCTGGCCCAGAGCTTCATCACGGGCGTCCACCGGCAGTTCTTCTCCAACTGCACCGTGGACAGGACCCACTGGGAAGATCCCCCAGACGAAGTGCTCATCCCGCTGATCGCAGTGCCCGTCGTGCTGACGGTGGCCATGGCTGGCCTGGTGGTGTGGCGCAGCAAGCGCACGGACCAGCTGCTGTGAACTTCCGCCAGAGGGAAGGCCGTGCCTGGAGAAGCTGGAAGAATGTTGCCCAGAGCTTCGAGGACTGGTGGACACTTCCTCTGTTTGGTCTGCTTTGGCCACACCCTACCTGGTCATGGCAGACTTCTCCTGCCCAGGCTGATGTGGTCCTTGCTGTGTAGCCTGCTGCCTGATGGAGCTCAGACCGACCACGCGAGTGGGCTGGCGGAAGAGAGTGACACAGTTCGTTTGTGTACCAAGTGTGGATGTCGTCTGTTGCTGAGCCCCACACTCCCCAGGCCGGCCTCCCTAGTCGCTAGCCATTTCTTGGCAGAGTCTTGTTCAGCCTTGACCCCAGCCAAGGTCCTGACCCTGACCCCTGTGTACACTTGAGCAGAGAGGGCAGGCAAGGTCATCTGGAAGATGTGGAACCCTGAGCCCTTCTGATTGGGAGACTGAGTACATTCTCTACTGGACAGGAAGGACAGCCTGGGGACTGGGGAATGGAGTCATTAGGAGCCACATGTCACCTGCAGATCTGCCTGTCTCCTGTGTCTCTGCCTGTCTCCTCCTCATGGCTCTATGTCCAGTGTGGCCTGGAGCTGGGGATTGGTCAGCCCTTCAAAGACACCTGCCCTGCAGGTGAGGCGTGGGCCTCCTTCTTGAGGAGGGTGCCCGGGAGTAAGGCACACACTGAGTAGAGTCTATGCTCCGGTGTCTGTCTGCTGATGTAGGTTCTTTTTGATTAAAGAGTCTCCTTACATCTGTCATTTCTTGTTTTATTTCAGGGGATTCAGAATTATTGATGGGTCTCTCAGGTGCTCGGAGTAAAGTCACAGGGGACGGTGGCACAGGAGAGTGCCTTGGATGGTCTGCATTCAGCACCCTCTCTCCTCTCTTCCCTTTTCTGGTTTTGCCAGAGGTCCTGCTGTGGGTTTTGAGGAGGAGAGGTCCTTGGCCAGCCAGATGCTGGTCAGTAGGTGGTGCTGTACCGTCTTCAGGCTTCATCTGTCTTCCAGCTGAAGGGCCTGCATCATTGGGTATAGGCTGCTGACCTCACTGTCCTCTAGCTGGAGTACCTACCGTACCCAAGTCCTGGCCCTGGAGACCTTCCGGCGGATGCCATGGGATTGCAGGTCTGGGTGGCTGCCTGAGCCTATGCCATCCATGCGCAGGGTCTGGGGCCATTCCTTGTTTTTGGAGAAGGCCAGGGTGTGGAAGGGTGCCATGCGAATGGGATTCAGCTTTGTGACTCCTGGTGCACCTCCTGCCACCTGAGTAGCATCTCTGAGATAAGATGCCATCTACTAGACGAGATGACGCCATGGATCCTGGACTGCAGTGGCAGGCCATCTGGTCCATACGCAGGGGCACACAGGACATTAGATGTGGAACGTCACACGGTGTTCTGGGAGGGGAGGGGAGGGCATGTCTCCAGTGCTGTCTGCCTTGCTCCCCCAGTTTGAGCACCCCTGAGGCATGTTCTGAAATGTGCTGAAGAAACCCCATGCCTCTCCCCTGGGGAAGGCACCTTCAGCCGTCTCCTGGGTTCCATAGACCCGGGTTACTGATGGCTTCCCAGACAGGGGTGAGCCTGGAGCTACTTTCCCTGGCCTCTTTGTAGCTTTTGGGCACTATCACCCAGTCTCCCATCCTCGTTTCTCTCAGCAACAGTGAGGAGGCTTCCTCTCTTGGAGGTGAGTGGTCATAGTTCCCACCTGTGCTCAGAGGAGCCACCTATGTGAGTCCCGAGAAGGGACCGGAGAAGAGGAATGAATAGAGGTAAGTGCGGGGGCTTGGGGGCACATGCTTTTAATCCCAGCATAGAGACATTTGGATCTTTGTGAACTCGAGGGCAGCCTGGTCTACATAGCAAGTTCCAGACCAGCCAGAGCTATACAGTGAGACCCTGTCTCAAAAGGACAAAACAACAACAATAACAAAAAATGGAGGTCAGAGTTGCCGGAAGAAGCGGTTCCCTGGGCTCCCGGGACAGGTTTCAGGGTGTTGCCAGGTTGAAGCAGGCATGGCAGTGGTGAGGGCCTGGACAGGGCAGCTCAGGCCTGGCCTTTACAGCTTTGCTGCAGACCTGTAATGCCTCATGGGATCCTGGAAGCAGGTGTGGGCACCATAGCTGATCTAGAAGCCCATTCCTGTGGGATAATGTCTGTCCCAGCAGAGGGGGTGGGGTGGGGAAGAGGCCGGTGGCCTTTTGGAGCAGTGAGGTGGGGAAGGAGTGGCAGGAATGCTGGGAGAGGCCTGTGAGTGCTGAGGCAGTAGGCAGGTTATTCAGTGTCACATCTACGGCTGGCGAACAAGGGACTTTAAGTTGTGATGGGGATGGGGTGGGGTCAGTGGCAGCAAAGGACACAGTGAGTGATCCTGTGAGTTGTGTATGGAGTCAGGCTGATGCTTAGCAGTCTGGATGTCCTTTATACATAAATGTCTATGTAAAGTGTGTGTGTGTGTGTGTGTGTGTGTGTAGGCAAGGGGTTCTGGGGAAGAGCCGACAGGCTTTAGCTTTGTTAAATTGTGTTAGGCACTGGTGGCATGAGAGGCAGTCCTGGGGGTAATAGGAAATGTAGGGCCAAGTGGCTGGGCTGTGGCTGTGGCTGTGACTATGGCTGCACTGTGGCTGTGGCTGTGGCTGTGCTGTGGCTGTCCTGTGGCTGTGGCTGTGGCTGTACTGTGGCTGTCCTGTGGCTGTGGCTGTGGCTGTGCTGTGGCTGTCCTGTGGCTGTGGCTGTGCTGTGGCTGTCCTGTGGCTGTGGCTGTGGCTGTGCTGTGGCTGTCCTGTGGCTGTGGCTGTGGCTGTGCTGTGGCTGTCCTGTGGCTGTGGCTGTGGCTGTCCTGTGGCTGTGGCTGTGGCTGTGCTGTGGCTGTCTTGTGGCTGTGGCTGTGGCTGTCCTGTGGCTGTCCTGTGGCTGTGGCTGTGGCTGTGGCTGTGCTGTGGCTGTCCTGTGGCTGTGGCTGTGACTGTGACTGTGACTGTGACTATGGCTGTGCTGTGGCTGTCCTGTGGCTGTGGCTGTGACTGTGGCTGTGGCTGTGGCTGTGACAGTGGCTGTGGCTGTGGCTGTGACAGTGGCTGTGGCTGTGATTGTGACAATGGCTGTGGCTGTGACTGTGACAGTGACAGTGGCTGTGGCTGTGACAGTGACAGTGGCTGTGGCTGTGACAGTGGCTATGGCTGTGGCTGTGGCTGTGGCTGTGACCATGAGGACTCAGGCAACCTGAGGAACAGCTGTATGGAATTGGGAGGGAGATGGCTGGTTCAGGCAGCCTGTGTCTGGAGGCTCCGCAGTGCTGAAACAGGCTTCCAGGCCATAGACCAAGGCCCAGTCTAAGGACATGGCCAGTGACATCCTCCACATGTTAATGACATCCTTGCTTATCACAGGGAGGCACTAGTTGATGAAATAAATTTAATTTTTTTGACAAATGGGATTCTGTGCAATTTTATTATTCAGCCCAATGGGAAGCAGGTCTTTAAGAGACCTTGGGATTTCTTCTACTACATATAAATTAAAAATGTATATTGTAAAATAGCAGAGGATCCATTTCCAAAATGATGTGAAAAACCATGCTCCAAAAAAACTGTGACAGATGCCAATAATCAAAAATGTACGTAAATTAACAAAGCCATTTAAAAATCACTTGAAATTGTCCTGAGCCACTTGTAAACAAGGGGATGTTTATTAAAGAGAATTGGCCAGATCTGAGTAAGGACAGGGAATCTGCAGCAACTGAGCTACAGTTGCCCCCAGCAAGGCTCCCTGACAGCCTGACCATACAAAGTGTCATTCACAGGTGTGGGTCTCCAGTGTCCACCTCCCAGCTCTGTGTTGCAGCTGTTAAAGTCCCCACAGGAGTGAGTGTCAGCTGCTATGAGGTTCTGGAGGGAGAAATGCCCCCATCCCAACCTGCCGAGACCCAGGCACGGCAAGACTCCTGAAACTCTTGATGCCCACTCTAGGATATCCAACCGTGACTACAGAGGCTTGCTCAAAGGATGAGCTGAGGCCCACGGGATGCTTGAAGCAGTGTAAGGCATGGCAGGGAGGTTCGGGGGTGGGGGTGGGGGTGGGGGTGGGGGCTCTACCTGTCTGGAGGGTGCAGAGGAATGCAGTGGCTAGTCAGAGGCCCTGCTCAGGCCATCTACAGAAGTCAGTGAGCAACCCTAGAAAGGTTGTATTCAGGACTTGGGGGGCCCACATGGGCAGAGGTGACGGGTCTTGAGTGGAGGGTGGGAGCTGGTGACATGCTCTCTAATACCCATCTCCTCCTGGGATATACAGGAACTCCTTGGTGAGACAAGGCAGATGTTCATCAGGGAGAGAAGCGTCTCTGATGTCCCTGGTACCAAGTGTCCCATGTCATGCTGACCCACCCCTCCAGTGGCCCCTAGGGAGCTCAAGACAAGGATGCTTCAGCTTTTCTTTCTACAGTAGGTAGCCAAGGGGTCTGATGATGCTGGGACTCAGCCGTTCTTGCTGTTCTCTCTGGTGGCATCCTTCTGCCTGGCACTCTCAATGGCTTTTAATCTGAGAACTTTCACTCAGACTAAGCAGCCACTGGGGCTTAGGGGCCGTGGGTGTATGCTGAGGAGCTACCAGCCTGGCCACAGCAACCTGGGGGATAGTCACGTTTTCCAGAGTTAGACTTTCTGATTTTGCTTTTTTCTGCCCTTGGCAGTGAGGAGGCATGGAGCTTATACAACTTCCTCTTAGTACTGAGGGGACCATGTACCTTGCATTTACTGTTGCCAATCCTACATTGCCCAGCACATTTCCCTCCTCGTCTTCCTCCTCCTTTCTGCTTCTTCTCTTGCCTCTTTCCTTCCCTCTCTCTCTCTCTCTCTCTCTCTCTCTCTCTCTCTCTCTCTCTCTCGTTCTGGGGCTTGAACCTAGCGCCTCATGTATGCTAGGCAGGTGCTCTGTCACCAAGCCACATCCCACCCTTATTACTGCTGAAGTCTGCTGAACTCACCCTGAGACAGGCCCCACCAAGAGCTCCATATTCACTTGTGAATTGATAGGCACTCAAGCTTTTTGCATCTGGGGCTGTGTTGGATTGATCTCTGCACTCACATTCACACCCATCCCCCCCAATCCTACTTCACTCAGCAACCTTTCCATGGATTCCCCTCAGATCAAATACCAGTGAACACTGAATGCATCCAACCAGGAGGAACACTGTCCCCGCACCTCAGCATCCACCTGACATATGTCTTCTCCCCAGGTACTTCAGTTTAGCAGCCGTGAAAGGGCCTCTGTTGCACGGCTGTGCTAATGCAGGTCAGGAGCAATGGAAACAGGACACAAGGGCACTCTGCTTGCAGTCAGTGTTGATGCCGTGCTTGCAACATGGTGTGCTGGTGGGAGTATGTCATGGGCACCTGCTTTGCTGCAGAAGAACTATTTTAGCTGCACAATTGGAGAACTGAGTTCTCAGTCAAGCTATTAGCAGCCCAATACCTGTTAGGTACAAGCAATCAAACGCCTGGGAAGTAGATTTGTTTTCAGTCATCCAGCCCCAGTTAAACAGCACACGGGACTGTAGGGAGATGGGCTCCCCTGTCATTCCTGCTCGCCATGCCTTCTTCCCAGAGTGCTGGAGATGATGCTGGGGACAGATGAGGCTGTTCCTAGAGAGGCAGGGGAGGGGGTCCCGCAGAGGTAGCTTAGAACCACTTAATATCCTTGACCACAGAGGCAGTTGTGCATCAGCGAGGTCTTCAGTGGAGATGAAAATGGGAGCAGAGGACAGCTGCATGTGACATCATGCCCCAAAGGAACTCTGGGGCTGGGACTGCTGAGATGCGAGGGGAAGTCAGCAGATCATAACCATTATGGATGGTTTGAGCAGATCTAATTCAGAAATCAAGAGATCAACTAAACATACTCAAAGAAGTAAGAATGTTCAGGTTTTCATTAACAAAGGTTAATGAAAGTTAACAAGGTGGGTATTCTATCTAGTTTTTATCATTCTATCCATCTAGGTATCATCCATCCATTCATCGTCTTCCAGCTTTCCATCACAGTAACAAAATACCTGAGCCAATCAATCTAAGAAGAAGGAAGGTTTAATTAGCTCATGTTTTCAGATCATGGTCATTTGTCTCAGTGGCAGCACAGTGTGCCAAGGCAGGACAGAGTGGCAGAGGCACTGTCAACAGGAAAGCAAAGAGGAGGGGATCAGGGTCCTGATAGCCCCTTCAAGGGTGTGCCCCAATGACGTCACTTCCTTTATTGGACTCCACCTTTGAAAGGCTCCACTGTCTTCTAGTAGTGCCACAGGCTGAGAAGGAAGCTTTGAATACATGGGCCTGTGGGGGACATTCCAGATCCATTCTTCTTCCTTCCTCACAAATTAATATATAGTTTTTTTTTTTTTTAGTATTCATGTGAAATAGACAGCAATGGAAGCCATACCAGCATGCCAGCTACTTTTCTTTTTTTTAATCATTAAATTTTTTTTCACTTATTTTACATACCAACCTCAGTTTTCCCTCCCCCTACCTCTTGTCTATGTCCACCCCGCATCTACTCCTCCTCTGTTCAGAAAGGGGCAGGCCTCCCATGGAAGTCAACAAAGCATGTCATGTCACGTTGAGACAGGACCAAGTTCCTCCCCCTGCATCAAGGCTGGGCAAGGCATCCCTGAATGGGGAATAGGTTCCAAAAGGCCAGCTCATGTGCCAGGGACAGGTCCTGATCCCACTGCTAGGGGCCCCATGAACAGATCAAGCTACACGACTGTCATCCACATGCAGAGGGCCTAGGTCGGTCCCAGGCAGGCTCCCTGCCAGCCACCTTTCTGCACTGAAAAAAAAATCAAAGGAAAAATATATGTTTACTTAGCAATTACAAAAACCATCGGTACAGTTTTGGATTAAAGAGGTAGTAAAAATGGAAACCATAAATTATAAATTTACAATAGTAAAAAGCAGAGAGGGAGCAGAGAGATGGGGGAGGGAGGGTCAAACAAAACAGAATATGTATGAAAATTCCATGAGGAAACCTTTTACTGTGTATCCTAATTAAAGAAAGGATAGCGGCAAAAGAACTATTGACACATCAAAATCCACTGAGGTATGTTCACACACGCATGACAGGTGCGAGGAGGCAAAGCCTGAAAAGCCCTCAGCATGATCCAATGTGGGCACAGTCTACTGGATGGAAAAGTGGAGGTTGTCCTACCATTGGCTGCCAAGACCGATGGGCCGAACATAGAAAGTGCTGAGATGTTTCCTGGGAAGAATGTCCATGAATCCTCAGTGCCTTAGCCTAGATATAGTCAGGAAGCGTGGAGAGTGAGATAAAAGTAACTAAGCGTTCAATTCAATAAAAAAGAAATAGTAAAGAAACCCCCAGAAGAATAGGAGGAGGAAATCAATTATGATACAATAATGAAATAGAAAAGAGACGTTATCAGTGAAATAAGTTTCTTCCCAAAGAGTGAGATCGAGCGTCAGCGAGATGGCTCAGGGGTGTCGGCGTGTCCGTTGTTGAACTTGACAGTCTGAGTTCTGTTCGGAACCCACGTGGTGGAAGGAGAGAATCTGCTCTCCACGTGCAAGTGACGGTGTGAGTGTGCGCACACATGTGCACAGCAAGTAAGTAAATAGTAAAACAAAAGCAAAAAGGAAATAGAAAAGCCCGAACAGGACAATAACCACAGAAAACCTCAGAAATTTCCTTAAACATTGACCTCTGAAAATTGATACACACTTGTAGTCCCGGTACTCGGGAGGCTGAGGTAGGGAGAGGAGGCATTCAAGGCCAGCCCTATCTACACATCTGTCTCACAATGCCACCCCCACCTCCTGTCTCAGGCAGCATGGACACTCTAGTGCAGGCTCTCAGGGAGGAGGTCACTCATAATTTCTGAAAAAAAAAAAGACCGAATAAGCCGAAGCTACAACTGCAGTCCAAAGCAGGCAGAGGTGAATGCTGAGATCTAAGACTGGCTGAGGGGTCAGGAACAAGGTCAGAAGGGCGTCCAGGACCCCTCTAAATCCAGTCATTCCAGGGGTCAGCCCCAGGAGATACTAGCCGCATCCCGTGTGAGGGTGAAGCCTGGAAGGGGCTCACCGGCTGGAGTGAAGGGTGAGCACATGAGACAGTCCAGGAGATCCTGAATTCCATATCCTCCCCTTCTGCTTGCTAAGGCCTTTCCTAAAATGGCATCCATTAGTCTGCAGGGTTTGTTAGAGGAACACCAAGGCAGGCTGGGACACGGCTTACACAAGAGGCTTTGGCATGGAGGGGAGTGGCCAGGTTGAGTGTGGGGTCTGCAGGTGTGTGTGTGTGTGTGTGTGTGTGTGTGTGTGTGAGAGAGAGAGAGAGAGAGAGAGAGAGAGAGAGAGAGAGAGAGAGAAAGAGTGTGTGAGTGTGTGTGTGAGAGAGTATGTGTGTGTGTGAGAGAGAAAGAGAGTGTGTGTGTGTGTGTGAGAGAGAGTATGTGTGTGTGAGAGAGAGAAAGAGAGAGTGTGAGTGTGTGTGTGTGTGAGAGAGAGAAAGAGACAGAAAGAGAGAGAGTGTGAGTGTGTGAGTGTGTGTGTGTGTGTGTGAGAGAGAGAGAGTGTGTGAGTGTGTGTGAGAGAGAGAGAATGAGGGTGTGAGTGTGTGTGAGAGAGAGAGAGAGAGAGAGAGAGAAAGAGAGAGAGAGTGTGTGAGTGTGTGAGTGTGTGTGTGTGTGTGTGTGTGTGTGTGTGTGTGTTGGACAGGGGCCAGGCATGGGAACAGGATGGTGGCAGCTTCCGTAGCCAGAAATGGAAACGTTTCCTGACGAGAGCGAAGCTACCAAAGGAGAGACGTGGACATTCAGCCCCCGAGACAAACAATAGCAAATCCTTCCTGAGTGCCTGCTGCCTTCCAAGAGCCATCACTGAGACTTCCACATCCTGTAATCCCACAGGACCTCACCCTCTGAGGTGGATGCTCTTTCCTGCTCTTTTGCTGAGGAGGGAACGGAAGCCCTGGTGTGATTAGGTAATATTCCCAGTGCCACACCGCCATTAATCCTGTGGAGAATGGAAAACACTGGCCTGAACGTTTAGACAAAGCTCTATAGCCTGAGTCAGGCCAGGCCACCCTGCCCCTCTCTCTGGGACTCTGTGCTGTGACTTGACAGATCTTGATTTATGGTATCTGGCTCCTCCATGCTCCTTGTCATATAAACTGTGATGAACTAAATCATGTGGTGTGAAACTTCCTGCCACTCCTAAAAGCTATAAAAAGTTAAAACTTTTCTTAGTTCTTGGAGTTTAGTCCTGGGAGACTTCTCAGGGGGATTTATTTGGGAGATCGCTCTGAAGGCTGCTTTCTGAAGAGGCCCCTCTGTCCCCAAGCTCACTATCCCACCCCTCTCACGGTGGTTCTCTCTGTCTCGCTCAATGAAGCCCCATTCCAGACTTTAAAGGGAAGTGCCTTCTTCCAATTAGGACATCATCATGTTTAGATCTCCATATGTTGTATTGTTTCTGTATAATACTCCCCCCTCCCCGCCCCCACCTACTCCAAGGCCTCCTAATAAACCTCACTGAAGGAAATTGGGTCAACTTTTTTTGTGGACTGGCTGCTGCTGCCGTATTTCCTTTATTATGTAGAACAGATTAACCATGACTTACCCGATCCCAAACACTGGTGCTTTGAACCAGCCCCTTGTTGGTTTGGACATGAGAGCATTGCAATATCTGGACTGGCCCAGGCAGTGGCTCATCCTTGCTTCATAGCTCTGGCTTTCTGTCCTGCAGAGACATTCTCCACAGCAGTGAAGGCATCCTGTCGCCAACTAGGGTTGTCCTTGAGTTTCTGGGGACTCCTGTGAGTTTATACCTGCATGTTTCTTCTCATCTGGTCTCACATCTGAAAACAGGGACACATAAAGATGTCATTAAGCTTTGTGCTCCACCTTTACCTCTCCTGACCAGTGGGGGCATCAAAGTGCAGATGAGACCTGTCCAAGGTTACCTGAGAGCAGGAACAATTAGAGCCTATTCCCATTCCTGCTTTGACCACTCTGTACCCAAATCCAGGTCTATTTATGATGGGTTTCCTCCTCCTGTTTTGTGGTGGTTTCAACTAGAATGGCTCCATAGGCTCATATGCTTGAATGCTTGGCCCCCAGTCAATGGAACTGTTTGGGAAGGATTGGGAGGTGTGGCCTTATTGGAGTAGGTGTGGCCTTGCTGGAAGAGATGTGTCATTGGGGGTGGGCTTTGAGATTTCAAAAGCCCACACTGGGCCCAGTGTTTCTCTCCTCTGCTGGCTGCCTGTGGATCAGGATGTAAAGCTCTCAGCAACTCCGCTAGCACCATGCCTGCTACCATACTTCCTGCCCTCTAAAACTGTAGCAAGCCCCCAAATAAATACTTTCTTTTATAAGTGTTGCCTTGGTCATGGACTTCACAATAATAGAACAATAACTATGACAGAAGTTGGTACTAGGATGGGTTATTGTTGTGGACAGGTCTGACCATGCTGTTTGTTGGAAAAATTATAACATGTCTTTTTCTCCCTCCTTAATTAATTTTTGAACATCAGGGGAATGATTATAAGTTTTTAAGACATCACGAATTAAATTCCAGTAGGAAAAAGTTTGAATGGGGACCTTTTCAGGACTAAAGGTCTGGTAAAAATCATTTAAACAGTCACCAACCTGTCTCCAGTGCTTTTCATCTATGGTTCCTTCTTGGGGAAACCAAGGACAGACACCTCCAATATAGTCAAGAAATTTTTTTAAGTCTTTCTTTTTAACCCTAGTTCCTCGTGTCTTGAGAGACTGTTTTAGTCCTGAAATAAACAAATCCTGTTTACTAAATGCTTGTCCCATGGTAAACATACCTTGAGTCGTCACGTTGCAATTCCTCCGGATCTGTCTCATGGCCGGGCGTTTCCGTGGCAATCACTGACCGGACCTTCGCTCTTGGAGCTGTCTTCTATGGTGGTCCAACTCTTAGGCAGGCCTGCCCTGGTGTGTGACGATGACGTTCACCACTCCTCCATGTTCTTGAGCCTCACACTGGGCACCAGTTGTCCCGGCCAGCGGGATCTTCAGCAGAGACCCTAGAAGGGGGAATGGCAAATGAAAGGGACAAGAGACACAAAGAACTGACAGCAAGACAGTATTCTGGTCAAGCAAATGAAAGGGACAAGAGACACAAAGAACTGACAGCAAGACAGTATTCTGGTCAAGCAAATGAAAGGGACAAGAGACACAAAGAACTGACAGCAAGACAGTATTCTGATCAAGCTGCAAAATTTTATTTTTCTCAGGTGGGGTTTATAGTAAGCAGACCAGGGAACTTTCTTTGGGAAAAGATGGGGGGACTGTTGAGTTGCCAAGCAACCCCACCAAGCAACCTAACCACAAAACATTGTTACTAATGGTCACTGTAGCAGAAAGATAAGGAAATGTTAAGTTATTTTCTAATAACTCAGGACTTGTCCAGGCATGTCAAAAGTTTCTGGTTAGTGGCTCAATACTGGACAACAGAAACTTAACTCAGGTAGGCAATATGGCATGGCTCTTAAAATTGTCCTTGGCACATACCAATGTAAAATATCTGAGATTAACAGTTGCTTTTTAGTTTAAAGTAGATTTAATAATCTACCCTTTTATCCTATCATTTCTATATCCTCCCTCATTTTTTTTTCAGAAAGAGATCCTTAAGTCTAACCTCTCATGCTTAGTTTCTTTCCTTACAATGACCAGTAACACTCTGCAAACAAACCCTCTAATGATGACAAACATCCATAATCCACCAAATCACCTATCCCATCTCTTGGGAATGTGGGCGTCGTGGTCTTAAAATAACTTCCTGTTGTCTGGGGGAGGTGGCATCTTTAGGGGACCCTGAGACTATTGGGATAATGGTCAAGCCCCAGAGAGCTAACTGTATCATTTGTTGTCCAGTCTTTATGTGATGGGAAAGTGCAGGGCTTATCTGAAGTCCTGGCTGGAGTAGTGTGTGAGGCTGGACCATCTTAGCTGGCAGCTTTGAAGTTATTTTGGATGCAGAATTTTGAGGAAACTATAACAGAGGCATTTTGAGGCTGGATCACCTGGCCTACTTTTCTTTATTGGCATTTGGTTCTTTATTTTTGAAAACACACAATCTTTTAAAGGTAACATACATATCTGCATTAACACAAGTATGGAATGTATGGTGTGCACAAGTCAGCTAAAGATGATTTTTTGTTTTATGTTTGAGCAGGTAAAAGGCATCTGTCAACTTTAAAAGTTTGTTTGAACTGTATAACCAAACCTCTATACATGTCATATAAAAGGATGGACTCTGTAGCCAACAAGATTTATCATGTTTTATCCAGTCTCAGAGCTGTTTCTATAGTAGAGGGATCAGCATATATGTCTCCTGTCCTGTAGTCTTTCTTGGTTTCTTTCTTCATATCTGTAGCCAAGATCCTCAGGAGGTCTCCCCCAATCAAATTTGATCTTCATTAATTTTGAAGAGAACCATAACTTTTTGTTTCCTGTGGAAACAAAGACATAACCTCTCCCCCAATGCAACATATTTTCTGACTTCCATTTTAAAGTTAAGACATTCTTAAAATACATAGGTTAGTTTAATTTAGCAGTTTCCATAATCCAATGTCTCCCATCAGCTATTGTTTTTTGTACAACAGCATTTAAAAATTTAAAGTCAACAAAGCACCATACAGGATCCAGATGCCCTGTGTATTTCCTGTGGCTTATTCTTTTTATGCCACTTTACTCTCTCTTTAAAGACTTTTTATTATTTTAAAACTATTTATTCTTTTCTATGACTGTCTATGCCCATTTTTTACTGTATCTGTTTAAAGGTTTTCTTGGTCTGGACTGCTTTAGTGCACACCTGCAGCCTTCTCTGACCACGTAAGCCAAACCTTAAAGTGCTAAGCAGTGGCTAGGTTCTCCACTGCATGACTCAGCTTAGCACCTGGCCTGGTGGCTGGCCCCACCCCTTTGGGTTGGTGAGAGTGGAGCCTCATGCCCAAGGGCCCCTGCCTGGAGCCCATCTATCTGCCCCAGCTCCAGTAGGCACTTCTACTTAGTTTCCTGCCACTGCCACCAAGTGATGCCCTGCCCGCTGCTCATAAATCACATTCAAGTGCACAGTAGCAGGGCCTCTTAAAAGAGCTATGCGTGGGTACACTGCAAGCAATTGAGCCTACTCAGAACTCCTTTCCACCCCAGATTTCTCAGGCTTTATGTGGATTTACATGCTCCATGTCAGGTGCCAAATGTAATGAGTCTTTCACTGTCCTGCTAGCTAGCTCCCAAAGAATGACCTAGAGACTTATCATTAATTATGAAAACTTAGCCTTTAGCTTGGGCTTGTCTCAACTAGCTGTTATAACTTAAGTTAACCCATATTTTTAAATCTATGTTCTGCCATGTGATGTTACCTCTCTTCCATCTTATACCTTCAGTTTTCTCTCTGTATTTGGCTGGTGACTCTGCCTTTCTTCTTCCCAGAGTCTTCTCTGTCTCCAGAAGTTCCAACTAACCTCTTCCTGCCTAGCTATTGACCATTCAGCTCTTTATTAAACCAACCAGAAGGTGCCTTGGCAATGATACATCTTTATGGTGTAAACAAATATTCCACAACAAAAAATATGGAAGACTTTGGGATTTTGGACTAGAAAAGCAGTTGAATGCTTTAAGCAGAACTTAATGGGCCATCCCAGTAGGAGCTTGGAAGACAGCAGTGCTGGGAGCAATTTGGACTATGGAGGCCCAGCTCAAGAGGTTTCAGAGGGGAAGACGATTAGCAAGTGGCCTAGAGACCATTCTTGTGATATTTTGGCAAAGAATGTGGCTGCTTTCTGCCCTGATCAAAAACAAAAATTCTGCCTGAGGCTATATGGAAGATTTTTGGACTAATGTCATTGGTGGAGGAGATTTCAAGACAGCCTAGTATTGACTGTGTCGCATGGTTATTAGTGATCACTCTTCTGCAGATCTACAATGAAAACGAGTAAAAAGGGCAAAAAGAAATACAAAAGGCACAGTTTGAGGAGAAAAGGAACACCAGGAAATGTATGAATTCAAATTTTCTGCTCAAAGAGAGGAGAAGGTCAGAGAAAAGCCCGATGCTAAATGGAATAAAGGGTGTGGTGATGTCAGGGCAAAAAGACCCACACAGCTGATCCTGCAACCCGTGAAAGGAAAATCCTGGGGGCATTCCTCCGTCTACATATCACCACGTATTTACAGACCACGGAGAAGGTGCTTGTACATCAACCTGTTTGCAGGCTTCCTGAAATGTGTCCAGGACTCTCCTGGAGGCTTTTGTTCTTGCTGTGTGTGGCTGGGCTTAAATCCTTGTTCATCGAGTTTTTGGAAAAGTCCCATTTGGTTGTCATATTTGCCGCTTTTCTTGCTGCTGTGTCAAAATCCCTGACAAGAAGGCTGTGGTAGTTTGAATGAAAAATGCCTTCTCTAGGTTTGGGTGTTTGAACACTTGGTCCCTGGTTGGTGGCACTGTTTAGGGAGACGGTGTGGTGTTGCTGGAGGAAGTATGTCCCTTGGGATGGGCTTTGAGACTATGTGGGCTTGCTTTTCTCCCAGTTCACCCTCTCTGCTTTGTGCTTGTGGCTGAGGATGTGATTTCTCAGCTTCCTGCTCCTATTACCACGCCTGCTTTATGCTGCAATGATTCTCTGTCATCATAGACTCTTATCTGGAGCCATAAGCCCCTTAAAACTCACTCTTCCTTAAGATCTCAGTGTTTTATCACAGCAACAGAAAAGTAACTAATACAAATGGCTGATTTGGGTTTACAGCTTGAGAAGGAACCCAGTCCATTGGGAAGGGAAGGCACAGGGATTGGAGTATGCGACACATATGTCCACATTGTGTCCACAGGCAGGAAGCATCAGCAGACAGTTGGGCCAGGCTGTACAAACCCCAAGGCCTGCTGCCCCTGTGAGCCATTGTGGTTCTATTTTCTAAAGGTTTGACGACCTTTTAAAACAGTGCCACCGCTGGCGACCGAGTGTTCAAACCCATGAGCCCCTGAGGGATGCTTTACATGTAAACCATAACAATTATTATTCATATCTTGCTTTGTGGTTTGTTTTAAAAGGCATGAGGTTAATCTAATTTCCTCTTCTAAATTTGCTTGTTTCTTGTGACTGGAGGCCATAAAGATTTTATCTTCGACCTTAATAGTGGTATTTAGTAAAGTGTTTCTGAACTACTACTAAATAATTTACTAAATTGTATCTTGACTTCAGTTGGAGGCCACTAGGTTTCAACTGATAGCTCTAAACCCAGGGTCACAAGGCTGGTTCTGGTTAATCTTGGGGCATCACAAAACAAGGTAAGCAGATCTGAAACTGAGAGATACTTGTGGGGCAGATAGCAGATGGAGGGGGTGGTAGGGAGGTGGGGGATGAGAGCAGTCAGCATACAAGGTGTAGGCACATAAAATTGTAAATGCAATTTAAAAAGATAATATATCTTGAAGCTGAGTTGTTCCAGGTTAATCTTATTTCTTTGAACTCTTATATCTCTTTTGATTTGTGGAATTTCTTTTAGATTATGGCTTTGAATATTAGTTCTAGCCACTGCTAAGCTTCCTCAGGGATTTCAACAGCATGAATATCATTTCTCTTTTGTCTGGCTTCTATTTCTACTTCTTGTCTGGCCTCTTTCATTTCTTATATCATGTTATTTTTTTTTAAGTTCCTGTGGCTCTTACACTGCTGTTCTCTGACAGCCTTTGTTAAAATTGCATTTGAGTCTATTCTGCACTCGCTATTTTCTGATTCATTATTCATCTGTAAGGTAATTTTGCATTTTCCTTCCATTTCTCTTCAGAGTTCCATAAGTTCTTTCCTTGTTTTGTCCAGTTTTGCTCTTGATATTTAAATCTCAGTCTCAAGGTGGGTTTTCTTTTTCACATTTTCAAATAGCTTTCTAGAAGTATTTATTTGTTTATTTTTATTTACTTGTAGTGCAGCAATATATTTATCAGAAAGGTTTTTAAACTATATCTACTGATCTGATTCTAGAGAAGGTGCTTGTCATTTAAGGGGTCTGTGGAGAAGGGCCTGCACAGTTCCCACGGTGTGCATTTTGTTAATAAGCTACACGAGGTGGCGGTTGGGCGGTGGTTGTTGTGTTCACTAATAAAACTCTCCAGTGCTGGTTTCCTCTGTTTCCTGCACTGGAAGGCTGGCACTGACTGGTCTGCTCACCCTACAGCATGTGCCGCTGGTCACCTTTGGTCTCACAGTTAATTTTAGATTTCAGTTATGCATGGCACAGGCGCTCAGTGAACAGCCAGTGGGACTGAATAAAGAAACAGCCCTCCCTTCTGAAAGGGCACTTCCTAATAACTGCTCACTGGAGACTGCTCCTGGGTGTATTTCAGCACAAAGTCAGAGGGGATTCATGCGCAACCTTTGTTTCTTAAAGAGAGGGTTTTACTGTGTAGCTCAGGAGCCCCACAGTCCTTTTCCCTCAGCCTCTGGAACTCTGGATGTTTATCACCCTGCTTAGACTAAAAAACAAAAACAAAACAAAACAAAAACCCTGTAGTTAGATTTGGAGTGTAGACTTACAGTTTTTCTATTTCATGCATTTTTTTCAAAGATGGGAGGGCGAGTTTTTCCCACTTGATTTTGCTATGTTTCTCCCTCATTTTTTTTTTTTAAACATCAGTTCTCTGTGGATTTATTTTTGTAATGCTGGAGTATTTTACAGGATTTTAAATTAATGATGAAGCATCATTTCTGTCAACCTGCCATTCTACTGGTACTTGGTGGCGGGTGTTTGTGTTTCGGAGGTGGGGGACAGATGGGGTACAGACTTTCTGGTTTTCCTTTGTCGTGTAGGATCTTACTTTCCCTTCCATCACTCAATTTACTTCTCTTTTTATAATTAAAAAAGTACCTTTCCTTACTTACTCTTATGTGTGTGGAGGCAGGGGTGGTGGTGTGCCGCAGTACCTGTGTGGAGGTCAGAGGACAATTTGTGGGCATCGATTTGATGCTTCCATTAGGAGGGGCCCAGGGATCTAACGCAGGTCATCAGTCTTGGCAGCAAGTGCCCTCAGCTGCCGGGCCACCTCTCTGGCCCCCTCATCACTTAATTTTCTGTTTTTTTAAGACAAGGTCTCACTAGGTAGCTCTGACTGTCCTGGAACTCGCTCTGTAGCCCAGGCTGGCCTCCAATTCACAGAAATCTGCCTGCCTCTGCCTCCTGAGTGCTGGGACTGGAAGCGTGCGCCTCTACACTCAGCTTAATTTTCAAAGACCTTTCTTATTGTATTTTCTTCCCCAGAAGCCAGGTATTTAGGGAATGCTCCCTTATGTCCTGGTTGCCCCTCCATGTCCATACTGGATTCTGAGATGGGAGTTCCTTGGGATTCTTTGTTTTCAAATAACGTTGAGGGTATAATTTTGCATAAAGATAAACACTTCATTGTTATTTTGAATTCTCTGAGTTTTACCTCTTTAGTGGGGCTGTGTGTTGTCCGGGAAATAAACCCAGGCAGCCCATCCATACCTGAGTTCTGCATCATTTCAGTAAGGGACCTTTGTGTCCAGTGGATGGGATTTTAATGCCCTTATTTCAATTATGGAAGGACAAACAAACCGTAAAGCATCCAACATACAGAAGACTTGAGCTTCATGGACCAGTGTGACCCAGCTGCTGTGTACTGTGCTCCATGGACATCACCATGGACTAGTGATCCAGCTGCTGTGTACTGTGCACCATGGACATCACCATGGACTAGTGATTCAGCTCCTGTTTACTGTGCACCACCCGCAGCTGCTGCAGAAATGCATTTGCAAGAACATGCAGCATTTTCACAAAGACTTTCAAACTCAAGATAAATATAAATCTCAGTGAATTTCAAAAGTTTGGAACCAGACATAGGGCCCACAACAAAAAAAGTGAAAAGCCAGTAAAGAAAATTTATAGAAAATTGCCCAAATATTTGGAAATTCAGAAACATAAGAAAAGATTTTATTTTAATCATTTTAAATTTATGTGTATGTGTATACACGCGTTTGTGTGTATGTATGTGTGTCTGTGTCTCTATGTGTGTGTCTCTATGTGTGTATGTGTGTGTCTGTGTCTATATGTGTGTGTCTCTGTGTGTGTCTGTGTCTGTATGTGTGTGTCTGTGTTTGGGTATGTATGAATGTATGTGCTGTGTCTGTGTGTGCATATGTATATATGTATGTATGTGGGTGTGTGGGTATGTGCACATGAGTTCAGGTGCCTGTGAAGGCCAAAGGCATTGATCCCCTGGAGCTGGAGTTACAGGTGGTTGTAAGCTACCCAGCATGGGTGCTGGGAATCGAACTTGGTGTCATCTGCAAGAGCAGTATGCGTTCTTAACTGCTGAGTCATCTCTCCAGCCCCGAGAAACTCTCTAAAGATCCATGGATTTAAGAAAAATTGCAGCCAGGCAGTGGTAGCACACGCCTTTAATCCCAGCACTCGGGAAGGAGAGGCAGGTGGATTTCTGTGAGCTCGAGGCCAGCCTGGGCTACAGAGTGAGTTCCAGGAAAGGCGCAAAGCTACACAGAGAAACCCTGTCTCAACCCGCCTCGCCCCCCCCCCCAAAAAGAGAAAAATTGCAGACTAAGCTTTAGTAAAACGTTGACTTTCTTTTGTTTTGCTGTGTTGAGACAGGGTCTCACTCTGTAGCCCAGGCTAACCTGGAACACACCTTGTAGCCAGGATGGCTTCAAGTTCACAGTAACCATCCTATCTCAGCCTTCCTGAAAGCTGGGATTACAGGCATGAAAACTTCATGCCTGCCTAGCAAATGTCAGTTTTAATGGGAGTAAAACCACAGTTGGGGATGGCATGCTTGTTGCACTCTTGAATGTACGCCAGCTGTGGCTACCTGCACAAGATCTGCCTAAGATCAGGCCTGCCAACAGCCTGTGGTGGAGTGGGAGGAGCTCGTTGCCCCCCCTCCCCCCCCAGGATCAGTGGCTGCTGGAGTAAATTCTCTTTAGTAGGGTAGCAGCTTAGGAGAGGCACCCACACTCCTGTAAACAGCCCTCCGCTCTTGCCCCTGTAAGCAACCTCAGTGTCAGCCACTTGATTTCCTAAAAACAAAACCAGAAACCGACATGAAAGTGTCAGGGGACTAGTGGGAGGGGCAGGGGCTTAAGAGAGGGTAGCAGGTGGTGGTGGTGTTAGAATTCCTAGCCAGTCCTCCATGACCGCACATGCGCTGTCCAGTAGCCAGGCAAGATGCTCAGTCATCCCAGGGCCTTCTGTCCTACATAGTCTGCGTGATCACATAATCTATGTGCATGTGTGGCGTAGCTACATAAGCCCTCATGCACATGTGCGGGTGGAACCTATAAAAAGTGGGTTCCACTTATTCCTCCCCTCTCTTCCTGCATAATCTTTCCACAGGCCTAAGCGCCCCCTTCTATTTCCTCCCTTAATAATCTCTTACAGTGGATTTTGTTGTACCTTGTGGTTTTCTCGCATGGTAGACAGCGCCGCTTAATGAATAACAGGTGGTGAATATTATCAAAATACACAATATATGTATGTAAATGTCATAATGAAACTTCTCATGCATAATTATTAGATGCTAGTAAAGGACAAAAAACCCCACTGAGAGGGCTGGGGAGCCAGACCAGATCCATGACAGGTTTCAAATGGCCCTGCCAGGGACCAGGCCTTAGTCTCAGTTACTGGAACTGGCTGGAGCTGAGCAAGCAGTTCTCAGAACGACCACAACTCAGGGCCAACCAATCAGCAGGCACGCTCCCCCAGACTTCTGCCAGCTCAGCAGATGCCCCACCCCCCAGTCTTCTGCTAGCTAAAGATAGCTTTTCCTACCTGTCAACAAGCCCCTAATCACTACAGCCTCCAACCAATCAGCTCCCAGACGAATCTTTCCTCCACCAATTAGCACCAGATTAATCCCTCCTCCCTGGAATTCCCCTAACTCTGATTAAAAGGAGTTTATGACCTCCCTTCGGGGTCGATATTTGCCACCCCATCATGCTGGAAATAAACGCTCTTGCTAAATTGCATATGTGACTGTTAGTCTTTCTTGGGGGGCTTCTCTCGGACCCTAACACCTACAATGCATTAGAATTTGTGTGATGTACCAAAACAGTCTTCTGGGTGGGTTGAGGGGGTGGAGAATGGGATGGGAGTAGGGGTGGATTATAGCCGAGTACTTTCAGTAGAAAAGAAACAAAATTATAAATGAAAATGATTCCACCTTAAGACACTAGGGACAACAAACAACCCCTCCCCCCCAAAAAAAACCCAACACAAAATAAGTAGAAGGAAAGGAACACACACACACACACACACACACACACACCCACACACACACACGTCTCACTGTATAGACCAGGCTGGTCTTGAACTCACTGAGGACTAAAGGTATGTGCCACCATGCCCACTAGAAGGAAAGGGATTTTAAAGAGAGGAAGTCAGTAAAGCATGGCTGATGACCAATCAAAACAAAAACGCTCTCAGAAAGTCACCAATGGCGGCATACACTCTCAGTCCCAGCTGTTTGGGCCACACAGTGAGATTTTGCTTCAAAACAAAACAACAAAGATAAAAACCAAACAAAAAGCCTCTGATGGTTGCGTAACAATTTCCTCTGCGAATAAAACCTTCTGTCCTGCGGGAAGATCCTTAAGCAGGAAGGAAAACAAACTAAAAAACAGCTTCAGGAAGTCCCCGAAACTAAGCAGATTCTCTAGGCTCCGCCTGCCAGAGTAAGCTGAGAGTCCCTTGTGGTGGTATTTTACTTGTACTGAAATGTGATTTTAATTGTATGTTAATAAATAAAGTTGCCTGGGGGTCAGAGTTATAGAGCCATAGCAAGTGCGTGGCGGTGGTGGCGCACGCCTTTAAGGACCTGGAGGGCGGTATATACAGGCAATGACAAGGCAGTCACGTGTTTAGTTTACAACCAATGAGAAGGCAGAACATCTAGACTATTTAAAGACATACATATAGGAAATAGGCCTCTTTTTCGGAGAGCTCTCTTGGCTGAAACAGGATAGCTGAAGCAGAAAGGGTAAGGCTCTTAATTCTGACCTCTTGGCTTTCTTCTCTGAATCGGCTCTATGTTTCTTATTTAATAAGACGGTTGGTTACATCTACATTTGGCGCCCAACATGGGGCAAGAGTTTCCACCTAAAACCTAAATAAAAAGATTCTAAAACGGAGCTAAAAACAGCTCCTAATTATCTCTTTCAAGCTAGCGACAGCCTACATATTTGAGCTACTATGGCGGGTTCCTGGCATGCATGCTCGACCTACAATATGGCGGGAATAAAGCCTCTACAAATGATACATTAAGCTATATGATGGATTTAGCCTTTGCTAATACAAAACAAAACAACAAAAAAAAGAGGTTTCTGGGCTACACGCTGCTTTGATAGAAACATAGACCCACTATTTCTGAGAATTGATGGCTCCCAGAGCTGATGGAAAACGTACCACCGCCATGTTGGGAAGCTGAAGTGGGCGGAGCCAGCAGCCACAGCGCCAGCGCCGTTTCAGGCTTAGAAGGCTGCAGTTTAAAGCAATAGGCTCAAACTAATATAAAAAAAATAAGCCACGTAAAGATGGCTACCACACAGAGAATCTGGATTATGTTCTCTTTGATATTTGTAACCGAAGAAAAACATTTGATTACAAAAGCTGTTGAGTTATGCCAAAATGTATATTTTAAAGGTACCTTGACTTCAAAATTTGGATATAAAGATATGTTGCTTTGGAAAGGAGGCTCTGCTTTTGTTTCCACAGAAAGCCAGAGGCTATGGATTTGTTCCAGATTAAGATATATCAGGTTTGACCAGCCAAGACCCCCTGAAAGGTCTCTGATGACACCATGGCCCAGATGATCCAACATCCAAAATGGTTTGAAGGCAACTGGCTCAGATAATACAGCCTCATGGACTATTACATAATCCTAAAATATTCTTTATGTCCCCATAAGATACAGCGCCCCCCTCCAGCAGGAAGTAGTAAGAGAAGCTACGCCCAAATTCCCAAATATACCAAGCTGACTTTGGAGATATGTAAAAGTTAAAAACTTCCTTTTTAAGAAAAGAAAAGGGGAAGTGCTGTGGGATGGTCTGTATGTCAAATGTGTTGTTGATTGGTCAATAAATAAATCACTGATTGGTCAGTGGCCAGGCAGGAAGTATAGGCGGGACTAACAGAGAGGAGAATTGAGAGAACAGGAAGCTGGGGGAGAGAGACACTGCCAGCTGCCATGATGACAAACAGCATGAGAAGATGTCGGTAAGCCACGAGCCATGTGGCAAGGTATAGATTTATAGAAATGGATTAATTTAAGCTGTAAGAACAGTTAGCAAGAAGCCTGCCACGGCCATACAGTTTGTAACCAATATAAGTCTCTATGTTTACTTGGTTGGGTCTGAGTGGCTGTGGGACTGGCGGGTGAGAGAGATTTGCCCTGATCATGGGCCAGGCAGGAAAACTCTAGCTACAGTCCCTCCTGGAGGAGCCGAGCTACGCTGCAGAGAAGACTCTCCGATCAGACCAGCTGCCTGGAAGAAGCAGAAACCAGCCGAGCTGTCTGGGCAAGGCTTAGACCAATTCAGGCACCTGGCAAAGGACCTTGAGCTACCTGCAAGGTGTGCAGTGTGCTCCAGGTTCCCAGCTTTGTGAGCTGTCAACCATGCTGGGGAGGGCCCTGGTGATGCAGCTGTCTGTGAGTCATTTCTGCTCCCATAAGTAACCCCTCACCCATACACTTGTAAGAAACCCCATAAAACTCATTGGTTTACCAAGTTGGATTGTGGCGGTATCTGAATTTTGGTCTGTCATGGCCTCCCTATCTGGGGTGAGTAGACGTGTGCGTGGCATCTTCCCAGGAAGAGGTTTGCCATGCAACACTAGCTGAGAAAGGAACACAGCTCAAAAGGGATTGATGTCAGGAGAGTGTACTACATGTGAGGGACTCAGCTCTGTAACAGGGAAATCAATGGACGCGGGTTCTAGGCGTTGAACTCGGGTTGTCAGGGGTGGCGCCAGCCCTTGTGCCCACTGAGCCACCTTGCAGGTCCCTCAAGCCTTTTATTCAGGCTGTCACTCCTTCCTGCAGCCACTCTGGGAAAGTGTCCTACTAGAGTGACATTCTCCTGGAAGTCAGCGGGCACCCCTGTCAAGGAACTGAGCTGGGCCTGGGTTTGCTTCTTTCTGCACTTTGAAAGCCTGGCACAGCCTGGCACGAGGGCATTCAAAGTCAGGAAAGTGACTTTCAGAAGGCAGCTTAGACAGCCCACCCGATCTCATTTCTTCTTTTTTTAAGCAAGCTATTCTTAGAGTATAAGGCAATATATAGAAAGGAAAAAGCAAGGACACTCTTTCTTCCTAACACAGAGCAGAAGTTTGACCCTTTCCCTCACCAAATCTGTCCTCGGGGTATGAGCAATCAGCAATCAGCTTCTTGTAAATGGGCATCGGCAGGAAATAGCCTTTTCAGGTGTGAGAGGGTCAGGAATCTGACCGAGTGTGAAGTCAGGCAGTTGCAAATATAAATAATCTCAGCTGTCTGCAGACCGTAGTGGGTGGAGTGAAAATCGAACAGTACACACAAGTCCCGGCGAGAACTTACAGGAACCTCCAGTCAGAAGGGCTCTTGGCGAGGCACGGGCTGTCCTGTAGCCACACCCGGCTTGGTGTTTCAGGAACATTGGTAGGGAAGGATTGTCGTTCCAAGCGTCCTGTAGAAGTTAATCTTCTTGTCTTTTCTGCCGTGTGGCGGTTGGTGTGTAGAGCTCAGGTCACAGCATGTATTTGCTGTTTTCACAGGAGTCGAACTGTGGATCTCATCCAGGGTGTCTAGAAGCATAGGTAGGTAGGTAGGATGGGTCATAGAGAGATGGGGAGGGGAGGGGGGAGAGAGAGAGAGAGAGAGAGAGAGAGAGAGAGAGAGAGAGAGAGAGAGAGAGAGAGAGGATTATGTATGCAGTGTGTGTGTGTGTGTGTGTGGTCAGAAATTGATGCCAGGTGGTGGTGTCTCCACCTTGTTCTTTGAGATAGGGTTTACAGTGAACCTGGAGTCCAGAAACTTGGGTGCACTGTCTGGCCAGCAACCCCTGGGAGCCTCTTGTCTGCACCTCCCCAACACTGTGATTATAGGCGCATGCCACTACATCTGACTTTTACCTGCATACCTGAGATCCAAACCCAGGTCCTCATGTCGTGCTTCACTGTGGACACTGCCCACAGAGGCACCTCCCCAGCTCTGAAGAGTTCCTTTTGATGGCTGCAGGTGTGGGGGCCCCAGAACAGCTTGACCACACAGCTGCCATGACAGGCTTAGGGGCCCAGACACAGCTTCTGTGACAGGCTTACTGGCTGGCAACACCCGGATCCAGGAAAAGCCATAAGCTGACCCCGCTTAGGGAGGGCCTACATCTAAGTGGAAGTACCTGACACCCCAAACATTCCAACCGTTAGATAAAGTGACCAGATGTCCCTGAGTCTAGCACACACCTATTTTTGTTTTACAGATACCCCTAGACAAATGTCAGCCAATCAGGGTCCTGACCCTGGAAATCCCCTCACCCCAACCTCTGCTATGATTAAAAACCCCACCCCACCTGGGCTCTGGGCTCTCTGCTCTCACCTCTACGTTGGACAGACAGAGAGACCAAGCTCAGAACTTGAAAATAAAGGCTCTTTGCTTTTACATATGGAATTCAGTCTCCATGGTGGGAGACTGTGTCTTTTGGGAGACTCTGCAACCTGGGCATAACATTTGGGGCTCATTCTGGATCCCCCAAGCCCACCAGGATCACCGCCTGGGGAGAGCCTAAAGCCAGTGGCCGGTATGTTTTCTGTGTGTCTGTGTTCACTTTTGTGTTTTCTGTGTTTACTTTTGTTTGGGTATCCTTTTGTAAATGGACTTTTGGAGTATCCTTTCGGCCATTTGGATACCCTTTTGTAAGTGAGCCCAAAATTTGCAAGTACCTGCAGAAGGTCCTTTGGACGGGTTTGGATCCCTTTGGTCGATTTGTATTTGAATTTGATTTGTACAGACGACATGGGACCGGCATGAGGCCGGTGTCTTCCTTTTTGGTTTTGTCTCCAGGCGCCAGGAGAGCTGTTTTGTTGTCTTGTGTGTTCCAATTTTGTTCTTTTCCTCTTGAAAAGCTTTGCCTTTCTGTGTCCTGCCTATGTGAATGTGTGAATGTGTGAGAAGTGTGGCCACAGTATGCATGTTTTATGCTTGGGCTTCTGTATGTGTTGTGACTCTAGATAGAAACTGTACATGGACAGCCTTTGGGGCCGATGGCCAGCGGAAGGGACAGAGGGTCCCTTTGGTTGCAGGGGGACAGGCTAAGAGTACTCCCCACATTGCTTCCTTACTCTCTGACTGGGAGCACAGGCACTGGCAGGCGGGGGAGCGGGACTTGGGGCTGATGGAGAACAGCCTCTGGGGTCACAGTTCCGGAGGGGCCCGGCTGGGGCATGGAGTCCCTTTCAGTCTGCCATCCTTGTGCACTTGAGAATCTGGGGTTGACAACAATCTTTTGTCCACATGCTGCATACCGTCCCCACCAATGCTAATGGGCTCCCATGACCTGCCCTGGGAGCTGCCCTCCAAACCTGAGGGAGGGTTGTCTCCTAGGGCTTAGTGAAGCGTCACTGCCTATGGTTGCTAAGCTATGGCGGCTATGTTATAATGCTGTAGCTGGGGCTGCCTTGATCATTCAGATCCAATAGATTCTGCACACCAGTATGGTGTTGATGCAAATTTAGAGTTATTCTTGTTATGATATATACATGTATTTCTGTTCTTGTTTAAAATATTGTAGCTTTACAGTATATTCTAGACTACTGAAGGAAATCACAAGAAAGACTTTGGTAAGAGTTTCTATGTTTAAAAAAGGAAGAGAGAAATTTGTCTGAAATAAATGTCTGAACAGACTGAGGGTACATGGAAGGTTGTAGAGGGTCAGAGGTGATGTGATGTGAACTGTTTGTTATGGTTTCTTGTATGCAAGGTTGTAGAAGGTCAGAGGGGATACGAACTATGATTTTTATGGTTTCTTATACCTGTAAATACTGAATTTAAAAGTTAATTCTGGTTGGTTTTCATTTTAAAATTAGCTGATGATTCTGCAAACTGTTTATGTTAAAAATGGGAATGTATATATATATATATATGTATATAGGCATATAAATAACTTGGATTTAACCATATGTGTGAATATAAGCTAGCTTTAACTGTATATATGTGTATATAATTTGGATCCAACTGTGTGTATATGTGCAAGTAATTACTGTTTAGAAAAACATGTTTTAAACAGAAACCACGTGGCCTTCCTTCTTCTTGGCTGGTGACCTCACCTCATCATGGTGTAGGCAGCCACGTGGCTGGCAGCCATCTTTTACTGAGGTTATAAAGATCTATTGAGATTAACAAAAGCTAACTTAGATGTAAGTACCTAAGTACTTACATCTTTGCTAAGTGTTCAATAGTAAGCTTTTAGAGAATTTAAATAGATGGCAACATGTGTTTGATTATGTATGGGGCACCGCAACATCTCTGCCTGGATTATGGCAATGCTGACCATAGTCCAAGATGCCCACCCCCAATGCAATGCCTGCCGCGAGGATCCAGCCCAGGCTGTGGACAAGCAGCGGGACACTGGAATTGATTGCACCCCTTTTGCCTAGACAAGGTAAGAGCATTCTTCCTCATGTCCCTCTTTTACAGAAAAAACTCTGCCTTATGGGCCTGATGGCCAAAGAAGATTGATGCTGTTCTAATGCTTGTGCCTCCAATGCTATGGAGACTTGGGTATGGACTGGTCCTTGTCATTTATAAAATTGGAAGCTGCTTGGTCTGCACTCAGATATAATCTATCCTTCTCAGATCTTGGATAGTATTGACAGTTAGGCTGGCTATAACTTTGTCAGCTTGGCAGCATCAGACAACCAGATCCTTCTGAAAGGCTATAGCCAGCTTGTTAGCTCATTTTTAAGAGAAAGTTCTAAGATATAAAAGTTTAAATAAGTCATAAAGGCTTAAATATGGGGGTCTGAGGATATGAAAGCTTATAAGCTTTGAGGATCTCAGAAAATGATTTAAGATACCAATACAAGTTGTAATGAGAAATGTTTTGAACTGCTCTTCCCTTCTATGATATAACAGTTCAGAGATTAACATTTAATAGAGTTCTGATAAGCTGGAAGAGCCATGACTACTTACTGTTTGGCCACAAGCTCAACATTGTAAATTTATTTCAGCTGTCATCTAAATATATCTAAATTTAAACTTGAAAGTGCTTCTCATCAGGCCAAAAAATCTCTGTCCGATTTATACTTGGCTCTCTGGACAGAAGGAAAATTTACATGCTTTTAACTCAAATCTGTAGTTCTTGTTGGGACTCAAAGTTATGACTCAACTTCTGCTGTTTTACAGATACCCATCACCTGCTTTGTCTACGATATTGATTTCAGTACAGATTGGCAATACTAATGTACCTAAAACCTTTATGTCATTTTGTAAGATAATTCATATAGGCTTTAGAGGGTTAAAAGAGTCGTAAAACCTGGATCCACTTCACAGAGGTTGGAAGGACTTCAGATAGGTACAGCTTAAAATTTCTCTACTTGTCTGTTCCTAAGGATGGTATTTTTTCCTCTCTGCTGGTCTTGGGACTCCTGCTCTTTCCAGTTACTAAGAATGTGGGCCTAAGGGTTCCAAACGAGTTCATAAAATTTAACTTCTGTTCCTAGTTTAAGTTTGTCTCAACAGATTTCCACTGGAGCTTCAGTTGCTGACTACACTGCTCCGGACAACTGTGAGCTCTGGACGACTATGATCTCCAGACATGCTAAAAGCTGACGTGGACCAGCCCAGCCAATGTGATTGTTCCCTGTACAGCTGGGCCAGATGGGCACATGCTTCTGACAAAGGCCCCATTGCCCAGCCTTTGACCAGCCTTTCAGCCTTTTTTTGGGGCCCTGACAACAACACCCCAATGCTAGCTTGAAGCAGTTCCAGAAGAGACTATGTTGTCCCATGTTTCTTGTGGAGAATAAGGCAGAAATGCTGGGTCAAAAGGAAACTCCCTGGCATAGGGGCAAGATAGAGAACTATAATGCTCATTGATGTACCAGGAAAATAGGTTCAGAATTGTCAATTGATAAATTTATTAACTGAAGTGGTTCTGCAATAAGATAAGACACTTGACCTTCTTTGTGCAGAACCAAAGAGGAATTATATAAGATCATAATCTGGTTGTACTCAAAGATCAGAGCTACAGGGCCTTAAGAATGGCAATAGATACAGATGTTACTGCCCTAGAAAAATCTGCTAGCTAATGGTTCTTAGGTCCCAATGCCCTTGAACCTCAATCATGAGTCCTACCATTGGTACGTGTGAAGGGGACATGTTGGGGGGGGGGGAGGCCCAAAACAGCTTGACCACACAGTTGCCATGACAGGCTTAGGGGCCCAGACACAGCTTCTGTGACAGGCTTACTGGCTGGCAACACCTGGATCCAGGAAAAGCCATGAGCTGACCCTGCTCAGGGAGGGCCTACATCTAAGGGGAAGTACCTGACCTCCCAAACATTCCAACCACTAGATAAGGTGGCCAGATGTCCCTGAGTCTAGCACACACCTATTTTCTGTTTTATAGAAAGTACCCCTAGACAAATGTCAGCCAATCAGGGTCCTGAACCCTGGAAATTCCTTCACCCCAACCTCTGATATGATAAAACCTCTATCCTGCCTGGGCTCAGGGCTCTCTGTTCTTACCATTATGTTGGACAGACAGAGAGACCAAACTCAGAGCTTGAAAATAAAGGCTCTTTGCTTTTACATATGGAATTCGGTCTCCGTGGTGGTGTTTTGGGGGTCCCCGTGATCTGGGCATAACACAGGTAAGATTCTGGTGCCCTGATCTGGTTTGGTCTCCTGCTGCTCATTGACTGGCACTCCATAATATGTTTATTCCACAAAAAACGTTTGGCCAGCCAATGCTTCCCTGTCGGACTGCATGGGTAGGGCCTATGTCTGAACCCACACAAGCCTTTCTTCCAGGGTGAGTGGTACGTGACTCAGGGGAGCATTGCCGCCTACAGGCTCCACAAGGGGTGGGAAATCTAGGTTTAGAACAGCAGGAGAAAGATCAGTGTGTCTGTCCCTGTAGGTCCTAGCTCTGGTTCAGAGTTCACTTTGCTCCTAAGGGTTCAGGAGGTTGAGATTTAGGACAGTATTGAGTGGTCCCAGCAGTTGCAAGAAGTCTCTGTCCAAATATATAGCTCAAGCCCTGGGTGTAGTTGCTAAAATTACAAATGTGTAAACTCAGGGGGCTGAGGCATGAAGACCCCACGCTTCACACCAACCTGTGCTATACAGCAAGAACCCCACTCCATATTCCAATATCTAGCTTGATTGAGAGGGAAGGTCAGAAATTAAGGGAAGTGTTACTTGCAAAGGATGTAGCTAAAATCCAAGCCTTGGGTTGTTATTTGTTGTTGTTTTTTTAAGTTGGACAACAAATTCTGTGTTTTTGAAAGTTGTCAGGCAAGCTGGCTTTCAGGACACAGGGGGTGGGCTGCTTGGCAGAACTAAAGTCTTGGATGGGCGGGGCCTCACGGACCTGTATAGCCCACAGGTGTCAAACACAGTGGCTTGACCCCTGGGAAGAGTGGAGACGCCAGCAATGACCAATTAGGTATGATTTCAGCTCTCCCAGACTGCTTAAATTCCATCAAGTGACAGGTGGGGGCATCAATTTGAGGATGTCTCCTGTCTCTCTGGGCCGGGAGGCACAAAAAAAGCTCTTTTATATGCAAAAGGCAGTTCCTTAACACAGGCTCTGTGTGTGCTGTGGGCTTTGAGCCCTTGCTGCAGCTCATCTTAAGGCGGCTGAGAGCTGCAGGAGTTTAGGATGGAGGGAACTGAAGCAGGAGCAGAAAGAAATGGAGCTTTCGGGAGGGTCTGGAAAAAGACTCTACCAAAGAGACGTTAAAATGAACTAATTATGTAAGTTTAATGAGAGCAAAGGCACCCACCCAAACGATAAAGACTTGGGTGAATAGGAAGCCTCGGGACCTGCCGGGGGAAGTCTCCACAGCCAGAGAACACGGGTTCCATGCAGCCCAGGCAGGACCTTCCTCAACCCCTCCTGATCTTCCTCCACTCATACTCCTGTTGATATGGTCTGCTTCAAGTTAGGTTTGAGCTAGGGGGTTAATCAGACCGGTTGACCCACAATCTTACAGCTTCTAGCAGGCACGTTACCGGGAATGTGTCTGTGAGTCTGTGACAAATTCCCTGGTGCCCTGGACTTCAGGAAAGAAATATCAAATCCTGAGGTGTGATAGCCTTCTCTATTTCTCTGTCTTGGGCAGTTGCTCCTCAGAGTTGGCAGCCTGAGTTGGCAAGCCCCCTAGGTGTCTGGATCCAAGGAGAAGGACAGGTGCCTTAGGAACTGAGGGAACTCAGACATCAGAAGGCTGAGGCACACCCCCTGCCCATCCATGGAAGGCACCCGAGAAGCTTTCCCACACACCTTTTCTGCATCTAGATTCATTCTTCATTTCCCCGAAATGCAAGATGCCCCCCCCCCCCCGAGCCTTAATGTCATGTCTTTGCTTTTCCTGGGTGGTGGGAAATTCCCCCTCCGCCCCCAGACTATCTTCCTTCTCCAGCTTAAATGAATGTTGCAGCCTCAGCGTCCCCATCTCAGGGTCTTCTATCATGTCTGAGACCTTTCACTTTACAGCTGCATTAGTTTTCAGAATCTTTTCATGGCTGCCTGGCTTCTCCTTTCTTGACTCCTTTCGCCTTAAATAGATATTTTCTACAAAGCTATTTTAACTCAATTAGTGTGTGTGTGTGTGTGTGTGTGTGTGAGAGAGAGAGAGAGAGAGAGAGAGAGAGAGAGAGAGAGAAAGAGAGAGAGAGAGAGATGAACAGATAGATAGATCACATCCGGGAACTATTTCTTTCCTTCCACTATGGGTTCTGGAGCTTGAACTCCGGTCATGAGGCAAGTGCTTTTACAATGAGCCATCTTGTTGACCCAAAGTTTTTTTTTTAAAAAAGCATATTTTAGATTTTACTTTGTGTGGTTTTTCTGAGACATATATATATATATATATATATATATTTATGAAATTTAAATATATATATGAAATTTAAATATATACATATACACCTTAACATGAAATATTTCAAATTCTAAAAAGATACAGAAACATAGTCCTGTGTTGCTTCCTTCTTGCCCTCTTTGTGTATACTGTTATTTTACACATTATATCCAGACATGTTAGAAACCTGCCCGACAATTATTGATGTAAAGGTTGCTTGACTTACGTCTTTCAAAGAAGCGGGGAGACAAAAACGGAACACACAGAGGCTTTTCTTTTTCTAATGATTGTTACCATTTGTGGTTTATTCCCTGACGTAGATCTGAGTTTCCCTCTGCTCTCACTTCCTCTTGCTTCAGCCCCACCCCACCCCTTCCTCTGTATTGTTATGGTCCAGTATTTCACAGCAGTCTTCCTTCACCTATGGTATCAGTTGCTGTGGTCAGCCATGGCTCGCAAACATTACATGGGAAGTTCCAGGAAAGCAAGTCGCAGGTTCCCAAATGGGCGCTGTTCTGAGTAGTGCGATAAAGTTCCTCGCTGCCCTGTCACGTCTTGCGTAGGATGTGAGTCATCCCCGGGTTCAGTGTGTCCACATTGTCTGCCTCTGGCGTCCTTAGTAGTCCCCGAGGTTTTCCATTCCGCTGTCTTGGGGAGAGTAGTGATGCAGGCCATGCAGATACACCAGAGAGAAGCTGTGAAGCCCCTTTGTCTAAGCGCCACCCTGCACCATCCCAAGAAGAGAGAGATGAGCACAGTACAATCAGATATTCTGAGAGAGCGTGAGTGAGAGAGGATAGTCACACGAGTTTTAAAGTATTTTTATAGTGGTTCTTAGTTTATTATTAGTTATTGTTGCTCTGTTACTGTGCCTAATTCATAAACTAAACTTACTTTATCATAGGCATATGTGTATGGAAGAAGACGTCACATGCACATGGCTTGGTACTGTCTCCGATTTCTTGCATCCACTGTGGAAATTATCCTCCAAAGATAGGAGGAGGAAGGTCAACCGAACATCTTATTTGCTACAGGGTCAATGATGTAATTTCACAGATACTATTTTTTTGCATATTTTTACTTTAGCTAAGAGAAAAAAATAGGAAGGCACTTAATTGGACTGTACTCCATGTTTCTTAGGTGAATACCTTTCATGGAGTGCTTTGATTCTTTCTATGTATTTAAATGGCTTCCTGGTGGGGTTGGGGAGATGGCAGTGGCTAAGAGCATGTATGGGTCTGGCAGAGGACCGGAGTTCAGTTCCCAGCACTTGGGCACTTCACAACAGCCTGTAAGTCCATCTCTAGGGGATCCAATCCATCTCCTGGCTTCTTCAGGCACTTGCATGAACTTGCACATACCATACCCCTCGTACACATAATTAAAAAAAAAATAGCATGAGTATTTAAGCTACTCCACATTCTTTGTCCAGGCTGGCCTCAAACTCTGCAGGATTTATTTATTTTACTTTGTCTAGTCATTTTTCAGCCTATCATTTTCATTATCTCTTTGTCTTCCACCATTTTGCTTATGCAGATCTCTTAGCTTTTACTTTGGTTGGAGTCTTGATTTTTTTTTTTTTTTTTTTTTTTTTTTTGATACAGAGTCTCAATGATCAGCCGTAGCTGCTCTGGAACTTACTACATAGACCAAGGTGGCCTTGAACTCACAGAGATCCTTTTGCCTCTGCCTCTTCAATGCTTGAATCAAAGATGTGCACCAACGTGCCTGGTTGGAGTCTTAGTTTTTTGTTTTTTTTTAAATATGTATAGATTAATACTTTCATTCAACTTGGAAAGTTTTAGCTATTACTTCTTCAAATAACTTTTTTGTTCTATAGACTCTTTATTATACTTATTATATTGCTATGGCCTGATTATAAAGACACACAAAATTAATTTTCTAATTAGAAATGGCAAGTAAATAATATGAAGAATAATCATATGAAAGTTGGAATACACAAAGATTTCAAATTTCTGTATTCTTGTGTTGTTAATATTATGTATGGGGGTTTCCTATTCCCCTTGTCCCAGACAAGAAATCCAAGCATGATTCAGTGATTCAATGCAGCGTAAAGGAAGGCATTGCTAACTTCTTTTGGAGTACGTAGTACTTACTGCTGTCGGGGTAGGGGATGGTGAGCAGCCAGTGGGCACCCCTAGTATAGGTTTTGCTTATGTAGGAAATGAGCATTAACTGTGCAGAGCCATTAAGAATTCAGAGTTTGCTAACGCTGCCGTAATCTTCTTTGTGTAAACAGGCACTACCCGCTTTATCACGACTGATGCTGGGGCACGTTAAGAGAGACAGGAGTCATGCAAACAGCGTCCGTGCTCCATGAGTTTTGTGAGTGGTTCATAAGATGGCCAAAGGGGTTTGTAGGTTTTGGAAGTAGGGAGTCTTGAAATACGAAGAAGTTGGGATTCTGAGGCAGCCCTCAAAACAAGACTTTGGGAAGAACATACTTTCTGCTTTAGCTGATGCCAGGCTGTTTTCTTCTCAAGCCACCTGTTACAATCCTGAACAGAAAAGTGCACCAAGCATAAACGCTCTATTAATGACACATCATCACGTTAACAGACCTGCAAAACTCACTGGGACATGAGAACATTGCATGAACCACAGCATCCCCCTCAAGGTTCCCTGGGCGCTGCTCGACTCCTGGGATGCTTCATTAGAAGCAACTTAAACAGGGAACCCAAAGAGTAAGAGTGGGGGAAAGACCAGAGAGCAAGGGAAAAACTGAAGAACACGCCCACAGAGGAGGCGTGCTCCGGCCTGATGGAAGTCAACAGAACAAAATCGAACCTGAGTTTGTCCCATCCTGAAGAGGACTGGGGTACGACTGTGAAGTGCAGGCAGTCACCTTGTGCTGTAGACACGAGGAAGATGTGCTGGTTACCTCCGCCAGATTGGCCAGCAGGCAAGTCTGTGGGAGGGCCCACCTCATTGTGGGCAGTGCCACCCCTGTGCAGGTGGTCCTGGTTGTATAAGAAAGCTAGCTGAGCAAGCCACAGTTAAGCAGCACCCCTCCATGGCCTCTGCTTCAGCCCCTTCCCGCCTCCAGGTTCCTGCCTCGTCTGGCCCCGATGATGGATTGTAACCTGGACGCCAAATAAACCCCTTCCCCTCCGAGTTGCTTTTCGCTGTGGTGTTTTATCACAACAGTGGAACGGAATCTGGAGCAGAAGGATAGCCATGTGCTAAAGAGGATCGGAGGAGCACACCGACAGCCTCCGCCATTCGGCTTGTTTCCCACAGACACCCGCTGTGCCGGCTTCCTAACACCTTGGCTGTGCTACAGATTGTGGAACTAAATCGGACCAGGCTTGTATTTTCTTATATGTAAACCTTATGCTTCTGCATTTCAGCCATCATCGATGGACTCTGCTTGCTATCCCATGTGGGATTTTATAAATGGCCACCCGGCTCCCCCACGAAGACATCTGTGCTGATTACATGACCAGATGCAGTTGCTAAATTGTAGAGCTTTCCGACATTTCTTCCCCCAGGTTTCTCCTCAGCCTTATCTGTCCTTCATCCAGGCTACAGCAGGGTGACAGCTTCTGGGCAGATACTAAACTAGTTTTTGTCAGGCCCTTGCAATATGCTTCTTGCTTGCTTCCAGGTCTAGTGTTCATGCCCCTAAGACTTTTCTCTTCCAGCAAACTCTATGTTGGCTGCAGGCGTCCAAAGTGGTAGCATGCTTCCAGGAAGCCTGTGATCCTGGGTTCAAGCCCCAGCATGTGTTTAGAGACTAGATTACATGATGAAGGCGCTGACTCTGGTCTGGTCCTTCTTGGTGAATGGATTGTTTGTCCCAGAGAAGAATGAGAAGATGTTTTTGGTCTGGAAGTCTTGACAGGTCTCTGGGGGAGAGAATCAAGGAGATAAAGTTTGGGAGAAGAGGAACTTTGAGGGGGAATTCAGTGTCCAGTAGGCAGTTGCACACATACTGTCCCCGTCTGGAGAGCTTATGAGAAGCTGATTCGCCCATCCACCCCAAAGCTGAAGCTGAACCCAGTTGCGATATTCTAATTTCACGACTGCTGTGGTTTATTTTATTTTTAAAATGTATTTTATTTTAAAATATAACCACATCCCCTCTCCCTTCCCTTTCTTCCTTCCAACCCTTCTCATGTCCCCTTCCCACTCCCTCTCAAATTGATGGTCTCATTTCTTTGTTATCATTCTCTCTCTCTCTCTCTCTCTCTCTCTCTCTCTCTCTCTCTCTCTCTCTCTCACACACACACACACACACACAGAGTCATCTCTGTGGTTTGTTTTAGTGGCTCATGAAGGGGACGATATGGCAGCGGGAGCTAGCTGATGACAGAAGTGTGCATTCATGACCCCTGACCTCCCCGTCTTGGTGGAACAGGAGGTAAAGCTCTTCAACTAATTTTTCTGCAAGTTGACCTACTTCTTCCCCTCCTGACCCCCCCCCCCCACGTACGTGTTTACAGATGTGCATAATGTGTGCCACACTTCCTGAGGCGGTCTTTGCTTTCCTTCTGCTCTTCAGATTGTGCGTAAACTGCATTGACCCATTTTTAAGTTCACTGATTTTTATCTCCATCAGCTCACAGGGCTGAGCTGTCACTCTAGAGTTCCATTTAGTTGTTCTCTGTAGGACTTACGCATAATCTCTGTCTCTTCATTGACAGTCTATGTTCATTCTATTACTTGTTAAATCCTCTCTTAGTTCTTGAGAAATAGATCTTTTTGAATTTGTGTGTGTGTGTGTGTGCGCGCGTGCGTGCGCGCGCGTGCACATGTGTATGTATTCGTGTGTGCACAAAGGTAGTGGCCATAAGTTGAGGTCAGGTACCTTCCTCCGTCACCTCTCTACCTTACTTTTTGAGACGGGTCTCTGATGGAGCCTGGAGCTCACTATTTCAGGTAGACTGGTTGGCCCCAAAGTCCCAGGATCCTCCTGTCTCTATGTCCCCAGCATGTGGATTACAGGCCTGTGCTGCTGTGTCTGGGTTTTTCATGTGAGTGGTGGAGACTGAACTCAGGTTCTCATGCTCACACGGCTGGCTAGATCTTTACTGAGTCACCTCCTCAGCCCCCGATCAACTTTATAGTAGCCGTTTGAAGTGTTTGCTGAGTCCAACATTTGGGACCTCCCGAAGGCAACGTGGGCTTGTTTGCCTCTTCCATCCCCCAGTGTGTGTTTTCCTGTTTCCTTACACATTTCGTGTTTGTTTTGTGAGAAAACTGGACATTTTGGATAATGTGACAACTCTGAATAGTGATCCGTGTTGTTTGATACGACACACATGCCCCTGTGTGTGTCCATGTGTGCAGTGGCTTAGCTTTGTGACTTCACTGGCATCTGTATCCTGTGAAATGTGAGGGCTCTGGTTTTACTCCTCACAAGGCATGGCCTCGGGCACCTCTCCCCTCTCTCCCCTAGGCTGACAAATGGTTTTAGCTGGGTTCTCTCTGACCGTTTCCCTGGTTACTTTTCTATTGCTGTGATAAGACACGGTGACCAAGAAAACTTACAGAAGGAAGAGTTTATTCAGGGCCCACAGTTTCAGGGGGTGAGTCTATGGCCATCATGTCAGGGAGTGTGGCAGCAGGCAGGCAGGCATGGTGCTGGAGCAGGAGCTGAGACCTTATATGAGGGTATCACAGCAGACCCTGGCTTTATTTTTTTAAATTTTTTATTTATTTTATTTTATTTTTTTTGAGATAGGGTTTCTCTGTGTAGCTTTTGGAGCCCGCTGTAAGCTGCAGAAATATATGAAGTAGGATTTCAGTTGATTATGACAAGCTAATACCTGGAAGAAGCCAAGGGCCTTCCAGAGGTCAAGCTGAGGTTCAAAGAGTCTTGGTGATATTGGCTTTTGATTATCAGCCATTTCCTACTATGAATTTTCCGTGTGCTATTGTAGCTTTTCCATCACTCATTGGGCACAATTTCCCCTCTACTAAGGAATATTTAGATAATCTTCTGAGCAGTAACGCAGCCAGGATCCCTAATTTCAGGCCTTTCTGTCATTATTGTCATTAGCAGCATCCGGCCAGGACCATCCCCGGATGGACGAAAGTATCCTATCAGAGATACCTCTGTACTCTCTCAGAACAGACTTAAGCATCCAGACTACCTGTTTGAGAAGGCCTGGTGGATGTACTAATTAAGCTTAACTTTCTCCTTTCCAAAGTCTTATCTCTAGTTTTAGATCTACCTTTAACTATTAACTCAGAAGTAAAGGGTTTGTATTTATAGGTACATCAAGCTGACTTGGGCTGCCCAGCCACTGAGTACACTCCCCTGCCCTGCCGGAAAGCAGTAGCCAAGATAGGTTGGACAGGTAAGGGGCCGAAGGAAAACAAGGCAGTTTCATTTTCACTCATCAGTGATAGACTCCTAACACTCTAACTAACCACTTCTAAGAACATAGTTGAGCACATAAAATCCCCCTTGCTCAGATATTAACTGAATTTAGCCCTCAGTTGATTCTATTCCCCATTAGTCACTTCCCTTTTGAGTTGCAGATGATGGCTGGCATTTTTGTGTGGATCTTATTATTGCTACCTTCTTTTGACCCTGAGGGAATTCAAGCCTGGTGACCTTGCTTTAACCAGAGTATTGCTATTGCATGGGTTTATAACTGTAAACCTCAGAGACTTGGGAGGACGAGACCGAGAAGAGAAAAAAAGAATGGAAGAACTAGATGGGTAAGAACTGGAGAGGAACGAACTAGATGGGGAAGAACTAGATTGAAGGGCTAGAAGAGAGGACTAGAGGAACGAGATGGAAGATGAGGAAGAGCCAGATGGGGAAGAACAAGATGAAGAAGAAGGAGATGGGAGAGGAACCAAGATGGGAAAGAACTAGATGGATGAGAACCTAGATGGGGCAGAACTAAGATGAGAGAATTAAGATAGAACTTAGAGGGGACAGCAGATAAATGTAGAGAGAAATTAGGCAAGAAAGGAGCTAGGCACAAGAACAGAACTGAAGCTGTGTAGATAGAATTTTATCCTAGAGGAATAAAGTAGACAGACAAAAGAGCTCGGTGTACTTAGATTCTTCTCGTGAAAATAATTCTCGCCGTTCATAGTCTCTCTTCTGGGCCCCTGGGAAGGCTGGTCCTTAATAATATTTGAATTATTCTGGAACTCGCTCTGTAGACCAGAATTTGCTGGCCTCAAACTCACAGAGATCCACCTGCCTCTGCCTCCTGAGTGCTGAGATTAAAGGCGTGCGCCACCACTGCCTGGAGACCCTGGCTTTACAACATCACTTAAATCGTGGTCTTCCTCCCTCCCTCTCTGCCTCCCCCACGTCTTTCCTTCCTTCCTTCCGTCTGTCTTTTCTTTCCTGAACAACCTTGTATTCTAGGCTGGCCTGAAACTTGCCGTGTAACCAAGGATGATCTTGAATTTCTAAGACCACAGGCAGGTGCCACAGTGTCCGACTATGTGGAGATATTGAACCTAGGACAGGGTAGGCAAGCATTCTATTCCCAGCCTACATTGTGGTTTTGACCTTACTTCGTGACTACACCACCCACCTCACAAATATTCATACCAACTGCTTTAGTATTTACAACGTGGAGCACACTGGGCTGCTACCACCTTTGAGGGAGCCTACTCCAATATCTCTTGGGAATGCTTGAGTCGTTTTCCAAATAAAGTTCGGCTTAAACTGTCTCTTGACTGAATTCTTTACTTTCATGAAGTCGTAAGAGTCCTCCCCTCCAACACAGGACCTCTGCCATACAGCAAGCTGGCTTGTGGACAGCTGCATTCAGTACTCTCAGCCACCCGCACTCGAACCCTGATTTTTGCCTTGTGAAAGGGTGAGTTAAGGGATTACTATTGAGATCTCACCCATACTTGCCTGCATTAGATTTGCAACACCGAGGTTGGGTGGGCAGGATCTGCAATGTTGGCAGCCTGTCTTCTGTCCCGGGGAATCCCTGACCCCACCTTGGAGTACAGAGGGAGAAAGGCCTCTCTTTTCAGGGGAACTGCCTTGAGTACAGGTTCCACCCTTCAGATCTGCAGAGGGAATGATTAGGGAGAGGCTGGTGCTCAGGGATGCAAGTCTTCCTGTTCTCCTGGACTATAGAAGAGTCCTGAATAAATGCTTCTCCACGTGTTTTATGCCTTTGGGACAATTTCTAGGGAGTTAGAAAACAAACAAACAAACAAACAAACAAACAAACTCATTTGATATACATGGCTGTGTGTGTGTGTGTGTGTGTGTGTGTGTGTGTGTGTGTGTGTGTGTACCATGTGGGTGCTGGTGCCTTCAAAGACCAGAAGAGGGCTTCAGATGCCTTGGAACTGGAGTTATAGTTGTTGTGAGCAACCTTGTGGGTGCTGGAAACTGAGCTGTAAACCTCTGAAAGAACAGCCAGTGCTCTTAACCACTAACCCATTTCTCCAACCCCAGTTTCCGGAGACTTTTAAATTATTGTTTTAATAAAAAAAACTTTTGCCAGATGTTGGCACTTTGCTGAGGGGAGGGTCTGCAGAGGTCCCCATGCCACTGCCAGGGATGTTTGTCCTTTATTGGAAAGGTACTTTCGCAGGGCACAGAAGTCCAAGTGTCTATTTATTTTGTTGGTACTTAAAAGACATTGCTTAGCTCCCCCCTCTTGCTTTATTCCTTCTTGTCCTTTCCTCCCCTTCCTCTCTCCCTCCCCCCTCTCTCCCTCCCTCCCTCACTTCCTCCCTTCTTCCTCTCTTCCTCTTTCCCTTCCTTCCTTCCTTCCTTCCTTCCTTCCTTCCTTCCTTCCTTCCTTGTGTTACATATCATTTTCCTCTGGCCAATTTTAAGATTTTCCAGTTGTGGATATTTTGCTTAGAGCACTCTTATGTATTTTCTTCATGTTTCTCTAACGTTTGTTAAGTTTCTTGGATCTGTGAGCTCATTGTTTTCATTAAATTTAGAAAAAAGCAAACGTTATTTTCCCCCTTGTTTTCCCTTCCATGGTCCTCTTGACCGAGGACCCTACTGGCGTCTTTTAGGCTGCTTGAGGTTGTTGCCAATTCTGCTCACTTTTTGAATTTTGTTTTTAATTTTCCCATCACTGGGCCTTCACATTCTCTTCATTTTACTTCAGGGTCTAATTTATTGTTAATCTTGTCCAGTGTATCCTTTACCTTAAACATTACAATGTTTAAAAAAGATTTATTTATTTTTTAAATTTTATATATGTATGTTCATTTTTGCCTGCCTGTATGCTTGTGCACCATGTGTGTGCAGTTCCTGAGGAGGCCAGAAGAGGGCATAGGATCATTTGGAACTGGAGTTGCAGACAGTTGTACAGCACCATGCAGGACCAAATCCAGTCCTCTGCAAGAGCACCAAGTGTTTTTAACTGCTCAGCCATTTCTCCAGCCCCTAGACATTGAGTATTTTTTTTATTCCTAGAGATTTGCCACGGGTCTTTTTGCTTTAATGTGTTAAATCTTCTAATTAAAAAAAACAGTTTAAAGAATATATATATATATATATATATATATATATATATATATATATATGACTCAAAGAGAATGAAGGTATTATTGAAACACCAGATGGACAGTCTAAAACAGCATTTTTAACAAGCTTTTGATGTTTACCATCAGCAAGCAATGGGAATAAAGAAAAACAAAATAGGGAGGGTTCCACAAAACAGCCTGTTAGTTATCTTAGTTAGGTTTTGTGAAATACTGCACAGCATATACACACAACTAAAAATGTAATATAATCTGTAATGAATGTTTTCAAAAAGTAAAATGTAGGGCTGGGGATGTGGCTCAGTTGGTGCGTGCTAGCCCAGCATACACAAAGCTCTGGTTAGAGCATTGTATAAACCAAACGTGGTGGCTCAAAATGGTCATCCCAGCACTCAGGGGGTAGCAAGGTAATAGGCTATCCTTGCCAAGAGCAATTCTGAGGCTAGCCTGGGATACATGAGATCCCATCTCAGAAAAATCAAAAATGAAAAACCAAAACTGCTGGGTATAGTGGCACATGCCTTTAATTCCAGCATTTGGGAGGCCGAAACAGTCAGATCTCTAGGATTTGAGGCTATCCTGGTCTACATACTGAGTTCTAGGCTAGCCAGAGCTACATGGTAAAAGCTTGCCTCAAAAACAAACAACCCTCCCCAAACAACCACACAAGATCTGAATATCTATAATATACAAATATCTTCCCATTCACACACTGACTGAAATGCATATACTGTTCTTTCGTGAAATTCCAAAGCATCCAAAATGATCTTAACTATATGAAAAGAAAATAGATAGAATATAGTGTTAAGGGATTTCATTACCTGAAAGTACAAAATTGACTGTGGTGTAGGTTTTTGAGTCCCTTTGTTCCTGTCCTTTTGGCTGACTTTTAGTGATGTGTTATCTGCCCTTCTTATATCTTCCTTTCATATGAAGAGCATCACAATCCTGTCACTCAAGGAAAGCCTCCACCTCCCTTATCTGTCCTCTCCCTCTTGACATCAAGAATGACATCTTGATGAATCTCTTTGCAACTGATCTTTTCTTCACTAGAGTTCCCCCTTAAAACTTCATTTTTTTGCTGGGTGGTGGTGGTGCATGCCTTTAATCCCAGCACTCGGGAGGCAGAGCCAGGCAGATCTCTGTGAGTTAGAGGCCAGCCTGGTCTACAGAGCGAGATTCAGGAAAGGCGCAAAGCTACACAGAAAAAACCCTGTCTCAAAAAACCTAAAACAAACAAACAAACAAACAAACAAAACAAAACAAAACAAAACTTCATTTCTTTGTAAGTCTGGCCTGTGAGACCTTACTGCTCTATCACAACTTTCTCTTCTTCAGTCAGTAGAGCTGGCTCCAGGTCCGCTTGCTTTTGTAGTTCTCGCATCGTGGCCATTGTCTTGCTCAAAGTAGTACATATGTGGTTCTTGCTTTGTTTCTGCTCATCAGAAACTGGTTTAAAGAGTGCATGCAGAGTTGACATTCCTCAATTTCATTTTTATTTTTAGTGTGTTTGTGTGTGTGTGTGCATGTGTGCGTGTGCATGTGTGTATGTGTGTGTGTTTAATGCTCATGAGTGCAATACCCATGGAGACCAGAAGAGGGTGTCAGATTCCCCCTGGAGCTGGAGTAACAGGTGGCTGTGAGCTGGTGCTGTGAATGGAACTTAGGTCTGTGTCTTAGCCTCTGAGCTGTCTCTCCTGCCCTTTGCTGTCTCTCCTGCCCTTCTTTTGGCTTTTTTTGAACATAGTGATAACTGTTTATGTATTTCTTGTACTTATTTATTAATTTTCTGTGCCATTTCTGGTCAGTTTTGATCAATAGACTTCACTCTCCCTTCTTGGTTTGATTGACATTTTTTGACTAAGCCAGGCACTGTGAATCTCATATTGTGGGTGCTGGGTAGTTTTGAATTCATATAAGTATCTTTGAGAGTATTGTTGAACGCACTTATCTTGGTAGAAATGGAATCTTTTAGATCCCCATTTTTAAGGTGTGGTATACTGGGGAGAACAGTACTTAGCCTAGGGATGATTATTCTCATCTTTGGAAGTTACACTCTCCAGAGAGCACTTTATGGGAATGGAGAGGTAGCTCAGTGATTGAAAGCATATGCTGTTTTTGTGGAGGACCTGGGTTTGGTTCCCAGTACCCACATCAAGTGGCTTACAAAATACCTGTTTTTCTAGCTCCATGGAAATCTGAAGCCTCGGACTCCTGTGAGCACAAGTGCCCACATGCACATGTCTACACAACACATATAATTAAAAATAAAAAGAGTAATCTTACAAAAGAGAAGATTGCCACTCAGTGAGCTGAGGATTTCAAGGTTCTCCAGCTTGGCTGATGGTCCTAGGCTAATTCCCAGCCGCGGTGATGAGAGTGCCATTGCTGTTTTCTCTGACTCCTGGAGGTGGTTCTGATCCCGACCACAGCACATTTCTTCACATATGTACTGATCATTTAACTGAACACTCAGGGAGGACCCTCTGCAGATCTCCAGGGTTTGTTTAGGGTTTCTCTCCCCCCTCCCCAATTTTGTCCTATGTATGGGCATGCATGTGAAGGTCAGAGGACAACGTACGGGAGTTAGCTCTCTTCCTCCACCGTGTGGCTTCTGGGGATAATACTCAGGCCGTCAGTGTCATACTTGGCTGCAAGTGCCTCGGCCTGCTGAGCCTTTTTTTTTTTTTTTTTTGCCAGCTCAAGAGTCACCATTTATTAAAATATTATTAGACATAGGTTCTAAGTACATGAGTTAAGAGAAAAAGATACTCAGGGGAAAAAAATGAGAACATTCAAGTCTGGGTATGGGCTTCTCAAGGGAGAGTCATAGTTAATTGTTTTAGTGATTGTCACCTTTACCATCTTAGTGGCTCTGAAGTTACATCCCAAAGGCCATTAAAGTATCCTTCCCCCAGGCATGGTGGCACACACCTTTAGTTCCAGCACTTGGGAGGCAGAGGCAGAGGCAGGTGGATCTCTGTGAGTTCGAGGCCAGCCTGGTGTGAGTTCCAGGACAGCCAGGGGGCTGTTACATAGAGAAACCCTGTCTTGAAATACCCAAACAAAAACAAAACAAAACAAAAGTTTCCTACCCTTTCCCCCTCTCTCTCATTAAATGTTTTAATTACGTTTTAGTTATTGTGTGTGCGCATGCTCAGGAGTGTGCCACAGCCTCCCTGCAGGTCAGAGGACACCTTTTAGGAGTCGGTTCTCTCTTTCTACCACGTGGGGCCCAGTTTCACTCAGGTCCTCAGACGGCAGCAGTCCCTTTACCCACTGAACCTCCTCTCACCACTCCTCCTCCTCCTCCTCCTCCTCCTCCTCCTCCTCCTCCTCCTCCTCCTCCTCTTCTTCTTCTTCTTCTTCTTCTTCTTCTTCTTCTTCTTCTTCTTTTGTTGTTGTGATATTGTATGGTGGCCCTAGAGGGGACGTGAGAAGGGTTAAAATCTAATGAGGTAAGAATGAGGAGCCGCTGAGGTGTGCAAAGGGTCTAGGGCAGAGGTTCTCACCCTTCCTAATGCTGCGACCCTTTAATTCCATTCCTCATGTTGTGGTGACCCCCACCATGAAATTATTTTGTTGCTACTTCATAACCATAATTTTGCTGCTGTTATAATTCATAATGTAAATATCTGTGTTTTCTGATAGTCTTAGGTGACCCTGTAAAAGGGTCTTTTGTCCCTCAAAAGGGTCTCGAATCATGGGCTGAGAACCACTGGTTTAGCTATCTCCTTTTACTGAAAGGAGTTTCTGGTGTGTGTTCGGTAGACTTCTAGAACATTGTAGGTTTATAGCTGGGGAAGGAGAAAATCCTTAAGCAAATGTTAATTGTGTTGAATTCTTGACTCAGCTGGTGAGGGGTTTCAGCCAGACTCCAGGGTGTGGGGCTCCTTTCCTTTCCCAGGTCTCCATAATTTTCTTTCTATCCTGTCTCAGGTGTCAACAGAGGTTGATGCTGTTGTTGAAATAACTTGACACATGTGGAAAAACTTAACTTCACTAAAATATGATTTCATAGGTATACATGCATACACACATATGATTTCAATCTTATGAAGATGCCGTTGCGCTTTACTGATCAGGTTGACAAAAATCTGAAGTGTGAGGTTACATGCACCCTGACACCACGTGATGGGGGATGTGAGGAAGGGGATGCTTTCATATGCTGCCACTAGGGTATAGATTAGAACAGTCTTTGTGAAAAGCACTTAGACTCCTGTCAACTAAAATTGGGACTGTGAGTACTTTTGACTTATCAATTTCACTTGAAGGAATTAATCTCACGTTGCACATCTGTATTTATAACAACATTTACATTGATATAAGTTTGAGAGCTGGCCTGATGTTTAGGGAAAGAACACAAATTGGATACAATGCCACAGGGAGATGGTCTCCTGGTGTGTCAGGGGAGGAGCAGGTGTGTTTTGTGGCCCTGGGACACCCTCTCAGGGGCCGGGAGGACATGCAGAAAGGAGACACTGACATTACATAACGAGCATTTTAATAGTCATTGAATATTGAGTCACGGTATGTGTTACTTGCTGTGGGATGTCCTGTATGCTGTAAATATATGTTGCTATGATTGATTGATAAATAAAATGCTGATTGGCCAGTAGCCAGGCAGGAAGGATAGTGTAGGTGGGACAAGGAGGAGGAGAATGCTGGCAAGCTGCCACGAGGAGAAACATGATGTAAGATATCGGTAAGCCACGAGCCACATGGCAAGGTATAGATTTATAGAAATGGGTTAATTTAAGATATAAGAACAGATATCAAGCAGCCTGCCACGGCCATACAGTTTATAAGTAATATAAGTCTCTGTGTGTTTACTTGGAGGACATGAGTGAGAGAGATTTGTCCTGACCGTGGGCCAGGCAGGACCAGGAAAACTTCAGCTGCAGTTATCTACTCCGGTACGGTTAATATTTGAAACATGTATCAGAACACTATTGAATTCCTCTGTTGTATGCTTTTCCTACTTCTGTACTCAAATTGTATTCAGGCCCTACTGAGTTTAGCATCTAGAGATTGGTTCTCAACCTGTGGGTTGCTGGGGTTTCGAATGACCCTTGCATATTAGATATCCTTCATATTGGATATTTACATTACAATTCATAACAATAACAAAATTACAGTTATGAAGTAACAATGAAATAATTTTATGGTTGTGTGTCACCACAACATGAGGAACTGTATTATAGGGTCACAGCATTAGGAAGGTTGAGAACTGGGCCTCTAGAGTGTCCTCAACTGCGTTCCTTTCTCCTCTCTACCCTCTTTTTGTTTTTGTTTCTTACTTATAAAGCACAGATGAAGAACTTTCTTCGCTGAAAGGGCTCTGGCCCCTTTTGATGGGAGTGTGTTTCCAGGAGTCTCAGGTGTGGGTATTTGGGGCATAAATCTGAGTCAGGAGCTCAGGAGTAAGACTGAGATCTCGAGACCCATATGGGAGTCAGAAGGGACATTTTGTGGCTGGATTCTTGACTTTTGAAAGTGCTTGGGCTTTTGTCTAGGATGGAGCATGGGAACCTGCTAGTTCTGGCTAGAGTGTGACTGCCAGATGTATCTGTTATTATGTCTTCAGTTAGACACTGAGTCTCTGAAACCTGCCAGAGCCACAAACCACCCCAATCTACGGGCAGCGATCTGCTTACACTGCCTGTGCTTTCTCCTGAGGCTAAAGTACCATCCAGAAAGCTCCTCCAGCACCCGGCGCTGCATAGGAAAACGTGGCAGAGAGGAAAACGGCTTCAGGAATGTGTTCCCTTTCATTGTCTCCTGGGATGCTCCTGAGAGTTCCCGTTTGGGAAGCACGTCCATTGATGACGTTTCTGTGGTCGTTTGTAGAGAAACCAGTTTGGAGGGAACAGTCCGATGAGGGTCTCACCTGATTTTTGTTTACGGTGGCCCTTTACACCCGCAAGTCTGTTGTGGATGGATGACTGGTTTCTGCCTTCTGAATGAGTACAAACCCTGATGCCTGATGTCAGTGCTGAGAACTGTGCTCTGGTGCAGGAGGAGTGCTCAGTGGCCCGTCCCAAGCCACATTCACATTCTCGTCCCTCATCCCTTCTTTTCTGGCCTAATTAACACCCCCAGCCCTTCAGTTCTGAGCTCACCACCCCACAAAGCCTGGTAGGCCCAGAGGCTCCCTCTCTGTTACCTGTGGTTGTTGTGGACACTCAGATGGTGGCTAATCAGGCTATCAAATAAATGCACTTTTATTTCTCCCAGGTCACGTACCCCTGCAGCTCTTCTGTTTTAACTATTCTTATACTCGGGTAATAGGTAGGAAGAGAAAACCATGGATTGTCCTCAAGTTTCAAGGACTTGGGATTCTAGCAAGGGCAGATTCCAGAAGGCCAGGACTCATGATATGCTGATGTCTAAGTGCCGTGACTCCCATTTCATGTAACATTGGAGGGCTGATAAAGCAGGTTATTACATGATGGAGAAATACCAGGGGAAGGTTCAGAGGCAGGTGGATGACCCTGTCTGGTTCTGGTCCTCTTTCTCTTCTGCCCAGTTGGAAGAGCATCTCCTCTACAATCATGGGCAGTAGAAACTTGTGGACAGGATTTGGAGTTAAATGCTGCAGAGCAAACATTCATTTACAGAAGCAACAGACCCACAGAGAAGGAACATAAAGAACAGAAGGAATAAAACAGGAAATAAACAGATATTAGCACATTCTGGGGAGGTGGAAAGTAGTAGATATCGCAAAGCAATGGCCAGTTTACAAAATGGGCCAGTGAGGGATGAGCCATGGGGACCCTAATGAAGTTTAGGAACCTGAAGGGAGAAGGCTGCCTGTGGGTGGCTATAGGGTGAGCAGTGAGAATCCTCACCTTCCCTGAGCACCCCGGATCACCTCACGAGCAGCCTGAAGGACAGAAAGTGAGAGCATGTGTGGTAGGGTCAGGCTAGCTCCTCTCCTCTACTCAGTTTCCATTCTTCCAGGCAAAGCTGGGACAATTGTCCCTGCAGAAGCCAAATAGCTTGGAGGAAACAGCCCCAGATGCTAACCTCTGGGCCACCTGGAGAATCATGGGCATCTGACGGCTGTTCAGGAGGCATGTCAGTAGCAGACTCCTGCCTTCCTCCAAAGAGTCTCCAGTCAACATTTAATATTTCTTTTTAAAATATTCACACCCAATCCCAGGATTAGCTGTTCTTTCTTTTCCTCCTCCTCCTCCTCCTCCTCCTCCTCCTCCTCCTCCTCCTCCACTTCTTCTTCCTCCTCCTCCTCCTCCTTTCTCTCTCTCTCTCTCTCTCTCTCTCTCTCTCTCTCTCTCTCTTTCTTTTGTGACAGGGTCTCACTATGTAGCCATGGCTGGCCTGGAATTCACTAGGTAGACCTGGCTGGCCTTGAACTTACAGAGATTTGCCTGCCTGTGTCTCCAAAGTACTAGGACTACAGATGTGTGCCACATGTCTGGCTTAGTTGGACTATCAAGGAGAGCCTCCACCCCAAACTAGAGCAAACAGGGAACAGGCCTGAGAAGACAGGAACCTCAGACAGCAGCTGCACTAGGTTCTCATCCTGGATGCAGGACAATGCCAGGAAGTGCTGGGGACAATGAGCTCCAACAGCAGCAAGCCTCAAGAGAAAGGCAGACACTAAGAAGGAGGCCATTGGGATGAGAATGTGAGGGAGAACTTCCAACTGAAGGGCTGGATGCCTTCACGGCCCTCCCAAAGCTTCTTTACCTCATTGTCTGCCTCTGCCGCTAAGGTCTGAGGTCACCCATCATCTTTTGGAGATACTGAGCAGCCACTGGGTCCTGTGAGTGTCTGCAAAGAGTGAATGTTTTTCTGGCTCCATGATGGAGGTATCTTGGTTTGGTTCGTCAGTCTTCCTCCATTCTGAATAACACTTCAGCTCAACAACTTAAAGAAGGAAAAGGTTTGCTTTGGCTCAGAATTTTAGAGGTTTTAGTCCATGGTTGGTTATTCCCAGTGCTCCGGCCTTGCAGCTGCTCAGCATATCAGCTGGACTAGTGAGGTAGAAGAAGTCTGTTCACTTCATGGCATCTGGAGAGGGAGGGAAGAGGGGGACAGAGAAAGACCACAAGAGGAGAGAAAGAGAGCAGAGGCGATGAGGAGATAGGAGAAGGGAGGAGGAGGAGGAAAGAGGGAGAAGGGATCAGGGCTCAAATAACTCCATCAAGGCATACCATGATGACCCTACTTCCTTCTTCTAGGTTTGCTCCGCCCCGCCACTTCTTAAAGCTACCCCCCCCCCAGTAGCACCACATTGGCCAGCAATATTTAACATATGGACCCTAGAGGGATATTTAAGATCCAGACCATGAGACAGGGAGTGAGAGGTGAGTGGTCAGCTACCCCAAGTCCTGTGGTATGGCCTACAGGATGTTTGCTTGACTGTTCTCCTCGTGAGTGAGGCTGCTTGAGTGGCCTACACTTCCTGATCTACAATTAACCCTGTGATGAGCATCCTCCAAAGACCTTTCATGGAGCTTGGAGAAGGTGTCTCTTGGATTCATCCCTAGGAACAGGATTCCTGGACTGCTGGGCATGTGTATCCTTAATTTGATGGATGCTGCCCCGCTGCTTTCAGAGAGGGAGCAGGAGGCTCCTTCTTTACATCTTAGTCGATACTTGGTATTACATACATACATACTGTCCCTAGGTAAGAACACTGCTCCATTGTAAGTCTTCCTTGGGCTGGCTGCTGATGTCCCCCATTCCCCTTCTGTTCATTCTAGGACTTTCTGGGGGTCTCCTTCCCTTGGCTCCTTCCGGTGTTGGGCAGGCCTATTTGGGCAGATGGAGGTGGTCTCAGGAGACAGCTGAAACCAGGGCCCAGTGTGCTGAGATCATCTTCTCACTGGTGGGTGTTATGGGCTGTGCAATGTTCCTGAGTAACTCACATGTGAAAGCCTAAACCCTAGTTCCTCAGAATATAGTTACACACAGAGAAGAGGCGATTAAGTTAAAATGATCCTGATCTCATATGACTAGTCATCGTAAGGGGGGAACACTCATGGACTTGACTAGTGTCTTCATAAGACATCTACAAGAGCTGATTAAAGCCAAAGACATTAGGTATAATTCACCCCAGTTCAACATGTGAGTTTATTCTCATAACCCCAAACATGAAACAGCTCTAAAAAGGATGGTTCATAGACCAGAATAGAAGGTTTAAAGACATTCAAAGTGAATGAGATTAATAGAAGGAAAACACGAGCTTTCTTTGTGTATCATATTCCACACCATGCTACATTAAAAAAAGATGGCAATTTTTTAACATAAAAAGATAAGTTAATGGGTGAACCATTGAACTGATTAGTTTTTTGTAATCTCTGTATAATTACCTTGTGTTTTAGGAGTACTAGTAACATCCTTTGTATTGTGTTAAAGATCTTAATTTAGGGAGGGTTTATCTTCAAGCTTTTCTCTTTTAACTCTTGGCTGCATGAAATTGCATCTCCTGACTTCTTATTCCGTAGCTTAGCAACAGCCTCTAAATTCATGTTTGGCTGGAGGTGGGTCCAGCTCTGTTTGTTCCTGCCTGAGATGGAGTTGATCCCATCGGCAGTACTGGTGATTGCTGTGAAGGAGTGGCGTCTTTAAACCTTAAGCTTTAGGAAGCCTTTCCCTGCCTGCCTTCCTTAGGATCTGGATGTAAGTACCCACTAGGACCTGTTAATCAATAAAACCAGAGAAAAATCTTTGAAAAGGAAGAGCTTTATTGACTCCAGAGGGAGGTAGACATTTCTCAATAGAAATGTCCACTGACTGGCTGGTAGCTAAGGGCCAGACTCAAAGGTGATCATTTCCATCCAACGTTGTCACTTGGAAAAGGAAACAATTCCCGCTAAGACACCAGGGTGCAGGTATTTCCACAAACATCCCTTGCATGCGATCCACAGGGACCCTCAGCTCCCATGCTGAGTAAATCGTCTCCTGGGAGGGCAGTGGATGCCTAGTGAACTCACACAGGGGTTTGAATCATTAGACCCACCTCCCCAGCACACGTCATTCCTTCTGTGAACCCAGCAGCCAGCTCCTTCTAGGCCAGAGCCATGCTCTCCTTCTGGATCTGGACCTGTGAGGGCCAGGGTTGGCACTCACTGTCTATCATAGACTCTTTAAGAGTCTCAATTACTTCCTTGGAATCCCTGGTGAGCAGGTGTCCGACATTTCTCTTTAACTCATGAGTGAGCAACAGGGCAGGAAAGTCGCTGAGTGGGAAGTTTCTGACAAAAAGGCAGCCCGTTGGTCACACTATGGGGCACTGCGACACCCCCTTCTGTCCCTCTGGCAACAATGAACGTTTTCTACGGAAGGTGACATGACTCAGGATTGCAGCCACAAAGTACTCCCACGTGCAACCAGAACCATCACGTTGTCTTTCCCACGCGTTTCCTAAACTCTGGTCTGGACACCATAAGCTGGCACGCCTCCACAGAGAACGCCAGCCCTTCAAGCCTGAGTCATGACAGTCGTGTGTCACTCCGCCTCCTCATCTCCTCATGGAAAGCGCAGCCCTAACCCCAGGCCCCATACCCAGGCCTGCTCTCCGGACCTCCTTTGCTCAGGCTCCGCCCGGGCAGTGCACATGCTTAGATTTCCCCAGACAGAGTTTGTGGAGTCCTGCTTGATGGCTTCCTTTTCATCTAAGGCGTTTGACTCTATCTTCAAAATATTCCCAGAATCCAACTGTAGCGCATCACCTCCAGGGACACCTCTCTGGCCCAGGCTGCTTTCCCTGCTTCTGAGCCTTCGTGGTTTGCCAGGCTGCTTTTCAGGGGCCGCCGTCTCACTCTGAACGAAGGCCCTGCTAGCTAGCCCCTGTATTCCATCTACGCGGGCCCTGCCTCTGATGTTTGTTGACCAGCCCAGGTTCGCTCCACCCCCAAGTCTTTGCTACTCCTTCTTGCTACAGAACAGACGCGGGTTACTGTTCAGATGGCATCTGTGGGCGGGGCCTTTCCCAGTCTCTCCGGTCACGACAACCATCCCACTCTGAGACTCGGTCTGCTTTCCTCCTTAGAGCACTTAACAGTACTGACTTTTTAAAAATTCTTCTCCCATACATTACACCCCGACTTCAGTTCCCTCCCCTCCACTCCTCCCAGCCCCTTCTCCCCACCTCCCCTCTCCCCAAGATCCACAGCTCCTCCGTTTCCCTACAGGAAAGAGCAGTCCTCCCAGGGATATCAACCAAACATGGAATAATAAGTTACGATAAGACTAGGCACAGACCGTCATACCAAGGCTGGATGTAGCAACCTAGTAGGAGGAAAAGGGTCCCAAGGGCAGGCAAAAGAATGAGAGACAGCCCCACCCCCCACTGGTAGGAGTCCCACAGGAACATCAAGCTAGACAACCGTAATGTGTTTGCAGAGAACCTAGCTCAGACTCATGCAGGCTCCCTGATTGTGGTGATTGTTGCTTCAGTCTCTGTGAGTCCTTATGAGCCTTACTTAGCTGATTCTGCGGGCTGTGTTCTTGTGGTGTCCTTTACTTCTCTGGCTCCTACAATCCTTCCTTCCTCCCTCTCTTCTGTGGGATTCCCCTATCTCTGCCTAGTGTTTGGCTGTGGGTCTCTGCATTTGCCTCCATCAATTGCTGGATGATAACTCTCTGATGACAATTGGGCTAGGCACTGATCTATGAGTATAGGAGAGTATCATTAGGAATCATTTCACTGAATTTTTTTTCCAGTCATGTTTGGTTCTATCCTAGGTCCTGGGTTATCTAGCCTCTGATTCCTAGGCATCCAGACAGTGTCAGCAGTGGGCTCCCACTTGTGGCATGGGCCTCAAGTTGGATCAGTCATTGGTTGGCAGTTCCCACAAGTTCTGCACCACCATTACCACAGCACATCTTGCAGGCAGGACAGATTGTAGGTCAAAGGTTTTGTGGCTGGGTTGGTGTCCCAGTCCCACTATTGGAAGCCTTACCTGGTTATGGTGGCTGGAGCGTGTGGTGGGTGGAGCGTGTGGTGGCTGGAGAGCATGTGGTGGATGGAGCGTGTGGTGGCTGGAGCATGTGGTGGATGGAGCGTGTGGTGGGTGGAGAGCATGTGGTAGCTGGAGAGCATGTGGTGGCTGGCCTTATTGTCTGCTGTCATGAAGGGGAGGCAGATAAACATGTGTTCTGCTTGCTTTTTCATTGTTATTCAGTCTAGGATCCAAGCCAAGGGAATGGCACTGCCCACTTTCAGGATGGTCTTCCTCTTCAACTAACCCTCTCTGAAAACACCCTCACAGACACAATGAGACATATGTCCTTTAGATGACTCTAACTCCCATTAAGGTAACAATTAAGGTTCACCATCACCCAGGCCCTTTTCGAGACCAGGATGGGTATCCTTATCTGTGGCAGATGGTCCAGACCTGCTGGTCTTTGTCTACTGCCTGAGAAAGGAGATTCCAGAAGCTCTCTGACTGGATGGGCCATAGAGGGCCCTACGACAGGCTGGCCTGTTTTTCTCTCTGATGGGACCTCACATCACGTGCAGACTTTGTCCTGCTGGGGCTGGCAGGCACATCTGACAATGCTGAGGTGTCAGTTAGGATGCTGATGTGTTCAAACGGCCCCGTGGTCTCTCCACTCCGTAGCTTCTGAGTCCCACTTCTCAGTCAGCCAAGTGATGGGAGGCCCTGCTGGTCAGAGGTTGCAGTCTATCATGGCCTGGCAACTCTCTCCAAGCTCAGCAACACGGAGGACTCCCTCCTCAGTTAGATTTCCTGCTCTCTACCTGTCTTGATTATCTGAAAGCTGTCCCTAAGCCTGGATGCCTGATTTATCTCTAGTGTGACCCGTGGCACAGTTCCCCGCTAAAGCTCCCTCCTGCTGCGCATATGGTAATTAGACATTGTGCTAGGAGATTTACACAGACTGTGCCTCCACAGATGATAACTGTGACTTGTACTAGGAGCCTTATGACAGGAGTGTGCTGTTTAATGCAAATTAGGGGATGCCCCAGCCATTGTCCTCAGCCTTTATATCCACCTTTCTTTCTGGAACAAAGGGAGCTGTAACACTTAAACTGTCTCCCAGAGAGCTGTCTGACCCTGCTCCCTCCCCTTGAGTGGACCAGCAGCTGAGGATCCCAGAGGAAGAAGGAGGACCACAGCCAAGTGTGGTGGAGCTCTGTGCCACAGGAGAGGTTCTGCCTCCCCAGAGCTGAACCCGGCTCCCTCTGGACCGACTGAAGGGCTCTGCCGACCCTTCCCTACAGTTCCAGCAGCTCTCAGGGTTGTCTGGTACAACAGGATTCCTTTCTTCTGGAGCACAGTTCCCTGTTCCTCTGATCTGGTCAAGACAGGGCTCTCGGTGAGGGGAGAAACCCAGATGACTTTTCAGGGTTGAACTGAGCACTCCAAGTCTTTTATTTTATTTTATTTTTTATTTTATTTTTCATGTATTTTACACACTCTCCTCCCATTTCCCCCACTTCCCATCTACCCTCCTCCGCATCCACTCACTCCTCCTCCCTCTCCATTCAGAAAGGGGCAGTCTTCTTATGGGCTTGAACATAGCATGGCACATCAAGCTGAGGTAGGACCCAGCTCCTCCCCTGCAAAAAGGCTGGGCAAGGTAATCCAGCATGGCGGACAGGTCCCAAAAGCCAGCTAAGCACCAGGGACAGGTCCTGATCTCACTGCTAGGAGTCTTACAAACAGATCAAGCTACACAACTGTCACACACATGCAGAGGGCCTACCTCAGTCCCATGCAGGCTCCCTAACTGCTGGTCCAGAGTCCATATGCTCCCATGAGCTCATGTCAGCCATCTTTATAGGTTCCCCCATCATGGCTTTGATCCCCCTGGCTCATACAACCCCTCCTCCCTTTCTTCAGGAGGATTCCGGAGCTCAGCCCAGAGCACTCCAAGTTTTATGAGCCTCTGGGACACGTTGTGTCCTGGGGTGGGGGGGCTGCTTCTTCCCTGTTTGTCCCCCTTGCCTGCTAAGCTTGTGTATTAAGATCAATCCACGTGAATCTATTAAATGGGTAACAGAATTTATTAAGATATAAATTAAGGCAATACACTCACGATTACAGAACGGAGTAGACAGCAGAAGACATCCTCTGAATTGACTGGGAGCAAATCCACCTCACAGGCAGGAGCAGGGAGAGAAGGGACCTGTGACCCTTCTTCAGCCCCCTAAAAGAGGTCATGTACAAAGGCAGGAAGCACCGCCTCCTGTGGGCCGCATAGCCCAGGGTCATGGGTGGAGCAAATACCACTACACTTGTGGCTCTCGAGAAGCCTCATCAGTGGTCAGGCTGGGCTCTGTCTGCTGCTCGGGATTCCCACTTGGCATTTACACCCTGCCTGCCTCTCAAGCCTCATCAAGGCTTGCCAGCAGCAGATGCAACAGAGAGTGGTGGATGGGTACATGGAGGAGTGGTCCCAGGGTGTTAGGGGTATGTCCTTCCTTCCCCAGGACAGTGAGGGATGGAGAGTCCATGTGGGACTGTAACAGGTGGATGGTGGGGGTAAGAAAGGCAGTGGAGGAAGAAGCAGAGTCTCTGGACAAAAGGTACATGGAATCTGAGCTGGGGAAAGGCCAGCGGCAGAGGAGGCCTTGGAGGTGGTCCCTGAGCAGTGGTCAGTCGAGTAGGGACAGGAGTGGCTCTGGATGCTGTCCTTCCGGCTGGGCATCAGTGTATCCGGCTGTGGTGTAGGAATGAGCTGACCTTGATGTCTGTGTTCTCCGAGTCTATCTTGACACCAGTCCATGCAGGTTTCTCCTTTTCTCTGCCCAGAGGCCTTTATACGCAGGGGCAGGCTGTGTGTGTGTGTGTGTGTGTGTGTGTGTGTGTGTGTGTGTATGTACCTGCGTGTGACTGGATGTGTGGGTGTGTGAGCATGTGAGGTATGTACATGTGTGTGTGTGTGTTCTCCTTAGGCTTGTCTCCTGCCCAAGAGCAGCAACCTCCCTGGAGATTACTTGTCCTTGCCTACTCTGGGCTGTGTCCTCTCTCATCAGGCCCTGGCTCAGCCCTGCCGGCACACACTGTGCCCTTAGGTCTCATCTCACACTTGAGGTGGAAAGCTGGGCATCCTAGAGTCCCACCCAGCCCACCCAGTTGCTGCTCTCTCTCAGCTCCATGGCCCTGTGGGACACCTCCTTCTTCCTCTCTTCTCAGGCACTCTCTGGAAAGGCTCAGTGTTGCAAATCCTTGACCTATTTTTTTTTTTTTAATTAAAATTGTTTTAGAATTGCACGTGGATCTTTATCTGAAAATCTGATGGATTAATTTAGCGTTTTTCACCAAGCCAGGTGGCAGAAACCGTCGCAGGCATCATGGTCTTTTGCTTACATGCTGCCTTTGTGGGGTCCTTAGCAGCAGCCGCCACTGTGTGGTCTCAGTCCGTTTTGCTTCCTTGGCAGCCCCGAAAACCTGCTCCCATTGGGCTTTTCTAACTTCCGGTGTCTGATTCCTCTTGGCCATTATATCAGCCAGAGCCACACCAGAGATGGCCCCTGGGATTTGACTGCATGTTCCGTTCTTTGCTTTTTAATCTCTTCTGTTTCCTTTTGGTGTGCTTTTTTCCCCAGGGGGTGGTCTAGTTCATCTAGGATCCCTCTTGGAAAGGAATGCAGACTTGCATTTTGCATTAAGAAACTGGAAAACTTCCTGTGGGTCTTGGCATAGTACCCCTATGTCTGGGGTAGATCTTATACCCATTGAAACCACACAGTCTGACCGTTATGTTGAGGACTGGCCCCAGGAAGAGGAAAGTTGCTGAAGCCAGTCTTTGATTTCTTATTCTAGGTCTAGAGGTTTAAAGGCTTGTTTCTCAAATCTAGAAAAAAAAATGAAGCTAGAATTGCCTCAGCTCTATGTTGTCCTGAGCCAGTGGAGGTGGGAAGCCTTGGGGGCTTTCTGGGGTGGTGGTTGTGGTGCAGATGGTGAGAGGCTTGATCAGAGCCAACCACATCAATTAATGCAGCAAAGATGCATATTGCATTATGTATGTAGATACACACCAGAGTTGGACTCATTTCAAGGAGGTTTCTGAGAACTGATTTCAATTGCCAAGTTACTGACCCTCCCTAGGTGTCCATCAGCATGTAAACAGATAAAGAAAATGTGTCCTTGCTCAGACTTCAGAGTGCTGAGACCACAGGTGTGATCCACCACACCTGACTTACACTTTAAAAAGGAGATCTTGACATCTGTGACAATATGAATCCACCCGGGAGGTATTATGCTAAGTGAAATAAGCTATACACAGGAAGAGACACACTGCATCATAGCAGTCATCTGTGGGAGCTAAATACACTGAGTTCATAGCACCAGATCAGAACGGGCAGTATCAAGTGCTAGAGAGGTGGGGTAAGCAAAGAGAGAGGCTTATCAGAGTTACAAGGTTTAAGTAACACAGTTCTAGAAATCTATGGACAGAATATGGCTACAGTTAGTGATCAGTGTTATAAATAAAAAGCATAATTTATAAGAAGTTCCAAAATTATATAGTATAGGGCATCCCATTCACTCCTCATGGATGATATTTTACAAATAACTATATTATCAAGAAATAATCAAGGGGAGAGAGAGAGAGAGAGAGAGAGAGAGAGAGAGAGAGAGAGAGAGAGAGAGAGAGAGAGACTGGGGGAATGTGGCGCCGTCTTATAAAAGCCAGGATGCACCTGCGCACACAGGCTCATGTGCAGAGATCACATGGTCACGTCTGCGCGACTACGTGACCCCATAACCATGGGGCATGGGTCACGCAGGATGTATGACCTGGAAATGATTAGGTGGAGATGACTAAGTGTCCCGCCGGGCATACATGACCGTGGGGCGTGGTTGGAATTCCTATCAAACATTAGTAGGGGCTGGGACAGAGAGGTGGCTCAGCAGTTGAGAGCTATTTCTGCCTTTCCAAAGACTTCACTTTGGTTACCAGAACCCACATTGCGTGGTACACAGTTCCAGGGCATCTGACACAATTTTCTGGCCTCCGAGGGTACTTCATAGACATGGCACATACTCTCATGCACACACACACACAGACACACACACATACACACACACACACACAAATAAATAAATAAACCAAACTAAATCTTGAAAACAACAACAAAAACTCACATCTGTACAGTACTCCCAGTTAAACTACTAAACCACTAACTTTTTCTTTCACCTAAATGAATGCCATACATCCAAACTGTTTGTATTAAATTCTGTCCTCTCTATTGTTGAGTTATTCCATTATGTGGATGTATCAAACATGTTTATTCACCTAGTAAAGATTTTTTGATTTTTTCTAATTTTCCATTATTCCAAATAAAGTTGTGGGGCACAGGGAACAGTTTAACAGCCTGGGACTTCACCTCTCTCCAGACATTGCACCTATCCACCTGTTAGCAAGCTGTGCTCATGAAGCTGTGTGTGTACCTGTTGTCAGCAATGGAAGTAAGTTGCTTTTCTCAGCAACCTCTTGACTAGACTACATTTCTATTTAAGCCCATCGTGGAATGCAATCTGGAAAACAGGTCATAGGCTGATCCAGCTTCAACTGGATTTGAGTGTAATAAGGTAAAACTATGTCCCCAGGTAAACTTTTAGGGAGAATCCTCTACTGGCCATCTGATGCCTCTGTATGATTGAGCAGGTATATGATTAGAACCAGATGCTTCATGAGAAGGGACATATGCTTAGTCTGTCAATCAAGATAGTGAACCACCCAAACTATGCCCCTTAGCAACCAAACTTCTCCTTCTCTTGAACCCCATTAAGAAAGCCCTGAGCAATTACCAAGGCTTTTGAGTTCTTATATTTCTAACCTGTACTGTCATTTGGCTCTGAACAAAGTTTCCTCACTGCTTTGCAATCTGTGTGGGTTTCTATTTCATTCCTAGACAAGAGGCCAAGCATCTAGAAACCAGACCCAGACTCCAATGTTTCTCTGAACATTTGTATATGAAACAAATCAAAGAAATTGTCGCATGTCTATGCAACGGAGTAGGACAGTTTCCACACCCACCAATCCCACAAGGCCAGTGTCCTTGTGTTCTTTGTGTAGTTGTGATAACTGACCAACGTTCTGGTGAGTGCAGGTTGACCACAAGGCTCCATTTTCCACCACACCATGAATTTTGTGGGAGAGAGAAAGAGGATGGATTTCTAAGTGTGAGGCAACCTCGATAAAAGAAGCCAACATTTTCATAATGTGTTGATGACACCTAAATCTTTCAAATGACTTTGGAGTCTTTATAGTCCTTTAGACAGAGTGAGCAGGCAAGCCGCAGGGTCCTTCACATGCACTGGCTGAGTCCCAGATGGAAATCAGATTCATCTGTAATTTTCATTGCCCTCTTTAAGATTCATGAACACCTACACATTCCCCACAGTGGATAGCTAGCACAAAACATTTTCCTTATTTCTGCATTAACTTAAGGATGATCAGCATTCAGTAAAAAGAAATTTGCTGGCCTTGTAATGTTGTTAAGTGGCTTTTTTAATGATGTCAATGAAAAATTTATTTATTGGAGTGTGTTTTTTTTGTGGTTGCTCCAATTACTAGGTAATTGGGCTCTCTCTCATTTCAGTAGGATTAATGGAGGGGAGGAGTGTCTGGTACTTATTTGGAAAGACAGGGTTTGAGGTCGCTTTTCACAGGGACACATTAACATCTGGAGAGAGGAGGGTACAGAATCAGTTCAGGAGGACCATACTGCCATATTTCCACTCTCCTTTGTATCAATTGGCAATGCAAAATTACTTGCTTAGATTGAACAATGTCACTAAAAACTGAGCTATCCATGCTCTTACTTGAATCCTGAGTTGGTTACTTTGCAGTCAGATGACACTGGACTCATCACTATTCTTACCTCGCCAGGACAAGGAGAAAAATAAGGAGGGTGAAATTCTAGATGATCCTTGCATGGTGTGTGTCTCTTGTGGGAATAAACAAAGACTGCCCAAATGAGAACAGATGGACTGTTGGTAGACAGAATGGCTGCCCACCTGGAAACCTCCACCAGTTCAGGTGGGGGGTGGGAAAGTGGGGTAGTGGTGGAGGGGTGTGGGGTGAGGGGGTCTGGCAGATCCCTGGGAGTAAAAGAGGCTAGGGAGCCCTGATGGAGGCTGTGGCCTGGAGTGTCTTTCATGTGATTGGCTAAGGGAAAGTATTTGGTTTTCTCTGATTGGTTCTAGGATGGAATTGAAGATGAACAGCAGGAAGTCAACGGTTATTCATCAAGTTCTGGCCATTTAGGATTAATTGTTTTGGAAGTTGTTCAGTGTAGCAGGAATTTTAAAAGGTTTTATTAATTAAATCAAACCTGAGGCCAGTTATTGGGGTGAACTCTGGAAGAGCAGAGAGACAGAACAAGCCACAGCTAACCTCACCTGGCCAACTTCTCAGCTGGTCTTGTTTCCTCAGACTGGAAGCTTCTGAGTCCTCATCCAAATGGATCTCAGCTGAACTGTGCTGCTCGAAAGCCTGAATGCTTAACCAGCCAAATGCTTAACCAGCCAAATGCTTCTAGTTTCTGGTCCTCACGCCTTATATACCTTTCTGCTTTCTTTTTTCCTTTTTTTTTTTTTTTTTTTTTTGGTTTTTCGAGACAGGGTTTCTCTGTGTAGCTTTGCGCCTTTCCTGGAACTCACTTGGTAGTCCAGGCTGGCCTCGAACTCACAGAGATCCGCCTGGCTCTGCCTCCCGAGTGCTGGGATTAAAGGCGTGCGCCACCACCGCCCGGCCCTTTCTGCTTTCTACCATCACTCCCTGGGATTAAAGGCTCGCTTTCTGGGATTAAAGGCGTGAGTCACCATACTTGGCTGTATCCTTGAACACATGGATTTCTGCCTCTGGAATGCTAGGATTAAAGGCGTGTGCTACCACTGCCTATCCTAAGTATCTAGTGGCTTTTCTGTTCTCTGACCCCAGATAAGTTTATTAGGGTACACAATATTTTGGGGAACACAATACCACCACAGTTCAGCTTTCTGGATTGTCACTAGCGATAGATGACCCTGCTTCCCATGAGTCTGTCAGTCAGCAGGCAGCCTTTCTGGGCTGCTGGTGGAGAGGTGAGTGTTTGTTGTCTTGTGTAATAGCCTAAAGGTGTGGGTCAGAGTCTTGGTTGTTTAAGTTGTCTGGTAGTTTACATATGTGATCTCTCATCTTTGAGGTTACTGTGTGGCCTGCTCCAGAGAAGACAGGAGGAAATGGGGGCTTTCAGATCTGTGTCCCAACCATACAGGAACTGCCTGAACAGGCTGTCACTGAGACTTGGTGCTTGGTTGGTGGTGTCTGGTGGAAATGAGGCAGGATAGAAAGATGTGAAAAACTGAGGAGACTTGGGAAAGGAAAGAAACTCTGCACTGTGATGTCTGTGACATCCCTTTGAAGCCTCTTGTCAGTGAAGAATCAAGAATTTCAGCACAGGTCAGGCATAATGGTGCACATCTTTAATCCCAGCTCTTGCAAGGCTGAGGCAGGTGAGTCTCTATGAGTTTGAGGCCAGCCTGGGCTACATAGTGATTTCCAAGTGAGCCAAGCTTACTGGTAAGATTCTGTTTTGTGGGGGGTGGGAGTGGGAGGTGGTCCAACACAACTTGCTGTGAAGGTTGCTGACATAGAAATAGAAAAAAAATTAAAATAACGATAAACCCTGGTTAAGACCTAATTGTATATGATGTTAAGTGAATATGGCTTTCTTCTTTTCCTGTATATTTTCTGGGAACCCTAAAAATAAGACTGCTATCTTTCATTACCAATAAAAGACCCCAATATCCTATACAACTCCTGTGATCTGTGATGTGGCCTTAGCAGCTGTAATTCTATCCAGTGTACCACAGGAACCACCATGGCTTCATTAAGATTTAGTAGTGACTCTTTAAAAACGTCTTCAGAACCTACCCAAACCTATACATGGCCATTGCACAGTCAAGTGTGACTCTTCATTGGGGATCCCACATCCAACTTGGGTATTAACTTACCTTTCCCCAGCATCTTTCTATTAACCTTGCGCTCAAATCTGTGCCAACACATTCTTTTTAATAAACTCCACCAGGCCTTCACACCAGCTCATCTTCAAACCCCTGCCTTCCGTGAACCAAGATTCCTGGCTTCTGTCTGCAACGGACACCTGACAACAAAGAGAAAGTCAGTTTTCTCCAATGGAGTTGATGAACCAGCCTGCCTCCATCTTAGGAGTAAAAACCATCTTACAGTGAAGACAAACGCGGCTCATTCCTGTTTGTGATAAAATCTGCTTCTTGAGGATTGGGCTCTGCCCGCCTGTAACCTTAACTGCAAATGGCTCTCTGTACTGCTTATTCCAGGAAGTGGCAGTCACATGTTTGTTTCAGAGAGTTGTAGTGACCATCTTGAAATTCCGCCTTTGTTTCCATGACTACCTTGTTATACCCACCTTGTAACCATATCTTTGTTTCAGGAGGTCATTATTGTTCAGTTGGAACCTCCAGCTCGCTTTTGCATGATCTGGAAAACCCCATTTCTCTCTCTCTCTCTCTCTCTCTCTCTCTTTCTCTCTCTCTGTCTCTCAACCCCACCTTTTCAGAGACTCTCCAAAGAAGAAAAGGCGCTGGCCAGTCAGCTTACAAGGTCTCTGCCACTCATCTCTCGCTCACAGGCCCCTGGGAGCATTTGAAGTCACCGGGTAATCTGGGACTGTCCAGGCAAAGACAGGATTTATTGGTTTAACATCTGCTGCTCCTGCGTTCTGGTAATTTCCTCTGATTAATCTATTGTTTGCTTAACAGACAGACAGACAGACAGACAACTCCCCTAGGGGTCTAAGTTGTGATGAGCTGATTTTAGAACCTTCTCTAATTCCTCTAACAGAGGGAAAACATGAGCAAAATTTCTACAATTAAGAAAAGAAAGGCATGAATTCATGCTGCGGATACTGGGAAATGATTCTCAGGCAGCAGCATCTAATAACTCCCTGGCCATACCTGGGGAAAGAAAGTTAACGAAATCACAACAGTTCTCGTGGATTTTCTCCAATCTTAGGAGAAGTGGACACACGGGGGACACAGTTTGGAGGAGACTTTCCAGAAACTTTCACGTCTGAGAGAGCTCCTGTCTGGCGCTGAGGAGTCTCTAGATCTCAGTAGAGGTGATTCAATTACTAGAAGGACATTTTCCGAGACTCCACGCTGAGTTAAGGGAAATGCCTGAGCAGGTATCAGCCATGTGACAGCCCATCCCTCAAGCCAGGGGTGACATTCAGTGTGCTCTCAGGGATGACAGAATCAGACAACCCAGTAATGCCTGGCAGGACAAGACAAAAGGGGGACTTTAGAGCATGCAGTGTCAAGTGATCAGCATTAGCACTTTTACATAACTCAAAAACAGGCCAGAAACCGAGTTCATTCAGCTGGAATCTCATTGATAATTTCCAAAGAAAGGCTTGAGCTAATCATTGTGAACATAGATATTACAGTAATTAGGAAAAAAATGACAGATTTGATGATATCTATCTATCTATCTATCTATCTATCTATCTATCTATCTATCTATCTATCTATCTATCATTGGGGGTAGACTCCAGGGCCTTGTACATTCTAGGCAAGGGTTCTACCACTATACTATATCCCTAGGCATTTAAAATTTTTTTCCAAAATAATATTTTTATTGATTCTTTGGGAATTTCACACCATGTACCCCACCACACTCACTTCCCAGTCCTTCCATGTCTGTTCTCCACCCTTGTGACCTCCCCAAATAAAATTTAAAAATTAGAATTAAAATTCCAAAAAGGTCCAATTTGGGCTATCTTTATACTCATCAGAGCATGGCCAAACTCTCAGTGGCCTGCCCCTTAAATAGAACTGAGTCCTTCCCTTCCTGCATCCCCACCAGAAGTCAACAGTTGTGGAGAGCAACACTTCAGCATCCTTATCACACTGAAAAAACAAACAAACAAACAAACAACTTTTTATTGATTCTTTGTGAATTTCACATCATGCACCCCAATCCCATTCATCTCCCCATCCCTCCATGTCTACCCTCTGCCCTTGCTACCTCCCCTACAAAAGAAAACAAAACAACCTTGCCCCCAAACATCTCATTATGGAAGCTGTGGTGTGTCACGCAGTACACCCTTTTGTCCAAACAGCTTTACTTGTAAATATTCATTGCAATGAGTCATTGGTCTGGTTTCTGCTACATTATCAATACAGGATAATCACTGGGGCTCCTCTTAGATATCCTGTTGTTGCCCTGTGTCATGGAGATCCTGTAGTTTTGGATCTGCAGAACTCACCCTTCATGCGCTCCAGCAGTTCTCAGGTGGGGTAGATGTTGGGGTGAGTAACTCAAAGCCCTAGATCTGGGCTGGGTGGTAGCTGAGTTGGTCAGGCTGCCTGCTCTCCTGCACACAACAACACCAGGGCCAGCTCTCCTGCTTTGCCCAGGTGAGGGTCAGACCAGCTCACCTGAATGCCAAAGTTGGCAAGGGGTAGGGTAGGGTTAGCTCTCTCTAATCCACACCTCTAGGGCCGACTCTCTCATGCTGCCCAGGTTGGGGGACAGGGCCAGCTCTTCTGCATTCATGCCCTCAGGGTTGGCTCCCCAAGTGCTGCTGTTGTACCTGTGTCTGGAAACCCCCAGAGACCACCAAGGAGCCAGTTCCCGATGCAAGCACATAAGGGTCTTTTTATTGCCAGGTTTGAACCTGGACCATCTCCCAGTGGATGAAGGGAAATGCAGTGGTGGTAACGGCAGACATGGGCTCAGAGGTAGGAGAGTTTCTTAAGGAAAAAAACCACAAGCTGGGGATTACATGCCTTGGCATTTTTGGATTGGGTAAAAGGGATATGGGGCAAAGTGATTTTGTGAAACTATTGGTCTAACTTTCAGCGGGAAATGTGAAATCACAACCTGCTGACAGATATCTGGATATCTGCAAGGGCCATAAACTGCAGACAGAATGTCTGCAGGAGCATCTGGATCTGGATAAACTTTACTGCCCTGTTTCTTAATTGGCTGCTTCTAGGGTACCTGTTCGAGTTGTCATGGCACATTCCTGAGGTTGTTCCTGGAGCTGAGTACAGCCTTCCCCCTGCCCGCCCCGTCACCAGGTGGTCTAAAATGGTGGCCCTTCCCTAAGATGGAGTCTGCAAAGTCAAGTCTAGGCCTTCATACTGCAACCAGCAAGGAGCAGGAGCCAGCAATTCCATGTTTTTGCTCCTGGTGCATGTGCGCATGCACCTGTGCGCATGCAACCAGGGCCAGCTCTCCTGTGCTGCCCAGGTGAGGTGTGGGGGCAGCTCTCCTGAGTTCTGCAGCCAGTGAGGGGTGGAGCCAGATCTCCTGCTCTCATGCCCTTGAAGCCAACTCTCCCATGCTGCCCAGGTGAGGGGGCAGGGCCAGCTCTGTGCAGCCCTAGGACATCAACATGGCCCTAGGTGGCAGCCCAGACCAGGGACATCTGCATGGTCTTTGGTGGTAACATGGGCCATGGACATCGACCCAGACCCCTGCTGCTGCAGGACCATGGAACCAGATATGGCCCTCAGCAGCAGCATGGGCCGGGACATCTCCATAGCCCCAGGTGGCAGCATTAGGCTGTTCCTCTCTACCCTCTAGTTCCACTTCTATTCATGGTACACAAGCCCGTCCACTTCTTTCTCTCTCATCTCTCCACTTGCTCACTGTGGTGACACCCACCTGGCCCAGGCTGCATGTCTTCGGGTGGGGGCCTCTTCAGTGTCTCATGCCCTGCCAGCCCTTATCACACTTTTAAAGAATTCTCTTCAATGGCTTCTTGTTTAGGCTGTTACTCTTTTTTTGGGAGTGGGATTAGGGGGTGGGGATTGTCACAGGAGCCCTCCATGTCCCTTTCTCTTAACTGTGCATCTACAGTCGTTGAAATCACTGCAAAAGTAGCTCCCTTGCTCTTTCCAGTCAGCGAGAGCACGGATCATGGGCTTTCACATAGTTTTCGTTGACAGCAGAGATCATGAACATGACTCTGGCTGCAGAAGGACCATGGACCCAGACAAGGCCCTCGGAGGCAGCCTGGGCCACGGACATCAATGTGTCTTCAGGCTGTAGCACAAGCCATCAACATCTGCATGGACTTTGGTGGTAACACGGGTCACAGACATTAACACAGACCCAGACATGGCCCTCAGCGGCAGCACAGACCAGTGACATCAGCATAGCTCCAGGTGGTCCCTTGGGTAACTCACTTCAGCATGGTTCCTGGCCTGCAGCATGGCCCTTGGGCATCAACATGGCTTCAGGCAGTGGCACTGACCACAGACATTTGCATGAACTTGGGTGGTAACACGGGCCACAGACATCAATATGGCTCCCTGCCTCAGGACTACCGACTGACTCATGGCCCTCAGCAGTGGCACATGCCTATCAACAAGGCATTAGTCAGTGGCACAGATAGCATATGTCCACATGGATCTCAGGCTTCATCATGGCCTGGGGCAGCAGCATAGACCACAGACACCAACATGGCCCCTGGTGGCACCGTGGGCCACGGTGGTCCTTCAATGAGGTACAATCCAGAAAGTGAATGGTTCTTCATCTCGGACCTCCGACATTGCCCAGAGACAGGTTGATCCCCAGGCTGGGTTGCATGCTTGGGAGCTGAGTTTGTGGTTGCATAAGCTCCAGCCTGCTGTACACCACCCTGCTTACCCCCACTGGGCAAAGACAGCATGGTGACCTCAGCCCTCTCTCCCAGCCGTCACTGCCCTCACATCTCCAGTTCAGCCTCTCTCCACACTGCACACTGCTCTACTCCCTATATACATTCATTCATTCATTCATCGTAGTGAGGCCTGCCACCTGTGCAGTGAGGCAGGAGCAGCCAGCCTGGGCAGGCATTTTATTTTATCTTGGGTTTTGGCACAGGATCTCACTGTGTAACCCAGAACGGTCTGAAACTTGCTATGTAGACCAAGGATGCTCTCAAACTCATGATCTTCCTGCCTATATCTCCCCAACCGGAGGGATTACAGGTGTGTCTCACCTCACTCAGCTTCATTTTGTGTACTTACTATACTGCAGTGTGAGGGCTCAAACCCCAGGCCATGTACATGCGAGGTGAGTGCCAGGCTCTGTACTATAGTCTCAGCCTGATCTTACGTATTAAATAACCAACAACAACCTTCTCAGCGGCTGGGGGTGTAGCTCAAGGATAGACCTGTCTAGCATGTACGAAACCTTGGGTTAAGTCCCCAGCACCGCAGGAACTTGGTGTGGTGATACAATCCAGTAATCCCTGTATTCAGCGTATAAAAGCAGGAGAATCAGGAGTTCAAGACCATCCCTGGCTCCCCAGCAAATTCCAGGCCAGACTGAGCTACGTGAAACCTATCTCAAACAAAAAACAAACACAATCAAAGAAACCTTTTCAGAATGTTTTCTTTTCTTATCCTTTTATTGGAAATAGATTTTTGTTAACATATAGTATATCCTGATTATGGTTCCCTTCCTTCCACCCCTCCCAGTTCTCTTCACATCCAGACCCTTCTGTCTCTGATTAGAAAACAGACGTCTAAGGGAATATAATATAATGTAATATAATAAGATAAAACAAAAACTAACACATCAGAACAAAACAGACAGAAGGGGAAAAGTAGGAGAAGAAAAGGGACAAGAAACAGATGCAAAGACCCACTCAGCGACACACTTATTTATCCCATAAAACACTGAACTGAGCTGGGCAGCAGTGGCACATGCCTTTAATCCCAGCATTCAGGAGGCAGAGGCAGGCGGATCTCTGTGAGTTTGAGGCCAGCCTGGTCTACAGAGTGAGATCCAGGATAAGCACCAAACTACACAGAGAAACCCTGTCTCAAAAAATTAAAACAAACAAACAAACAAACAAAAACCACTGAACTGGAAGCCACGATATATACCCAAAGGACCTGTAGTGTAAAAAGAGAGAAAAATAAAAATAAGATAAAACAAGCCCTGACATGACATTATAAGACAAGGAACCTCCAAAAGTGTGGATGAGTTGGTTTTCTGTTGGCCATCTTCTGTTGGGCATGCAGTCTACCCTGAAGAGTAGCTGTTTCCCCAGGAAGACTCCCTCCTGAAAAATTTTCATTTGCAAGTGGTTATCAAATGGAGGTAGCTTCTGGGTTAGGGGTGGGGACAGGTGTCCACGTATCCTTTCAGCTCTAGGATTCCAACTGGTGCAGACCCATGCAGGCCTGCATGCTGCCTCAGTCTCTGAGTCCATGTGTGTGTTGATCCTGTTAATTCGGAGGCCTTGTTTTCTTGGTGTCCTCCACTCCCTCCAGCTCTTACACTCTATCAGCCTCCTCTTCCACAGGGTTCCCTGAGCCCCAAGAGGAGGGATGTGATGGAGGCATCCCATTTAGGGTTGACTGTTCCAAGGTCTCTCACTCTGATTATTGTCTGTCTATGGGTCTCTTTATTTGTCTCATCTGCTGCAGGAGGAAGCTTCTCTGATGATGACTGAACAAGACACTGATCTGTGACCATAGCAGAATAATGTCATCAGGAGTCTTTTTATTGCTAGGTTATTTTAGTAGAACAGTAATCTAGGTCCCTAGGTTATCTAGTCTCAGGTTCTTAGCCACATAAACAGTGCCAGTATGGGTTCCATCTCATGATAAAAGGGTATACGTTTTGTAACAGGTCCCCAGACCTTAGCACAACTGACTCCATGATGGAAGTATCATTCAGGCCTTGGAACCCAGCACGTAGGCAGCAACACCAGCCAGAAGGAGAACAAAGACCCAATCCTTCAAAGTCCATAGTTCTGGGAAAGTCTCTAAATGTTCTAACCTTGCCTTTTGGCTTCTGTAGTTCTGCTTCTGGCTAACTGTTTTTGCTAACTGAAGTATGTCAACCCAGGATGTGTATTTTTTTTCTTTTTCTTTTCTTTCTTTTTTTTTCTGCTTAAAAACCCACTCTGAAAAAGGCTCAGTACTGAGCACCTAGCTGGCTAATAAATACTTTCTACTGGCTTGATCCCATCTCCCGGTGACCTTCTCTGGTGGATACCTCACAATATTTGTGGAGGCCACAGCATCTTTCCCAGAGATCAGACCTTGAGATACAAGGGGTCTTGGAGTCTCTCAGAGCAGGTAAGTGTGTGGTGGCCAAGGGACTCCTATCAGGGCTGTGCAACCTGAGATGTTCCAGGGCCTGGGACTCCCTCTGACCAATCACTGCCTAGTGCTGGAAGAACCAGACACCTCCACCACCCCTGCCCCCCAAAAGGAAATAAAATGCAGAGTTGCCTGCCTGGTCTGTCACCTCCGGAGGTAAGTCTGGTTAAGTCTGGATCCCTCAAGGTAAAAATTATTTTGTTTCTGTGTTTTAGATAAAATTGTTACAGGAGGGTGGGTTCTGCCTTGGGACATGGTGACCCAGACGTGGAGAGATCTTCCAAAGCGTGGCAGTCAGCTCTGCTGTCCGGCCTGGTGTGACTCAAGAGGTTTCTGTACTTGGTGACCCAGCCCCTGACCCTTTGGAGGCCAGACTGGCCTCAAGGGCTGTTAGCCATTCCTACACGTGTTCCCTCTTGAGACTGAGCACATATGCTCTTCTGTTGAATATTCCTGAGGGTTGAGTGTCCGGAAGGGCTTGTGGAAGATATCAGCACGTCTCAGCATGGCTGTTTTCTGGCCCCTTCAGGTCACCACAGAGTTGGCTCTGACTGGATCCAACTCCTCCCCAGGTCTTTTTTATTTTAACATGGGGCTCCTTTCTTTAGACAATTTACCCTATTTCTGGGTAGACCAGTTCTTCCTCAGACAGAGTGACTGCCTGGGCCAGTCTGATGTACACTTCTCCCTTTTGTTCTCTTGCATCTACTGCCCTACACTCAGCTCTTGGTATGCAGTGTGCACACTGTCCTGGGAGGCTCCCTTTCTGGATGTGCAGAGCACAGTGCAAGAGGACTTCAAGCTGGTGGGTTCATTCCTTGGAGACAAGTGATGAGCAGTCTTTCTATCCTGTCCTGTGGTCTGTGACAATCTCCCTTCAGCCCAAGATGACTGTGTCAGATGGTATTGACTTGAGGCCCAAGTTGCCTTTCCCAGAATCTTTCTGAGGCAGAAACTTAGAAGCTGCTTGTGCTGGTAGCTGTTGTCAACTTGGCACAAACTAGAGACATCTGGGAAGGTGGAGCCTCAGTTGAGGAAATGTCTCATCACATTGGCCCACGGGCATGACTGTGGAGGAAGACCAAGCCCCCCTCTGAACAATGCCACCCCTGGGCAGGGGTCTCGGATTGTAGGAGAAAGGTAGCGAACATAAGCCTGGGAATAAGCCAGTGAGCAGCATTCCTCTGAGGCTTCTGCTTCAGTACCTGCCTCCAGGTTCCTGCCTTGAGTTCCTGCTCTTGCTTCCTTTAGTCATGGACTCTAATCCAGAGCAGTAAGCTGATAAACCCCTTTCCTCTCCAAGTTACTGTTTGTCATTGTGTTTTGTCACAACAGTAGAAACCCCAACTGAGATTGAAATTGGTACTGTAGGTATGGGATATTGCTGTGACAGACACAGCCATGTTTTGGGGAAGATTGTGGAAAGGTTTCGAAACTGGGCTGACAAAGCCGTTGACTGTGCAGAGCTTAACAGGCTGTTGTGGGAAGCTGGAAGGTGATGCTGAGAACAGTGCAGATGATGGAGACCATGGAGTTTCAGGGTCTCTATTGGAGCCATTTACTATTGTGAGCCAAGAATCTGTGGTTCTGGCCAGCTGGGCCTGAAGAATCAGTGGTGATTAACAAGAGACCAGCGGCACCAAGGCAAAACCTTCTTGGAAGTGTTTCCTCAGGGTCAGCGCACAGAAGTTGTGGCCCAAACGGGACCAAGGCTGTGCTTTTGCTGGCTGCTGAACTTGGTACTGTAGAAGTCACCCAGGTGGAACTGGTTTGAAGGCATGAAGAGGTCATGGAGAAGAGCTGAGGCTTGGCACCATGAGAGGCTATTGGTGAAGGTCTAACCTTATTTACAGTAGAAACCCTAGGATTGTAGGGGTCATGAAGAGAAGTTGAGGCTTAGCATCATGTGACAGTGTTAGGGTCCCTGAAGAGGGCCCAGGAGAGGCTGTTAGAGAAGGTGCAGCCCAGTCACATAGAGAACCCAACATAATGGAGATGTCAGTACACCACCAGAGCCACCCAGCACAGCAGCAGGTGTGGAGCCGAGCTGGGTTTAGGGGACAAGCTGTGTGTGCTGTGGATGCAGAACTAGAGATGTGGAGCTTCATAGACCCTGTGGATCCCAGATCATGAGTTCCAGATATCTGAAGTTGAGCTTTACACGGTTGGACCTTATTTTTGCTTTAATTTGAATGTATCTGTTCTCCAGTACTTCCCTCTTGGAATGAGAATGTATGTGACTTGGTTTTTGATTTTACAGTAGCCCATAGTTGAGAGAATTTGGGTCTTTTAGAGATGCTTTGAATGGTGAAAGAAACTTTGGATATTTTAAAGAGAATGGATGTTTAAGTGATGAAACATTTAAAGACTGTGGAACTTTTAAAGTTATACTATGTTTATATTGTGATATTATTATGAGATCCTGGGGATGAACAAGAAAGGAACTGTTATGGTTTAATAAGTGATATGTTTGTGGATCAAGTTGGCAAGGGTCAATTGTACTGGTTGGTTTTTGTCAACTTGACACACACCTATATATATCTGGGAAGAAGGGATCTTAACAGAAGAATGCCTCCATAAGAACGGCCCATAGACAGGTTTGTAGGAAATTTCCTTGTTTTGGCTTTTTGAGACAGGGTTTCATCATGTAGCCCTGGCTGTCCTGGAACTAGCTCTGTAGATGAGGCTAGCCTTGAACTCACAGAGATCCACCCACCTCTGCTGTCCAAGTGCTAGGATTAAAGGAGTGCATCATGACCTACTGGCGGGAATTTTCTTAATGATTAATGTGGGAGGGCCCAGCTCACTGTGGGTAGTGCCACCCCTCGGCTGGTGGTCCTAGATGGTATAAGAAAGCAAGCTGAGGCCGGGCTATGGTGGCACATGCCTTTAATCCCAGCACTAGGGAGGCAGAGCCAGGCAGATCTCTGTGAGTTCAAGGCCAGCCTGGCCTACAGAGAGAGATCCAGGACAGGCACCAAAACTACACAGAGAAACCCTGTCTGAAAATCTAAAAAAAAAAAAAACCCAAAAACAAAAAACAAAACAAAACAAAAAAAGCTGAGTAAGCCACGGAGAACAAGTTAGTAAAGAGCATTCTTCTCTGGTCTTTGCTTCACTTTCTGCCTCAAATTTCTGACTTGAGTTCCTGCCCTGACTTCCCTTCATGATAGATGTGATCAGGATATGTTAACTGAAACAAACCCTTTTCTCCCCATTTGCTTTTGGTCATGGTGTTTATCACAGCATTAGAAATCCTAATTAAGATAGACATAGTGTTTATCACAGCAAAAAGAAAGAACCAGGGCGCCGCTTTTGCTAAAAAGCATCGATTTCTTCCTTGGATCTACAAGAAGCTGAAGACATTGAAAGCCCAACATCTGTCTTTATTCTGTGTCTGCCTCTTTTTGTTTAGCTGAAGGCACAGAGATAATTAATTGTCCCTAACCTTTCCTTTTGAGTCACTTTGGATTCATGGAATAGCAGTTTCCATGGACAGGTTCCCCTCCCTTAGGTAAGTTCAATTATCAGTGAAGGCCAAGAGGTACCTTTTAGCTGAGCAATCACTGCAGAGAGCCAGTTTATCCCCTCAGCTGCATCTTCAGACCATCCTTTAGGACCAGTGCCGAGACAGAGACGGACCAGTGATGTGCAAACCCACGCCTTGGTCAGGACGGCTTCATTTTGTACCTTTCACCCCCTGCCCCAATTATTTCTTTTCTTTCTTTCTTTCTTTCTTTCTTTCTTTCTTTCTTTCTTTCTTTCTTTCTTTCTTTCTTTCTTTCTTTCTTTGTTTTGTTTTGTTTTCAAGATAAGGTTTCTCTGTGTGAAAGTTCTGGCTGTCCTGGAACTTGCTTTATAGATCAGGCTGGTCTCAAACTCACAGAGATCCGCCTGGCTCTGCCTCCTGACTGCTGGGATTACAGGCCCAATTATTTCTTAAACCTAAAGCTTATGTCAGTATCTCGAAGACAGGTTTGGAGTCCCTAGACACTGTTATCTGTTCCTCTTTCCTGTGCAGCTGCATTGAACAAGTCTCTTTGCTCCGATTTTCACCATTATTCCCACCCCCCTCTCTCCAAGCCAAACTGTATCCAGCTTTATAAAAGACACTTTTCATAAACCATCACGGTACTTCAGGCGGGACACGAGCAGACAATCATGAACAGTACACAAGAACTTCCAGACTCCTTTCTTGTATAGACTACCAACATCAGACTGCCACTATAAAACCCAATGAAGTCTTCATTCGAGGCTTTGAAAAAGGGGGAAGAGCTTAGAGTGGGGGCTGACATTTCTCATTGAGGATGTTGTTTGACAACTTTTCCCAAGCCGACCTTGACTTTCAGGAAATGAGATGAAAATGGCAGGATCATCAATCTGAAGATGCGCAATCTTTTATAAAAGAAAACCCTCTGCCCCTTTGACGACACTCAGTAACATCACTGCAAAGTCCAGATGGCCCAATAGACTGGCAAAAACCAGTTTTAGAGGGCCAGGTCCCAACAGGTCTCTGTTTTTAAGGGAGTGAAGTCTTTGCTGAAGGTATGGGGGCGAAGGATATAAAAATGAATTTAGAGTGGTCCCCACACCACAAGGTATTTTATGACACGGTGACCCCATATGTCAACACCAGGACATCTCTCCTGAGAGCCAAGGGGAGTCTCTCAGAATTATCAGGGAAAGATGTTTTCTGTCCTCAATTCATCTTGGGAGACATTTTGTTAGTGACACCTGTTCCTCACCCTGCCCCCTCCCCCAGCCCCAAACAATCAAGTGTTCTGTTGTGCTAACAACATAGCTTTAAAAAAAGTAACACAAAATTCTGCATTTTTATAAAACGTGACAAAAACAGTATTTCAAACTGCACAGTCACCAGGAGTACACGGTAAAAATACCCACACTTCACTTGGCATCTCCTGCACCTCCCACTTTTGTGCCTGGTTTGTTTTGGCATCTCCATTTTCTGCAGGATTATTTGCATCCTTACCATCCTCGGGGACCTTCTCTCCCTTCTCTGCAGGGGCTGTTTTTAGGTTTGGGCTCTGGCTTTGGAGGAGCAGGTTGAGCAGATCTTCTCTGTGGCTCGTCCTTCACCTTGGCTCTATGCCCTTTGGTATCCTCTCCAGCCTTTCTTTCAGGCATGGCGGTGGTGGGGGACGTCAGCCCTGAACCCGGGGATGCAGCAGTGTGCGGGTTTGGTCCATCTGGGATCATTCTCGCTGCTTCTTCACACTTATTAATCTCTTTAATTGGTGTGTTGGGGACAGGTGGCCGAGGCTGGCCTGCTGGGGCTTCCCGAGTAACTGAAACTCTGGTGACTCTTCCTTACCGGGTACTCGGTGTGTTCTTATGTTATTCAAACTGTTTCTCTAAAGAGGTTTTTTTTCTTCTTCTGCATTTATTGTACAAAAAGACAATTGCAAAATCAGAATCTGGATTTGTAGCAGGCTCTCTGTGTTTGTGATGTACAACCATTCTTTAGGTTTCTCTCCCTGGTTGTTGTACACTTCAACCCCGCCCCCCTTCCAGGGTCATCCCTCCAGTCATAGGGTGTCTTAGGGTTTTATTGCTGCAATAAACACCATAACCAAAAGCAACTTGGGGGCGGGGTCAAGGGTTTATTTCATTTTATAGTGTGTAGTCCATCATCCAGGGAAGTCAGGGCAGGACCAACTGGTAAGAGCATTTTCTCAGTTGAGGTTCCCTCTTCGAAAATGACTCTAACTTGTGTCAAGTTGACATGCAGCTAGCCAGCACATAGGGCCTGCATGCCATGTGAAAAGGATGTCTCCTACTGGCGGTTCTACCCTACTTCTTGTGAATATATACTGGAAGATTTTTGTTTGTGTATACCATGCAACTCCATCTTTTTCAAATTCATGCTTCCCCATACCCACGTGTGTGTGTGCGTATGTGTGTGCGAATAAATTCTTGTTACTCATATTAACAGTATCTATATTTTAATAGATTAACCCAATTTTAACTATAGGAAATCACCTTAAATTTTAGGTATTAAAGTATTTTAAGTGTTGTGCTTAAACGCTTCCTTTATTGGTGGCTGCTTTTGAGCCAACAACGGTTTATATGTAATGGGCTTATTCACTATTTTTTGTTTGTTTGTTGTTTTTTGAGACAGGGTTTCTCTGTGTAGATTTTAGAGCCTGTCCTGGAACTCACTTTGTAGACCAGGCTGGCCTTGAACTCACAGAGATTCACCTGCCTCTGCCTCCCAAGTGCTGGGATTAAAGGAGTGAGCCACCACCGCCAGGCCAAACTGTTTTTTGTTTTGTTTTGTTTTTTTCTAAGACAGGGTTTCTCTGTGTAGCTTTGCGCCTTTCCTGGATCTCGCTCTGTAGACCAGGCTGGCCTTGAACTCACAAAGATCTGCCTGCCTCTGCCTCCCGAGTGCTGGGATTAAAGGAGTGCACCACCACCGCCAGGCCAAACTGTTTTTTTTTTTTTTTTTTTTTTCTAAGACAGGGTTTCTCTGTGTAGCTTTGCGCCTCTCCTGGATCTCGCTCTGTAGACCAGGCTGGCCTTGAACTCACAAAGATCTACCTGCCTCTGCCCCCCGAGTGCTGGGATTAAAGGTGTGCGCCACCACTGCCCGGCGGGCTTATTCTCTATTAAAGGTTGTTTCCATTCCTAAAGAGCTGTCCCTCTTTAGGCTATATTTTAAATTTACATTTAGATTTATAGTCTTGTAGCAAACTTAAAGTTGAACTATGTGCACACATGTGCATGCACACACATGCACGCTGTGGAATAATCCTTTTGTACACTGTGGGAATATATGTCGCTTTGATTAGTTTAATAAAGAAGCTGACTGGCCAATAGCTGAACAGGATAAAGTTAGGTGGGAAAGCAAAACTGAGAATGATGGGATGAGGAAGAGCAGAGTCAGAGCTGTCACCAGCCTTTCAGAGAATGAGTCAGACACACAAAATAGAATAGAAGGAAAAGCCATGAGCCTTGGGGCAGCACATAGATTAATATAGAAATGGGTTAAGTAACAAGCCTGAGCAATTGGCTGATCATTTATAATTTATATTAAGTCTCCAAGTCAATTATTTGGAAAGCGGCTGCTGGTTATTTGGGAGCAGGCAGTCGAGACAGGAAAAGTCTGCCTCTGTGTGTGTGTGTGTGTGTGTGTGTGTGTGTGTGTGTGTGTATGGTAGGTCAGTGGACAACCTATGCTGTCATCTTCAGGAATGCACATCGTCTCCTTTGAGGCAGGGTCTCTCATTGCTGTGGAGCTCTCGGCTAGGCTGGCTGACCTGTGAGCCCCAGGGCCTGCTACCTCCACTTCTGCAGTGTTGGAGTGACAAGTGAGAGCCGCTGTGCCAGGCTTTTGTGTGGGTTCAGGGCCTCAAACTCAGGTCCTCATGTTTGCGAGGCAGGCATTTTACTGACGGAGCATCTCCCGGTCCCTTCTGTAAGCTACACTTTCTTTCCCTTAAGCAAGTGCGGTCTAAGCACTTCAGGAAGAAAGCTTCCTTCCACAGACAAATGGTGTGAAGCCAACAGTTCTCTCATTCACATTTTCAGAAGGAGATTTATATTTATTTATTTTTCATGGTGTGCATTTTAAAATTCTGAAAAGTAATGTGGAATTTCATGCCTCCTCATGAGTTGCTTAATTGGATATAATTCTAGGTGGAAGTGTAGGCCTAGTTTAGTGTTATACAATTGTTTTGGTGTGTATATGTATATGTATGTGGCATATTTGTGTGTGATGTTTATGAATGTATAATGCAGCCGCATGTCCACCCATGTGCATGCTTGTGGAGGATGGGGGGGCACAATGTATTACTCTCTGTCTTATTCCTTTGAGACAGGGTCTACTACTTAACCTGGGGATAGGCTGGCCGGTGGTCTGCAAGCCCTGGTAATCCTTCTGTCTCCACAGTGCTGGGGCTGTAGGTATGTTCCTGGTGATGCTTGGCTTTTTACAAGGGTGTTGGGATCTGAACTCACATCCTTATGCCTGTGCAGGAAGCACTTTTACCCACTGAGATACCTCTTCAGCCACTTGTTAGGCAATATTATTTCAAAATTAACACAAAATTAGGATCTGGGTGTAGATCAGTGGGAGAGCCCTGGCCTAGAATGTGTATGACAGTAGATTCTTAGCACTAAAAAAAAATATGAAATTAAGTCATAAAAATTCTTTTATAGGGGCTGGAGAGATAGCTCAGCAGCTAAGAGTATTGGTTATTCCTCCAGAGGATCAGGGATTGAGTCCCTGCATCTACATGGTGACTCACAACCCTCAGTATGGTCTCTGTGGAAACTGGGCATGCCCAAGGTGCATAGACATACATGTAAACAAAACATCATTATATATAAAAATGAAATAAAAAAATACAAAATTCTTCTAGCATGGAAGACACAGCATTTCAGCTAGGGGTAGGTAGGGCTGTTCCTACTGGGCAGTAATTCCTGGAGCCGATGGCCGAATGGGGTCTGTGTCTGCACCAGTCCTTGGCAGTTTCCCAGTAGATTTAGCATTATCTGCTCTCTTGTTCCATCCCTTTTGTTAAGAGAAAAGCGTCTCCGTGTCCTAATAGCTTGTTTTAAAAAGAAATTCTTTAAAACATGTAGGCCATTGCATCGAAGTGCTTTTCTGAGTTGGAAATGAAGCCTTCTTCTTGACTCAGAGAATTCGAGCGCTGTTTAGCAGCACCGCTTCACTGAAACCAATTTTCTTTATCTCATTACTTCAGGTGTGGTTTTCCAGAAATATGCAGATATTAAATGAGACTGTCCTCTAAGCAATTAAGGGAGACAACATGGGGCGGGGAAACAGGATACACACGGGAAGGGGCTCAGCATGAGTTCCCACGATGAAAGGCATGGCGGCGGCGCTGGGTAGGTCCACCCGAGTCTTCTTTCACTGAAAATCACCCATGACTCTAGGCTTGTGGGCTCCTGCTTTGAACTCCTTATCTCTCTTTCTTAGATCTCTACTTAAATACAGCAGATAATCCTACACGCTGTGGCGGGATTAGGGTGTAGAGTTGAATTCCAACACTGCAGTGAGTAAGTCTGATGCTGAAATGGGGTGTGCTGTGTGTGGCAGGGCGGGGAGGAAGGGGTGGCCTCATCTAGGCACCTGCAGAGCTTCTCTAATCTAGATGGGAAGCTCAGAGGGCATCCCAGAGGGGCTTGAGCTGAAAGGACAACGGAGAAGGACAGACAAGTTTGGGGCATGACAGGAAGACAGGACCCCGGCAAAGATGCTGACGGGTTTGGGGAAGGCAGATCGGGAATGGAGAGTGTTAAAGAGACCCAGCTGGAGAGCTGAGTATGGACCAGAGCCAGGCAGAAAGTGGGGATGGGGCCAGAAAAGGAGGGTCCCTGAGGAAGCTTAGGCAGAGATGTGTGGGTAGGGCCAGTGATGGTTCATCAGAGTCCTCGGAGGAACCACACCCTGCCTGCAAGGTTGAACTGTGGAGGAAAGGGAGTTTCCAGAGATGGATGGAGCAAAGGTCAAGTTCATAGGGTCAAAAGGTAGATATAGGGGGCACAGCTGAGGACCCTCGAAGTCAAAGATGAACAGAAAGGACAAATCATAAACGTTGGTGAGGATGCAGGTTGGAGGCCCTGCTGAGTGGTGGCTAGAGCTGAGAGAGATGGAGAGACCAGATCCCATGTAAGTGTGTCTTAGATAGATCATACAAGATAGAGGATAATTGCTAGTCTGACACATACAAACAGGACGGGTATGTTCAGGAGATGCTTTTCTGAGAGGCAAGTAGAGAGCACACTGTGCTGGTTAATGTTAAGTGTCAACATGACAGAATTTAGCATCCCCTCAGAGACAGGCCTCTGGGCATACCTGTAGGGGATTATCTTAATTAGGTCAGTTGACCTGAGAAGACCCATCTTAACTCTGGACAGAACTATGCTCTGAATGAGATCTTGGAATCTGTAGATGGAGAAAGGGAACTGAGCAGGAAGCATAGCAGTACTTGCCCCGCTCTGTTCCTTGGCTGTGGATGCAGTGTGACCAGTTGCTTCAAGCTCCGGCTGCCTTGTCTTTCCTGTCATGATGGAGAGAATCGGCCCTTTCTCCCTCACATTGCATTTGTTAGAGTTTCGTATCGTAGCAACAGGAAAATAACGCAGGACAGAAATTGGTATTGAGAAGCGGGGCTGTTGCTGTGACGAGCCTGACCATGTGGCTCTTGGAACTGTTTGTGACTGGAATGTGGAAGAGTTTGGTGATTTGGTGATTAGAAAAGTTGTAGCATGCTTAGAAGAGCTTAGTGGGCTGTTCTGGTGGAAGCCAGGAGAATTAGCTTTCAGAGGGGAACACGCACTCCAGCAGGAGCTGGGCTCAGGACCACTTGTGTAATATTTTGGTCAAGAATCTGGCTTTATTCTGCCCATATCCTGAGAACTTGAATGAAGTTAAATCTAAGGGTGATAGACAAATTTGTCTGTTCTTGAAAAGACAGGAGAACATTCAGCTGGTGCCAGGAAGACAGCTCTAATTGCTGAAGATCAGCACCACTGAAGAGAAATCTGTTCTACACCGGGGTAACAGGAGCAGTGTTCTGAGGACAGAACTCCACTCCCCAGAGGCTGCATTTGTGAAGATCCAAATTCATTTAGAGGAAGAAAGCCTAAGTTGAGAGGATTCCCTGCTCCTGGGAAGCAACTGTCTAGGAGAGTGGTTTTGTTTCAGGGACAGGATCTCTCTATGTAGCCCCAGCTGTCCTGGAACTCACTCTGTAGTCCAGGCTGGCCTCAAACTCACAGAGATCTGCCTCCTCTGCCTCCCAAATGCTAGGATTAAAGATGTGTGTCACCATGCCTGGCTAGGAGAGTAGTTCTGAACACATGAAAGATGCAAGATTAAGGGGGTTGTGGAGCTGAAGCCAGACAATGTGTTGCAAGGTGAGAATCTCTGAAAGGAGATGCCAAGAGCCATTGTGTGAAGCTGTGTAGGTGTGGCCTACTTTGAAGTGTAGACTACAGGATATTGGAGACACCAGGACTGTGCAACATTGGCCAAGGAGAGCTGTGTGTATTGAGTGTAGCTAGTCCTAGAAGTTATGTGTGCTGAGGGCAGCTGACCTGGAGGGCTGGGGCTACCAAGCCTTCTGGATCCCAGTCGATTACATTATGAACTCCAGACGTTGGGCATGGCGCTGCAGAATTTGGTGTTGACTGTTGGGGAATATTATTTTAACTGGGCAAAGATGTGTTACATTTTTTATGCTTCAGAATATTACTTTAACTGTGTAAAGGTGTGTTACATTTGTTTATGCTGCATTTGTTTAATGATGTAAAGATGTGTGTTTAATTATGTAAAGATGTGTTGCATTTGTTTCACCTTGCCTGCTAGTGGCACCTGATTAGTCTAATAAAGAGCTGAATGTCCAATAGCTAGGCAGGAGAAGGATTGGCAGGGCTGGCAGGTAGAGAGAAAGAATAGGGGGAGAAATCTAGGCTTGGAAAGAAGAGAGAGAAGAAGAGAGAAGAGAACAAGGAGAAAGAGAGGGACAAGAAGCCAGGCCAGCCAGACATGAGAAGCAGTGAAAGTAAGATATACAGAAGGTAAAAAGCCCCGAGGCAAAAGGTAGATAAAGAGAAACAGGTTAATTTACCTTAAAAGAGCTAGAAAGAAATGAGCCTAAGCAAGGCCGAGCATTCAAAACTAATAAGAAGTCTCTGTGTCCTGATTTGGGAGCTGGTTGGTGGCCCAAAAAGAAATAGCCTGGTACAGTTGATCCTGCTAGATTTTGGTTTTACTTTGGTGTTATTGGTTTTTTCCTATAGCCCACTTCCTCCATTTTGGAATAGGGATGTTTGGTCTATGTCATGATATGGTGGAAATAGTAGCTTGTTTTTGATTTTATGGGAGTTTAGAGTTAAGAGACTTTAGACTCTTAAAATGTTGGAATTGTTCAAGACTATGGAGACTTTTAAAACCAGGCAGATACATTTTATATAACAACATGGTCATGAACCTATGGGGACAAGGGGTGGAAGACTATGGCTTAAAAGTGATGCCTTTGGTTGTCAAGTTGATAAGGGTGTCATAGTAAGGTTTCTATTGCTGTTATAAAACATGATGAGCAAAATCAGCTTGGAGAGGAAAGGGTTCATTTGGCTTACATACTCCAATCACAGTCCATCATTGAGCAAAGCCAGGACAGGAACTCAAGGTAGGAACTGGGAGGCAAGAACTGAAGCAGAGATTATGGAGGAGTGCTTCTTACTGGCTTGTTCCTCATGGCTCACTCAGTTTGCTTTCTTTTGTAGCCCAGGACCACCTGCCCAGAGGTGTTACTGATCACAGTGGGCTGGGCCCTCCCACATCAATCATTAACCAAGAAAATGCCCCCCACAGACTTGCCTACAGGCCAATCTGATGGAGGTATTTTATCAGTTGAGGTCCCCTCTTTCTAGATTACTCTAGTGTGTGTATTAAAAGGGATAGAGTTGTTCCCTAGACTGTATAATGGGGAAAGGGGCATACATTGCTCCCTCTGGACCACGGATGCAGTATGTCCAGCTGCCTTGAGTTTTTGCTGCTTTGACTTCCCCACCATGGTGGACTGTACTTCAAACTGTGAGCTCAGACAAGCCCTTTCTCCTGTAAGTTACCTTTGTCAGAGTATTTTATCACAGTGACAGGGAAAGAAAGCAAGACCCATACCATGTGAACATTCTTGATGTGTGGGGAACTGGGAATAGACACACGTCCCGGGAAGATGAAGACCAAGCCTGTTAGGCTGAGGAGTAGTAAAGGCAGGGTGTTTTGGAGGATGCTTACACTGAGATGAGTAGAAGGACCAGCCATGATGAATAATTTGAGTGGCCTCAGCAAAGGAAGAACATCTGCAGCATACTGCTATAGATATAGGTATATACATGGTCCTGAATCCCCACTTTGTGAGTGTACCCAGAAGTAGAATTACTGGATCACACAGTAAACATAAATCTATATCTATATACATATGTATATGTATACGTATGTGTATTTTGTGGAACAGCCACACTGTTTTCCACGGTGGCAGCACCCTTTCATGCTCTGTACAATATAGTGTACAATGGTTAAAATTTCTCTGGCTCATGATAAACCCTTGCTTCTAATTTTAGGCAGTAGCCATTCTAAGGGACAGGAAGAGGTGTCTCATTGTGGTTCTGATCTGGGTTTCCCTAATGATTAAGGATATGTGTGTGGTGTCTTCCCATGTGCTCATGGCAGGAAAATGATACATTTTTTGCAGGAACTTTCTAGGAAGGCTTTTTTTTGGAGTAGGTGACATTTAAACAGACATTGAAAAAGAGACAGGAGACTAATTGCTGGTATCAAGGCAGAAGCTGTGGCTGTAGTCCCCAGAAGGCTAATGAGGAAAAGCTACAGGTACCTGTACACATGGCTCTGACAACTTTCACAGAGCTAATTCCTCCGTAGGCAGACTACTCAGGCCCCACCCACAGGAAGCAGCTAATTTGAATAGACCATTAATATTCAGAAAATTGAACTTGTAAAATTGAACTTATAATTAAACATAAAAGCTCTCCCTTAGAAATCTCCAGACCCAGATGGTTTCAGGGAGAATTCTATCAAGTATTTAAATAATTAATACCACTTTTAGATTTAGAAAATTAACATCACTTTTACTCTCTTCTAGACATTGAGGGGTAGCACTCTGTACCCCAACTTAACACACAAAATATAATAAAAGTAAACTAAAGACCCATCTCCTTTGCTATTGTAGACATAAAGCTCCTTAATGACAGATTGGCAAATAGAACTCTGTGGTGTATAGGAAGAATCAGCAGTCAGTGGGGATTATTGCAGGGACTCAAGGCTAATCCAGTATTTGAAAATTAATCCATATAATCCACCACATTAGCAGGCCAAAGAAGAAAACATCAGCTATTGATGCCAATTGGTGCATAAAGTATGCATGGTGGTTTGAATGAGAATGGTCCCCAGAGACTCATGTATTAATACTTGGTCCCCAGTTGGTGGAACTGTTTGGGAAGGATTAGGAAGTATGACCTTGTTGGAGGAAGTATGTCACAGGGTATGGGCTTTGAGGTCTCAAAACACTCACACTATTCCCAGTTTCTCTCTCTCTGCCTCCTATGTGCAGATCAAGATGTGATGTCTTGCTCCACCAGCATAGACCCTAGCCCTCTGAAACCATAAGTCTAATTAAACACTTTAAAAAAAATCTATAAGTTCTCTTGGTCATGGTGTCTTGTCACAGCAATAGACAGTGTATTTGAGAAAGTGCCACACCCCTTAATGACAAAGCCCAATGAAATCAGGAATGGAGTTCAGTTTCCTCAGCTTGTTAAGTGGCACTCAGTAACACAAAGCAGACTAAAGATACACACATGATGAATTTGCATGGAATGATCAAAGACTTGTGTTTCTAGTGTTGTGGATAACATCATTCTGGAAACTCCAGTTACTTTTTTAAATGGAGAAGAGGAAACCAAAGGCATACTGATAAGGAAGGAGGGACCAATTGACTCTTTTTGCTGATGACAAGCTTGTCTCTGCAGAAGATTTCAAAGAATTGGCAAGTCTCTCCTAGAATGAGTTAATGTGTTCAGCAAGATCACAGGACACAAGATCAATGTGCAGAAATCAACTGTATTTTTGCATATGATCAGGTTGGAGACCAAAATAAAAGTACAGTGCCACCTAAGGTCTCAAAAGGAGCAGTTATTAGGTGTAGATCAGCAACATGGAGGTTTTTTATTTTGAGGACTGCAAATCATTGATGAACTATATTAGAGAAGATAAGGGCAATGATTCTCCACGTCATGAGTGAGAGGAGTAGACAGTTAAGGCATCAATTCCCTCTAAGCTGATTGTTTTTATCTATAAGTGAGTATACATGCACATACCAGCACGTGTGCACATGTATGTGCATGCATGTGGGGGCCAGAGCGTGTTAGATGTCTTCCTGAAATTCTCTATTTTTTGAGACAAGATCTCTCCCTGACCTGGAGCTCACTGATTCAACAACCAGAGCAGCTGGCCAGGGATCCTTGTGCCTCTGCCTCCTCGGCACTGGGATTGCAGGTACCTGCTGCCCTCCTTGGCTTTATGTGGGCCCTGGAGGTCAACGTCAAGTCTTTGTGCTTTACCAACTGAGCTGTCTCCCCAGGACCCAACCCCTTTCTTCTGAAGGCAAAGTCTCATGTAGCCAAGGCTAGCTTCTGGCTCTTAATCCTCCTGCTTCTATAGCTCAAATTCTGGGATTATAGGCACCTACCCTCCTGTTCAGATCCTTAATCTGACTTAAAGGTTTCACACAATTCCTATCAAAATCATGACAAGGAGGTCTGGGGTGATGGTTCAGAGGACAAAGCACTTGCCACACCAGTCGTGACTGGAGATGGACTCTACAGCACCCATGAGAAGCCGGATACAGTAGTGTGTACCTGTAATCCCGAATGTCTACCTTGAGGGGAAAACAGAGTCAGGAGACTGCCTGGATCGCCACACCAGTCATGACTGGAGATGGACTCTACAGCACCCATGAGAAGCCGGATACAGTAATGTGTACCTGTAATCCTGTATGTCTACCTTGAGGGGAAAACAGTCAGGAGACTGCCTGGATCGCCACACCAGTCATGACTGGAGACGGACTCTACAGCACCCATGAGAAGCCGGATACAGTAGTGTGTACCTTGAGGGGAAAACAGAGTCAGGAGACTGCATGGGAGCTTGTGGGTCAGTTAGCCTGGTGTACATAGCAGGGAACAAGAAATCCTGCTCAAACAAAGTGGAAGGCGAGAATGGACAACAAAGGTTGTCTCCTAACCTCCACATGCAAACTGATCTTTGAATTCACAACCCCCCCCCCCCCACTCACCAGCTTTCACACGCACACTCTACACCAGTGGTTCTCAACCTTCCTAATGCTTCGACCCTTTGATACAGTTCTTCATGGTGTGGCAACCCCCCAGTCATAAAATTATTTTCGTTGCTACTTCATAACTGTAATTTTGCTACTGTTAAGAATCATAATGTATATATCTGAATATGCGATTTCTGTGAAAGAGCCATTAGCACTCCAAAGGGGTCATGCCCCATAGGCTGGGAACTACCACTCTACATACACATATACCACACACACATAATTAAAAACAAAAACAAAAATAACAACAAAACAAATCACATCGAAGCTTTGGTGGGCATAGATGACATTATTACAAAATCTACACTGAGAAATGGTGAGACAGTGAAGCTGGTTTCTAAGAACACTGTACGATATGAGAAGAATCGCACACACGTGACCTCAGGGCCAGCCAGATGCTAGTGATGTGAGTGATCCAGAGTGTGGTGTTGGCAGCAGAGGGGCACACGCAGAACCCAACGAAGAAAAGGCCAGAACGCAGCCCCATTAACACAACCAAACCCATTTTTGAGAAACATTGTTCCCGTTGAAGTGTGAAGTCCACAGCAAAGCTGGGCAGACAGTGAAACGCTCCTCCTCCACCACAAACTCCTGTTTGCACGAGGGTCTAGAGCTCGGGGTTGTAAGGGGATCCCCCAGCTTCCAGGGCTCCTGATATGTCAGGGGATAGTTAGTCAGTTTTTATGCTAAGGCTTCCTAGGGATCCTGGCCTGCAGTGTGCTACGCCCAATGTCTTCTGTGTCGTATTTCATCTCTTGACAGGGTGAGGACTATGAGGTGTGAAGAAATGTTGATGGAACCGAGTTTCTACAAGTCAAAAATGTACTCAAGATAAAAGTAGATTCGGTTTTTCACAACTTCCAATTCTCGTTGTCTGTGCTGTCTGCTAACCTGCCCTTCCCCTGCCCACACCCTTGTTTTCTGTCCTCGGTATGTGGGAGACAAGGGCTATGGGCAAGTGTTTATAAAAATGGACAAGTGAAGAGGGCTTAGGAATGGAGGTCTGAGCTGGAGTTCAACAGCATAGGGTGAAAATGAAGCAGCCAGGAAGCTGTGTCCCCGCGTGAGGAGCAGGGGTTTCTGGGATGGACACCCACTCATCACGGGAGAGCAAGAGCATCACTGGGACACAGTCTCGGCAGAGGGAAGTGGCTCCGACGGCCGTGGCCTGAGGGACTGCTCCAGACTGCCACATGCCTGGGAGTTAATACAGTGACACACAGAGTGTGCCTGATGAGTGGCAGGTGGCGGGGGTCTGACACTTGTTTGCTCTGGGCTGATGCATTTTCAGTTCTGTTTTCTCTTTTGTCTTTGCTGACATCTGTTTTCTCTCTGTGAACGCTATCACAAAACTCATAACTGTTTGGATCATGACTCTAAGTGACAATAAAGGGTCAATGGCTGATAGATCTTCATCCCAGAAGTGTGCACATCCCTTGATGTGGGCTCTGTGTGCTTTCGCCACATAAGCAGCAAGCTCTGTGAGCGCCCAGGGATCTATCGTCATGGAGACTTTTAAAGCCGTTAGTCATAATTACTGACCTCTATGAGCGGGGAGCCCTTGCTTGCCAGCCATCTCCTGATGTGTATTTCCATTCGAGAGCTCTGGAAGGAGCTGCGGCTTGTCCCACCGGGCGACCATTGAGCATCTTGGTCAGAGCACTTCCTGCCTCGGGCTGCTAAGACTTCCCCTCCTGTCCTACTCATCAGATGTGGCTGTCAGTGGTTTGCCTCGGCAGGACGCTGCTTGACAAGGTCCTTGTTTCTAAGCATCTGTCCCCATGTCACTGAAGACAACGTAAGATGGTAGCATGGTGGTGGTGTTCCCAGGGGTCAGCGTGCATCAGGTTCACAGACAAAAGTCTCCATTCACCTTGACTACTACAAGGAGAATAGAACCACTTCAGAATAGTGTGGACCAAAGACAGAACTTTCTACTTGTTAATGGTTATTTGATGGATTGATTTTTGAGACAGGATCTCACTATGTAGTCCAGGCTGGCCTTGAATTCAGAGATTCTACTGCCTCTGCCTCCAGAGTGTTGAGATTAAAGGTATACACCACCATACTTGGCTTATCCATTGATTTATTTTTATTTTATGTGTATGGATGTTTTACCTGCAGGTATATCTGTGCATGTTCACCACAGGCATGCAGTACCTGCATAGACCAAAAGAGGGCATCAGATCCCCAGGAACTGGAGTTACTGACAGTTGTGAGCTGCCATATGGGTGCTAGGAATTGAACCTGGGTCCTCTGAAAGAGCAACAAATGATCTTAACTGCTCAGCCATCTCTTTAGCCTGCAAAGATACAACTTCTAAAGCTCTACCCTTAATGCCTTGGAAACTTTCTCAAATATTCACTACCAGCTGGGACCAAATGTTTAAACAAATGGACCTGTAGGGAACATTTTATATTCAAACCACAAGATTTATAAATATTTTCAAAGACCTGTATCTAAAGAGCTGAAGGGTTTTGCAGTGGTCAGTGGTAACTGCAGAGACCCATATCTGGTCAAAATATAGATAATAAATGACTGTGGAATGCTCAGACATACACAGAACATCTATAACATCCACAAAAGGCTTGTAGAACGTAGTGGAAAAGGGAGTGGAGAGAACATGAGAACCAAGGAAGGAGGAGTGCTGTGGGATGCTCACTCACTGGAATAATGACATGGCTATTTCAGGAAGGAAGGAGGAGTGCTGAGGAATGCTCATTCACTGGAATAATGACGTGGCTGTTTTCATAGCAGCTGTGATCACAGCACAAGATCCACACAAGACTGGGCCTGTCATGGAGAGGAGAGCCACTCATGGGGTTCCGGCCCTCTCCAAGGATTCATCTGTAGATGGTGGTTGGTGGGGAGACAGTTCCTCCATTGGTATAGCCACTGACAGGGTGAATATACTCCTATAAACAAATGTCCACCCATGCTTCTGTGAAAACAAAACCTTTGAAAATTTAAAAACTGTACTTTATGTGTAGCAATGCTGTTTACATAACTAAATAACACTCTAATAAAATGATTTGATATAGTTTTAAACAGACGAATAAAAGGGAAGAACTTCAGGTTACAAAACCTCTCTCCCCCACAAAAATTAAAATAACAAAACCAAACCCATTTTGTTTTTAAGTATGTCAGCACAACAAACGTATTCACTGACTAGTCATGTCTAATTCCTCTCGTACTTATGGCCGATGGAATTAAAAAACAAGCCTGACTTTCACATTCACTGTCTCAAAGGAATAACATACTCTGGATTCTTTTGGAATGCAAAAGGGTTCTTGTTACTCTAATACCTGGAAAGTTGAATTCTCATGTCCACCAGGAAAAAAGAAAAAAACTATGACAGAGTTGAAATGAGAAAAAAAAAGCTTTATATCCTTTTTCATGACCTGTGTCCTTTTGCCTACATTCTGTCCTTCCTTATTGGACACTTATTGAAACACACACACACACACACACACACACACACACACACGTACGTACACACACACACACACACACACACACACATACATCCATGCATGCACTCACACATATGAAAAAACAGGGCAATGGGAAATGGAAAGGGATTAATGAGAACTGAAGGAGGGTAAGAGAGGGTGACAGGAGGCAAATAGTGTTGAAACACATTGGGTATGTATATGAAAATGTCACAGTGAAATCCATTATTACATATAATTAATGGGTTACTAAACGTTAAAACAAAAAAAGTTAAAGGAAAATATGACAGTTGTGTATCATTGGATAACAAACAGTGATAGAGAGATAAGAATGACCAGCAACACCAAGTAAAAAGTAGAGAACTGTCAAGGACAGTGGTCCAAACAGGGAATTTTAAGAAGAGAGTCTTAAAAACCAATTGAAGCTGGAAGAAGAAAGAGGAGAAGCGTTGGATCTGGAGACACGCTGGCATAGACTGTTAAGTCTGAAAAGCAAAGGAGAAAAAATGAACAAAGAAGAAGCTCAAAGGTCTACGTGATGCTGTTAAGTGAAGCACTCCATGTGAATAAAGAGGATTCTAGAAGTGAGAGGAGAAAACAAAAGAAGAATATGTCATTATTTTGTTGAAAAACATTTATCCCAGAAAGTTCAGCAGGGCTGGTGAGATTGCCCAGTGGCTAGAGAGGCTGGCCATTGAGACTGATGACCTAAGTTGGATCCCCGGGACTCATATGATGGAAGGAAAGAAAAGACTCTCAAAGGTTGTTCTCACATCCACGTACTTGTAATGGCACATGAGCATATATGTATACACACAAATAAATAAATCCACATAAAAAAGAAGTTAAACTGTTTGTGTGGGTTCACATCCGGACACAGCAGAGTCAGCCTGAAAAACTCAAAGAGAAAATGTTGAAGGCAGCAAAAAAAGAATCATCAGTAGGAGTAACATCTGACTTCTTATTATGGAGGCGGGAAGGCGATGGAATGTCATATTCATTCAGAGTGCTGACAGGTTGTGAACTCAGAATTTTACAACCAGCCAAACTATCTGCTTTAGTTTCCACTTTGGTTGCTGTGATAAAATACCTTGCCAAAAATCAACAAGGGATAAAGGGCTTATTCTGCTTCATCGTTCAAGGTACAGTCCACCATGGTGTGGAAGTCAAGGAATTCGAAGCAGTTGGTCATATCACATCCTCAATCGAGAAGTCGAGTGATGACATCCTGGTGCTTCTCAGCTTCCCTTCACCACTTACACGGAACCAGGTGCCACACTGGGGGTGCGGCCACCCACAGTGGGTGAGGCTCCTCACTTAAAGGGATGAAATCAAGATAATCCGACACAAGCATGCTCAGGGGTCCATCTTCCAGGTGATTCTAGACTCACACATTTCTGTTGAAAAGGAAGGAGAAATGAAGACCTTTCCAGATGAAGATTGAGACACTTCAGTCTCAGAAGGGAAGAACTTGAGATGGTCCCTAGGATCCACACGGAGAAACAAGCAACAGCCATTACCTGGGTGGTTCTAGAAGACGCCATGTCAACCAAGTGTGCTATTCCTGCACTCTGAAAGGCTCAGGAAGGAGGATGTCTATGAGTTTGAGGTCGGCCTGGGCTACACAGGGAGTTTAAGGCCAACCTAACCTATTCATAACAACAATAGCAACAACAACAATAAACAGCATAAACACACACATTTAAATTATTTTCTTCTCCTAGATGATTTTATTTATTTTTAGTTGGTTTTATTGTATGGGGAATTGAACCCAGAGCCTTGTACATGCTAGGCAAATGCTCTACCACTGAGCTATAATCCCCCCCCTCCCCCGCCGAGTCCTCTTAACCAATTTGAAATGAGAGAGTCATGGAACAATAATTGTACGAGGGAGTTAATAGGCTCACTATTATGGCTTGAATCTAAAATGTTCCCCAGAGGTCATGTGCTAAAGGCTTGGTTGCCTCTAAATGGTAAAAATCTGAAGACCTTCTCCCTGAGATCCAAGAATCAGGCAATGTGCTGGCTCTTGCAACTTCTTTTAAAAATTTGCTGGATGTTCTAAGAAACAGAATAAAAGGAATCCAGATTGCAAAACAAGAATAAAACTGACATTCTTTACAAATGGTGTAGGAAATGCTAAAGAACACACATGCACACACACATACACACACATACACAGACTGATAGACATGTACACATACGCACAAACACATACAGACAGACACAAATACACAGACATAAACACAAACATACACATTCAGACAGAGACATGCACACACATCCAAGCAAACATACTCACACAGACACAGACACACACATACATATAAACATAGACATGCGCGCGTGCGCACACACACACACACACACACGAACACACAAATACGAACATAAACATATAGATAGAGACATGCACACAAACAAACATACATACAAACATTTACACACAGCCACATGCACACACCCATGTGTGGGCACACACAGACATACACATGCATGCACGTACACATGGAATCAGTAAGTAGACATGACAAGGTTGTGGGATGCCAGACAGTCTTAGTTACTTCTCTTATTGTGACAAAATACTTACAGAAGCAACTTAGAGGGGAGGGAAAAGGATTTATTTATTTTTTATTTTTTTACTTTTTGTTTTTTTGAGACAGGGTTTCTCTGTGTAGTTTTGGCTGTCCTGGATCTCGCTCTGTAGACCAGGCTGGCCTTGAACTAACAGAGATCCGCCTGGCTCTGCCTCCCGAGTTCTGGGATTAAAGGTACGTGCCCCTGCTGCCTGGCTGAAAAAGGATTTGTTTTGCTGTATAATTTTATAACAATGGGGAGGGGTGGTGGGGCAGAATTCATAGCTTGGCACCCAAGAAGCAGGGAAAGAGGGATGCTGGCACTTGGCTGGGTTCTTCCATGCCTCCTTTATCCCCCTGGGCCCCCCAACCCATGAGACAGTGCCACCGTATTCTGGGTGGGCCTTCCCTCTGGAAGTGCCCCTCCCCCATCTGTTACATGACTGTGAATCCAGCCAAAGTGACGATCAAGACTGACTACCACCAAGATTAAACATCAAGTCATGAAAAGCAATTGTATTTCTGCTTATCATGAACAATCTGAGAAGAACACAGCACCCTCCCACAATAGCATCAAAAAGGATAAAATACCAGAGAAGAAATTCATCCAAAGAAGTCAAGAACTGCACACTGGAAACTATAAAACCTCTCGGAAGATGTCAGTGAAGGTGAGCTTGGACACACACCTCCACTGTACAGGGCGATCGACTGGGAACATATCAGACATTTAAATGGAAGAGCTAACCCTAAGAAAGTAAAGCTTCCAGAAGACAGCAGAGCGGGAAATCTGGGCGACGTGGTGTTGACAGAGATCTCTTAGATGCTACCAAACACACAGCCTGTAAAGGAGGAGCAGCAGACAATCTGGACTCATCAAAAATGAAAAACTTCTGTGTTTGAAATAAAATCATTGAGGAGCTGAAAAGGCAGACAGTAGATTTGGGAAAAAATTGGAAAAAAAAAACCAAACAGGCTATTCAAAAGAAATGGAAAGTGAAGGGCTTTAGGAGCCAGGCAGAGTCACCATGCGGTTATGGAGGTTAGGAACGGGGAAGGCTGGCATCCCATCTCAGCTTAGCCTTTCCGACAGTTTGCTTCAAGGAACAATTTTCTGAGTCTGGGGACTCATCACGGCTGTGGGATCAAGGTGCTGCCAGGAGACTGTGGCTAGAATTAAACCCCACAAATGACAACCATGACTCCTGTAATGCCACACCCCATGAGCTCGTTCAGTAGCAGTGCACACCACGTGCCTGGTGGCTTCTTGTGCATATTCAATATTCAAGGGGTTATTTATCACCAATCACTAACCGCTTACCGAGACGCCCAAAACAAAGCTAAGGTACAAGCCCTTCCATTTTAACTCTTGGATCATTATGTGAAGAAAAACAAGACTTTCCGAGTGTTAGCCAATGGAACACTTATTTTAGTGGTCGAAGGTAATGTGACGGGAAGAGCTGAAAATCCCCGAGGGCCAGAATTTGATTTCACGGCTGTGCTTTAGTCCAAATGTGCACCTGGCTGGGAGGCTGGGGAGGTGGCTAACACAGCCACAGCATGTTTTATTCATGTGCTCATTTCCCCCGAAGTCATCTTCGTTATTTAATATTAGTTAGGCAGAATAAGAAGTTCAAGTGTGACACTTTCACACCAGCGTGGGGGTGGTCGTTAACCATATTTACCTCCCATTGCTGTTTCTGCTTCCTCCTCCCTACCAGGCCTTCTACGTCCATGTCCAGCCCCTACCCCTAGATTCTGCACATAAAGGAAAAGATGATATTTGTCTTCCTGAGCCTGGCTCAGTTCCCTTGACATAGGGAAGTGGATGTGGTTTCCTTTTCCTTTAAGGTTGACTATAACTCAGTGTGTATCTCTACCACATCTTCTTTATCTATCCATGCTTCGATGGGTACCTCGGCTGGATCTACTCTGAGACTATTGTCAACAGTGCCATAGTAAACATAGGTGACCTTTGGGTGTGTATGCAGGAATAGAAAGGCTGGGTTATATGGAAGTTGTCGTTCTGGCTGGGATGAGATGCACCTTGTGGTTTCATTTGTACTCTCCTAATGGAGATCAATTTGAATTCTTTCCATCTCATTGTTTCCATGAATGAACTTATTTCCATTATGTCAAAGACCGTGCTAAATCTCCAGTCTCCAGGAGGTCTGAGGCATTTCTGTTGTGACTTGTAGCGTTTGCCGGTGGATAAGCTGTTCCTAAGAAACGAGGGGATGGCCAAGCCACAGGGCGCAGAGGCTCAGACAGACAAACCGGTGAGTGTTTCACCTTCCGGCAAGTGCTCTGGGGAGTATGCGGGAAGACCTGTAACCACATGTTGGGTCTTCTTCACAGGGCTGATGAGGGGACCACCTAGGGTCGGGGATTCCCAGGTAAAATAGGACTGAACTCTGTGAGTGTAGCCAGGAGTGGCCTCAAAACTCAGAGGGAGAAGTCCAGCTGAGCACCTGGCCCTGGCTCCGGAAGTCCTCATCCCTGTCCAGTTCGCAAGGTGGGGCCACTCTGCAAGAGGCTGAAAGAACAGTTGTATTCCACTCTGTGGGTCGGGAGCTCTGTCTTAGCCCGCATAGGCAGCTGTCACAGAACCTCACAATCTGGGCACCTCGATTCTTCAAGCCAAGTGGATTCTGAAAGTCTGGGGTCAGGGGCCAGCGCAGGCGGGCTCTGGTGAGGACCCGCTTCCAGCAAGTAGGTGGCATCTTCTTGCTGGGTTTTCACAAGGGGGAAAGGAACTTGGAGTTCTTTGTGTACTTTTTGATAAGGATACTAGTCATGATGGAGTACCTTCCAAGAGATGCACTCCCAATAGTCCTTGCCTTCGGGGCGAGTTTTGGGCAGCACACAGTGTTGGATCTAAAACAGCTGCCTTTTGTGTGATAGAGACAGAGGCACATAGAAAGATGGTTTGATGGAGGGAGAAGGAGGAAGGGAGGGGATGGAGCGAGGGAGGGAGGGAGGGAGGGAGGGAGGGAGGATGATACCCTTCTTCAATTCACTGCTAATCAATCACCTTGTCGGGAAACTTGCCTTCCTTGCCTTCAGGGGGAAGCAGTAACTTGTTGACACTGGACGGACCCTGTGCCCCACCTCCATGGGTGTGTTGGCTGAGGAGCCAGGGGCATTCCACAGGCCCTGAGACTGCTCTTTGTTCTACCTGGGTGTTACAGACGCCCTGGGGCTTAGCCCTGGGGATGGGCAGTAGGTCTCTCGCTCGGCTCTCTCTTTTTGCTGCGGTCCTGGTTGTCTGCACACACTTACACACTGCCTTCTGCCCTTCTCCCTTGTCACACTTACTCTCTGTTACTGTGTGTCCCTCCGTCTAGGCGCCTGTCGGTCTCATCTCTTTATCTCCCTCCTGCCTCTGTCTCTGTCTTGTTCTCTGCCTCAGTCCCTCTTGACTCCCTCAGTTTCTGGGCCTTCACTGTCTTTGCGCCTGACCTCCCTCCATCTTTCCTAAGTGCGGTGAGCACTGGTAAGAGGACTATGCTGTGCTGCCACGGTGGGTGAGCAGGTAGCCATAGGGCAGGGCACTGGTGCCACCCAGGGTCCTCGGGCCTTTGTATCTTCTCCTACACTAAACGAGGGTGGATTTGCAATTTCAAATTGCCTTCCTTCAGCTCTCTTCTGGCCCATGGCCACCAGCCACGCTTAGAGCCCTGGCTCGCTCCTTGAGTGCAGACTCTCCCCTAGGACAGCTTGTCAGTAGGTTCGGCCCGTTCCAACCCTGTTCCCTCCCCATGCTCCCCATATCGCCTTCTGGGTCTGTCAAAAGAGGAGCAGCTCCTCTGGAGCACTCTCTCAAGGCCTCCAGCTGGGTGGACGGGGCCCACCCACATAGCGGAGGGTCATCAGCTTGCTGAGTGAAATGTTCGTTTTTTTTAATCTAAAACATGCTGGCTCAGCAACTTCCGGACCAGCGTCTAACTGAACATCTGGGTGCCACAGCTGGCCAAAGCACATGTACTTGACAATCACAGGCATGGTTTGGAACACTGTTAAAATGGAAGTCTTTGTCGAAGAGGCAGGTGGCCACAGGCTCAGTGCCCTTGCGTACCTACCTGGGAACCAATGAGAACGGAAGCTGCTGCTCCCAGCAGAGCCATGAAGCCACAGCTGGCTTTGGAGGAGGCTCAGGAGTTGCTTCCCGTATAGTGGTCTTCCTGGAGAATCTCCCGGGCCCCAGAGCTTCAGCGTGAAGACGTCGGCATGGAGATTGGAAACTGCCCAGCACAAGGTCTGCCCTCTTGCTTTTTTGACACCTGGGCCTAAGGACCAGGGGCTGGTTGTTTTTGGAGTTACAGAATCAGGAGACAGGCTCCGCTTCCCCTGTTACCAGAGGAACAGTGACTCTGCCCCTTCCTGGACTGCTCAGGACAGACCCTTACCTCCCCCTTGAGTTCTGGTTCTTTCTCAGGTCAGGCCCACCAGCCCCTGCTCTCAGTCAGGTTGTCCTTGCTTTCCCCTCTGTCCTTTTTATGCCGTCTGCCATGAATATGTATGCCCTGCCTGGTCAAAGCTGCCTGTGGAGGGGGTGTCTGGGTGTGAAGGACCAATTGTAATTGTAGGACAAACACACAGACACAGATACACTAGACTCCCCCTCCCTGAGGCAAACGCACACATAGCTCATGAGCATGACATAGATACACATACACACAGACACAGACACACATACTACATCACTACATATGCACATAAGACATAGATCACACACACAACATACATACACAACACATAGACACACAGACAGACACAGACACACACACTACATCACTACATATGCACTTAAGACATAGATCACAGACACACAACATACATACACAACATATAGACGCACAGACACAGACACACACACTACTTCATTACATATGCACATAAGACATAGATCTCACACACACACACACACACACACACACACACACACACATACACAGGACATACATACACAACACACAGACACATGCACAGTCTGTCCGCTTGTTTTCGTGTTTCTTCTTGGTTCTAGCTCAAGAGGTGGTCGGTGAAGGTGTGCTTATTGCCCACGGGGCAACTACAGTACCATCTGGAGCACATGAGACTTTGGTGTCAGGAGGCATTGCAGTAGTTCCGCGCGCCTCCACAGCTGTGGCATCAGAAATTTAAAATCCTGGCTTGCCAGGCATCACACTTTCACTTAACGCATTAAAAATGAAGCACACGTACCACAGTATCTCTCTTTGAAATCGTAAGGACTTTATTTTGGCACAAAGGAACTTGATTTTCTTAGTTACATCCTTGCACGTCCCGGGATAAGGATGCAGACACAAATCCACAGCTAATAATAGACACGGTGGCACTAAGTTCACAGAGCACAGGGGAAAATCCTTAGTGTTCATTCAACTGAGACAGGACAAGACGGGTAGTGGACACAGCTGCGGGGCAGCTGGCTCCAGCAGGACGCTTGATTAGTCTCTGAGCGACAAGCAGTGTGCTGGAAAGAAATACAAACCAATATGATTAAAAATGTTTGTTTTTGGACTCAGCATTCCTAAAAATGTTGAGGAGTCAATGAGATTTTATTTAGATACTCACTTATATTTAGTATAAAAAGTGAAAAATGAATTTTAAAAGATAATTTTATTTTTTAAGACAAGGTGTTGGAATGTATCCCAGGCTGGCCCTCAACTCACAGCATTGCTCCTGCCTCAGTTTTTCCTGGGATTATAGACGTGCTCCAGTTTAAACTGAGAAGTTTTACAAACAGGAAAGAGCAGCCCTGCTGGTCCTCAAATGGAGACACTACAGAGCTCCACCAGGGAGAAGGTGGAAACAGAGGCAAGGGAGTCCTCGGGATGGTGATGAGAATGTCTCTGCTGTGCTCTGTCTTCTGAAAGTTTGGGGCACTGCAAGAGTTCCTGGGGATCTTGGGTCCAAAGAAGGGCTCTTGATACAATAGCTGAGTAATGCGTAAGGACTGTTCAGGTGGGGACATCACCCATGAGGTGGCCTTGAGGGTGAAGTCTCAGGTGGAGAAATAGTTAGGACTCATCCTATGGGGTGTGTGGAGTCCAAGCTGGAGGAGCGAAGAAGGAAGGGGAAGAGATCCAAAGCCAGCCGCAGGAGAACTGTTGGGGGTGCTGGGGAGCTGCTGAGGGTAGTGGGGAGCTGCTGAGGGTAGTGGGGAGCTGCTGGGGGTAGTGGGGAGCTGCTGGGGTGGTGGAGAGCTGTTGGGGGTGCTGGGGAGCTGCTGAGGGTAGTAGGGAGCTGTTGGGGGTAGTGGGGAGCTGCTGAGGGTAGTGGGGAGCTGTTGGAGGTAGTGGGGAGCTGCTGAGGGTAGTGGGGAGCTGTTGGGGGTAGTGGGGAGCTGCTGGGGGTAGTGGGGAGCTGTTGGGGGTAGTGGGGAGCTGCTGGGGGTGCTGAGGAGCTGCTGGGGTGCTGGGGAACAGCTGGGGTGGTGGAGTGCTGTTGGGGGTGGTGGGGAGCTGCTGGAGGTTACTGGGAGCTGCTGTGGGTACTGGGGAGCTATAGGGGTGCTGAGGAGCTGCTGAAGGGTTACAGGGAGCTGCTGGGGGTAATGGGGAGCTGCTGGGGGTGGTGGGGAGCTGCTGGGGGTGGTAGGGAGCTGCTGGGGGTGCTGGGGAGCTCCTGAAGGCAGCCACACCAGCATGTTCCCTAACCTCTGCAGTGGCCAGCTGTAGATATACCCCATAAGGATTGTGCTCAGCTGGTGAGCTTGGACACTCTGCTCTCCTCTAGGGGTGGCTGTGTACTGGACTCTGGCTTCCAGGAAAACAAGACTAACATTCTTCCATGGGGAGAAGACCCATCCTCCTTGCCGGAGGAATCCAGAGCACCACCTGACCACACATGTGACAGTTATCCAGTCTCCCAGAAACTCCCAACAGAAAGAAACCTGCGTGTGTGGGAAGGGCTAGAGAAGGGACCAGGACTCCCAGCCACTTCCTCCTCTCTCTGTCCTTCCTCTTCTGGGAAGGCTGAACTGCCAGCTCCTCCCCACCACTGACGGCAAATGAAAGATACTGCAAAGGTTGTCCAGATGTCCATGGGTGGGTCTGATGGACACACGTCCTGACATTTCCTAGAAAAATTCCAGTAAATAAGAACAATGGAGACTATCACATACATGACTGATTCCTTGGAGCAAATGCTGTCCTGCTTAGAACCTTGTTGATAAATGAGATCCACCCTGCAGGGTGTGGGAAAAGGTTTGGCCTCTCTCTATGAACCACATCTATTGTTCTTCTCCCGAGGATTCTTTGTTCACTCCTGTTCCTTCCAGGCTGGGGCTCCTTCCTGGCTCCAACAGGAGGACCCAGCGGGTGTCTAAGAGTGGAAGGGAAGGAGGCCTAGCGTACCAGAGCAAGGAAAGGCCTCAGTTTAGGGATGAGGTCCTGGCACTGAACAGTTTTTCAGGTAAGAGAGAGGGGCATCTGCAGATATCCTGGACCTGACTGCATCACACCAAACTGTCCCAGTTACTGAGTGTGTTTAGTTCATTTATCCATCCAACAAATGGGGCGGTATTCGGACTCTAGCGGCTGTGGCAGAATGTAGAGAATGGAGGGACACCCGTGAGAGTGTACAGCGTGGGGCTGCCTAGTGTGCGTCTTCACCACAAGCATCCTGCTGTAGCATCCGTGTATCTGTGCTCAGCATCCCAGGCCTGGACTGAGCATCTAGGTTCAGCATGTCCGATTGAGCATCCCTACGTGGGATAAAGAGCACTCCAGATCTAAAAACCCCAACAGAACACCATGCCTACTGATTGTGTGGACCAACAGAGCTTCTGCGAGACCTGGCCTTCTGGCCTGTCCTCTGCCGCCCCCTGCCGGCAATGCGCCATACTGCTGGCTCTCAGCTCTCCTCAAGGGAGCTGAGGGTGTAGCGCCCTGAAACTCAAAGAGCATTGTTAAAGTTTCATTCTGTTGCTGCGATAAAGTACCTGACCAAAGCAACTTGGGGCGGAAAGGTTTTATCTGGCTTATGTTTCCAGGTCACAATCCAACACTAAGTCAGGGCAGGACCTTAAGCACAGACCATGGAGGAACGCTGCCCTGCTTAGGGATGGTGGCACCCACAGTGGTCTAGGCTCTCAAACATCATTCATCAATTCTGCAGTTGAGGTTCTTCCTTCTCAAGTGACTCTAGGTTGTGTCAAGTTGACAACAAACACTAGCCAACGCAGACAGTTTTTCTTCAAGAGGGCGGTGCTTCTGTGGAGTGAAACTAGATGGTCTCACAGATTTCTCAAGTGTGATCCCCTACCATCTATGGCGCTTCTTGATGCTTGGCCGAGGAGTCCAGAGGTCAGAGCTGGAAGGGCCCAGCAACCATGGAGGACCCACATTCCCCTGCCCACATCCTCATATAGGAGACACAGGCCACAGAAAAGCTTGGTAATATTTAGGGAGAACTGGGGTGCAAGGTGAGACATGAAACCTGCTTCTCTTGACTCTTAACCCATGACCTTCCCCATCACCCTGAGTCCTTAAGGAGTTCCTGGGGGCAGCCTGGTGCTTCCCCTCGAAACTCTAGACAAGGATCATGAGCTTTTCTGTCCCTGTGAACTCAGCTATGACCCTCTTATTAAGGTTGCTCTGAACTCTTTAGACCACCACAAACACAGAGCCTGGAGCTGAGATAAGCCGGCTTGGAGGAGGGTGGGGTCTGGTGATTCCAGCACCTTCTCTCCTAACAGGGTGTTTTGGTTTGTTAATTTGGGTACTGGGCCTTCCCGAGGTTCTCAGGGGCCTGGAACCTTGAATCAGTCTTAGAGGGTTTCTTCTGCAACCCGCCACCCCAGAAGTGACCAGGCTGGGCCCAAGTGCATTAACTCTGGCCAAAATTCAGAAGGCAAGACATGCGATGATTGACAGTTGACAGATGTGTTCCCCAGAGCAGAAGAGGAGGGAAGAAATGGCTGGAGCATGCTTCATCCACTGGAGAACATGGCCTTCACATTTCAGGCAGAGTGGAGGCGGTGGACCACTGGAGAGCTGAACTCTAGGTGCAGGCCATCAGGAGGGAGCTGTGATCTGGGGCCAGGTGACATGGGCTTCCGTCCTGGTGAACCATGGGAGGTGAACAGTGGTGTTGAGGAAAGAAAGCAGGTGAAATGGGCCAGCACAGGCCTATGCAGGCATTCCGGGGGCAGGGGTAAGGGCAAGAAGAGGGCTGTGATGGTGGGGGGCGACAGTGCCTCAGGACTACCAGGATTGGTACCTGGCGGTGGTCCCAGTTCAGGGAATGAGGAGGAAGGCGCCTCTGGTAAGCACCCTGTATTGTCAGGGACCTTTGACTCCTGTGCTCACAGCAGCAGGATGCAGCTGTGATTAACTGCTCCCTTCCCAGAATAAAGAGGACAACTGAGGCACACAGAGGGAGGGACAAGGAGAGGTCAAACTGTGTTTCACATCTAGTGGCATGATTTCTCTCTGGGAAGGAATGGCCACCTTTAGGGAAGTAATGGAGAGGGCACAAAGAACAGCTCCAGAGTCCATGAGCTGGGAGAAGAGAGCTAAGGACTGGCCAGACAGATCCGTGCAGCGCAGGGCTTCTGTGCCTGGCAGGGCCAAGAGTTCAAGACGAGAGCAGAGCCCAGACCTAGACTGTGAACGCTTGAGTTATTTTTGTTTTAATTTGCATATTCGTACACCTACATAGATCGCATGTCAGTTGAAGACATAGATGGTCATGTAGCGCCTCCTCCTCTCTCTTCCCCCTTTTGATCCCAGGATAACTTATGTCACAGGCATCGTGGATGTCCTTTCAATTTTTCTACTCACCGTTTTCTAGTGTCTGACTCCCCCAACCCCGGCTGTCCCTGGAAGAAATCCCTGTCCACCCTGGGTTCCCCCGACTCATCACTCTTGAATATGGCAGTGGTTGACCACGCCTCTTCCTGTTACAGGGTGTTCATTTTGCTCCCGGTATTTGACTGATGAACAATGTGCCTTTATCTGCTGTTACTGTGACATCTTTGTGACAGTTCCCAAGATATATGTTAAGATGTACGAGCATTAAAATTTAAAATGCATAGCTGTCATGCTTTCTGAAAGGGTTCTCTGTTGCTCGCGTTCCCACCGGCAGCAAGTGACATCGCCACTTTCCTTGGCTTGTCAGTCAGGGGAGGTTCACTGTTTTTTAGTTTGAGTCTTAAGAAGCACGTGCCTTCTTCTTTCTTTCTTTCTTTCTTTCTTTCTTTCTTTCTTTCTTTCTTTCTTTCTTTCCTCCCTTCTTTCCTTCCTTTGTTAATTTTGAGTGTCTATTGCGGGCCTCTCAGCTGTTCAGAATTGCTCTTCTGTAAGTTTCTTTCTTCTTTTTCTTCGCTTTTACTTCTTTTCTTAATAATTTGATAGAGGCTTTAATATGCCGGCATTAACTCTTTGACGCATCCCCACAAATACTTGTTCCAGACTTACCATTTGTTAATTTATCTTTAGCCCTGTGAGAATCCACTACCATGTTGTTAACATGTTATTTAGGAATTAGTGATTCTAGACCCTCAGTGTCCTTGTTTGCTCCCTGTTACTGTGATGAGTAATGGGTTAAAAGCCACCTGGGAAGGAAAGGGTTTATTTGGTTTCTGTGTTCTGATCACACTCCACCATTGGCAAAGCCAAGGCAGGAACTCCAGGTGAGAACCCGGGGTGGGAACTCCAGGTGAGAACCCGGGGCGGGAACTCCAGGTGAGAACCCGGGGCGGGAACTCCAGGTGAGAACCCGGGGCGGGAACTCCAGGTGAGAACCCGGGGCGGGAACTCCAGGTGAGAACCCAGGGAGGGAACTCCAGGTGAGAACCCGAGGTGGGAACTCCAGGTGAGAACCCAGGGAGGGAACTCCAGGTGAGAACCCGAGGCGGGAACTCCAGGTGAGAACCCGAGGCGGGAACTCCAGGTGAGAACCCGAGGCGGGAACTCCAGGTGAGAACCCAGGGAGGGAACTCCAGGTGAGAACCCAGGGAGGGAACTCCGAGTGAGAACCCGAGGCAGGAACTCCATGTGAGAACCCAGGGAGGGAACTCCAGGTGAGAACCCAGGGAGGGAACTCCAGGTGAGAACCCGAGGCGGGAACTCCAGGTGAGAACCCAGGGAGGGAACTCCGAGTGAGAACCCGAGGCAGGAACTCCATGTGAGAACCCAGGGAGGGAACTCCAGGTGAGAACCCGAGGCGGGAACTCCAGGTGAGAACCCGAGGCGGGAACTCCAGGTGAGAACCTGGGGCGGGAACTCCAGGTGAGAACCCAGGGAGGGAACTCCGAGTGAGAACCTGAGGCAGGAACTCCATGTGAGAACCCAGGAAGGGAACTCCAGGTGAGAACTGGAGGCAGGGAACTTCAGGTGAGAACATGGGGCGGGAACTCCAGGTGAGAACCCAGGGAGGGAACTCCAGGTGAGAACCTGAGGTGGGAACTCCAGATGAGAACCCGGGGCGGGAACTCCAGGTGAGAACCCAGGGAGGGAACTCCAGGTGAGAACTGGAGGCAGGGAACTTCAGGTGAGAACCTGGGGCGGGAACTCCAGGTGAGAACCCGAGGCAGGAACTCCATGTGAGAACCCAGGGAGGGAACTCCAGGTGAGAACCCGAGGCAGGAACTCCATGTGAGAACCCAGGGAGGGAACTCCAGGTGAGAACCTGAGGTGGGAACTCCAGATGAGAACCCGGGGCGGGAACTCCAGGTGAGAACCCGAGGCAGGAACTCCATGTGAGAACCCAGGGAGGGAACTCCAGGTGAGAACCCGAGGTGGGAACTCCAGATGAGAACCCGGGGCGGGAACTCCAGGTGAGAACTGGAGGCAGGGAACTTCAGGTGAGAACCTGGGGCGGGAACTCCAGGTGAGAACCTGGAGGCAGGAACTCCAGGTGAGAACCCGAGGCAGGAACTGAAGCAGAGACCGTGGGGGAGTGCTGCTCTCCGGTTTCCTCCCCATGACTTGCTGTGCTTTCTTTGATATACCACCCAGGACCAGCTGCTCAGGGGTGACATCACCCACAGTGGGCTGGGCCCTCCCACATCAATCATTAATCAAGAAATGCCACATAGACTTGTCTATAGACCATGTGATGGAGGCAAGCCTCAGTTAAGTGCCCTTCTTCCCAGATGACTCTAGCGTGCACCAAGTTGTCACAAGCTGACCCGCAAACCTAGGTGTGATGGCTAGTTTTTGTTGTCAACTTGACTGCATCTGGAATTAACTAAAACCCAAAAATGGAGGGCTTATCTGTGAGGAATTTTTGCTTAATTTGAAGTGGGAAGTTCTGCTTCTAATCTGGATCTCTGAGGTAGGAAGACACACCTTTAATTCAGGTCTCTTGAGCTGGGAAGATCCACCTCTAATCCGCCATGTCTTCTGCTGAAAGCCTGTATAAGGACATGGAAGAAGGAAGCTTTTGCTCTTTTCATGCTTGTTCTCGCTCTCATGGGCAAGTCCATCCTTCACTGGCTTTCGAGCCTACGTCTTTGAAATTCCAGCATACACTGAAGACCAGCTGAGACATCCCGCCTTGTGACTGAGCAAGTACTGAACTTTCTGTTCATAACCTGCCATTGTTGGATTAGCTGGACTGCAGATTGTAAGTTATTCTAATAAATCAATATCTATCTATCTGTCTGTCTGTCAGTCCATCTATCTATCTATCTATCTATCTATCTATCTATCTATCTATCTATCTATCTGTCTATCTATAGATTTAGAGAACCCTGACTGATACAAGAGGACATTGAAAGATTAAATAAAAGATATCTTTTATCCACTTGTCACACTGGTGATACAGAGTCACCAGAGTTCCGTCAATCAGAACTGAGAGTACTCTGAAGTCACAGCCAGAAAACTGATGTGGTAATTAGATTGCTCATAGACCTGAAAGAGACTTCATGACTTTTAAGCCACTGTGTGTGTGTGTGTGTGTGTGTGTGTGTGTGTGTGTGTGTGTGTGTGTGTGTGTAGTTCTAAGTGGAATAATAAATTTCTCCTTTTGACAAGGACAGCAATCATATTGTTTTGGAGGCCCCTCCCCTCTAAATAAGGTCACATTTTGAGGCCTTAGAAGTTAAGATTGTGACATAGGTATTTTAAGGGCACACAATCCATCACATAACAACAACACACTACACAATTTGATTATGCATCTTACTTATTTTCTGTACCCAACTCATTAGCACATAAGCCACATGAAAACGTTTTCTGCATGGTTTTAGGCTGTGTGATGTGGTGGAGGCACCAGAAATGGGAACCAGGACCCGGAGAGCTGAGAGACAGAGAAACTGATGCTGGAGGAACAGGAAGTAATAAGTTAATGTTGAAAGGATCCATTTAAGCTTGCATAGGAAATATTGTTACACAAAGTGGAATTTAGCTGGAGCAGATCTGTGGGAGGCACAGAGGTTCTGTGCCGCACATGAGCACTAGGGGAACCAGGGATGTTAAACACAGGGTTGTTCCTTCAAAGAGAGGGATGCATAACCTGTTGTCCACCTAGAAGGCTGGGAGGGGGCGCAGTTAATAGCCTGGTGACCTTTGCTCTACCCATGTAGCCAGAGACTCTTCTGGCTCTGGATCCTCCCCTGAGCCGTATTGTACATTTGTTTTTCTCAGTCAGTCCATCGATCCCATCTTTTATGGAATATGTCACATATAGTCAATCTATAGAACCTATCTCTCTGGAAGGTGTCACATGTACTTTATAGAGTTTTAATGTAGTCCCATCTGATCTTTAATTTAGTTTATTTTGTTTCTCAAAGAGATTTATGCATGCTTTATTGTACACACAGAATTGAGTTAATTATCTCCAGAAAAGTTTTCACCAAATTATGCTGTGCTTAAATATGCCTAAAATAAACTGCTCAGGGTCAGACTCCTGAAGTTTGAACCAACACAGGCTCCTGAGCTGTGCGGCATCAAACCGCCTTCTTGCCTCCCCTGGATTGTCACTCCCCTGGCTGTGAAGGTCACACAGCTCTCCAGCATGAGTAGTATACACTAAGCAGACTTGCTAGGAGCTGCATGACAGAAAAATGTGTACCTCTAACATAACCAGACTTTAGATTTGCTGAAAATATGTTCCTGAAGATTTGCTCACTAAGAATACTGCCAATTAGGCCCTCTCCCCATAACAAAAGGAGACAGTCAGACTCCCAGCTCCCCATTAGGACCATTCCCACGTCAATGAGCAAGCTTCCACAGGACAGCTCAAAGTGGGCAGCGCTGGGTCAGGGCTGCTATTAAGTCCTGTCTGTCATCACGTCCAGGTTCAGGAAGAGCATGATTCTGCCTGACAGGAACAGCTTGGTTAACAGCTGCCCAGGAAAAGGAGCCTTGATCTGTGTCAGGATAACTATGACAATATTTTACGTTGTAAATCTTACCCATTTATCCAAACAATCAGACCTCAGAATATCTGTCTCTGTGAAACATGTTTAATAGATCAAAGCATGACTTGAGGCTGTGAAACTCTATCAGCGGATGGGAGTTTCGGTTCAGGGCTGGATCCCTTTTGTGCATGAGGCAGATCCGGTTGTGCATGATTTTTAAAGAGTTTCCTTTCTTAAGCTCTAAGTGCTGGGTGAGTCTCACTGGGGAGGCACATCAATGCTACAACAAAACGGTAGCTTCCTGAACACAGAGGAGCCTTGTCGAGCGTTCATCCTCCTGCAGAACCAGGGTTGGCATCTGAGGCAATGTTACTTCTGTTATGGGTAAGATGACGGTAGTCCCCCGAAGTGAAGTGACCAAGGATGGTGAGGCGGATGCTCCATCCCTGAACCACAGCTGCCATCAGCAGGTTTTCTTCACTCTGGTCCCAGCGCGCTTTCTCTCCCTTCCCTGGAGATCCAGGCAGTTCTAGGAGACAGGCCTGGGAATGCGGGGCTCAGTTCTCGAGTGGAGTAGCCGTGTGGGCTCTGAGCACGACAGGGATTCCCTACTTTGCCCGTCCAGGAGAGAGACCTCACATCTAGAGATGATTTAATCTTAATGTATAGATATTAAACATGTAGCATGGTATTTTAAAAAAGGATTTATTTTGTGTGTATGAATGTTTTGTTTGCATGTATGTATATGTATTGAGTGTATGCCTGGTGCCCATGGAGGCCAGAAGAGGGCATTGAATTCCTTGGAACTGGAGTTACAGCTGGCTGTGAGCCACCACATGGGTGTTAGGAACTGAACCCTGGTCCTTTGCAAGAGTATTAAGCACTTTTAACTGCTGAGCCATCTCTCCAGCCCTGTGTGCTTTTTTTTTTTTTTAGAGCATATAGTACCCAAAGGAAAACAGAACTATCAGATCAAATTTGTTCAAAGAAATCCAGAATCCAAGTCCCCTTACATATCAAGCATCTCTGTCCATGGAAAGGCACCAGGGCTGTGATTTAATAGCCATTTTTCTCACTTATTATTCATCTGCTTTAAAAATAATTTGTTCAGCAGTCCTTGTAATGAGCCCTCCTGGGGATGTGCCCTGGGCTCTTGCTATTGACATGCCAATCTATAACCATGTCCCCACTGAAAACTTAACTACTCAGGGTTGTCATTATAGATAAGGCTGTGATAAGCAAATTATTATCTTCATGAAGATAACCTTTCCCTTTGGGAGGTCTGTTGACTTGTTAAGCAAAATGTCCAGGAATGAAATTACTGACAGTTCTTTTTACAGCTGTTTAAACATGACCAGAAAGTAATTTTCTCTAACTGCTTTTTAAGAACACCATTGATGGTAGAGTGTTTGCCTTCAATGTGTGAGACTGTGGGTTTGATTCTCAATACAGCAAAGAATAAACAAACAAACAAACAAACAAACAAATAAACAAAGCTACTGTAGTTAACGTATGAGAATACCAGTGTATTTGTCCTGATTTGCTTCTTGTTGTTCTACAAAACACCAACCAAAAGCTACTTGAGAAGGAAAGGATTTATTTTATATTACACTTCTAAGTCAAGGCAGGAACTCAAGGCAGGAACCTGGAGGCAAGAACTGAAACAGAGACCATGAAGGCATGCTGCTTACCCGCTTGCTCCCCATGGCTTGCTCAGCCAGGTTTCTTGTATAACTCAGGACCACTGTCCAGGGGTGGCATTGCCCACAGTAGCCTGGGCTCTTTCACACCAATCATTAATCAAGAAAATGCCCTCCAGGCCAATCTGATGGAGGCAGTTCCTCAACTGAAGTTCCCTCTTCCTTGGTGACTCAAGTTTGTGTCACATTGACACTAACCAAAACAATATCCTCTTGGGAGGGAGGATGCTGGGGATTGAACCCAGGGCCTTGTGAATGCTAGGTGAACACTCTATCATTGAACTACATCCACAGTCCAATTCCACGAGTTATGCAAATTATCATTGCACACATATTTTTCAAATGTCAGCAGTGTCAAAGGCCAGCCTGGATATGCTGTGTGTCATGAGAGGGTGTGTTTCACTAGACTGGTGCTGACAGGCACATGTGAGGAAGAGAGCCTCTGGGGAGTTGTAGGGCTGTTTTAGTGACTCAGGACACAGTCATAAGCACCTTGGCAACAGCCCCTCACTCACATTCTGTCCCTGGTCCAAGGATCTCCTTCCTCCCTCCTCACATGCTTCTGTTACAGTTGACAGGTCTCATGATTTTAGATCTTACTAAAGTGAGGTATCTAGGCACACACATACATAATGAAAAATAAAAAACACTGAATGTTTTTGAAAATGCTGGGAACAGAGGAACATGCTAAATGACCCAAGGGGTAAAATAAAAAAAATTGGAAAATCTACACCCAAGTAACCAGTTTAGTCAATAAATTCACAACCTGGGAAATGATGGAAGTGAGAAAAAGGTTTAATTCAGTTTACACTTCCATATAGATCCATTATAGATGAACACGAAGGCAGGAACTCAAGGCAGGGACCTGGAGGTAGGAACTGAAGCAGAGGACCTGGAGGAATGCTGTTTACTGGCTTGCTCACAGTCCAGTCTGGTGGGAGCATTTTCTCAAATGAGGGTCCCTCTTCCCAAATGTCTTTAGTTTGTGTCAAGTTGACATAAAACTAGCCAGCACAGGAAGGGAGAGTAAAATATCACCAGAAATAATTCTGAGGAGGCCGGAAGAGGAGAGGCATGAAACATGTCATAGAGAGGACCTGCTCATGGGATTGATGCTCCATCAGTGGTTTGTTCAGGTGCCGTGCCTCAGCTCTGGGAGCATCAGGTGCTGTACCTCAGCTCTGGGAGCATCAGGTGTTGTGCCTCAGCTCTGGGAGCATCAGGTGCTGTACCTCAGCTCTGGGAGCATCAGGTGCTGTGCCTCAGCTCTGGGAGCATCAGGTGCTGTACCTCAGCTCTGGGAGCATCAGGTGCTGTGCCTCAGCTCTGGGAGCATCAGGTGCTGTGCCTCAGCTCTGGGAGCATCAGGTGCTGTGCCTCAGCTCTGGGAGCATTGAGCCTCATCATGAAGCACTGTATGAAAATTAGACTCACAATACTGCAAACTGAACATTTGGTTGTGGAGGGTGTAGGAAGATGACAAAGCTAATTATAGTCTCTTTGCGTGTCCCTGAGCACAGGAGTCCTGGTGACAATTCTGGTCTAGTGGCATTTCTTTCAGCTCTTTAATTTCTGCACTTGTTGTGACAATAGATTTGCAGAGAGGACGTTTGTGGAGGGTTTAAGAGTCACAGCATTTATGGGCTTCCAGCTTCTGTGAAAGAAGACAGATTCTTGGAGGATTTGAATTTCATGATAAGGAGGCTGGACCACGTGAACAATTGGTATGTTTTCATGTAATTGGACCCATTTAGGTGCCATTGTTTGTGAGCTCTGAAATACCACCAGGGCCCGTGACATCAGAATTCCTTAACAATCTGAATTATCCTGCTATGCATCCACCTAGGTCAGTCTGTTTTAAAAATTCACTCTAGTGCAAATGATGCAGAGAGAATGGGTGAAAGAGCTAATTCAAGCTAAGATTTTGCTAATAAAAATAAGAGGAAGGTTTCCAGCCTGGCCAAGACAATTGTAAACCTGTTTCTCTCTGCTCTTCCCTGTGAGAGACAGCCAGAAGAAGACTTTGAGAGGTAAGAGGGGAAAGCTGGGCTGGTTTGGGACCCAAGGACCACGAAACAATGTGGTCACAGGTCTCTCACTTCCCAGTCTCAGAAACACGGCCAGTCTCTCAGACTAGCAACAGAAGGCTGCCCAACTGCCTCACTAGTTGAAAGAAAATGCTTCTCACCAGAGCAGGTGTGTGGTGTGGGGACAAATGCTAGCCAGAAATACTTGTTTTCCTTTCCTCTGGGCCCTGATGGTTCAGAGACAACTCCATCGCCAATGTACTGGCCCGGGAAGCACCTGTGTTCACAGGACTGAGAATCCATGTCTTGTTTAGATTCCTTGGGACCATGTCTCTGTAGACCTTAACTATTGTCGACACAAAACACAGCTATTATCTCAAAGGGAAGAAGAGATAGTTTATTCTTGAGTCAAATGTGAGTGACCATGGCCTGGGAACATCGGTTCAGGTGCCCTGAGTCATGTGCTCCACTATAGAAATAGCTACATAAACTTTTGTAGCAGCAGAACAAAAGAAAGTTAGAAATCATGTCATTTTTCAAGTGTGTCAGTGAGGACAACAGGCAGGTAGGCTAGAGCAGGTTATAGGAGGGCTCTCTCTCCTAAGTCTCAGGCACTATCCGAAACATTCTTGGGGTTTGGGTTGGTGGAAGTCAGTGGTTTCTATGCACCCCAAAGGCTTTACTTCCTAGTTGATACATGTTAAGTCAGATAACGAGTTGGGCAGTGAATACTTATTAAAGGGGCCAAAGCTAGCCCAAGATGATTTTGACTCTGGATTCTCAACATGACTCCTGACAGTCCCAGATTTCTAATCAGCTAGCCTGGTCGATTCCTTTAATATAAGTATGCTTTCCCAGGGCTGGAGAGATGGCTCAGAGGTTAAGAGCACTGACTTCCAGAGGTCCAGAGGTCCAGAGTTCAATTCCCAGCAACCATATGATGGCTCACAACCATCTATAATGAGATCTGGTGCCCTCTTCTGGTGTGCATACATACATACATACAAACAGAACACTGTATACATAATAAATAAATAAATCTTTAAAAAAATATTGTAAGTATGCTTTCCCCACTGAGAACTTTATTGCCCAGGACCTCTTGTTAGCCCAACATCATGTTTTGTACATGTAGAGACCAAATGTTGTTTTGTGCCCCCTGATGCTAGGAAAGCTCATTCGGATATGATAAGGACGAGGACGAGCAAAGGGTGTATTTCAGCTGATAGAGTGCAGTGCATTGTTGGGGGAGGCCAGGGCAGGAACTGGAGCAGGGACCAAGGAGCAATGTACTGGCTTGCTCAGTTTGCCTTCTTCTACAGCCCAGGACCACCTGCCCAGGGCTGGCACCACCCATAGTGAGCTGGGTTCTCCTCCACCAGTCATTAATCAAGAATTGTCCCACAGACTTGCCTCCAGGGCAGTCTGATGGAGGCTTTTCCTCAGTTGTGGTGCCCTCTTCCCAGATGACTGCAGCTCGTGACAGAAAGCTGACCATCATAAGTTGCTAAAAATAGTAAGGAGGAAGACTTGGGGTCGCATTAAATTTATTATCCATCCTGACCTGGATCACATTGTTTCGTTTTGTGTTCTGTGTTTGACATAATAATCAAAACCTATATGCTCTAAAGAAGCAAACAGCCATTTTAACAACCCCCAAAGTCACACTCTGCAACTATACTGGCTGTATGGCTTCCATTATGTTTGTATATATATATATATATATATATATATATATATATATATATATATATATATATATATATGAAATATTGTCTTTGATGTTTAGAATATTTGAAATAATTTATTATTTTTAATTTTAGTTTAGCTGCTAGGTTGGTTTGTAGTCATAACTTCAATTTAATTTAGGGAAGACTGACGCGCAATCCTAATTAGTCTTATTAAATAAAAGCCCAGAGGATATTAGGGTAAAAGCTGAAAGGTCAGAGAAGCAGAACAGTCAGCCACAGTCACTTCTTACCTCTATGAAATCTCAGACTGAATGGGCATCCTGTCTTTACAAATCCTCAAATGGAGAGATCCTGTCTCCATTTGCCTTATATTCCTGTCTCCACCTCCCGAGTGCTGGGATTAAAGGTGTGTGCCACCACAGCCCAGCTCTGTTTCTGTTTTAGACTGGTTCCATCTTGTATAACCCAGGGTGGCCTTGAACTCCTGATCTTCCTGCTTCCTCCTCCCAAGTGCTGGGACTAAAGGTGTGTGCCACCACTGCCTGGCCTCTATGGTTAACTAGTGGCTAGCTCTGCCCTCTGATCTCCAGGCAAGTTTTATTTGTCAGAACACAAGCAAAATATCACACAACAGAAGATTGCCCTTTAATGACCAAATTATTGCAACTATTATTTTTGACTAATGATTTAATCCTACCATTCTGGTTCAGGGAAATAAATGGATAGTCACATTATAGAAGAAATCAGAATCAGATAACAAAATACAATAGTGTGTGTGTGTGTGTGTGTGTGTGTGTGTGTGTGTGTGTGTGTGTGTGTGTGTGTGATGTATACATACACTGGGAACCTTTTTCAGTCATTCTTCACTTTAATTTTTTAAAAAGGGTTTGCTAATTTTTATTTTATGTGTATGAGTGTTTTGCCCGCAGAGGCCAGAAGAGGGCACTAGATCCTCTGGAACGGGAATTACAGTTAGGAGCTACCATGTGGATGCTGGGAACAGAACGCAGGGCAGCCAGTGCTTTCAGCCACTGAGCCATTCTCTAGCCCTTCCACCTTATTTTTAAAAGCAAGATCTTTTGCTGAACCTGGAGTGCATCAATTCAGCTAGTTTGGTTGGCCAGTCCCCAGTCACCTGTCTATCTCTGCTTCCCCAAGCTGGAATTACAGCCCCATGCCTTTGTGTCATGGGTACTGGGGATCTTGTGCTGTGTAGCAAACACTTCACTCACTGGACCACCCACCCAGCCCATGACAGCATCATTTTATGGTTTCCTTCCCTTGTGCCAAAGATTAGTGGTGGGTAGAAATACAAGGCTGACTTGTAGGAAATCAGGACTGTTTTATGTCTCAGAAAAAAAAAAAAAAAGAAAAAGAAAAAGAAAATGCTCCACAGACTAAAAGATCACCTAACAGAACTACATTAAGCCAGAATTCAAGATCGGGAAATTTACATCTCTCTCTTTTCTTTCAAGTATGAGAGAGGGCTAGTAAAATGTAAAAAGGTAAAGAGAGAAGCTTGTTAATGTGGGCTTGTTAATGTGGGCCTTTGTTGCAAGTTAATGAGCAGGGAGGGAGATGCTCTTGAAAGGAAAACTCCGGATTAATTAATACAAGTGAGAAGTCTCTGGTTTGTAGGTCAATAGGATGATGTGAAATTCTTTAATGAATCCTAATACAACACAGGGAACCCCAACATCAATGTTTTCTGCCTGGCTTTTGTCCAGAGAATGTAGATGATGTTATGATCTCTTTTCCCTCTAGGCTTTATCTTAAAAGAGACAGGGACGATCTTTCTCCTTGATGAAAGACTTTGTTCTAGGGGCTGGAGAGATGGCCGAGCAGTTAAAAGCATCTTCCAGAGGACTCAGGTTTGATTCCAGCACCCACAACCATCTAGAACTCCAGTCTTAGAGGATCTGATGCCCTCTTCTGGCCTCTGTGGGCACTGCATGCGGGCGGCACACAAAAGTACACGCAGGCAAAACAATCACAGAGAAACAGATAAATAAATAAAATACTTCTGTTGTAGTTGATGACCAGAGAAGAGGGCCAAAGAGGGTGATAAAAAGGGGAAAGGTCAAAGATAGACAAAGATAGACAAAAGCATCAGGCTGAGGAAAGTTAGACTCCTCAGAATTTATCTTTAGTCCTACATATTTAAAGTTTTCTTATTATTTCTAAAATTTTAAGATCCTTATTTTCAACTTTGCAAATCTCTTAATCTCTCAGTTTCCTAGTAAATGAGCAACTTTATTATTTATTTAGGTGTTTAAAAAATTCAATTAATTACCTCTTATGATCCTTAGTTTGGTGGTCAAGGATGTCTAGTTTACTACTCAAAACCTCCAACCTGGGAGTATGGAATGTTCTCCATTAAAATAAAATCTGAAAGTTGAATTAACATAATTATCAAACATAAAACCATCTGGAGTTAAAATGGTGTTTTTTTCCTCCACACATTTTCTCCGTTTTGAATTTTTATTTCCCACCGTCATGTCTTTCCCCCCTTTTCTGGAAATTGTAACCCTCTGGTGGGACTCATTTTGGGTCAGTGTGATGTGTTGCTCATGAGAGTATCCCCTGGGGCATCACAAGTTCCTCCCACATGCTCTGGGGGGTCCTGCATCCACACAGGAACACGAGGGGGCTCAAGACACTGGGTGATCCCCCATGTGTGTCCTCTTGCTTGAGGCAATATGATTTTTTCCAGTGTAGGAATGTGGGACTTCCTTATGAGGCTGCTTTATGTTTTGGGGGTGTTTCCTATATCACCCTACTTTGTCAGCTAGGAGGAAGAAAATATCTCTTCTCTTTGGCATCTTTTCTCTTACTAAGTTTTTATTCATAATCATAAACTTAACTCTGCAATCCAGCTAGACTTGGAGGGGAATGAGAATATGGAACCCAGAGAACTTCAGTGAGAGCGGAGATTACAGGGTACTGCGAGCAGATGGGGTGGGGGTGCTCTCCTGAGCTACAGAAGGAATGGTCTGGTGGGTAAGAAGCCCGCAAGTCGAAAGAATTAGAGTTGTCCACAGTCGGAAATGGTGATCTTCTTGCTGGTCTTGCCATTCCTGGACCCAAAACGCTCCATGGCTTCCACGATGTTCATGCCTTCTTTCACCTTCCCGAAGACCACGTGTTTGCCATCCAGCCACTCAGTCTTGGCGGTGCAGATGAAAAACTGGGAACCATTTGTGTTTGGTCCAGCATTTGCCATGGACAAGATGCCAGGACCTGTGTGCTTCAGGACGAAGTTCTCATCCTCAAATTTCTCTCCGTAGATGGATCTGCGGCCAGTGCCATTATGGTGTGTGAAGTCACCACCCTGGCACATGAATCCTGGAATAATTCTGTGAAAAGAAGAACCCTTAAATCCAAATTCTGTCTCTCCAGTGCTCAGAGCGCAGAAGTTTTCTACTGTCTTTGTCTGCAAATAACTCGAAGGAGACCCAAGGGCTCGCCGTCGGCCGTGATGTCGAAGAACATGGTGGGGTTGAACATGGCTGCAGCAAGCGGCGACAGGGGACAGCGGCATCTGCAAAGCTATTTTTGGCATTTTTATGATCAGGCATTGATAGAACTTCTAAACTAAAAGGGGCATGTAATAAACATGGTAACACACAGGAAAAAGACACAGTGAGATTCTAGAGTCGGCATAAGAGAAAAGCCAAATGCTAACTAGCAAGCAAATGTTCTGGGGAAAAAAAAAGGCTATGAAAACCCAAAACAAATGCAGGATAGCCAACAGCCAGCTCTGGATAAACCAATGCATCATCAACCCAAATCAAAGGCTTATCCAGGCCACAGGAAGAAGTAACAGCATTGCCTGAGGGAGGAACTATGGATGCTTGGGTACAAGGGTCCTTGCTGGTATCTGCTGCCTCCCTGAGTGCCTTCTCCTGTGAAAGTGCTTCGTTCTTAGGACCTCCACACTGGGACCCCAAAGTGTAGATGCAAAATGTAGCTCTAACCTCAAAGGGAGTAAGGGGTACTTTATATTGAGCTACGTATGACTAATGATGATCCTGGGGATATGGATTTAACTTGCCCTTGATAACATGTTCCTATGTGGAAGCAGTTCCATGAGTGTTTATAGACACAGAAGAAAAGGCATTTATAAACCAAGACATTTGAAAATACATTGGTGGGCAGGTCAGCTGAGTGAGTTCTAGTGGGGACATAGCTCTCAGAGGTCACCCAATGAAACTCTTTGCTTCAGGGATGCTGGAAGCTTCTGGTCTGTCATACATTCCAAAGGGTTTCCTGACAGAAGAATGTCAGATCAGAGGGGAAGAAGTCAATACATGGCTATTAAGGGAACTAAAGAGAGCACAAGATAATTTTGACTTTGAATCGGCAACATTCCAACTCTTTTCCCCCCAAGATTCATAGGAGTTTATTTTTTCTAGGTACCAAGAAATTTAGGGAAAAATAGCTTGGGCTAAGAGCTGACTGCACAGTACTCTTTGTCAGGTGGGAACTCACGTCTCCACTCCTCTACCTGTCTCAGCACACGCAGAGGGCATGTTCTTGTGGTCACAGACAGATTCCTGCACTCCTGGGCATCACATTTCTTGTTGGTTTCAGAGGGTTAGAGTTCATGATGTTGGAAGGAAGGCATGACGGCAGGACTAGCTGACAGCTCCCATCCAAAACCACAGGGGAGAGAGAGACCAATTCCTCACAGTCATAGAACTCTAGTCAGTTAGCTAGCTTTGTAGAATCTTTGACACAAGCATACACACACACACACACACACACACACACACACACACACACACCCTTTCCCCCTGGAAACTTCAGTTCACATTATTACCAGAGTCTTAGATCAATACAATTTGCTATCCCACTTCCTTTTATTTTAAAAGAAATTAGCCATCAGAAATTGGTAAAGGAAAATAGATTTATTTACATTCTGGCATAAGGGGAGTGGGTGGGGAGAGGCTTACATTTCTTCTCATTGTGCCTGTGGCCATCTTCTAATTTATAGAAATGAGACAAAGGCAGGACCATCTGTTAACGGTGAGACAGGTTAACTAACCTTTTCCTGGGGAAATGGGGTTCTGGGCCCTGGTTGTCTATGCTTACTCTGCTACAGATTTTTAATTCAAGTCTAGGCTAAGGAAAATGGGGTCTTAGTGGTCTCACTTTTTTTTTTTCTTCTAGGTGTTATGCCGGCTAGGAACTGCTCTCATGTGGCCTGATGGGGTCAGAGTAAGAAAACAATAGACTCTATTCCAAAAAGAAGAAAAGGGGGAAGCCTTGGGAGTCAGCACAGGCAGTAAAAGAGCAACCAAAGCTCAGAGGAAATGTGAGGGATACAGTGAGGGGAAGTAAGCTGGACACACCTCCCTTGGGGTGATGGGAAGTGGAATCTCCACCCAGATGTGGTTCCTCTCCTTTCCATGAGTATACTGAGTCTTCAAGAGTAGGCTGCTCAGAAGGAAGGTCCCCAGCTACAGCGAAGAGGGATCCAAGTCAACAGTGTAAAATGCAACACAGAAAAAGAGCACAGCTCCTCAGCTACTGAACCCAGAAACACGGAAATGGGTAAAACACCAGACAAAGACTTCAAAAGTTTACTGGTAAAAGTGACCAGTGACATTGAGGGCGACACAAACAAGATGAACTGTATCCAGACCCAGAGAAGAAAGGCAGCAACATAGGAAATCAAACAAAACACCAAAATGGATGAGAAATCCAGTCATGATGATGTAACATAAGCAACATTAAAAAAATTCTGAAAGAAAATTGAGATTAAAAAGACTCAACAATTATAAATATTGAAAATGAACAACTTGGTGAATCCAACAGAAAAAACATAGCAGGAAGTATCATCAATAGACTCAAAAGAAAGGATATTAGAAGTAGAAGACAAGGTTAAAAAAATACTACCAACATCAATAAGGAGGAAAAAGTATGGCTGCAATATCCAGGAACTCTAGTATAAGACCAAGAGCCCAAGCCTAAGACAATGGGATAGGAGGAGGAGCTGAGAGAAATACTAAACATGCAGAGGACATAGTCAATGAAATCATAGCAGAAAACTCTCTAGATTTAAAGAAAGATGTGGACATCCAAACACAAGAGGCATTAGAACCCCAAATAGACATTACCAGGGGAGATCATCTCGATGGCATATAGTCAAGATATCAACTCTACAGAGAGAAGAAACCATATTAATTGCTGTTATGGTGCTTGGCATGGTGGTCCTCTTGGGAGGAAGAGGCAGGTGGATCTCTGCGAGTTGGAGGCCAGCTTGGTTTACATAGTGAGTTCCAGGCCAGCCAGGGCTATACAGTGAGATCCTGTTTCAAAAAAACAAAACAAAACAAAACAATCAAACAAAAAGCTGTTAGAGGGGCTGGAGAGATGGCTCAGTGGCTAAGAGTACTGGCTGCTCTCCCAGAGGACCCAGGTTTGATTCCCAGCACCTACATGGTAGCTCACAGCTGTCTGTAACTCCAGTTCCAGGGGATCCAGTGCCCTCTTCTGGCCTCTGCAGGCACTGCACAAATGTGGTGCACAGATATACATGCAGGAAAAAAATCCATACACATAAAATAAATGCATTTAAAAAAGCTGTTATGGAAAATGCCAATTCATCTATGAAGATAAATTTACCAGTGTAACTTCAAGTCTCTCAACAGCAGCTCAATAAGCCAGAAGAGGCATTTCAAGGCTTGAAAGCAAGTAACTGCTAGTCAAGAATGCTGTAGCTAGCAAAGCTCCCTTTTAAAATTGACAGAGCAATAGGGACATTTCAAGGTAAGCACAAACCAAGGCAGTTCAAGACTACCAAGTTAGTACCACAGAAGGTACTCAAAAGAGTACTATACACATACAGACCCGACAGGGGAGATAGAGCCAGCAAGAACATGGGTTTCTGAGGGTGACTTATCCATTGCACTTGGGATATGCTGACCTTTGTGATTTTCCCAAGTTCAAGAAACTTGACTGAATAATTTGTGGTAGTTGGGGACCGTGTTCCTGTTCTCCCCTGAAAATAAAAAAATGATATTATATACATAGGAGTATAGGAAAGTATTGTAGAATATTGTTTTAAGGTGGTTTACTTTTGTTTACGTTGCATTTGTTTAACTCTGTGAAGCTGTATTACTTTGCCTGCCTGAAACACCTGATGGTCTACTAAAGAGCTGAATGGCCAATAGCAAGGCAGGAAAATGGATAGGCGGGGCTGGCAGGCAGATATATATGGGAAAAATCTGGGAGGGAAGAAGGAACAAGAGAACAAGGAGAGGAGGATACTAGGGGCCAGCCACCCAGCCACCCAGCCACCCAGCCACCCAGCCACCCAGCCAGCCACGGAGTAAGAGTGAAAGTAAGATTACAGAAGCAAGAGAAAGGTAAAAGCCCAGAGGCAAAAGGTAGACAGGATAATTTAAGCTAAGAAAAGCTGACTAGCAACAAGCCAAGCTAAGGCTGGGCATTTATAATTAAGAATAAGTCTCCATGTGTGGTTTATTTGGGAGCTGAGTGGTGGGCCTCCCAAAAGAGCAAAAACAAATAACAACAGGGAAGGCTAAATTTCTCAAGGAGGACAGTTGAGTAAGGAGAGCTAGGAAGGAATCCACCACAGCAAACCAGCAATGAGAGAGAAGCAGAACACACAACTCAACCAAAAAGAAAAACAACCAATAAAACTATGGGAATCAGGGGCTGGAGAGATGTTTCAGCAATTAAGAGCATTTGCTGCTCTTCCAGAGGACCCAGGTTTGGTTCCCAGAACCCACATGGTGGCTCACAATCATCGGTAACTCCAGTTTTCAGGAGATCTGATGATCTCTTCTGGCCTCTGTGGGCTCTGCATGCACACAGCGAACCGACATACATTCAGGCAAAACATCCATATACATAAAATAAATAAATATTAAAAAAAGAGAAGTGGGCAGGTTTCATCAAATTAGAAACTTCTCAGAAAGATGCCACATGAGGAGGCTGAGAAGGTGAGCTTTTTTTTTCTTTTTTAAGGCAGTGTCTCTCTGTGTTAGAGCAGCCTGCCCTCAAACTCATGGAGATCTGCTTGCATCTGCCTCCTGAGTGCTGGGATTAAAGGCGTGCACCACTATGCCTGAAAAGGGTGAGCTTTTGACTGGGAGAGACAGTTGAAAAGTTTTCATCTGACAAAGGATTGGGGATTGGACTAGTAAACCCTGAAAACAAGGACAAAGGAACAGGACTGTAGTTCAGCAGGTGCGGTGTTGATCACATCCACAAAGTCCTGTGTCACCCCACTACACTGCATAAAGCAAGCTTGGTGGTGTGTGTGTCTGTTACCCCAGCTCTCTGGAGGTGAAGGAAGAAGGATCAGAAGTCCAAGGTCATCTTCAAGTACCTGGAGAGTCAGCCTGGGCTTCAGGAGAGCCTGTCTCAAAAAAAAACCAAATTGAACCAAAACAAAACAAAAGCCAGTGAAGAAAGCAAGATCCAAGTATAGACGAGAGAAGAGATGAGGACCTTTTGTGGGTATGATATGTAGACGGCCAACAGGCATGGAGTTAATGGACATAACCCATCCGGTCGATTTGCACTACTTCACAATTATAAATGACGACATCTATTGGTTGACCTTCAGTTGTTACTTGCACAATGATTGCATGACAAACAGAAAAAATGTATTATTCTGGGCCATGATTCTAGAGACAAAGTGAAGGGCTTATATCTGCTGCCGATGGCTTTTTGTGGACAGAGTCCTGAGGTGGCAGAGGATGTCATATGGCAAGTGTCAGGGACCATTGTGAGTATGTGTTTGTCTGCTCTCTCTGCTTATAAAGCCACCAAGGTTCAGTCACAGTGCCTTCACCCTGAAGACTGTTCTTTTTTCTCTTTTTCTGAAGACTTTTCTAATCCTAATCTTTCCCCCCAAAACCTCATCTCTAAATACCACAGTTAGATTATGTCTCTGCCCTCTTAACATTTCACATTTCCACAAGCTCAAGCCATATCCAAACCATAGTACCACACACGTATCAGGATGGCACAAATGAAAACCAGTGACAGCTCCGAACGCTAGTGAGGCTGTGGAGAATTGGGACCCATTCGTTATTCATTGTTGGTAAGTATAGGAAATGGTACACCATTCTGGAAATGAGTCTATCTGCTTCTTCATCATACCCTCACAACCAGCGGATAACCCCCAATCACATCTGTTTATCTCAGGTGCATGAAAAGTAAGTTCATTAAAAATTATACTTGAATATGCAAAGAAGTTTTAGATAAAACCCAGCAGTAGCTCAGATGACCTCCAGTGACTCAAGGGTTAAATGAGTGAACTGCACTGATAGCAGAGTGCCACTGACTCAGTCAGACCCTCGGTACTGCATTACTGCGATAAACACCCAAGAAAACAATGCAGGGAGGAGAGGGGATTTGAGGAAGGTTTCAGAGATTCCAATCTGTCCTGGCAGAGAGCGTTCTATATCCTGGCAACCAGGTAGTAGAGGCAAGAGAGGAGAGGAGAGGCGAGGAGAAGAGAGGAGAGGAGAGGAGAGGAGAGGAGAAGAGAGGAGAGGAGAGGAGAGGAGAGGAGAAGAGAGGAGAGGAGAGCAGGGACAGGGGAAGAGGGGAGGGAAGGGGAGAGAGGAGAGGAGAGCAGGGACAGGGGAAGAGGGGAGGGGAGGGGAGAGAGGAGAGGAGAGCAGGAACAGGAGAGGAGGGGAGGGTGGAGAGGAGAGGAGGGGAGGGGAGGGGAGGGGAGAGGAGCAGCAGAAAAAAGAGATGCGAGAAGAGGGAGAGGAGAGGATAGAGAAGGGGAAGTAAGAGAAGAGAGAAGAGGGAGGGGGATGATGATAGAGAGAAGGAGAGAGAGAGAGAGACAGAGAAAGAGAGACAGAGACAGAGACAGAGACAGAGAGAGCAAGCACCTGTGCTTCCGAGCGCTCGTCTTTTCTAATTTATTCCACCCAGATTCCAGCTTCTGGGATGATGCCACTCACATCCAGGGCAGGTCTTCATTGTCTCTGCAAACACCTGCACAGACACACCCAGAGGTGATTCTCAGTTCAATCAAATCAACAGTCAAGATCAACCCGCACACTTGCTCAGCCACACAGTGGAACAAACGATGGCTACACACAACATTTGAAGCTGCTCTCGGGAAGGGATATACTAGATGAGACCATACATACAACGTTCTTGAAATGACGTTTTAGAAGCAGAGAGCAGATGACTAGTTGTCAAGGACAGTGGTACTAGGAAGGAAGGAGGCATGCATGCATGGACACAAAGGTTCCTTGATGCATTGATGTCTCGGCTGGGGTCTATAGACAAGACAAAGATGTGTAAAACTAAACGCACACATATAAACAAATATTTTGAGGCATGTTGAACAAGATTTGCTGGCTGTCTCAATATCAGTATCTTGGGTATGAAGCTTGTAGTGGTTTGAATGAAAATGGTTTCCATAGGCCCTTAGGGAGTGGCTCTGTTGGAAAGGATTAGGACATGTGGCTTTGCTGGAGTGGGTGTGATCTTGTTGGAGGAAGTGTGTCACTGGGGGTGGGCTTTGGGGTTTCAAATGCTCAAGTCAGGCCCAGTGTTCTGCTGCCTGCAGATCCAGATGTAGAACTCTCAGCTACTCTCCAGCACCATGTCTGTTAACATACCACCATGCTTCCTGCAATGATGATAATGGACTAAAACTCTGAACTATAAGTCAGCCCCAATGAAATGTTTTCCTTTCTAAGAGTTGCCATGACCATGGTGTTTCTTCCCAGCAACAGAACATTGACTAAGATAATACCGTACTGTAGTTTCTATTTCAATGTCATGGGGAAAATTGGATGAGAGGTTCCTGGGGAGTCTGTTATCCCCTGCAACTGCATCTGAAGTAACAAATCATCTCAGTAAAAATGCCACCCCAGAAAATGAGAGAAAGCATCTGTGGTGGACCCAAAGCCATGAAGGCACCCAGAGGAACTCAATTGTACTTAGAGTGAAAGTAGGATTTCCAAAGTCAGGAGGAAATTAGAGTTGGCATTTCTTTAGCACTTAAGACACCCCAGGGTGCACTGCTGGGGTGCACAGGCACGGCCTCATTTCATCTTTATTGCTTTTGCCTTTCTGATATTTTTCCTCATTAGGGATGCTACCTCAATTTCCTCAGCAGTAAAAGGGTGATAATGGCTGTCTATAGAGTTGATATGAGGTGTTAAATGGATTTTAACACATCATATGCATAAACCAGGTTCTGACATGTAGATGGTGTTGAAGTAACACTAGGTACCAGCATGGGAATGCATCCCTAGTCCCAGGCCATAGTTCTATATTCCTTATCTGAGCTTTGAGGTATACACAAATGTGTTGTGTATACCAAATTACTCCAGAATAGAAAAAGTATAATGAAAAGCAAAACACAAGTACATGAGAGGTAAACTTGACTTCAAATAAATACAAATTAAGGGTGTGAATGGAGCGATGGGTGTGTAAAATTTTGGGGCAAAAGTTTTCTGAGTCAAGGGCTATTATGAGATGATATTAAGAATAAAAATTAACAGTAGAATAGTTCTAGATCTACAGAGATGTTGGGGAGACAGAATGGAGAGGGCCCACTTGTCCTCTACCTATCTCCCCTATTGGTGAATATTTCAATACTATGGAATATTTGTACCAGCTAATGGATCTACATCGATCCACTTCTATTGAATTCCCTGTTTTTTTTTTTTCTCTCTCACTCTTCTTCCCTACCCTAGGATTTCATCCATGTGGGTCAGTTATCCAGTTTTAGCCTCTTCCTGATTGTGAGAGTTTCCAGGGTGCTCTTGGGAGTTTTCTGTAACTTTGGCAGTGTGAGGTCGGATGCTATACTAGCATTCCCTCTCTGTTACAAAATACTTTTTTTTGCCCCAAAATTTTACACACCCATCGCTCCATTCACACCCTTAATTTGTATTTATTTGAAGTCAAGTTTACCTCTCATGTACTTGTGTTTTGCTTTTCATCATACTTTTTCTATTCTGGAGTAATTTGGTAGAGAAAGCAATAGAGAGGAATTTAATTTGGCTCCTGGTTTTAGTGCATGGCCACTTGATCCCATTGTTTGTGGGCCTGTGGTGGGGCTAGGCATCATGTCAGAAGGTACATGGTGGAGGGAACTGCTCACCTCATGATGACCAGGAGCCAAAGAAAGTGAGCTAATTTTTGAATCCATAGTGTGTCAGTCCATTCATAAGACCAATGCACTCATGATCTGATCACCTCCTAAAGGCACCATTAAAGCATTGAAGGCTAGGCCTTCATTCAACACATGGACTTTAGTGGAATATTAAAGGTATAAGGTAGAGGCCAGATCTGGTGCCACAGACCTGGAATCTCAGCTATTCAGGAGACTGGGGAAAAAGGATTTCATGCCCAAGGCTATTCTGGACAATCTAACAAAACTCTGTCTCAAGCTAGGAAAGAGTAAAAAAGGATTGAGGATATAGATCAGGAGTAGAACATTTATATAATATGTGTGAGGACCTAGATGCAACATTTAGTACTGAAAGAAAAATCAAAACCAGAAGTTAAGTGAGGTGGTACATGCCTAGCGTTTGGGAGGCTAAGGCAGGAAAATGATGAGTCTGAGGTCAGCCTGAGCCACATAGAAAGACTATAACAACAACAACAACAACAACAACAACAACAACCACAACCACAACCATAAACCTCAGAGCCCTAACAGGGATTTTAAAGAAGGTCCTTCAGTTGAAGTTTGAAGCATAAAAGTTTTTCTGGAAAAAGACTGTGTAAGCAAAGTGCTCTCATCATTGAATGATGTCAGAACACCTGTAGTCATTATGAGTTACCATGTTGGTTTGGTCATCTGGCTGGGTAATTGCCTTAGGTTTCTCTTGTGATAAAAATAATGGCCAGAAGCAATCTGGGGAGGAAAGGATTTATTTCACCTTAAAGATTACAGTCCATTATGGAAGGAAGTCAGGGCAGGAACTCAAGGCAGGAACCTAGAGGCAGGAACTGAAGCAGAGGCCATGGAGGAGTGCTGTTTACTGGCTTGCTCATGATGGCTTCTCAGCCTGCTTTCTAATACCATCCAGGGCCATAAAGCCCAGGATGGCATCACCAACAGTGGGCTGGGCCTTCCTACATCAATCATTAATAAGAAAATGCTGCACAGACTTGCCTACAAGCCAATCTGATGGAGCCATTTTCTCAATTAAGAGTCCTTTTTCCCAGATGACTCCAGCTTGTGTCAAGTTGGCAAAAACAACAACAAAAACCCCAGCTAAAATAGTTATGTCTAACAATTTCTTCTCCATAAGTTACCCCCATATCTGTACACACATACACAACCATCCATCTGTATCTGTACCAGGCTAGAAGAGTTGACAAGTGTGGCTCAAAACTGTTACATAGTTGCACATGTTTCATTCTAACCTTCTCCTCTGTCTCACTAGGAACGTGAGCCGGATAAGTCTGGCTCCCATAACCCACCATTCAGTTGGTTTCGGAACTGTTGGCCCACATTGCTATGTAAGAAACAGCAGGTGTGAGAGAGTCAAACTCCAGAAACCAAGTATGAATGTTGACATTTGCCATGTATCTTAGGCTAACAACAGGAGATGGATTTGAGTATGAATTTGGGCTCAGGTAGGTGGAATGAGTTTGGGAACTGTCATTGTAGTGACAGGTTTCAGAGCCATGGTCCTCCTAAAGTCACTTTGTTAAATCATGCCATTGAGATGGGAATAAAGGGCCTATTGGGCTGTTACAGATGTCAGGCAAATGTAAAAGATTTTTCCAGGGACAAATTCCTGAAGCTACCAGCAGAATGGTTGAACAGCAGCTGAAAAATGTCTGCGGGACCTGAGGAACCAAGGTGATTTTATAATGAAATGTTGGAAGAAGGAAAAAAAAAACATTTGCACTAAATGTACTTATTTACAGCCACTGGCTATAAATAAGAGACAGTGTGAAGCAAGTAGGCCTGGAGTTTGGGTCACTAAGATTCATAAATTCATAACTTCAACATCCCTGTATTTCAAAGATTTTTTTAAATAAAAGAATGAAATAAATTCAATTCACCTGTTTGTTTGGTCAAACAGTAAAAGCTTTTGTTATTGGTGTAGTTTTACATAAATAAACCTCATGGCTGCTTAGATTTTAAAATCTCTCTCCAGAATGTTTCCTTCGTTCTAAGCAGCCTGAGGACTAACATTCATGTGTAGACTTTAGGAAGGATGGATTTGAAGTAGAAAACTGTTGTTGGATATTTGTACACTGTGTGAAGCTGTATTGCTGTGATTAGTGTAATAAAAAGCTGAATGGCCAATAGCTAGGCAGAAGGTATAGGCGAGACTTCCCGGGGAGAGAGGGAGCAGGAGATGAATCAAGGCCCATGAGAAGCCGTCTAGAAGTGGACCGAGTTGGACATACAAAATGAGAAAGAGCTAAAAGCCACAGGGTAGAATGTAGAGTAATAAAAATAGTGGGACAAGCCTAAGCTAAGGCCCAGCTTTCATAATTAATAAGTCTCCGGGTTGTTATTTGGGAGCTGGCGGTGGAAAGGAAAGTCTGATTACGGAAAGCTTACCTGTTAGCATTCAGACCCACCCCTTGGGGACCCACTCATCGCTCATCATCCTGACATCATCTTCATCTTATGTAAAGTTCTCTTTAAGAAAAACTCCCTCCCCCCTTGCTCTCTCTCCCTTCCTCTCTCTCATCATGAGGTAGCGTACCTCCTCTCTTTTTTCTCCCCCCTCCTCTCTCTTCTCTCAGTTCCTGCCCACTTTCCCTTTCTCCCCCCCTCCCCACAAAACTTTCCACATGAAGGCTATGGCATAGTGTAAGTGTCTTTCCGCTGTGCCCCTTGGCCCCAACCCGCCAGGGCCACCTGCCTCACCCTTTTAAAAATATAACATTACCACTTTTCGTAGAGGAAGCAGTAGGAAAAAAAATACAGATACACCGAGAGACAAGAAATTCTCTACACGGTAGTCTCACACACATGCATTTATGTAAAACAAGAATATTAAACCATACGCACAGGCTAGAGGTGAGATCAGCAGACAAAATGACACATAAACAAGTGTCTGAAATCAGTCATGATCAACACAAACTAAAAGAACACACAACACAATTGCACTCAGTTAGAGAGCATGCATAATAAAAACAAGGTAGGACATTTACACCTCTCCCTCTGTGGCATCTAAGAGGGGTCCAGCAAAAGGCAGAGTTAAACAGTGATGCTTGCTATGCAGACTTCACAGGAAGCTATGCGACAGCTTTCCCTGTATTAAGTGTTAATGAGTAGAGAGGGAGGTGCCCTTGCAAATGGAACTTTTGAATTAATTAATAAAAGTGAGAAAATTGGTCTGTAGGCCAATAGGATGATATGACATTCTTCAACAAATTCCAGAGAGTCCCAATATGGCTCAGAAAACCTGATAATCCAAGTTCTCAGCACAGCTTTGCTTAATGAGTACAGAAAGTATCAGGGTCTCCTCTCTCCAGGCGCTAGAAAGAAACGGTGATAAAACTTTCACTCGATACAGATTTTTTTAAAAAGTTTCTTTCTCTTTTTTAGATTTGTTTATTTTATGTGCATAAGTGCTTTGTCTGTGTTAATGCATGTGTATCATTACATGTGCCTGGTAGCCATGGAGGTTAGAAGAAGGCATCTGCTCCTCTGGAACTGGAGTTACAGATGGTTGTGAACTGTCATGTAGTTGCTGGGAACCAAACCTGGATCCACTTCAAGAGCAACAAGTGTTCTGTCTTATTCAGGGTTCCTATTGCTGTGATGAAACACCATGGCCAAAGCAACTGGTGTGGGTGTTGGGGAAGGTCTATTTGGCTCACACATCTTAAATCACAGTTTATTGATGGAAGCCAAAGTAGGAGCTCAGACGCGGACTGGAACCTGGAGGCAGGAACTGTAGCATGAATCTTAAAAGTTCTTATTAATAAAAACAAACCTGGAGCAGGTATTGGGGTGAATGCTGGAAGATCAGAGAAGCAGAACAAGCCACAGCTTCCTCACCTCGCCAGTTCCTCAGCTGATCCTGTTTCCTCAAACTGGAAGCTTCTGTGTTCTCATCCAGAATGGATCTCAGCTGAACTGTTGCTCAGAAGCCTAAAAGCTTAATCAGCTCAGTTCCTGGTTTTCACGCCTTATATACATTTCTGCTTTCTGCCATCACTTCCTGAGATTAAAGGCTCACTTCGTGGGATTAAAGGCGTGAGTCACCATGCCTGGCTGTTTCCAATGTGGCCTTGAACTCACAGAGATCCAGAGGGATTTCTGCCTCTAAAAATGCTAGGATTAAAGGGGTGAGTGCCACCATTTTCTAGCCTCTATATCTAATGGCTGTTCTGTTCTCTGACCCCAGATAAGTTTATTAGGGTGCACAATATTTTGGGGAACACAATACCACCACAAGGAGCTGATGCAAAGACCATGGAGGAGGCTTGCTCATCATGGCTTGCTTAGTCTTCTTACTAATAGAACCCAGAACCTCCAGCCTAGGGGTGGCACCACTCACAATTGGCTGGTAACTCCCACATCAATTATTAAATAAGAAAATGGTGCTCTACAGGCTTGCCTACAGCTCAGTCTTAGGCATTTCTCAATTGAGGTTCCCTCCTCTCAGATGCTGCTAGCTGATGTCATAAAATTAACCAGCACATGCTTTTAACCACCGAGCTGTCTAACTCCACAATGCAGAATTGTTTTTAATGGGAAATAAATTGTTTTCATGCAGTATATTCTGATCACAGTTTCCCCTACACCCACTCTTTTCAGATCTTCCCCATCTCCTTCTCCATCCAACTCCATGTCCTCTTTCTCTCTCTTTAGAAAACAAACAGAAAACGACAATAAAAAACAATACAGAATAAAAAACCATCACACACACACACACACACACACACACACACACATACACACACACACCCCATACCCCCCTCCAAAACCAGAAACCATAATATACAAGCAAAAGACCAGTAAGAAAAAAAAAAGTTCAAACAGAAGTAAAATATTTAGTTACAGATGGACAAGTAGCAGGGGAGAGAAGAGGGGGATAGAGGAAAGAGAGTACAGGAAGGTACATTTAAAACTAAGGGCCATTTGAGGGCTTGTATTGAAACTTACAACAGTAGAAGCTTCTCAGTATATATGTATATATGAATTTTATAACTCATATATATGAAATTTCATATATTTATATATGAAAGAAATCTAAAAGGAATCACCAAATAATGGAGCAGACAAAACCCCAACTAGATATATCTCTCCACCAAATAAAATCTCCACTGCCAGGTGAAAGATGATAATCTGTGCTGGTGGCAGCTCTGGTTACCTCATGGAAAGGTCACGGTCAAGACAGAACCCAGTGTTAGTTTTCAGAGCTTTATTAGGGAGGGAAAGGGGGGCAGAGGGGAGCCAGGCCTGGAGAGAGAGGAAGATGGTGGTGGGGGAGGGAGCAGAACAGAGCAGAGAGAGAGGGTGGCATCTGCGTCTGGCTTTTAAGGTGAGAATATAGTTGCTGGCACCCCCTGATGACGTAAGACACAAGACCCCGAGCTGCGCATGTGCAGGAGTGAGGGCAGGATTCTAACGTTCCAGACTTTTTGCTTATTATAAAAAAGCGAGTGAATAGGAATAGGGGCATCGTTTCTCCCAGAAAAACTGCTTCCAGCTGACTTGGTGGGCGTCGGTTGGCTCTTGAGGGGGTAGGGAAGGGGGCCTCACAAGGTAGACAGGCGTCCTGGGATGGTGGGCTGTCCTGCTGCCATGGAGCCATCCATCCCTCTTGGCTTGGCACCCTGGCCGCTTTTGTGTCTAACAGGATGCTGGTGAGACAGAAAAAGCCTGTAGTTGATCTGACCTGTCCAGATGGATTTAAGCTGGTTTCTGGAGCTTGGGAAAAATTTTGAACATGTTAAGAAGCAACCACGAGAAAATTAGTGACCATTTGTAGTATTTAGTACTCTGCTTGTATTGGGTAGTGTTAATGGGAGAGAGAGAGATTGGAACATGTTAAGCTTTATCAGAGACAAATTATTTAAGGCACCTGTTTTCTTTACTAGTTTGACATCCAGGAGACACAGGTGATCAATTGTTGAGAGCATTTAACAGTAACAGATGGTCATATTAAAGTCTGTTTTTGCAGAGCCCAGACACTTTTGGGTCTGGGGGTGTAAATACCTTTTAGCTGTTACAGTTTCTTACTTAATGATCTCTGGACTCCAGTTCTGTGATGATCCTGTGACCATTAGCTGAGCAGTTAATTAGAAGAGAGAACTGGGAAGAGAAAAGCTTGTGGTACATGAGAACTTATTTCTTTGGAATTAGGGACAAGGCAGAGATCAGGGCCCTGTCTGTGAGCATGAGGAGGAGAAGCACTGCTGACAGGTCTGGAGTGAGGCACATGGAGGGAGCAATGAAATGAAAGCTCCTACCTTAGCTGGAAAATCTATTCCCATTAAGTAACCCTGAAAGTGCAATTAAGTCTGGTGAGGTGGGTAAGGCTGTCCTCCCTACCCTAACAATAGGGAAGTGAGGAGAGGTGAGACCCCAAAACTCCCAGGACTGGGTTAGTGGCTCTGGTGTCCAGAAGGAAAGAAATGGATCGCTTCCATGCTGTGCTCTGGTTTCCCCGTGAAGGAGCCTGTGGCCAAGCCTACAGGTCTGCTGGAGGTCTTAGCTTGATGCTCCCTTGCCCCTTGGTGCCTGGGTGCAGTCAGCTGACCGGCTGTCTTTCTAGGTGGCACTTTGAACAAGGCTTAATTGTGGCCTGACAGGGCATGCACTAGCCCACGTGGCCTTTTTCTTTTTTTTCCCCCACTTAAATCAGGGACCTTGTGGCTTTTGGGAGCCAGCCGGACACTCGGGCATTTTTTTTATCTCTCCCCTGGTACACCTTAAATGCTACAAATGAGACTTCCACCTGTGGGGTCGGGAGCCTTGCTCTCCAGATGCTTAAGTTTTAGTCCTATGTCGGGGAGGTCTGGGGGACAAGAGATGGATTTTACTCCATGTCTTGAATTTTTTTTTTTTTTTTTTTTTTGATGTCCGCTGGCTTGAGGACAGCTTTAGGAAGACCCGCCAGGAGGCAGGGTGTGAACTGATCTCTGGCTAAAGAGCCATCCTTATTACTGTACGATGGGAGCCATAAGCCTAAGTGACCCTTGACACACATGCCACCCATATTTGGGCTTCTCTCCTCTAGGCCTTGCTTAAGTCTCCATAGCACCAGGACCTATTCTCATAAATACCAGAACCTCTTCTCAGAAATCAGGTGACCACACTGCAGTTAGGCAGTTAGGCAAGAATAGATAATCCTCATAGCAACATTCCCTGCTGGCTGAACAACCCATGATTAAAGTCCCCTCCTTGCTTGCACCCCCTTTTGTCCCCCCCCCATATATGCCTTAAGAGGAAAATAAAATTTTGGAGCTTGATCAGACATCCTGTCTTGCTTTCATTCTTTGTGTCTCTTGTTCCTCTCATTTGCCGGCCCTCCCTTTAGGTCCCCGTTGAAAACCCCGCTGGCCAGGGCACTGTAAACTTATTTGTATGGGTCCTAGCCTGCTTTCAGATCCATCTGTGCTTCTGACGGCAGCTTGAGAGTGAGTGGCAGGAGTTAAGGTGAGCTAAAGCCCGCCCAATGCTGGAGAGCGGAAAACAGAAGTCAGATAGACAGCAGTGGTTGCATATGGCAGGGCAAGAATCAGAAATGGAGAAGGAGAAGGGTTCAGAGTTTTGGTAGAAAGCTTGGGGATAAGGTAACTGTTTTCATTTGCCCATTCGCTGGCAGAAGTTAGATAATTCCCATGAAATAGCGGGGTTGAAATAGCCAAATTTACTGGTATCTGGGGATATTTAAGGCGTTTGTCAGAGGAGGAATGGAACCACAAGAAGCCCCTATGTCTTATGGCTGCAGTGCAGAGAGAGAATAATAAAAAAATAAAAAATTAAAATAGGGGTGGGAGGGGGGAGAACAAGGGAATCCGTGGCTGATATGTAGAACTGAATTGTATTGCAAAATAAAAATAAAAATAAAAAAAGAAAGCTTGTCAACACACAAAAAAATAAAATTAAAATAACAAACCAGGATCAGACTCCAGTCCCAGGCATCCCTGAGGTAGGAGAAGGATCTATGAATCAGCATGGGTTACTCCCCACTTCGTCCAGAGAGGAGTAAGGGCTGGAAGCATATGCAGCACGAGGACCCCCTGGGAGTCTGACGGCATTGACCCCTTCATTAAGGGAGAGGATGAGTCGGTGCCAGCGCAGTCTGGGGTCCAGCGTGAGGAATATAGCTCAGGCTGCAGTTGCGGGAAATGGCGGGGGACTCACAATTTTTGTTGGCGGGTGTGGTGTGCTGGTCCAGTGGCTGGACAAAAGAAAAAGATGATCCGGATAGTTGCAGTTGCAGGTCCTCGGTATAGGTTTCCGACAACGCTCAGCCCCGGATATAGACTGAGTGGAATTTCCTATCCAAGATCTGAGTCATGGCGCCAATGAAAGGATGATTAACAGTGCTGGTGGCCACACTGTTTGCAGTGTGTGGCGCTGGTTACCATGTGGAAAGGTCACGGTTATGACAGAACCCAGTGTTAGTTTTCAGAGCTTTATTAGGATTAGTTTTCAGAGCTTTATTAGGAGGGAAAGCGGGGAGAGGGGGAGCCAGGCCTGGAGAGAGAGAAAGATGGTGGTGGGGGAGGGAGCAGAGCAGAGCAGAGAGAGAGAGGGTAGGGTCTGCGTCAGGCTTTTAAGGCACATATGTAGTCACTAGCATCCCCTGATAACGTAAGATGCAAGACCCCAAGCTGTGCATGTGCAGGAGTGAGGGCAGGATTCTAATACCAGGAACAGATTGATGGTTGATGTGGAAGGGCCCAGCTCACTGTGGGAGGTGCTACTCTTAGGCTGGTGGTCCTGGGGGGCTATAAGAAAGCAGGTTAAATAGCCATGGGGAGCAAGCCAGTAAGCAACATTCCTCCATGGCCTCTGCTTCAGTTCCCGATTCTAGGTTCCTGCCTTGAGTTCCTGCCCTGACTTCTCTAGATAATGGACTGTGATGTGAAAGTGTAAGATGAAGTAAACCCATTCCTCCCCAAGTTGATACCGGTCAGGGTGTTTAATCACAGCAATAGAAATCCTAACTAGGACAGGAAGTAAGGGATCTGGTGAATCTGGTTAGTTTCAGGGACTTCCTGTGCCTATTTTAAGTTGTTTACGTTCTGTGTTGATTAGCTTCCCTAGGATGTTTCATCTCTTTGTAGACACATTCTGCCCTTTCACATTTCCTTTGCATCCTCAGTCTTAAGACGTTTCTTTCCAGGATGGAGGGTTTTAAGCTTGGAGGAAACTGTTACACAACACTGGGTCATATGGAAGGCTTATTGTTTGTTTTTTGAGAAAACTTCAGTTTGCACTACTATCATCCATACAGAAAGTCTCCCTATTGTCCATACCTGCACCAGAATGTTTTTATTTTTTAGTGACTGCCATTCTAACTGGGGTAAGATGGATTCTCAAAGTAGTTTTGATCTACATTTTTTTCTTATGGCTAGTGAAGTTGAACATTTTCTCATGTTTGTTGGTCACCTGTATTTCATATGTTTTTCATAAAGATCTTTTCATTTAAGAAAATTTGAAGAGTGAAGCTAGAGATGCTTATGCTTTCCTATAAGTGGAACAGCCCAATACTACGAGGTACCAAAGCAGAGAGAAGATGGGGATAGAGAAGAAAACAGAAGGCAGAGAATGCAAGCCTTTTACTTTAGAGCCTCCAGAGTCGAGTGTGATGGTAAAAAGAAGTCTATATAAATTATATGAAGTACAGTTTTCAAAAAAGTCAAAATGAAATGTTCTGTGCAGAACAAAAGATAAGCCAAAGCAAAGTAGCATTTTTGTACAAGGCCACTGAAAGTCACGAATATTGGTAACAAAGAAAAGGTATAATTCTGCAGCAGGCAGAGTAGAGATTTCAGTTTGGCATTCTAATAAGCTCAAGACTGTAAACTGTTCTCCAGATGCAGTAATGGCATATAGGGAATGTGTAGGGCGTCCTATGCTTCTGGCTGGCACATTATCTACTTTCGAATATGTGGAATTTATACAGACATGTTAAAAGGCTGTGCAATGTGGGGAGTGTGAAGTTCCCAGTATGTGAAGTTCTAAATGGATGTGTGTTGTTGAGTCGAGCTGGCCATGTCAAGGCCAACACCATAGACCAATGGGGAAATGGCAAAGCCTTCTCCAAGTGAGGCTCAGGGAAACGGAAAAGTTTTTCCTCCTGGTCTGAGTGCAAATGTTCAGTATGTGCAGAAAATGCCCGTCATGTTTACAGCCTGAAGCCTGCTTCCCTTAGGGATCGTTTCTACTGAGAGTGGCTAGACTTGCCTCCTTTTCCAGCTGTGTACCATAAGCCTCACCTCCTTGTTTATTTGGATGTAATAACCCTGCTTTCTTGTTCAGATATATGCAATAACCTCACCTCTCTATCAACTATATATAACAAACATGCTGCGCTTCTAGGTGCTGCAATTTCTCCTTCAGAGAGCTCAGACCACCTGATCCCAGCTTTTCTGCATGTCTGTGTGTCTGTCTTGTTTTCATTCCCTTGTGACCCCAGTCAGGTCAAGTCCCTTGTGCAAGGATTCGGTCATGCAAAACTATGCTGTTTGCAAAAAGAGCACCAAAGTGAATGTAGCAGTCGGTGCACTCCCATCTTCAACAAAGAAAGCTGCCCCAACACTGCAGAGCCGAGGCAAAGCACTGGCTTTAGTGAGAGCCATCAAGCATTGAAGTCACACATATTGTCCCCAAAGGGGCAAATACTGCCCTAGTAAAATTCTGTTGCCAAACAGGAAACAGGTGTAAGGCCAAGTGCAAGTTTATACAGTCATTCAAATGTTTTAGAGCTCATCAACTTGAGTGTGAAGTATGTGAGTTTTCTAAGTTTTGTTTTGCAAAGGGGGATACAGAAGAAATTGATGCAACAGAGGCCTTTTAAATAAGAGTAACACACACAGCTGTAATTATGATGAAGGAAGACAAAACTGTTAATATTGGAAAGCTTGCTATTTGCTTGTATTTACCATGTCTACACAGAGTTAGGTAATATATACAATTATTTTCAGGTCAATTACTATGTTGCTGTAACAGGGCCTTTGTATCAGTGTGCCGTTAGACTAATCAGAATTGCTGCACGTGTATGTTACATTCCCTTCCAACCTCAGCACACAGTACTCGTGGGTTTTAAATGTGGTGCGTGTTACCTTGCGAGAAAGGTCACCAGGCACGACAAAACCCAGTGTCAGAGCTTCATTAGGAGGAGGGGAGGGACAGAAGAGAGTGACCAGGCCTGTGAAAGACATGTGCAGGGAGAGAGACAGTGGGGGAGGAGGAGAGAGCAGAAGAGAGAGGAGGAGTCTGTGACCGGCTTTTTAAGGACTCCCCTGCACATGCGCAGGTGGGCTTATAGAGCTATACCATGCATGTGCAGATTGCGTGACTGCGGAGCGTACTGATGATGTAAGACGTAAGACTCCTTGCTTAGCTACTGAACTGCGCGTGCGCGGTCATATAGCTGGAGGAGTGGCGGAATCCTAACAGTACCACCACATATGAAGCTGTCAGTATCGAATGACTAGTGAGTGAAAGGAAACCGAGTGGGCGAGCCATCTTGTAAGGAGATGTCACGGTGTTAGAAGGCATGCAGTCAGATTTTTACATCAGTCAGTGAGTTTGCTCACAGCAGGAGCTAGAAGGGCCTGGGAAGCAGGATATGGTCAGCAGTGACCTCTGTCTTCTTCGGGGTTGGGGCAGGAAGCTGATTTTTTTGCTTCATTTTTGCTTTCGCCATCTTGCCATCCCTAGAGTCAAAACGCTTTCCCGCCATCCCCAGAGTCAAAACGTTTCTGCGATCATTTGCTTATAGAATCGTCACGGGCAGGTGGTGGGATCTATGCTGTGGCTCCCTCAGTTCACATCCCAGGGTGTGCCCTCCCACATTGTCTAGGGCTAGTCTTGAATGTTTAGGGTGTATGAGGAGGCTCAAGAGACTAGGTGATCATCACTTATGTGTATCTCCCTGGCTAAGCCAGTCAGGTAGAAATGCTGTCTTGGGATTTTCTGCAAGGCCATTGCATGTCCTAGGGAGTCTCCACTGTTGGGATTTGGCCACACTCCAGCTACATGCCGGCACATGCGCAGTTCAGGAGCTAAGTAAGGGGGTCTTACGTCATCAGTGTGCGCTGGTGACTACGTGCACGGCGTGGTCACCTAATCAGTGCATGTCTGGTGTAGCTCTGTAAGGCCACCTGCGCCTGAAAGAGCCAGACACAGACCCCACAGCTCTCTGTTCTGTTCTCTCTGCCCCCCATCTCTATCTCTCTCCTTCTCTCTGCATGTGCTCCCCACTTCCTCCTTATAAAGCTCTGATACTGATACTGATACTGGGTTTTGTCGTGGCTCGGTGACCTTTCTGTGCGGTAACCAGCACCAGTAACCAGAGCTATCGGGGACTGTGGGGGTCCAGCCCCTCAATAGTCCCCTCCCAGGGTCCAGGAAGAATCTACAACCAGCTGATAATTAATCTTTGATGAAAAGAAATGAATCTATGTACACAAAACTCCTTAGTTCATACACTTTATTATTCTGTGATAGTTCTCTCTCTGCACAACTTCTATTCTACTCTCATGTCTAGCTCCTTTCTTGCCTGATTTCTCTCTATATTTATCTACTGTCCCCTCTAGGTTCTATCTTAATTCCTTCATGTAGTTCTGTCCCTTCTAGGTTCTCATCTGTCTAGTTCTTTCCCCTATCACCTCCTCTCCCATCTCCTTCTCTCTCATCTGGCTCTTCCTCATCTTGTTCTTCCCCATCTGGCTCTTCCTCATCTTCCATCTCGTTCCTCTAGTCCTCTCTTCTAGCCCTTCAATCTAGTTCTTCCCCATCTCAGTTTGTTCCTCTCAAGTTCTTACCCATTTAGTTCTTCCATTCTCTTTTCTCTTCTCCGTCCTGTGCCCTGGAAGTCCCGGTATATAAAGGGAGGGTCTGAGCTAAATTGTGTAAAGCTATTACTTAATGTCCACCTCTCCTAGGCGGTGTCTCCTTGTGGAATTTACCGTAAGTCAGGAGACTTGCATGTGGCTCGGAAGTTGGGGCCCACCTGGGCGGTGTCTCCTTGTGGAATTTAAGTCAGGAGACTTGCAGGTGGGCTGTTATCACTGTTAGTCCTCGGAAGTTGGGCGCCCACCTGGGTGGTGTTTCCTGTAGTCCTTGAAAGTGGCTAAGGGAGATATCTGATTCCAGAGGAAGCCTTTCCTGAGGCTGTTCTCCAAATACCTGGAATGTGTATGTCCAGAGAGTGATCAGTCCACACTGTTAGCCCTTCTTGGGGAAAAGTCAATTGGGAAAACTATGAAGGCACACATGATTTTCATAACAGAATACAGCTGATATATAACAAGCCAAGTCACACCAAAAACTCCTTGGTATTTGGCTTCCTCTGGAGGAATTCCCTGATCCCTCCAGGTAGTGACTTTGCCATAACCAGCTGAGTTCTTATGATATATTCCTGCGGCCTGCAGCACAGCGCCACCTATCATTTTTAAAACCATTCCCCACCTGATGCCTCCACCCGGCAGAACAAGTACCTTTTAACTTTGGTATTTTTATGATGAGGTACTCATAGAATTTCTAAACTAAAAGAGACAAGACTGAAATCAACAGAAGAGAAGAGGCAGAGAAACAAAGTGGCCTTAGATGTTGGAAGGGTGGCAGGAAACACAGGCTGAGTGTCAGCAGACAAATGCTTCCAAACAAATACTCTGAAATGAGTGCTCTGAAATAAAGGAATATCTAAGTAACCAGCTCAGAAGAAAGGAATGGGCCGTTGACCAAACCAAAGGGAAGGACTGGGCCTCAGAATGGGCTTCCCAACACCCCCTAAGACGGCAGCATGGCTGCTGGCGAGATCACCTTGGCTCTGAATCTGCAACATTCCAACTCTCTACAACCCTGAAGTGCTCATGTCAGCCCACCTGGTAGATCATTAGCATAGGTGGGGCGTCTCTTCCTTGGGATCTCAGTCCATATTAGGAAATAGAAACTGATCAAGGAAAACAGGTTGGCCAAACTAGGGAGAGAAAGATTCCTGGATTCTGTCTGCCCTTCCTATAAGACACAAGAGCCAGAAAATGTATGTGTGTGCTAATTCAACTGTGAAATAAACTGTGAGAGTCGTGTGAACCGCCACCTTACGTGGCAAGGTTTTCCTCTGGGTGGCTGTTTGTTGTGGGGGGGCTTTTGCGTCTTTCCCTTGCCCCAGGATGGGATTCCTCAGGGCTCATTGTTTTAGGATCCCTGTTTCAACAGTCTGCTAGCTGAAGAGAGGGCGCAGTTGTCTCTCCCCTGTCTGGGGGTCAGCAATCGGCGCATGAGGAGAACTTCCTGCTGTTTCTGGATTGGCTGGTTCTAAAAATGGGACTAGCAAACGGCCGTTTTTTCTTTGTTGATTCCACTTGGAGCTGTGAATTAAAAGGTGTTCTTATCTCTCTCCTTCCTCCATTGTTTGGGCTCTAACTTTACTTAGGACTTCTCAGAATTCTTTTCTTACCAACGTGGAGCGCAAACACGGGAAGAGAGGAAGCCTGAGCCCCCAAGCCCTGGGGCTTTCTCATTTTTAGAGGCAGCGAGTTAGTAAGAATCACATAAATGTCTGTGGCTGGCCACGGAGTGGAGGCCAGTGGTGGTGCATTTGAGGGTGTTGGGGTCCTGGTGCTGTGGGTACTGAGAGAAAATGGACAACAGCTATGTTTATAAACCAAGGAATGCTGGTGCGGTGGTGGCACACGCCTTTAATCCCAGCACTTGGGAGGCAGAGCCAGGCGGATCTCTGTGAGTTCGAGGCCAGCCTGGTCTACAGAGCGAGATCCAGGACAGGCATCAAAACAACACAGAGAAACCCTATCTCAAAAAACAAAACAAACAAAACAAAACAAACAAAAAACCCCAAAAAATAAACTAAGGAACACGTGGCCTTGGTCTGATGGGACTGTGGTACTCACAGGACTCTGAGTTAGTCTGTTTCTGAATGCTACTATCCTTAGTTTGGAATTAGGATCAACTGATGTGGAAGCTAGTAGCCGTGGTATTGTTTTCTCCTTATGTCCCACAGCAGGCAAAGCAATCTCCAAATGAGTAACAGCCGAGTCTTTCCCACAGCTCTGCAACTGTAATTTCCTCCAGGCTTAAATGCATTTTAAAATATATGCAAGAAAAGCAACGGCTGGTGACCGGACATGAGAGAGCAGGATTCCATTTTTGAGTGTGTTAGTGTGGACTCCGGGGGTGGGACCTTAGCTTTAATTTCGTCTCCAGTTTCCTCCCTACTAGAGCACCCTGGTATTCTCTGAATTGTGCCTGCTAAGCTGAGATGGTATCGGTTGCAATCGGTTAGAATCAACATGATTCTTATGGAAATAACTATCTCATCAAGTGGTTTGCTTTCTGGGTGCAGGGCTTACTTTTCTTCTATCTCAGCCTTACAGTGAGCACTGTCCCTCTGCTGTAGGCCAACAGGCTAGGCAGAGTCAGTGGAAGGAACAAAGACCCTCACTCCATAATAAGAGCTCTCTCATTTCATAATAAGAGCGGTGGAGACTTGGAGTAGTAAAAGCAGGCAGTTTATTTACTTTGCATAGTCCTGTGTCAGCCTAGAATGGCGGGCGCCATGATTCAGCACAGAGAACAGTATTTAAACCCTAACACATGAGTCTTCTTCCCTTTTTTCTTACTGAGTAATCAGGAGGGACCACCTTACATCTCAGCAGGGTTTTACCTTTCCTTTCATTACAACAGAAAAGCTTTCTCTCATTGACAACCAAGCACGGGCTCATCTGTACCTTTTACATCCTGTTGGTTTAAAGCTGAGCAGATGCACAGGCTTGTAGGTGAGCTCCGCTGTGGGTAATTAATTGTCTTGGTTGCTTTTCTATTGCTGTGATAAGACATCATGACCAAGGCAACTTGTAGAAGAAAGAGTTTATTTGGGATTTTACAGTTTCAGAAGGTTGGAGTCCGTGACCACCACAGTGGGGAGCATGGCAGCATGCGGGCAGGCATAGTGCTGGAGCAGAGCTGAGCACTCACATCTTGAGACACAAGCATAAGGCAGAGAAAGCTAACTGGGGATGGCGTGGCTTTTTGTAACCTCAAAGCCCACCCCCAGGGACACACCTCCTTCAACAAAGCCACACCTCCTAGTCCTTCCCAAACAGTTCCCCCAGCCGGGGACCAAGCATTCAAATATATGAGCCTATGGGGACCATCTGCACTCAAACCACCACAGAAAGCAAAGCAGGGCATCTCTATTGCTCTTAGCATCATTGCTTTGGATCAGGGGCTTTCAAGAAAATGGAAGCTGGTTATTTTGCCTAGGCTGGCTGGCCAGCAAGCTCCCAGGACCTGCCTGTCTCCTCTCCATATTGGTGGTGTTACAAGCAGGCGAAGCCATGCTTGACTTTTACATGGGTGGTGGGGACTTGATCTCAAGTCCTCCTGTTTGCAGAGCAAGCCTCTTATCTACTGAGCCGTATATCCAACCCTGATCGTTCTTGTTGGTGTGAGAGCTCCAACTCACCCATGGAGACTGAGCCTGCATCTCCTCCCTTGTTCGACACACTGTCCTCTAATGCCATGACTTAGGCTCTCGTGGCCTCTTGAACAGATGGGCCATGAATGAGCTCAGACAGTCCCCCTCCCCTGTGAGTGTGCATGTGTGCAGCACATCCCAAGAGCACCCCCACCCAAAGCCTGAAATCACAGACAGAGCTGCACTCTGCTATACAGTGCTTGTAGAGTGCTTATAATACAAACTAATCTATAAATTAAGCAGAATGGGAGATTAACACTAACTACTAATGGAGCAAATATGACAAGATACGTTAATAAAATTATGTGAATGTGGTCTCCCCATTCTCTCAAAATATCTTGTTGTATTGTATATCTTAGCAACCTCAACATATTCCCTCCCCCTGTTGAGAAATTGTACCTTTTAACTTAAATAAAGAACTTTACAGACTCACCTTGACATCACTGAGTTGCTGGCACTCCTTCTTTTAAAGATTGAGGCCATTGCTAAGTAAATGTCACCTGAACACAAGCCCCACAGTGGAGGCCAATCTGTGGACTAAGATGATTACTGAGTGGCTCCAGGCAGGAAGTGTAACAGCGTGAATACACAGGACAGATTGCTAATTCATGTTCCAGGTGGGACTGAGGGAAATGGTCTGACCATATTATTCAGGATGGTGTGCTGTTTCAAACTCATTGTTATGTGTTTCTGAATTTTCCTTGTTAATTTTCAGTTAGCTGACTGGGTAAAACTATGACTACATAAACGGAACCATAGGTTAGGAGGGCTCCTGTAGCCAATGGAGTTTTCTGAGTAAGCCATGTCTCCCTCTCATCCCTGTGGCCTTCAGGAACCCGGTGATGAGAGCGTGGTTTGGGGAAGGACTCAGGAGCAGGAGACAATTGAACATCCGGAGTCTGGTTGTGCTTTTCTGCAGGTTCCCTGTGCTCCTGAGAAACCTGAGTCAGGCCTGAGAATCAGGGGCGAGCTCTGTGTTACTTCACCCTGCGCCCTGGCCAAACAGGCTGCTTGTCTACGGAGTGTAGTGGTTGTGGTTGACAGTCCCTCAGTCTGCTTCCTGTGAGCTGACGTGCCAGGTGAGGGGCCAGGTGTGAGTGGTGAGCGTGGCTGGTTGTGCCCTTGCACCCTCACTGCCTACTGGACCCGGGTGCTGACCACAGTCTCAAGGTCTCTCTGCTTCAGCGTCTGCTGTTTGGCTCCCTGGCCTTGCTTTTTCTCACATTGGTTTGCCAGTGAGTGTTTTTCTACAGAGCTGGGGTCCCAGCTTATCCCTCTTAGAGCTCCTACCACACGCACCAGTGTGCTTGTGAGACAGTCCTCCCTGGATTCTGACCTGTGTGGTGGGATCTCTCTGCTTCCATCAGAGGGCTTGGTCCCTAGGACATGTTCTTGAGATGAACGAATGAATGAGGAATAAATGGGAATGGGTGAGTTAACATTACTTTATCACATCAGGAAAGCCCTCATCTGGAAGGCTTGGGAGGTCATCTTACGGCTTAAGCTCTTGTCCCTTGCCTGTGTCATTACAGAACACTTACTCTTGCTTCTTCGGCTGCTTCAGGGATGGGAAGGACATGGGCATATCCCTTTGTTCATAGTCAGTCACTTCAACCTCAGAAAATACAGCCGGAGAAGCCAGCCCCTACCCCACTCATGCCTGGGACAGTGAGAGTGACAGACAGTTCTGCTCAGCTTCGGATCTCCAGCTCACCTGCCCCCAGCAGTCCCCAGAGTGACTTCTGAGACCACAGTCTAGATCTATTTTAGCAGCAGGTATTTCAAGGTATTGTTTGGATTTCTGGAGAGCAGAAGCCTCACGTCTCCCTGGAATTATTCACCTGCAGCTATTTTTAGAAGCATGAGACGAGCCTGTCTTCAAAGCTGCTGCTGCACAAAAGCGATGCATTCCTACCAACCAAGCCACGTGGTTGTGTCTCAGCTTTTCCAGCCATGAGGGCTTCCCTGGGCAATTCCTGCATGTGATCTCAGGGAGCAGGTGGGACTCAGGCTTGTAGGTGAAGTGGGGGTGGGAGGTGGGGAGAGCTAGCTTCACCATGGCTCTGTCAGTACAGGACACATCAGTCACAAGAACATGTCCCCCGGGCTGGTCGTCGGAGGGATCAGAGGTCCCAAGTTCGGTACACAGGGTGGTGGCAGGAGCCTTCCGTGCTAACCTTGCTTCAGCACAAATCCTCTGGAACCAGGGTCCAGTTTTTTTTTTTTTTTTTTCTTGTTAGCTACTCCTTGCTCACTCAGTGACAAGAAAAGGAAAAGCCCCTACCACTGCCTTCCTTTGTGTTCGAAGCCTTCAGAACTGTGAGGGGATGACAGTGGACAGATGGGGCGTTCAGGCAATTTTGAGGTGGAGAAGCCGAGACCCAGCTGTCTCACGTACGGGGATGAGAAAATGCAAGCCTCCATGCTCCTGTTTCTACAGGTGGCACATTTACAGGCGTGTGGCCCTGTCATTTCAGCTGGAGACTTTTTCCCAGTTCATGTCAGTCATCCCAGGCTGAAGGCATAGTCACCAGGCAGTGTGCTGAATGTTACCAACACCCAGCTCCCCGTAAACTTCAGCAGGAGCTCTGCTGGGGGAAGTGAGGACAATCCACACACACACTTCAGATGAAGTGGCTGAGGAGAGGGTTGTGATCACAGAAAGTGACTCAGAAGAGTGGCCACCTTGTGGGTGCATAGTTGTGAGGTGGGAAGAGGGAGCCACGATGGGCTGTGAGGACTAGGTCACTAAGCACCCATAGAACAATTCTGTACGCGTCATAGGGGGCATTCAGGGTAGTTTTGAAGGGTGTTAACTTATCTCAGTGAGGCCAATGGAGACTCAAGCTGTCATAATTCATATACAAAATGAAGCTAGTTTAATTAATTAATTAATTAATTAAATTTTTTCCAGACAGGGTTTCTCTGTGTAATAGCCATGGCTGCCATGGCTGTCCGGGGTCTCACAGAGATCCGCCTGCCTCTGCCTTCTGAGTGCTGGGATCAAAGGTGTACGCCACCACCGCCCAACAAAGCTTAGCTTTATTTTATGGACATGGGCTCATGGGAACTAGTCTATGAAGGCATGTATCAGGGCACTGTGTAACATTTGGGCTTTCAGGGCTGGTGATGTGGTGCCAGCCCTGACCACCTGACACCAAGCCCTGGAGCCACTGTGGAAGGAGCATGTTATCCAGGGCAATCTGATTCCATATTTCCAGGCCCTGGTCACTCATATTCGGCTCAGAATAAACTCCATCCTATTTTCTTTGGAATGAGGTCTGTGCTTTGTGTCAGGTGTTTGGTGATTCAGCATGTGACCCCAAGGATGATCCACTTCCACCTTGGTGCTAGGTACCAGCATGGGCTCGGTGTGCCTGGCTGCTCACACTGCCTCTTCAAGAGGGTATTGGTGAGTCCTTTGGGTTGGATAGTAGTCCAGTGCCCTATTCTGAGCTGATGCTGGCCATCCTGCTCAGTTCAGAGCATTTGTGAGAACCTCTGTGAACACTTGGCCTTGCCTTCCGCCCCTTCTATACTGAACTCAGTGTATCTCCTCTCCTGTCTATAGAAGCCTTATGTGCACTTCTTCTAGAAATTCTGTGAGCACTTGATTGTAAAGGCATGTGATTTCCCAGCCCAACAGGGTGGAAAGTGTCAGGTGAGACTTCCTAAGTCATGCATGGTGTCTCAGGAAGCCCAGGACCGTATTCCTCATTCCTGAGTTGAAAGGAACTCTGCTGTCTCAACTGAGAAGATACACGTATGTGGTGATGGCCTAGTCTCCCGGGCTACCTCATGTACCTATAAACAGGCATGATTAACCCCAGACTCCATGGGAGAGAGAGCATCCTTGGGATGAGAATGGAGGGAGCCACTTCCATAAGCAGCACAGAACTCTAAATCAAAACACAGATCCCACAGTTAAAACACGGGGATCACAATTTTCAGGAAAGAAGGAAAAAAGCGGCAAGGGAGGACATTAAAATGGGAGACAGGGTGTGCTTAGAGAGGAGCCACCGTTTAGAAACTGCACTACTGTGTGTTGGCCAATTGAATGTGTGAGGCTGGACCCTGACTGCTCAGCGTGAGGCACAGGACCCTGAGTAAGGAAGGAAACCCTGAGGGACCAGGGTGTCTGTACTTGATTTAAGCAGCTACACACCCTTCTGCAGAAGTAAGACTTTCTAACTTGCCAAAAAAACTTTGGGTCGTGTGGTCATTTTCTTGAGACCCCAGGACCATATTTTTATAACAGTTTCAGTAGTTCAGTTTCTAAGTATTTGGGGGAAACGAGAGAACATTTGATAGTTATCGTTTTTTTTCAGGCTGAGAAGCTGACAAACGGTAAGCCTCCTTTAATTGGAATTTAAAAGCATCTAGGAGAAGAGATGATGAAATTGCTAGTTAGCAAGAAGTTAATGAGAGTTTTGGAAATTGCCTCAAGATTCAGACAAAGAGATGTTAGAGAACAGGAAAGTGAAGATGAATTCTGGAGAACTCGGTTTTCTCCATGGCCCGCTCTCATCTGTCCCCCTCCGACCTTGCTTCTCCCTCCGTGGCCAGCCTCTCCTACTTTCCACTCTCATCATCCTCAGGAGCAATGAAGTTTTTATTCAAAAAGCTTTTATCTCTATAACTTCTTTAACACAGAGCCCAGAGGAAGAGGGATCCTGAACTGTTTGTTCTGGACAAAAACTGAGCTCAAAACCATGATCGTGCGATTCCCCGAGTCATGTCAATATTCCTCGGGATTTACCAAAGTGTTTCAGACTGTACCGCTGACCTGCCAACGGGTACTTTGACTTTCCTTGTTTTGTAAGGCTGTCTGCCTTTCCGCCGTAAACTCTTTTTTTTTTTTTTTTTTTTTTTTGGTTTTTCAAGACAGGGTTTCTCTGTGTAGCTTTGTGCCTTTCCTGGAACTCACTCTGTAGCCCAGGCTGGCCTCGAACTCGCAGAGATCCACCTGGCTCTGCCTCCCGAGTGCTGGGATTAAAGGCGTGCGCCACCACCGCCCGGCCTGTAAACTCTTAAGACAGGGAAAGAGGCTAGTTGAGATGGGCACAGCGAGCTCATCACTCACCTTTTTGTTTTCCTTGGACCGTCTCCACATTTAGGTTAACGCCCATGTCCTTGAGGTGGGGATTTTCTCCCATACTTCCACTTGGACTTAATGTAATTGTGTTGTGGGTCCTATAGTTTCCTGTCAGGCTGGCCTCGTGACAAGTTTTGATTTCGTGAAACGCCTGTGTCATTTTGTCTGTTGGCCTAGCTGTTGCCTGTGGCTCTGCTTCACTGCTCTTGTTTTGTGTCTATATTCACTCTACAGTGCTGTAGTGTGTTTCCCCCAGGTCTGCCGCACTATGCTCGTTCGCCCCTCCTGCGCTGTCTAAGAAGGTTGCTGCCTCAGTCCCTCGTACCCAAAATCAGATATGCAACAGTTAATTGTGACACTGGCTTAGGACTGAAAAAAGACAATGCAAGAGAGTAGTTCTCAGATCTAAGCAGTGGGGCTGGAGAGATGGCTCAGTGGTTAAGGGCACTGGCTGCTTTTCCAGAGGACCTGGGTTTGATTCCTAGCGCCCACACAACAACTCACAGTTTCCTGTAACTCCAATTCCGGGGGATCCAGTGTTCTCTTCTGGTCTCTTGGGCACCAGGCACATATAGTGCACACAGACATGCAGGCAAGACACCCATACATAAAATATTAAAACAATGAGCTTTACTCAACCCAACAGCAACAGTGAAAAGCTGTAGGGTTTGGCCAAAGGAATAGGTGGTGGTGATTCTTTTTTCATTCTGTTACAAATTTAGATCAACCTTTCTTTTTAAAGTTTACAAATCTGCTACGTTGCACCACCTTGTCTGTGGCTAAGATTTCAACTGAAAAGTCATGTAATCTGGCTTTATGAGTGAGTTTTTGAAAGCTGCCTTTAGATATCTGTTGTGTGAGTTACCTATGTGATACCTTCCTATAAATGGCCAGTCTAAATCAGCGTATAGGAAAGTCAGTGCTCATATAAATTTAGTTTGAATACTTTTTCATTCATAGGACTGAAACAAGTCTAATAAATCAGTTGATTTAAACTTATTGGTAAGAGAAAATAGAAATATATCAAAGACAGCGAGTACATTTTGCCTGTCTTATTCCTGTTAAATATTTAACACATAGTGTCCACATCTTCTGTGTTTCAAATACAGCTTCCTGGGGCTGGAGAGATGGGTCAGTCAGTGCAGCCCTTGCAGCATGAACCTGAAGCCTGAGTTCAGATCCCCAGACTCCACCTACAAAGCTGGATATGGCCATGTGCCCCTGGAATCCCAGGCTGGCAGGCAGAGATAGGTAGATCCTGCAGGCCATTGGCTAGCCAGCCTCACTGAATCAGTGAGCTCCAGGTTCAGTGAGAGACCCTGACTCAACAGATAAGGTGGGGAACAACTGGGAAAGGCACCCAGATGTTGACCTCTGGCTGTCACACATATGCACACACATGTGCATGTCCATGTCCATAGTACACACACACACACACACACACACACACACACACACACACACAGAAAGAGAGAGACAGAGACAGAGACACAGAGAGACACAGAGAGAGACAGAGAGAGGCAAATGTAGCTTTCTGGGTTTTAAATACATATGTTATTTTATTTTGTTAGGAAAATGAGTGTTCTAGATTCAGAAATTTTATAAGGAAAAATAAGAAAGCATCAAGGATGAAATGAGGTACAAAAGACCTAAAGGTCTAAAAATATGCTTTTTGATAAAAATGCTAAGTGAAAAGGAAATGCTTTGAGACAGGGAAAGGATTATGTGTGGCAAAGTAAGATCCCAACCACCTGCTCTGCTGCAAACTATGGAGGATTGACTCCTGGGCTGGTGGTTCTCACTTGTAATGTGTGCCAGTTCCTCCTGAGAACACAGCCATGTGGGCTTCAGAGAGTCTGGGACAGCCATCTTGGACCACATCAGCAACTGAAAACCTCCTGTAACTGAATGCAAAACACTACTGGTGACATTTCTGCTAACTCTCATCCCTTCTAACATATTCCTTAAGTCTTATATTTAGAGCTCTTGAAAACCGTCTGAGATACTTGGACTTTGTCCCAGTGTGCTTTCCTAAACCATAGTATACTGATGATGCTGGTCTTAGCGGAACTACAGACAACGATGGTAATGTTATGGCCTCTCATTAACGCCATTTTTATTCTGACTGTTGCTCACCCAAGTCTCCATACTTGCTTGACCCAAGTCTTCACATTTAAAAAGATTCTGATCTTTTATTATCGCCATAAAATAATTCTTCCTTTATCCATGTAGTTGGAAGAAAATCTAGTTTATAGATTGGCAGAGACTTATTTTACATCTTCCAAAAGGAGCCCCATTTTTGGAGAATTTCTTTTTAGATTCAAAACACCTATAGCAAAAATGACAGGATTTCTTCTAAGAGAAACAGAAGAATATTAACTAGGTCCAGTTGCCTGCTTACTGCTCTTGATGGTGGAGCTGTTCAGAGTCAACGAATTCCTCAATACACAGTTAATCTATCAGCACAACCTGTTCTGTATTGTGAATATAATTGTATATTCTTTGATACAGTGCCTAGCCACACCGGTCAACCACACTAACTCCAGTTCATAGGTTCAAGTTCTGGAGGATGTAGGGGCTACCACCAGGGCTGGAAGGCTCCGGGAGTCTTAAGGCATACTCAGACTCAAGCCTATTTTGAGTTTCTTCAACTATTGACTCATTTAGGCATACTCAAAGACTTGGGCTGACTCCTCATAGTCAAGGTGTCACAAAACAAACAATGGTGACAGCATTATGGTGTTTTATTAGTTCATTCATTTTTTAAATTAAAATTGGACAAGCGTTAGAGCCAAAAGCTGCCTCACTGAAGGTGTAGGGAGAGAAACTAGGAATTTTAAAGATAGGTTGGATTTACTAAAAATAATCAAGGCATGCCTTAGGAAAGGACTCATGTTCAAAACATAGTTCATGTAGAGACATTATTTTTAAAAGAGCAGACGTGTAACCTAAGAGACTGTGCCTCATGAGCCCGTGTTTTCCACTGAAATTAGTCTTCAATGTAGCTCATGGTACAATTAGTTGGATTGTAGAAAGACTAAATAACAGTCCAATTTTGCCGATGGAAAGCAGATAGGCTGTATTACCAAATGACTCCTATTGGAGCCATTATTTTTTCTGATTGCAAAATGAGGACTAAGATTGGGTTATGTCCACAGAATCTATGGAACCTTGATCTTTCACGAGCCTGGCTTTGTGTCTGTCCCACTATCATTAATGTTTATTACATAGAGAAAGGACAATTTTGTTGAGAAAAAAAATTCAAAATGATACTATGTTATTATCTGATTTAGCCTGTATTATGACTGTCTGTTTACTCACCCAAGCTAAAATCTGGTCTAATACCAAATAGTAAGCAAAGGAAATTATTAGCCACAAAGAAGAGCTAGAGCAATTTAGACATGAAAGACTAATCATTTCTAAAATTAGAACCTAGTTATTCCACATGAGGTTTTGGGTATGAAATCAAGCTGGCCAGAAGGAAAAACTAGAATTTAAAAAAATAATAATTGACTTCAAACCCTAAAAACATCAACTGAAGTATTTCATCGACTGTAGTAACTATAGAAACAAGGAGAAAGCAAGTCAGTCTAGTTAAAGAATATCATGGGCCATGCAGAGAATTTGGGAGGTAATTAAAATGCCTTTCCTTGCCTCATCTGCTATTTTTATTTCTTTATTCTTGATTATTTTAACTGTGGATATAGTACTATTTTTTAAAACAATGTTTCACCAATTCTTTGAGAATTTCATAGGATGCATTTTGATCATATTCATTCCCCTCCCCCCAACCCCTCTCAGATCCTCTCCCATCTTCCGACCCACCCATCTTCATGTCCTCTCTCTCTGTTCTAGATGTGACGATATTCTTATTATATGTCTATGTGAACATTATGTCAGCTCTCAAGGACCAACAATAAATAATTAGAAGAGAAATGAAAAAAGACAACCAATTACATGTCACTCTCTTATTGCGATGACAGATTATCTGACAGAAGCCACTAACAGCAGGTAAATTTTATTTGGCTTATGGTTGAGGGCAAGTCCTTTATGGCGGGGGCATCATGGTGCCTGGAGCTTCAAGGAGCAGAGTGTGGTGAATGCCAGTGCTCAGTTCCCTTTCTCAGTCTGACAGCTAGGGTGGGTCTTCCCACCTTAGTTGGTCTGATCTAGATAATCCCTCAGAGGCATGCCCAGAGGCTTGTCTTCCGGGTGACTGTGGTTGATATATTGTGCACCCCAACAAATTTATCTGGGGGTCAGAGAACAGAACAGCCATAATATTAAACATAGAGGTTAGGCAGTGGTAGCACACGCCTTTAATCCTATCATTTGGGAGGCAGAGATCTATCTGGATCTCTGTGAGTTTAAAGCCACACTGGAAATAGCCAGGCATGGTGACTCACGATTTTAATCCCAGGAAGTGAGCCTTTAATCCCAGGAAGTGGTGTCAGAAGCAGAAAGGTATATAAGGCGTGAAAACCAGGAACTATAGCCTGGTTAAGCTTTTAGGCTTTTGAGCAGCAGTTCAGCTGAGATTCATTTTGGATAAGGACTCAGAGGCTTCCAGTCTGAGGAAACAAGACCAGCTGAGGGATTGGCGAGGTGAGGTGGCTGTGGCTTGTTCTGCTTCTCTGATCTTCCAGCATTCACCCCAATACCTGGCTTCAGGTTTGATTTTATTAATAAGACTCTTTAACAATCCTGCTACAAGTGACCCTTGTTGACAAGCAATATTAACCATCTTATGCACAGCTGCTAATAACGCCAGTGCAACCCAGGGGCTTCTTCCTTCACAGCTTTAGAGCTATTTCTATCTCCTGAAGACTTCTTTCCAGTCTACACAGACTCGTTTTTACTGGACCCTAGGAATAAACATTCTTAGCTCCATGGACATAAACCACTGTCATAAACAGCATCAAACGGCATCTGAAATCTATCCCCGAGTTTCCTCTGTTATAATCTGTCTACCTGGCCTCCCCATCAGTGAGTTTGGTAAGGGCATGGGTTGAGGACCAATTTTGTTCTGTGACTATAGAAGGTCCATAGCCACTTGTTCAGTGGGGCATGTTCTCAGGCCACAGGCCCCCTTTGTTGGCTCAGAACAATCATTCCTTATTCCTTTTGAAGTCAGAACTATGTTTGTGCATCAACAGACTCATGGAACAACAATGTGAAAGATATGTACAACAACAGTCCAGAAGGAGTTAAAGATAGTGCAATAATGCCCCCAATCACCCCAAATAATGAACAGGACAAATCTACCTGTAAAAATGGCAAGTGATCATGAAGCAGGACCAAGGCGAGACAGACAACTGCAAACACCAGGAAATAGTCAAAAGACAAAGAAAACACAGAAATCAATAAAAATAGTTCTATAAAGGCGACTATAATAAGATAAACAGCTGATATCATTACAAGCAATGAAGAACACTGTGGTGGGGTGATATATTCAAAATACCTCCCCAAATCCAAATCCAAACAAAATTCCCAAACCTCAAACACTAAAACCTACTGAATAGGAATAGTTTATAAAACTTTCTTCATGCTGAAGACCAAAGACATTCTCATCCAAACAAACACTGAGTGAACTCCTTACTAGCACCTGTGCCTTCAAAAGTTTCTAAAAGGAGTTATTTTAGATAGAAGGAAGCAGCACCAGAGAGTAATTCCATTCATAATAGAAAACACAGTGCACCAATAAAGCTCATTATGTGGGTAATTGCAAAAGCCAGGCCACATATACACACTTCTGCTCCCCTAAGCAACTTAAAGTTAATTTCATAAAACAATGGTAGAATTGTGCTTCGAGGGCTTGTGCACATATGTAAGAGGCAGGGCAGTCATCACACGAGAGAGATGCTAAGCGGCAGAGACAAACTGGTGTGAGAAAAGGAAACCCTCAGGGCGATGTGAATCCGTGCGAAGAAATCGATAGTGCTAACGGTGGAGGCTGTATTTTTCTCTGTCTTAAAATCTTCATATGGGGCTAGGAAGACTGCTCAGTTGCTCAGGTGCCTGCTGCATGAGCATGAAGAGCTGAATTTGGACCAACAGCACCCGGGTAAAAGATGGTGGATTTGTAAGATAGGTGGGGGTGAAGACAGAGACGGGCGAATCTCTAGAGCTGATTGGCCAGCCACAAAAAACAAAGTTTGTGAGCTCCAGGTTCAGTAAGTGATCCAGTCTCAAAAACTGAGATGGAGAGCAATAGAAGATGTTCAGTATTGAGTTCTGGCCCCCATGGTGTGTGTACATGTAAGTGTGCCCATCTGCACACACATCCATATGAACACTTACAAAACCTAAAACAAAAAACAACAACAACAAAAAAAAAACAATTGTAACACTGTATTTTTGGGTGTCTGAGATGGACATAATACAATCCTTTCTTGGAGTCCAGGTCACTTGATGAGGTTTTCTGAGACAAGGTCTAGTTGGGTTGAAAGCAAAGAGACATAGGCTTCATGATGCATGGCTGTGGCTGAGAACAAATCCAACATCTATTCAAAATGGACGCCGAAGTAATAGAAAGTGATGGGAATTTATCACACAACTAGTACAAATCAGACAGCTGACATGAGTATAGTAACCTCAGACAAAATAGGTCTCAAGATGAGAAATTTCACTAGAGATGAAAGGACAACGTAGGAGGGAATGATAATATTAGGAGAAAGTAATAATTATAAACATCTATGCACTTCACAAGAGAAGCACTAAATCTGGAAAGCAAACTCCAGCAGAAGGAACAGTGAACCATTCAACAATAATATTTGAAGGTTTTCATGCCTCACTCAATAATGGACAGAACAAATACACAGAAAAGCAAGGTGATCACAGACAGTTTACATAGCATTATCTATGAACTTGAACCGAGAAATAGTCATGGAACACTTCGTCTAAGCACAGTGAATACGTACACGTTTCTCTCAAGCAAAATACATAATACTCCCCAGGATAGACAACATGCTGGTCCTAGGACAATTCGGGTGAGGGGCAATCTCAGGACAGCCGGCAGCATCACCGATGAGGTAAGTCATCACATGAGCATCAATAGTGTGAGCACAGTGGTCCCAGAGTGCAGAAAGTCTATGACTGTTTTTCTACCCCACTGCTTGGAGTTTCTGAATTCTGGGAAGACACAGACAATCCTTTCAAGGCTTCCAACCGCTTGATTCAGACCATCCAAATAACTGACCTTCTCCTTAACTAAATGCCAACTGATTAAGGACTGTACATCTGAATACTCCTTTCACAGCGGCAACCAGATAAGGCTTGAGAGGAACCAGAAGCTTCCCAGCCCCAGTATGGCTGCCTTCTCCCATGTCCTCTAGCTTTCCCAGAGGATGGTTCTTTACCACTCACTATCATCAGAGGTAGCTGAATCCTGCTCACAAAGCAAAGTCCAGCCCAAGACTTCGTTGTCGAGTTCTACCAAACATTTAGAGAGTAAAAAATACCAAATTCTTTACAAGCTCTTCAGGGAAGTAGAGAAGAGAATATTTCTGAGCTCACTCTGTGAGGCTGGTATTTCTCTGCTACCCAAACTGGAAAGAGATCTCACAAGAAATGAAGATTGCAGACTGACTAACATTCTCCACAAACATTATAAATGTTCTCAGTAAAACAGTAATAAATCAATTAGGAAACATAACAAGAGAATTATTTTTATACAAGATCAGGTACAATTGATCCCAGAAATTTAAGGTTGGTTTCATAATTAGGAATCAATTAATTTGGAATTTTGATGAAACAAGAGGGAGGAAATTCATAGACAAGAATGAGCATTTGACAAAAATGCAACAGTCGTTTATAGTACAGATCGAACTAACTACAAATGGAAGCAGATTTCCTCAACTTGATGGCAGTGTTTATAGAATCCCATAGCTGACTCTCCCCGACAGGTGAAAGGCTAAGTATTTCCGTCATAACACCAGGAAAGGGAAGGGAAGGGCGCCCCTAGACCTGTCACATTCAATGTGGCTTTGGAAGTTCTAGGCAGCATGTTAGAGGGAGAGAAACAGTTACAGAGGCAGTCAGATGGCATGGCTGCATACGCCCATATATGTGAGTCCAAGGAATCAACAGAGAATTCTAAAAACAGCGTCAGCAAGGCTGCACATCACAAGGGCCATGGACAAAATTCAATTACAGGGAATTAAGAAGATAATTCTACACACAATATCATCAAAATGTTAAACACTTAGAACTAAAATTCCAAAAGAAAGTATAAGACATCTCTGAGAGGAAGTAGAGGGGGTCAGAAGAGATACAGAGATGCTCAAAGTTTCCGTTAGAGACGACAGCATTACCAAGATGATAGTCTTCCCAAGCTCCTCCGTGGATTCAATGCGAACACCACCAGGTCCCGAGGCTTTCTTGTGGAAACACAGAAACAAATACCCACAGCAGGCAAATACTCTAGAACAAAGCTGGAGGACTCAGTTCTCAAAGTCAAAACCTTTGTGATTCTAAATAGTCAAGAAAGCAACACTGGACAGTCCCTCCAGCTGCCTCTTTGCTGTAGCCGTGGGAACGCTGAGATGGTGGCTACAGCCACAGATCTCCAACCACCGGCCACCCCAGCCTCTCCTCCTACCCCGACTCCCCCTCCTCATCTGGAGGAGGCTTCTGTCACCTGCCCAGATGGCTGTATCCACTTGAGGGAGTCACCTCCTCAGCCTGCTGGGCCAGCCCAGCATCTTCCACACACAGAAAGATGGCTTCCACCTGCTTGGTAGACATCACATGACATTGACAAATGGTCACAGAAGGAAAGCGCTGGCCAAGGCCTTGGTTTGTCTCTAGGATCCTCTGAGGCAGTGGTTCCCAACCTTCCTAATGCTTCGACCCTTTAATACAATTCCTCATGTTGTGGTGACCCCCAACCATACAATTATTTTTTTTTTGCTGCTTCATAACTGTCATTTTGCTGCTGTTATGAATCATAATGTAAATATTTTTGGAGATAGAGGTTTGCCAAAGGGGTCGAGACCCACAGGTTGAGTGCTACTGGGCTGCCGCAATCGGGAAGATGGAGGGGGGGCTCAAGGCCAGAGGGGACTGCTCCTCCTTCAGTGACTTATCCATGCAGGACTCCTTACTAGTTCCAAACAGAAGAGAATCTTGCACGCTTTAGAGCGAGAGTGAGCGAGGAAGCCAGTGTGCAAGAGGCCACGCTCACGGCAGAGATGGCTGTGGTCCTCTTAGTGCTCGGCAGTGTCATCTGCCTCTCTCTGCTGAGTTTTGTTGTTGTTTCTTGTTTCTGCTTTTTATTTGTACTTAAACCATTGTGGTCACAGTACTAGCTAGCCCTTCAGGGAGCCCTTACAAAGACTGACTTAGTTTCCAACTCTTCTCCACCCACCTCTTTCTGCCCCCCACTTTTCTTTATCCTCTCCAGACTCCCAGGCCTTTCCGGGGTCTTTTGCACAGTCCCAGAGAGGCTTGCTTGAGGAGCATTTTGTAAAGAGACTTCTTGTATGTGGGTATAACTTTCTGTTTGTACCATGTTTTTGGTAATACCATGTTTTATGACACATACTGAGTTCATCTTTAACTTAAAAAGGAAGCAAAATTTACATAAGGAGCATCATCCAACATCAGTCTCTGAAGCAGTTATGCAGATAAGCAGCGAAACAGAACAAAATGTGGAACCTCACATTTATGCTCATCTGATTTTCCTTAGTGCTGTCAAGGCTCTTTGAGAGAGAAAGAAATTTCAGTGACTGGAGTGGGGACAAATAGAGGAACAGATATGTACAAAAAGTGATGTTTAAACATTTAATTCATATAAAAATTAATTCAAAATTGACTGTTGGCTGAAAAATCAGAGCTGAGTCCATAAATGTTTGGAGTGAAACTCAAGAAAAGTCTTTATGACTTGGGCTAGACAAAGATAACTTAGGTATGTCTCAGAAGTCTGATTTACAAAAGGAAAAAAATGGATCAAATGAACTTCATTAAAGTTAAAAACTCGTTTGAAGTAACATCATTAAGCAAATAACGAAACTATCTCAATTTATCAAAGAGTCCTAATAGGCCACAGACTGAGAGAAATTATTTGAAAATTATGTGTTTTATAAAGGACTTCTATCCAGGAGTGATATTAAATTTAAGGCAATAAAATAAGATAAATGACTCAATAAAAAGGGAAAATTACTTAAGTAGACATCTACCAATTATGAAAATTAAAATCCCAGTGAAATGTCACCTTATACTGGTCAGAATGACTGTAACAACAACAATAACAAAAACTGTGTTGGGGAAGATGTAGGGCAAAGGTAAGCCTGGACATGGTTGACAGGAATGAGAATTAACAGAGCCATGGCTGAAGAACATAAAGGTTCTCTGTAGCTGGTTCTCTAACTTTTGTGGTTTTGAGATAGAGCCTAATACAGCCCAGGGAACCACTACCTGGCTGAAAAACCCGATGTAGTGGTTTGGATGAGAATGCTCCCCATAAGCTCATGTGTTTGAATGTGTGGTCCCCTGTTAGTGGGACTGTTGGAGAAGAACTAGAAGATGTGGCCTTGTTGGAGGGAGTGTGTCACTGGGGGTGGTCTTTGATATTTCAAAAGCTCATACCAGGCCCAGCATCTCTCTTCCTGCAGCTCAGGATGTAAAGCTCTCGGCTACCGCTCCAACACCATGTCTGTCTGCTTCCCACAACAATGATCATGGACTAACCCCTAAAGCTTCAGTCAAGCCCCTTAATTAAATGCTTTCTTTTATAAGAATTGCTTTGGTCATGGTATCTTTTCAGAGCAATAGACTGGTAACTAAGACACCCAGCATGAGCTTGAAGACCTGGCCCTCCAACTTACACCTGGAGTGTCTGAGATTACACGCCTCTGTGCTCATATCACCTGATTTTAGGTGGTGCTGGGGACTGAGCCTATAGTCTTTGGTGTGCTAGGCTGACTCTCTAGCCATTAATCTATGTCCCCTGCTAGTCAGCGTTCTCTAGAGAAACAGAACTGGAAGAGTGAACATATAGTAAAAAGGATATTTATTGGAATGGCTTACACAGTACTGTTGTCCTCAACACTGGAGAGATCAAGAACCCTGGAGCTCCTCATGAAGTGGGGTGCCTTGGCATTCCCAGTGTGGCACCAAGGGCCTGGAGGATTCCTGAAAGGCCGCTGGTGTTCAGTCCACATCAGAAGGCCAAAGAAGCTGAGTTCTGAAGTCAGTGAGGAGTTATAGCAGCGGCAGCAGAAGCAGTCACAGAGTAGATGAACTTGTCAGCGTGATGGGAAAGCAAACAGGCAAATGGCAGCTTTCTCTTTCGGACCACCTTTCATCTGGCTGCCTAATGGTGCTGTCCACACTTAGGGAGGGTCCCTAGTTCAAAGAACAAGTTAAAGAAATTTCTTACAGAGATGTCCAGTAGTTTATCTTTTAGCTTTATCTAGATCCAGCTAAGTTGACAAGCAAGATTAATCATTAACAGAGGTGCCTTAGAAGTTAAAAATGGAATTACTATGTGATCTAGTGACCTCACTGATTGGGTGCACACCTATAGTGATGTGTCACTGACTTGGTACACAGCCATAGTGACCTCACTGGCTACATACCCACAGTGACATCACTGACTGGGTACACACCCATAGTGATGTAAGCACCTGGGCGAACATCCAAAGAATTTAAAAATCAGCATGTCGGGGGGGGGGGGGGGGAAGCTACAAGACTGTTCTCATAGGGACCTAGTGGGAGTCAGCTGAGTAAATGGGGCCTACATTTAAGGTTAGCATGATTTTGTCTTCACATATATCTTTTTTTGTCTGTTTTGATTTTGGGTTATTAATATTGTTCCTTTAATTTTTAAAATTAATAGACTGAAAAGCTGTAGAAATCCAACTTAAATGATAAACTCTTTGAATGCATTGAAAACATCAGGATATCAAAGACATACCTGCATGGATATGCTCTTTGTGGCATTCCTGACAATAGCCAAGTCACAGAACTATCTAGGCGTCCATCAATGGACACAGAAATAAAGAAGAGGCTGTATATGAACACAAAAGACTACTGTTAGGCTTAGGAAACAGGAGTTACATCATATGCACCTTGGAGGTCATTATGTTTAGTAAAATCATCGAGTTACAGCAAAATACCACATACTGTCACTTATAAAATTGAAAAGAACCAGAATCATAGGAGCAGAGAGGGGAAGGGCCCAGCGCTGTCATGGCAGGGTGAGGAAGGAGGAATTTTGATCAAAGGGTACAAAGTTGCAGTTAGGCAGGAGGAACGAGTGATAAGCAAGAGCAAGTCCCTTAGCCTTAGTCAATGAGTCCATATAAATATGTCAAAAAATGAATTATTTATTTTTATTTCATATGCATCAGTGTTTCACCTGCATGTACATCTGTATGAGGGCGTTGGATCTCCTGGAATGGGAGTTACAGACAGTTGTGAGCTGCCATGTGGGTGCTAGGAACTGAACCCAGGTCCTCTGGAAGAGCAGCCAGTGCTCTTAACTGCTGAGCCATTTCTCCAGCCCTCATATCACATCATTTTAACCCATAAATCCAGACAGTTTTTCCAACATACAAAAATGAATTATAATAATGTTGAAAGACATATAAATAATTGCACTATGAACTGTGGACAGTTTGTCTAAAGAATAGCAATTCAATAAGGACAATGTCAACCATAGCTACTTTTCTATTGCTGTAATGAAACAGGACAACTTATAAAAGAAAGTGTATAATTGGGCTTATTGCTTCAGAGGTTAGAGTTTATGATGGCGGAGCAAAGGCATGCGGCAGGAAAAGCTGAGAGCTTATATCCTGATCCCATGACACCTTCTCCAACAAGACCACACCCCTAATCCTTCCCAAGCAGTTCTACCAAATAAGGGCCAAGTGTTCAAACATAGGTGCCTATGGGGACCATGCTGATTTAGACCAGCCCCAGATGAACAGGTGATGTACAGAAAAATCAATATTTAATGGTGAGCAGTAATTTAGAGAATGAGATTGAAACCCACAGATGGTGTGGGGAGTTTGATAGTGCCAGATACTGGCAGAAATATGATGAAGCTATGGATGACAGGCACGCAAAGTGCTATGGAGAGCAACCTGGTGGTATTAGTGGTGAGAATGTTTGAGTTAGCAAACCACTCAGGCCACACATGCCAGCCCAGAGGATGCAAGTCTCCACCCACAGCAGAGGTCTTCTTTCTGTATGATTTGAGGTATGAAACCTTGCAAAATGAGATAATTGTCCATGAATGGGACATGGAGAAATTGTGTACATTCTTTATTTGTATGGGTCTGAAAATTTTGCCACAAATAAGACAAAACGGAAGGCTAACTGGAAGCTGGGCATGGTGGCATACTCCCAGAATTCCAGCATGTGGGAGTCTCAGTTGGAAGATCTTGAGTTCAAGGCCAGCCTGGGCTGCATAGCATGATACTGTCTCCAACTAAACAAAACAAATTTCCTGGGTTCCATAATCCATAAATCTGGCAGTTAAAGTATATGATCTTGCTTGGGGGCCAGCACAGGTTGGCAGAATCTAGCCACTGGGATCCCTGAGCAGTCAGGGAAGTCTGATTCTGAGGCTCACTATACCTCCTGCTGTTAAGAGGCACACTGTCAAGGCTGTCTAGCCAGAGCTGCTAGAGTGTTTGTGCTGAGAAGTAGACTTACACACATGGCCAGGCACAGCTTTGTGCATGTGTGCATACAGACTCACAGTCTTGTGTCTGCCGTACACACATATGCACACGTGTGCGGATGATGCCGGTGAACACACCCATGCATACACATACAAGCACATCTGCAAATGCACATCCTCATTCAGTACTCATCTCACAGTCCAATACATGCTCATCCACACGCGCACTGCCTCATGAAATACTCACTAACACACATACGCACACATGTGTGAGTGATGTCCATGAACACACTTGCACAGCCTCACTCAGTACCCATCTCACAGTCCAAGACATGCCCATCCACACATGCACTGCCCCATGAGGTACCCGTATTACAGTCCTCCGCACACACACTGTCTGCTCTTTGAACACCAGTTTAGATGTAAGAGCCACTTTTGAAATACAGTCTTTGGGACAACCGACAGAGGAGGAAATTAGGATTCTAGGAGATGACAGGGAGAAGACTATTGTGGCCAGGGCCTGGTAAAGAAGTGACTGTCTCATTCCACAGCATTCCCACCCACCGGATTCAGAGTTCCCCCAACAGTCAGGCTCACGACCTCCATGGGAGAGGCTGTTAGGGATGTCAGAAGCCCCAGGGAGACAGAGCATGCAGGAGAAAGCCCAGAACCCGAAGGCTCCCTTTCTTCTAGATATCCTAGCAAAGAAATGGGTGAAGGGAGTCTGAGCAGTGAGCAGGGCTGAAGCTGCAAGAACGAGAATTCCTCTTTGATCTGCTGTTTTAATGACCGGGGAGTTGTTTTAGGAAAATAACACAGAGTCACGAGAATCCGGCACGCTGACTGGCAAATAACCATCTGCATTAGCAGGAGATTCAAACAGCAAAACCAGAGGGGAGGTGAAGACAACCCTCAGGAATCGAAATGGCAGTTTCAGAACAGGGCACTTCGCCAACGCCCATGGGATGTAGTCACAGAAAATTGCACATGTGCTTTCTCTGTGTGTACGACACATGTCCGTCTTGAGACAGAGGCTGAAGGGATGGCTGAGAAATAAGCACACGCCGAGCCATCCGCAAGGTTTAAAAAAGCAAGGTGTTTGCTACATTGCTGATTATTCAACAGACTGACCTTTTGAAAGCGTGCAGCAAGGCAGCTGACCCCTTTCAGTAGCCTGGTGATAGGGTCCTCTTAGAGAAGTGGCTGGGCTGCTTTGCTCCGCCCCCTGGCTCCTTGAGGTCTTTGTCACACAATTGAGCTGTCTAGACCCGGCTGTTTGTGGTGAAATCCCCCACCCGCCCAGAGCCAGCAGATGGCTTCCCACTCTGTGTTATGTTTATTAACATTTAGCCCGGGCTTAATTGACAATACTAAACGTTGGTGCTTTAAACATTCGGTTTCATTATTTGCAGTGGTGATTTCAGTAAACAGTAGCTATTCCAAAGCTCTGTAGTGTGAAATTAAATTGGTTGGTTAATTAATTGGAAGAATGTACCAACTTCAGTGGGCTTGGACATTGTGGCATTGGTATGGCATTGAAAGTAGTGATCTGTAAAGTTACTCACAGTATAACAAAGTTAAAACAATAGGATAAATAAACTTATCAAGTCTTCACACTACAGAGCACTGACTTTCTTGGGACGATGCCTTGTGGCTTGAATGTGAACTGTCTTCCAAAGGGACATGCATTCGAACACTTGCCTGCTGGATGGAGGTGCTTTTTGGGAAGCTTATGGAACCTTTGGGAGGTAGAGGCCAGTTGGAGAAAGTGGGCCACTAGGGACAGGCCTTGATATTTTTCCAGCCAGGCTCTACTTCCTGACTGTGACTGCAATGTGACCGGCCGGCCTCCTGCTTTCTATACACGATGGAATGTATGGCCGTCAGCGAGGTCAGAATAAACCCTTCCTTCCTTAAGTTCCCTCTGGGCAGGCGTTTTGCTACATCGCTGAGGAAAGTAGCCATGTAGGAGATTGGTACTAAGAAGTGGGGCCATTGCCGCGATAAACCATGTGGCTTATAGGCTTTGGGGACTGGTTTGTGGGAAGAATGTAGAAAAATTTGCAGCTACAAGCTAAAGAACTCCCCGAATTCCCTAAGAAGAGCTTAATAGACACTTTTGGTGGGAGTGAGGGACAGCGGAGGCACAGCTCAGGACGTTTCGGACGGGAACAAGGGCTGTACGGGGAACAGAGTAGGAGCATTCCGGTTGTATTATAGCAAAGAATCTGGAGACATTCTGCTCACATCCTAAGAGCTTGAAAGAGGCTGGATTTAAAAGCAGTGGGCTGGGGAGATGGCTCAGCAGGTTAGGGCACTTGCTGCCAAGACGGAGGACCTGAGTTCTTTCCACAACTAACTTGGTGGAAGGAAAGACCCGACTTACAAGTTCTCCTCTGACCTTCACAAACACGTGGTGTCTCATGTGCACATGTTTGTGTGTTTGTGTGTGTGTGTGTGAACACACACACACACACAAACACACATAGAAATAAGTAAATGTAAAAAAATAAGTAATGGATTAATGTGTTTGTCAGAGGAGATTTTTGAGGCGAGGTAGCATTCAGTCTGTGGAATGTTTATTACTCACCACTCTCATGCAGGTCCACAGTGGTGGACCAGTAGCAAGTGGTGAAGAAGGGTACGAAGGTGAAGCTTGAAGTTGTGCACAAGGTGAGTGCAGATGCCAAAGCATCTGTAATTGTTAAGGAGACAGGCTGGAGAGGTGGTTTGGCCAGAGTGCTTGCTGCTCTTCCAGAGGACCCAAGTTCAGTTCCCAGGACATACATTGGGTAGCTCTAACTGAAGCAACTAAAGCAATGTCACCTTGTCCCGACTCCAGCTGTGTTTGCTTAGACAGTTCGCAGCTCTCTACTCCCACAACAGCCACATCTGCCTTGGCAACACATTTGAGGTTTCCATGACCCTGAGCGTGGTTCAGATGTATCAACAAAATAATCATGTGAATATAAACTTAAACAACTGAAGAAGACTTAAGTCAAAATAATTGTCATGTTGTGCCTGAAATAACTACTATGCTTTCGCCTAAATAAATATTGCAAGGTTACTCTGACCCTCATGTAGCATTGATGTAATTGTGGTTTTCGCCTTTATTATTATTTTATTATTATTATTATTATTTTTTTTCGAGACAGGGTTTCTCTGTGTAGCTTTGCGCCTTTCCTGGAACTCACTTGGTAGTCCAGGCTGGCCTCGAACTCACAGAGATCCGCCTGGCTCTGCCTCCCGAGTGCTAGGATTAAAGGCGTGCGCCACCACCGCCCGGCGGTTTTCGCCTTTAAAGATGCTAGACTTTGAGGCAGGAGACTGTTCTTGGTTGTTGGCAAAAATTAAAGGACCATTATACTTTTAATTGGCTTTAAACATGTGGTTGTCTATATGTTTTTGGCATGGATTTGTTACAATAACCACTTGTGTTACAGTTTGGTTTTCTGCTGCTGTGGTAAACACCATGACCAAAGGCAGCTTAGGGGAGGGCAGGGCTTATTTCATCTTGCACTTCCATGCTACAATTTATCTTTTTGTTCAAGGTCTGATTTTGTTACTCTTAAAGACTTACGTTTTTTTCCCCCCTGGACTCAGAAGTTTTCAGTGAGGACAGCGTCTGTCTCCTGGCAGTCTGTTCCTGGTGTTTTCCTTTGGCTCCCTTTATTCACTTGGCCAAAGTTTAGCACATTCTGCAGCCCCCTCCTTGATAGTCATAGTGTGTTGTTTCTTCAGAGCAATACGCCAGCGTTTGTGTCCAGGACACATGGATAACAGGATGCTGCTGGATCTTGGGGGCTTTGGTCCTGGGCTTCTTATCTTCTTTGATTAAGGGCTTTCCCACAGCATGTTGATAGACATCATCTTCTTTAGGGAAATTGAGAATCTCTGAGAGTCTGCTGGTTCTTTAGGCCCCAGGTGCCCAGGCACAACACTATCTGACCGTTCAGGAATACCCTTCTTTCTTTTATCTTATTTTACAGTATCCAAGTTGAGAGCACTCAGCCCGGCATCCACAGTGCATTCATGGTCACGCCGCTCTCTCTCCAATTCTCCTTAGTCTATCACAAGAACACCCCTCACTCACCAGCAGGAGCACTGTGCCCAGGGTCAAGACACCCTTGCTTCATGGGGGAAAAACCTGATTTGTGGTTCCTACCACTGACTGGGACCACATAACCCTTCCACTCTTCATCCAGAGCATCGGCAGCTACCCCTGGACCATACAACCCTCCACTCTTCATCCGGACCATCGGCAGCTACCCCTGTGGCCGTGGCTTTTCATAGAACGTATGAGGTTTGTGTTTGCTGTCCACTCCAATGAGTTTCTGACAGCTGGTGGCTAGGAAGGAGACCTTCAGCTTCATTTGACACAGCCAACAGCCTAGTGCTGCAAAGAGAGCTACAATCTATTTTTTGAGAGAAGTCAGGCAGGAAATCAAGGCAGGATGGTGGAGGCAAAAATTGAAGTGGAGAATGTGGAGAACTCTGCTTCCCAGCCTGCTTCCAGGCTCACACTGGGCGAGCTCCGCCTGGAGCTTGCAGGAGAGCTGGGCAGCACTGTGCACATGGTTCCCGTTACACAAGCATGGACCATCTGAGATTGAGTGGGTCCTGGAGCTTTGTACCCTGACTCCTGAGAGCAGCTCAGGCTAAGCAATGTGTGCTAGGTTGAGAAGGCTCTGAGGGTGCCATTGTATGAAGCTGTGATGGCAAAGCCCATGCTGGAACAGGGAAGCACATGTTCAGTTTACTAAGGAATTTCTTGTTCACTCAGGGCTTTCTATATATCTCAATTGGTCTGCCTTATCAGCACTGCTTTGGATAGGATGCATAATTGGAGCACTTTGTTCTAATAGCTAGGGAAAAGACCAGCCGTTAATTGAGAGAATCACTTTCTAGCTCAATAGTTATATTTTTTCCCTGTAGATTCTATTACCTAATTTTCAACTTTGCAGTTATAAATGAAAACATCAAAGCCCTACCATAAGAATATTAAAATAGTTGATGTTAAAAGATAGTCACCATTGAATATTGAATCTCTATCGGGGCCTAGAACCATCATCAATTATGATGAGACACTGTTTTCTCACATATTGGTTGGTAAGGATTAAAAGATGGATAGATCACCCTGATGAGCATTACCAGACACTCTTGTAGACTAGTGGAAACTGATGCATTTATGGAGGCAGTCTGGCAGTGTCTTGGTCACTTTTCCATGCTGTGAAGAGACAACATGACCAAGGCAATTCTTATAAGAGAAAGTATTTAATTGTGGACTTGCTTACAGTTTCAGAGGTTTACTTCATTATCATCATGGTGAAGAGCATGGCAGCATACAGGCAGAAGTACTGAGAAGTTGGAGAGGTAGCTGAGAGTTCTACATCAGGATCCACAGGCAGCAGGGAGAGAGAGAGACACTGGGCCTGGCTTGGGCTTTTGAAAACTCAAAGCCCACCCCCAGTGACATACCTCTTCCTTCAACAAAGGCCACACCTTCTTCAGCAAGGGCACACTTCCTAATCCTTCCCTGATGAGTAAGCATTCAAATATAGGAGCCTATAGGTGCCATTCTTATTCAAACCACCACAGGCAGTAACACTGTGTCAAACACACATCAACAGCCTCTGATTGCTACTTACCTCATTACATTTCTGGGAACATTTCATTGAGGTGCAACTGTGGACTTGCTTAAAAGAATATGTATGGGGGGGGGCTGGAGAGATGGCTCAGTGGTTAAGAGCACTAGCTGCTCTTCCCAGAGGACCTAGGTTCAAATCCCAGCACCCATATGGCAGCTCACAACTGTCTGTAACTCCAAGATCTGACACCCTTACACAGACATTCATGCAGGCAAAGCACCAATGTACATAAAATAAAATAAAAAAAAAGAAAAAGAAAATTGATTAAAAAAAGAAAACAAAAAGAAACAACAACAACAGCAACAAAAAGAATATGCATGAGGATCTTTAACCATGGGCCTGGCTATGAGAATGAATTATTCTAAATCACAAATTCTGATTTTGACCAGTCATATGGTACAGATGAAGTTGATTGTGTGGTGGTCATTCATTCAATGAGATGCTCATGCAAAGAATGAAGATAAGGAGACAACATGATGGAACAGGAAAATGTTCATCTTCCGGTGTCCAGTTGTAGGACACACAACATGAAAGTTGTATAGTCGGGGATAGAGCCTCTTTTCTCCTTGGCTACCAGGAACCTTAGGGACAGGATGGGTGTTTTCAGCCTCACTCCTGTGTCTACCGGGTCCTCATCTTTGCTGCTGATCCTTCTTTGGCTTCTACTTTTGCTGTCTGATTTTTCACAGACCTTATGGTCTCACTCGTCTAGAACAAGTTTGGGTCTAGTTGCTAATAAAAAGGGTATTTTTACTGGGCATTCAGAATTATATGAAGAAGGTAATTTGAATGGATTCTCCTCTTCCCCAAGAAGTGGTTTTTTTGTTTTGTTTTGTTTTTGTTTTTTAAGACAAGGTTTTGCTATGCAGCTTGGGTTGGTCTGGCATTCACTGTGTAGACCAGACTGGCCTCAAACTCCAAGAGATCAAACTGCCTCTGCTTCCTGAGTGTTGGGATTAAAGGTGTATTCCACCATGTCTAGTTGTCCCTAAGGAACTTTTGAGGAGTCACTTCATCAGGCCTTGATGTACTCACCTGCAAAAGAGACAGGCAAATTAGGACTACCTGATGGATGGGTGCTCCCTTCTGAGGAGGTGGCCCGGATGGTTGTGAGTGAGGGATACTGGCCTTAACTATAGAGAGGGGGTATGTGTCTCCACTTGTCAACTGTCTGGCCTTGAAAAAGCAGCTCATAGGCTCCTGTAGTCTGGTTCAGTGGCCACTGGCAGCTGCTGAAGGCTAGCTTGTCCACACTGCTGGTCCATGGTGCACAGGGGACAGGGATGCTTTTTGGGGGGCTGTCACCTGTGTCAGTGATCCCTGCAGAAACCAGAACAGCTCTGTTATCATCATCATTATGAACCCTTCATGGCTATCCCTGTGCCTCCTAGAACTGTAGTACGTCAGGGGAGGGGGGATAATAATGCTTCACCTAGAGCGTTTCCCTCCTGGGAGACTACAGAGCCTACCCAGAGGCTTCCTTTGATGCTCGGGGATTTCTTAGCAAACTGAGCATGCAGGATGAACACCTGAACTGTCCGTCCACAGCTTCTGGAAGGAGGTATTTCTGTGAGCTGGAAGAGTGCATGCTTACTGCATAAACACTGGGCCAGGAAGGAGGCGTGAGTTTGTGGATGATTCTGAGCACAGTGACAGGCACTAAATGGATTTCTAAACCGTGGCATCCAGGCTGAAGTCTAAAATGAAATGGCTTCCTAGGGAAAACTGGGGCTCAGTGTTTTCTCACGGGTCCTGCAGCAAGGCAGAGACAGGGAGACTCCTTCCTTCCAACCCTCTTTCTCTCGGGTGGTGAGAATGGGTAGTCTGGAGGGGGAGCAGCCACACCAATGGCTCCTGGAGCACTGTGCACAGTCCTTCCTGGGGGAAATCTGTGCATCTTCAAATGTATGTATGGCGGAGCTTCTAATTAGTCCAAGAAAACAAATAGCTCTTTGGTCAGGAGGCCGCTTTGAGTGGCAGCTGGCTGTCAACATTATGTTGGTAGGCTCTGTGTCCTGCCAATAACCCAGGCTGAGCGCCTCCTGGGCCTCACTCTGCACCTGCTGCCTCTGATCTGCTATTGCTTACAGACATACTCCTGTATCTTCATCAGCTGGACCCACCCTAGATCCTATTCTCTCCTAAAAGGTGGTGCCCATAGGGTAAGCCTTTCCCCTGAGAGCTGCAACGCTTATGACTTTGTGGCATTCCTTGGCCCCCAACTGCCAGGACCCCTTTCCAGCTGAGCTGTAACGCTTACAGTGTAGTACCCTTCTTGTGCCAACTCTGCTGGGCCAAGAGGTCCAGTTGTTTGCTCACAGGGCAATGTAGGCGTTGCTTTGAAGATGTCTTCAGATGAAGTTAACATTTACTCACTACACTGAGTAACACAGATTGCCCTCTGTAGTGTGGTGGGTGTCACACAATCGGATGAATGCCTTCTTGCCCTTGTCTCTGTCGTCTCTAAGAATGAGGACTTGGGTCCACCCTCCACCATGAATTTAGTAAGCTGCTCATTTCTGCCAGGCATATGTTGTGATTCAGACCTGTTAGATTGCACTCTCAACCACATTCTTAGCCAGAGTACAGTGCTGATACACAAGTCCTATCACCTTTCTGTGTGACAAAGATGCTACGCTGATTTCCAAAGGGACTTGGGCAGAGTTCTTACTGGCCCTTTGTGCTGATTCTTTCATTAACGGTTAAAGTCCATGCTCTAATATCCTGACCTTTTACCCACAGTGAGGCCCACAGCCCCCACACAGCAAGACTCACATCTCAACCAAAATGAAATTCACTGTGTTGAGGCTTACCTACACTCTACAGAGCAGCCCCCAGCTCAAATGGGACGCTCACACAGTTCAATGACTGAGGTTTATAGCTGCCCCATAGCGAAGTCCGCAGCTCATCCACAGTGAGGCTGGCAGCTCACCACTGTGAAGCCCATAGCTCACCCCCTGGGAGGTCCACTACTCACCTACAGGAAGCCTACAGCCCATCACTCTAAACTACACAGCTCACCGACAGGCCTGCAGTTACTCAGTTTGAGGTCCACAGTTTATCACAGCACAGCCAGTGTGAGGTCCAAAGCCAACTCACTGAGTGACACACAGCTTACTCACTATTAGGCCCACAGCTCATCCACTCTGAGGCACAAAGCTTACTCACCATGAGGTCCACAGTTCACCACTGTGAGGCCAACAGATCATCCACTGTGAGGTCCACAGTTATAGCCAGTTTGAGGTCTAAAGCCTATGACTTGTGAGGTGCAAAGGTCTCCACCATGATGTCCACAGCTCACCAAACTGATACCCACAGCTCAACTAGTGTGAAGTCCATAGTTTCTCATGATGAGGACCATAGCTCAGCAAATATAAGGACCACAGCCTACCCACAGTGGGGCCCATAGGTCACCTACTGTGAAGTTCATAGGTAAATCACTGTGGGTTCCACAGCTCACCAAACGAGGCTCATAAAATACAATTGTGTGGTCCACAGTTGACCACTATGTGACTCACAACCCATCCACTGTGAGGTCCTGAGCTCACCACTGTGGGGTCCAAAGTTCATTACTGTGAAGTTCACAGGTCATTTACTGGGAAGTCCACAGTTCACACACTGTGAGGTCCAGATCTCACTATTGTGAGTCTCACATATCATCACTTTGAGGCCCACAGCTCACCATTATGAGTCCTACAGCTTACCACTGTGTGGTCTGAAGCTCAGCCACAGTGAGTTCTATATCTCACTCACATTGAGGTGCATAGCTCAATCATTGTGAGTTCCTGAGCTCACCAGGGTGAGGCCCATAGCTTACCATGAGGTATATAGCTCTTTTACTGTGACGTCCACAGCTAATCACTTTGAGCCTGACAGCTATCTTGTGAGATCCACAGTTCACCCACTTTGAGGCCCATAGCTCAGTACTCAGCACCTCACGGTCATATGTAGCTGAATGTTTTCCTGGTCCCTCCTTGCTCCCTTGGTTTCAGGGTCCTGCAGCCACTCAGACCCAAATGAACACACAGAGGTTCATATTAATTACAAACTGTATGGCCTAATGGCTCAGGCTTCTCACTATCTAACTCTTACATCTTTTTTTTATTAATTTTTAAAAATTTATTTATTTATTTATTTTATTAATTTTTTTTAATGCCGAATGCCATTTATTGAAGGAGGGAAGAGGTCTTAAATACAGGCTTATAGCACAATGGGAGAACCCTGGAGGGCAGAAGTTCACTACCATTGTTTTACAATCTTGCATCTAAGCTGTTAATGCCCAATATGCAGGATACACAGACAAGGATCTTCCCTTAAGCATTCATGAGGGTGGAACCCGGCAGGGAATTAGCATAGGGAGGATATCAAGGTCAAGGTCAGCAAGAAAGGCAACAGTTACCCAAAACGGGAGTCAGGGACCTACAGGTTCCCCCTTTTAGTAAAAAATGAGCTTCTGACTTAGGTTGCAAGGGACGTCAGCAGGTCACCTTACTCGTCATGGAGATGCCTGCCCAGGCCACATAGGTGCTCTGTCTTAGGTTGGTGAGCACCCTCTTACATCTTAAATTAACCCATTTCTATAAATCTATGCTTTGCCACGTGGCTTGTGGCTTACAGGTATCTTTACATCTTGCTTCTCCTGGCAGCAGCTAGCAGCATCTCCTTTTTTTTTTGCCTTCCTCCATCCTCTCTCTAGTTGGAATGTCCCGCCTAACCTTATTCTGCCTCACCATTGGCCAAACAGCTTTATTTATCAACCAATCAGAGCAACACATATTCACAGCACACAGAAAAACATTCCACATCAGTCATGTGTCACTATGGTAAGGTGTACAGCTTACCAATGTGTAATTCAAGGTCTACCCGCTATGATCTCCTAAGTTAGGCACATAGCTCACCCACAATGAGGAATCCACTAACTTACCCACTGTAAGGTTCATAGTTCACACTGTGAGGACCTTGGCTCACCACTGTGAGGATCAACTATAAGGAGAACAGTTCATCTATTGTGAGGTCCACAGTTCAATGCCGAGTCCCACAACTCACCTACACTGAGGCCCACAGAGCTCATCATTCTGAAGTTGACAGTTCAGAGCTGTGATCCCATAATGCCCCCAGCTTACCCAATGTAAGGTTCACAGTTCACCCAATGTGAGGTCCAGAGTTTTTCTACAGTGTCTTAGGGTTTTTATTGTTATGATAAAACACTCTGATCAAAAGCAACTTGGGGAGGTAAGGGGTTTATTTAATCTTACAGCTTATAAAGTCATAATCCATCACTGAGAGAAGACAGGGCAAGAGCTCAAGGCAGGAATCTGGAAACAGGAACTGAAATAAAAGCCATAAAGGAAGTTGCTTCCTGGCATGGTCTTCTTGGCTTGATCAGACTGCTTTCTCATACTATCTAGGATCACCTTGCAGGGAGGGCACTACCCCACAGTGAGCTGAACCTTTCTCCATCAGTCATTAATACATATAATACCCTCACAGACTTGCCTACAGACTAATCTTATGGGGGCATTTTCTCAATTAAGATTTCTTCTTCACACACATATCTAGGTTTGTGTCAAGTTGACATAAAATCTAGGTACCACACCCAATGAGGGTCAAAGCTCCCTTGTCTGAGCTCCACAGTTTCCCTAATGTGAAATCCTATGTTCACCACTGTGTGGTCCACGGCACATCACTGTGAGTTCCATAGCTCAATCTTATGAGGCCCACAGGTCACCAAATGAGGTCCACAGAACACAATAGTATAGTCTACAATTCACTACTATGAGACTCAGAGCTCACTCTCTATGAGGTCCTGAACTCATCACCATGGGGCCCAATAGCTCATGAATGAGGTTTATAAATCTTTTCTGTGAGGTGCATAAGCCACCCACTGTAGGTTCACAGTTCACCTACTGTGTGGCCTGTATCTCACTATTGCCAAGCTCAACACATCACTATTGTGAGCCCCATAGCTCCTGAGTCTCTTACCTGTTGTGAGACTCCCATCCTGTTACTGTGACATCCACAGCGCACCACTGTAAGGCCTACAGCTTTACAGTGGGGTTTGTAGTTCACCATTGTGAGGCTCTTAACTCACCCATTGTGAGATACAGTGCTCATCCACTGAGGCCCATAGAACACAACTGTGTGGCACATGGTTCACCATCATGGGACCCACAGCTCATTCACTTGAGATGCACAATTGACCCACTGTGAGGTTCACAGTTTACTCACAGTGAGTCTCACTGCTCATCTACTCACAGCTCACTCACTGTGACATCCACAGTTTTCTATTGTGAGGCTCACATGCCACTGTCAAGAGGCCAACAGCTGAGTAACTGAGTGTTTCATAGCCTACCAACTGGGATCAATCAGAATGACAAGATCAACAAAGCAATTGCCGGCAAATACTGGAGGGGCTGTGGGGGAAAAGGGAACACTCATTCACTGTTGGGGGATTGCAAACTGGTGCACCACCATGGAAATCAGTGTGGGGAAGTCTTAAAAAGCTAAAACTAAAACTACCATATGACCCAGTTATACCATGCCTTGGCATATGCCCAAAGGACTCGATATCCTACTCAACAGATGCTTGCTCAGCCATGTTCATTGCTGCCCTATTCACAATTGCTAAGAAATGGAAACAACCTAAATATCCTTCAACCAATGGGTGGGTAATGAGAAACTGCAAAGAAAAATGGAAGCATAAACCTTGCTGGTAAATGGGTGGACCTAGAAAAGATCATATTGAGTGAGGTAACCTAGACCCAGAAGGACAAATGTCTCATGTTCTCTCTCATTGGAGGCTCCTACTTCCAAATCTTCAGATGTGAGTACATACCCTGGCGTAACACCAGAAACTAGGAAAGTAAAATTGGACCATTGCCCATGTAGAGGAGTAGGGAAGAATATAAAGGGGTGTAGCAGGGTATGAGTCATCTGAGAGGGGAAAGGGGAAAAAAGGGGAGGCTCTTTAGGGAGGGGAAGGGAGATAAACACAGAAGAAGGAGGGAGGGAGGTAAAAAATAAGGACATCTGAAAAAGCCACAAAGAATCATACTATCGACTATATACCTAACCCCCCTATGATACACATAATTCCATGTATAAATATACACTATAGTTTTAATGGGCTTATCTCATTTGGGCAAAGGTATTCCCTTCAAGAGCCACAGACCACCTAACAAAAACTTGAACACCAGACATGAGAAGTCCCCTTGTTATTTGTTGGCCAGGGTTGTACAAGGAACTCCCCAAACATACAGCCTATTGCTGCTGCTCTTGGTTACCTCAGAGGTGGAAGGTAAGTTCCTATTGCTGAAGATACCATGCATTTCAGACACTGGGTCCAGAAGCCCCTGAGATGGAACTGACCCGAATGACCCCTCCCTGAGGACCAGCTTTCATTGTACCAAAAGGTGCCATGCAAAATTCCAAAGGAGGGGAAGCAGCCAACAGTCCTACCGAGCTATGATGCTTATGAACCCCATCAATGACCAGCATGGCATGAAAACGCTGAGGGTGTAGTAGTGGCAGACATGCCTTGGTGGTAACCAGCAGCTCCGTAGTTGGACTTAAGTGCTAGTGAAGTCATGGCTATTGGAGGAGAATCTACAGTCACTAATTTACTAAAGCAACATAATCCCTAACAAGAGTCTATAAACATTTATCCTTATGTTCACAGATAAGTGTAGTTTCCACCCATCATCAAGGAAACTTCTCTTTGCAACCGACAGAGATCATTATAGAAAAGCACACCCAACCAAAATGCAGAGTTGTGGGGCCCAGTCCATCTACAAAACACTTCCACACCTAACGTTCAGGGAGCATTGTGGAAGAGGGGGCAAAATGAATGGAAGAGCCAGAGGACCAGGGAGCTTGCCATGATTGTGTCTCCTAGTAATATCACAAGCTTCACCCATAAGGTCTCCCCAACATGACCGTCTAAACATAAGATGAACAAGGATGACGCCACTGGACACACCAAAATGGATGGGAAAAGCCCATGAGGCCTCAACCCTACACAAGGAGTGGGAGAGGTGATGTTCCCCAAGAGAGAGCCCATGAGGCTTCAACCCTACACAGAACTACAGGCAACTGAGGAAAGCTGGTCTTCTCTAGTGAAGAGCACACCAATTGGCTGCCCAGTGCCAAATGGTCAGTCCCAAAAAAATATATATATATACAGGTAACATTGCATGGATTGAGCGGGTTATATTTAAGAATATAAATGTATTACACATACACATGTATGCATACAATAACAATTAGTGAAAAAAGAGGCCATATTTTTTAGATTGCTTTTTAAAATTAAAAATAGATTTTTTTCCTACAATATATTCTGATTATGGTTTCCCTTCCCCAAGCTCCTCCCAGATATTCCCCAACTCCCTACCTACTCAAATCTTCTTTCTTACTCTCATTAGAATACAAACGGGCATCTAAAAAATACAAATAAAATAAGATAAAAACAAACAAACAAACCAGACTAGGACAAAGCAAAGAAACTACCTGGGGAAATGGAGCCAAAGAAAAAGCACATGAAACACGTGTAGACACAGAGACACACACATTTGCACAGGCATAAATCCTGTTAAAAACACAACATCAGAAACCATAATATATACACAAAAGACCTGTAAGGGAGAATAAGTAAATGAATGAATAAAGAAAGAAGACAAATAGTGCCCAGACAAAGCATTATGAGACGAAGAACTTCCAAAAATGCCATTGAGTTTGTTTTGTGTTGGCCATCAACTCTTGGATGGTTTGTACATCCAGGGAGACTCTGTTGAAGACAACTAATTTTCCCTTTGTCAGCAGTTATCAAATGGAGATTCCTTCTTGGTTAGGGATGGGAGCTTGTGTCCACTTCCCATCCCAGTGCTGAGACCCTGTGTGGCTTAGTACAGGGGCTGTGTATGCTGCCAAGTCTCTGTGAGTCTGTATGTGCAGCAATCTTTCTGTGTTTAGAAGGCCTTCTTCTCCTGGAGTCCTCCATGCCCTCTGGCTCTTACAATTTTGACATCTCCTCTTCCACAGGGTTCCCTGAGCTCTGAGGGGAGGGATTTGATGGAGATATCCCATCTATGATCTATAAGTGGGTTTGTGCTTTCAAACACTTGAAAAAAGTTTGAGGTATAATGAATTTGACAAATGGCAATCATGTTAAGTTCATGCTTCCCTGTTCATGAAGTTATAATTCAAATGATGGGCGGCTAAGGCAGCGCAGGGAGTAGGGGAGAAAAGGAATGGAAGTCCTCTCACTAAACCACTCAGTATTTTGCCAGGGGTGGCCCCTGTGTTCTAAAGACTGAATAACCATGACAGGGAGTACAAGTGTGCCATTTGCTGGGATGAGTCTTAGTACTGTTGACCGAGTGGCTTCCAATGCCAACACTAAGAGCATTCCTCTCCATGTTGTTCCTTTTCTTTGATGAATGTTGGTTGGTTCGAGTCCAACCTCTGGGTCTCTAGTCAAGAGAACAGATCAGGGCTCCAGGACCCTTGGAGAGGTGTCTTCACAGTTCCCTGGGACAGATTTGAAGGGCAAGGACTGTCCTTCAATTGGCTCAATGGGTGGTCATCTTATTCCTCTGTCTATATTTCTAAAAGATCTCCCATCTTTGGTAGCTGAGCACCCAAACGGGAAACTTCAATTTGTCTTGTAGTTTTAACTTTTGGGTAACATTTAGCTAAAGCTCAGACTGAAACCCAAACAGTTTTAAATAAATGCTGATTAGATATACATTCTTTGGTATTTAAAATCAGTTTTAGTAAATGCTACCAAGAGCAGGTCAATAACTTAAGAGAACTCTACGGATTTAAACAGAAGTTCGATATCAAGGAACTGTTAGACTTGAGGAAATTTAATGTCCTTTAGTCATCTTATATATATAAAATCTCTAAGTTGCATCTTTTAAACCTTGTGTCCAGCGGCTCTCAAGGACCCCCAGGTCTCCCCCACCCCATAACTATGCCATTAAAAAGGGAGGCTGAAGAGGAGCTGTAATAGTACAACTTACAGTTTCCAGTTAAAGGAATAAAAATAGATATTTAAAACAGTCACTGAAAGTATCAAACCAACATAGTGCTAGATTGTCATCTATGAGATGACATCTAATGAGAATCACAGTGGATAATTCAAATGATGGGCGGCTAAGGCAGCGCAGGGAGTAGGGGAGAAAAGGAATGGAAGTCCTCTCACTAAACCACTCAGTGTGCCTTTTCTAACCCTGAACACAATAAAGAGCTGGTACCAAAGTCATTAGGTCGTAAAATATTAATACCCTCCAAAGATACCCAGATGCTACACTATTCCAAAATGTCCTCTTTTAAACGAGAGGATACGTCCTTATGCACACCCAAACAAGAACAGGACACTATAAATACCCACAAAGAGAAAGCTCTTGTTATTTGTTATTTGGGTCCTTTCTAAGCCTCTTTGAACTGCTATCACCTTAATTCCCACTAATAAAAATAATCCTGAGAGACACATCATTTTCATTTATAAAACAAGAGTATAAAAACTCTGCAATCAGGAAATCATAGTCTTTTGGAGTTTGCAAAAGCAAGCTGATCCTATTTGTCAGGTAAAAATAGTAAGTTAAAAGAAAAAATCTGCACTGGGATTTTGTTTTTGTAAACAGATGTGTCCACCTTTACCTCTACTGCTAGAAACAGGGAATATTAAGGTCCAATCACAGCAATAAAGTTTTGGTTAACTGAATGACTCTTTGCAGTTTATATTTTTGGAGATACTTAATTACTAAGGTAAAGGGGATTTTTAAAGATTAAGAATTCCAGTTTAGAGCATTTTTAGACGCATGGAATGTGAAGAGGGCCTGCGAACCTCATACTCTGAAGGAGGGTCCGGAGGAACGTAGGCTCATCGGCAGAGCAGGGGCCAGCCCCTTTAAGAGGTTTATTCCCTAGTGTCCCAGGACATTGTAACTCCTACAAATTGCTAAAGGGTTGGTGGGAGGAAAAGAGCTTGTCCTGAGGAGGACACCTCAGGCAGGGCTGAAGAGAGGGCAGGGGAGGGCCTTGGGAGTCGATAAAGCATCCGAACCAGAGCCCCCTGGCAACTCCCAGCTCTGGATTCCCTTCCTTCCGGGCGAGAGCTGTTTGCCTGTTCTAATGAATCGGTCATTTCCCTTCTCCATCCTCTCCCGGTGCCTGTTGCCTTCCTGTTCTGCTCATCCGTGGTCCTCAGGCCCCCACAGCTCCCTTTCCCTTCCCCAGTGCTCCTGCATCTGCAGCCTTCCGGTTCCCTGCGCATTACTTCCGTTTTCTGGGTGGCACCCCTGCTGATCCTTTTGCTCCACTGACTGGCCTCCTGTCCACCATTCATCCAAAGAACGAACTCAGCATATCTCCTAGGTGACCAGCTCCTCCCCCAAGATCCCCACAGAACCCCCTACTCAGATTCCACTCTTACGTTAACCATATGTTACCTGCGTTATGTAAGTGGTGTCTGGTACCCTACAGCTGGTACTATTATGGTTCTACCGAGGACTCACTATTGACACATTGCTACTAACTGAAGTCTACACCCGATGTGGCCTTCTTGTTTTCTGTCTTCAGTCCCAGGATCCTAAGCCACACTTATCAACAGACCTATTATTACTAACACTGTTAACCTTGATGTCCTCAGGTAGTGTTAGTCAGGTTTCTCTACTGTCTACTTCTCTTTTCCCTCCTTTTCTGTGTCGGGCTTTTCACTCTTGTAAGGACTGCAATATGTGAGGAGCCATGTTCTCTTCCTTGAAGCCAGATAATAACTAACTATCCAGGAATCCTTCTACCTATGGGATTATCTCTTCTTCCTCTTCTTTTAGTCATTCAGCCATTGTTTATAACAGCAAGGGGTCACGGATACCTATTTCATACTCTGGGCTAGAATTTAAATATACTTTATTCATTTTCTTGTGAAAATAATCCCACCTTTGGCCACTGTGGGCTCTTTCATGGAGCTCTCACATTTCTTCCTAGTCAACGGTCCCCACTGGTGGATGCCTAGTAACTGCGGATGCAAACCTATGCATCTTCACACTTTCACCTCTCCCAGAATGTCATCTACACAAATCAGAAGACACACAACCATTTAACATTGACTTCTTTTACTTACTAATACTCATGTCAGATGTTTGTGTAGATTGGTAGGTAGTTCATTTCTTTTAAATCACTGAAAAAATTTCAGTTGTGTGGATGTGTCACCGTTTATCCATTTCCCTACTAAAGGACAACTTGGCTGCTTCTGTTTTGTGGCAATTGTGACTAAGGATACGATAAGCACTTTAGTATTTTAATCAACATTAATTATGCATACTAAGGGGCTTCATTATGATATTTTGTGAACACATGTCATGTGTTTTGATTATATTCATTCCTGTTACCCTCTGTGTTTCCCTTCGTCTTCCAAACTAGACCCACTTCTACTTTCGTGGCTTTTTCCTCTCTTTGACCCAATGTGTTCTGTTGGGCTTGTTTGCAGAAGAAGCACGGTGTTTGTAGGAGCATGGGCTCCTCATCATGGCTACACCACGGTATTAGCCACTTTCCAATGCTGTGATAAAAGAACAGGACTAAAGGTGACATGGAGAGGAAGTGGTTTACTTCACCTTGCAGATTACAAATCCATCCCTGAGGAAAGTCGGGGCAGGAACCTGGGACAGGAACTGGAGCAGAGACAATGAAAAACCGCTGCTTACTGACTTGCTGTCCATGGCTTCCTCAGCCTGTTTTTTTTTGTTGTTGTTGTTGTTTGTTTTGTTTTTTGTATACCATTCAGGACCATGGGCCCGGGGTTGGCACTACACTCAGTGGGCTAAGCCTACCCACATAATTATTACTCAAGAAAATCCTCCGCAGGCTGGTCCACAGGCCAGTTGGGTGGGAGTGTTTTCCTTTCTTTTTTCTTTCTGTTTTTTGAGACAGGGTTTGTCTGTGCAGTCCTGGCTGTCCTGAAACTTGCTCTGTAGATCAGGTTGACCTCAAACTCAGAGATCCGCCTGCCTCTCCCTCCCAAGTGCTGGGATTAAAGGCTTGTGCCACCACTGCCCAGCTGTGAGTGTTTTCTTAATTGAGGTTCTCTGTTCCCAAATAATTTGAGCTTGACATAAAACTAGCTAGTACAACTGACTCCCTTTTCAATTTGACACACAAACACATCACTATTCAACCACAACTTTTTCTTTCTCATTTGTCTCTGTGGTTGTTTGAATGTAATTGGTCCCCATAAGCTCATAGGGAGTGGGACTATCAGGAGGTGTGGCTTTGCTGGAGTAGGTATGACCTTGTTGGAGGAAGTGTGTCACTGTGGGGGTGGGCTTTGAGGTCTCCTATACTCAAGCTACTCCCACAGTCCACTTCCTGTTGTCTTCTGATCAAGATGTAACCAGCACCATGTCTGCCTGCACACCATCACACTCTTCAACATGATGATAATGGACTGAACCTCTGAAACCCTAAGGGAGCCACTCAAATTAAGTATTTTCCTTGCAAGAGTTGTTGTGGTCATGGTGTCTCTTCACAGCAATAGAAACCCTAACTAAGACAGTCCCCAAGATGACACGCTAATATTAATATCACATTATAAAACATTCCAACTTCTGAAAGTTCCACTGTCTTTAAAAATTCAAACACTTTAAAAGTCTCTTTAAAATATCTGTTTCCTCTAAAACTCCAAAGCCTTTCTCAAATACCCAAAGACTCTCTAAAATCCCCAAATTTCTCTGAAATGACTAAGGTCTCATAATTATGGGTTCCTGTAGAAATCACAAAACAGGTGAAATGCTTTCATACTCCAAGAGGGAGTACCCAGGCATGGTTACATTCACATCAAAGCAAAGCCCAAGTCCAACAGTGTTGGATAGCTGAAGCTAGCCGTCTAGGATCCAGGGGGCCTGTGAAGCCCCACTGCTCCAGTTCTGCTAACCACAGCGAGCCTAGCTTGTGTTGTAATCTCAGGGCAGCCCAGGCCACACCTGCTGCTGTCCTTGGTGGTTGTTTCATGGTACTGGCATCTCCAAAATGCTGAGGTCTCCATTGCAGCTGGGCTGCACCTTCACCCATAGCCTCTACAGGGTCAGGGACTCTGATTCTGTCATATGGTGTTAAGCCCTCAACTTCTCTTCATGATCTCTACAATTCTGGGGCTTTTACTGAAAACGAGGCTACACCTTTACCAATAGCCGCTCCTAGCCTGCCCTGGTGCCAATTTTCAGCTGCCTTCCATGACCCTTTCATGCCTTCAAAACCGGTACCACCTGGAAAACTACTCATTATAAGTTTCGCATCCAGAAAAAGGTACACCCTTGCTCCTTATGGATAACGCCTTCTGTGTGTCTACCCTGAGGGCACACTTCCCAGAAGATTTTGCCTCAAAGACACAGGCCTCTTCTTAGTCACAGCCCCAGTTGACCAGAGCCGCAGATTCTAATTCAAGTATCTAATGGCTCTGATAGAATCTTTAAGGGATTCTCAAACTTCCCTCTGAAGCTTTCAAGCCAGTCCTCCATCATCTGCACTGCTCTCAACATTCCTGTCTTCCAGACTTCCACAGAACATCCCTCTGAACTTTGAGTGTTCAATGGTGTTTCCAGCCCAAAGTTCAAATGTCACCACAGTTCTTCCCAAAACACATGGTGAGACTTGCCACAGTAATACTCTATGACCCAGTACCAATTTTTATATTAGTTACTTTTCTTTTCTTTTTTCTTTTGGTTTTTCGAGACAGGGTTTCTCTGTGTAGCTTTGCGCCTTTCCTGGATCTCACTCTGTAGACTAGGCTGGCCTCGAACTCACAGAGATCCGCCTGGCTCTGCCTCCTGAGTGCTGGGATTAAAGGCGTGCGTCACCACCGCCCGGCTTATTAGTTACTTTTCTGTTGTTGTGGTAAAATAACAAGACCAAAAGCAACTCGGAGAGGAAAGGGTTTATTTCACCTTATAGCTTACAAGTCCATTACTGAGGGAAGGAAGCCAGGACAGGAACTCAGGGCGGGCACCTGGAAGCAGGAAGAGAAGCCGAGGACAAGGAGGAGTGCTGCTTGCTGGTTTGCTCTTCTCGATTGCTCAGCCTGCTTTCTTGTACAGCCTAGACTCACCTGCTTGTGTACAGCACTGTCCGCAGGAGGCTGGGCCCTCCTACATCATTTAGAAATTAAGAAAATTCTGCACAGACGGAGCCACAGGCCAATGTGATCTGAGCAATTTTTCATTTGGGGTTCTCACTTCCCAGGTGACTCTAGGTTTGTGTCAATTTGATAGCCGACACTAACTATGGTAAAGTTCTGTGATTTTGAATTTTACACTCAGGTTTTAAAAATATGTATTTTGAAGTTTTTTTTTCTATGTTGCTGAAATATAAGGTTGTTGTTTGGGCTTTTTGTGGCGAGATGTGGTCTGCTATAGGGGAGCATGAACGTCCAGTTGTTCTAGCACCATTTGCTGAAAAAAAAAATGATCCTTTCTCTATCAAATTACTTTGAGCCTGTGGTGGTTTGAATGAGGAATGTTCTCCACAGGCTGAACCATTTGATCACTTGGTCCCCTGTGGGTGGTGCTATTTGGGGAGGTGTAGGAGGTACAGCCTTGTTGGAGGAAGTATGTCATTGGGGGTGGGCTTTGAGAGTGTATAGCCTCACTCCACTTCCAGTTCCCTCTTTCTTGCTCTGTGCTATGGTTGAGAATGTGGCCTCTTAGCTTCCTGCTCCTGACATTGTGCCTGCCATTTGCTGCCCTGTCTCCCTGCCATGATGGACTCCACTTCCTCTGGAACTGTAAGTTTGTGTAGCCGATTTCCAATTGTATGCCATGATTCCATTTTCCTTTATGGGTGCACAAAGTTCCATTGCGTGTCTACTGACAGACTTCCAGCCTCGGTCCATTTCCTGGCTATCGTGATAGAGCAACTGTAAATATGGATGTCTCTGTATCACACTATTTCTAATTCTCGGTCTCATTAATGTCTGCTCTTTCTCCAACACCACAAGGTCTTGATTACTTTTACTTAGTTTACATTAGGTCTTAAGGTTAAGTGAACTGGGTCTTCAAACTTCATTTTTCTTTTTCATAATTGTATTACAATTTTAAGTCCTGACCAGGTGTGGTGGCACACATCTTTAACCCTAGCTCTTAAGAGGTAGAGACAGGTGGATTTCTGTGAGTTCTAGGTCAGACAAGGTTACATTGTGAGATCCTGTCTCAAAAAATGAAAAACAAACAAACAAACAACAAAAACAAAAAATAAAAACAAAAACAAAAAAACAAGAAAAAAAATCCAAAAAAACCTAAGTCCTTTTCCTTTCCAGATGAATTCTGAAATATTCTTTCTTGGAAGGAGAAGGAAGGCTTATAAGACTCAAGAATCTCAGGACACTTAAGGCTCAAGGATCTCCAAAAGTGGCAAGGTTCACAGAAGGCTCCCTGCAAGTGTGTAGACAGTGATGATTGCTGGGATAGAGGCCGTTCTTCCCTGGAGGTGCCTGCAACTTGAGCAGAGAATGCTCGGGATTCAGCTTCCACGAGTCATCACCCGGTGCTGCTGTGGGACCTCATGGTAATGGAGCTGCCTTGAGTCACCCCCATGTCAGTAAACAACCCCTGGTCATGCCACTGTAACTAACCTCCGCACACTCCTGCGTTCACTAAGCCAGACTTGGGTAGAATCGTTGCTTTGTGCTCTTGCTGGTGCTCTATCTAGGGTAAAGAAACGTTTGTTCAAGTCTACCTAGGAGAAGTCACATAGCAGCTAGTTATCTGAGGTAGGGATTTTAAAATGGGATTCGACTGAACTTGTAATTGGACTTAAGGTGACGTGTTAGAATTGAATGAATTTCGGTAGTTTCTGTCTGCAGGGAATTCATGTGTCATTAGTTGCTACACACACGAGCCCAGATGTGTTCGTTGACTGCCCTGTGATACCGTCGAGTCCCATGGGACCATAAATGATATCCATTTCCGTTCTGATTTTGACAACTTGTGTCTTTTCTTTTTGTTTCTTGGACAGAGATTTGTCAATTTCATTGATCTTTTAAAAGAAACAGCTTTTGGTTGTGTGCATTTTATCCTTTGCTTTCCTGCTTTCAATCTTGCTTACTTCTGGTCTAATTTGTATGATTTTTCTTTATCTTGCTTACTTTAAGTTTAAATTTTGATTTTCTCACTCTAGTTTTCTAATGCATAAGTTTAGATGATTGATTTTAGAATTTTGTAAGAGAGGGCTGATCCGGGAAAAAGAGACCAATTAGGGAGGAGCAGGAGTCTGAAGGGAGGGATTGCTCCTATGGATCATATAAAAAGTCTCACCTGGAGCCCACGGGCAGACTCCCACCTCTGGGGCCCCCTCCCATCCTTTTGATGGGAATTGTTGGTTCTGATAAAGGTTGTAGTTTCCCCCCTCTCTGTGCCTGGCTTCTCGGTTCCATGTCAATCTGTGACTGTGCCTTTCAGTCTGTCAGACGCCTCCAGATCTGTACCTGTCACTCTGTGTCAGGGACCCTCCTGAGCTCTGCGACTTCCACTCTCAGGGAGGCTCCTCTTTTCCCTCCCACCTCGAATCTGTACCTGTCACTCTGTGTCAGGGACCCTCCTGGTCTCTGCTACTTGCACACTCACTTCCTTACCTCAGGTCCCCAGCTGTCACTTCCTGTCACCATCCTCTTTTTCCTTCAGCTGTCACTTCGGTTTCTTGTCTGAGCAGATCTTCTTCATTCTAGGACTTACAATTCTCCGTCCACCCCACGGAACGCACTCAGAGAGACTCCTACGCAACCCCTCCCCTGAGACCTCCATAACGTTTGTTTCTAATAAATGCATTTTAATCAGTAAAATTCTCTCTACCAGTTGCTGGAGTTGTGTCTCACGAATTTCTGTAGCTGAATCTTCTAGAAATAATCTTTCTTAGAATAGAAGCAGAAACACTTCCCAGTTCCTTTATGAGACCATCACCACACTTGCACTGAGAAGCTAGAGCTCTCATATATTTCTAGTGAGAAGAGAAAATGATAGCCATTTTGGAAGAGAGTTTGGCAATTCCTCTAAAACCTAAAAATATGTACTCTCCATTCAACCCACAAATTACACGTGTTCCTGGGCACTTATTCTAGAAAAATGAAAAGTTACACGCATGTTACCTGTATGTGAACATTCTTAGCACTTTTATTTGTAGTAGTTCCAAACCGGAAACAGCAGAAATATCCTTACATGGATGTCAAAATGCCAACAGGGGAATTATCAAAGTAATGATGGTACACCCATAAGATGGATTTCTACTCAATAATGAGAAGAAATAAGCTATTGACACATGCAACACTAAGAGTGATTTCAAGGGCTTCTTGCCAAAGAGAAGCATCCAATTTTACAAGATAGTGCATGTGCTGTAGTATTCCCTTGACAGAATCTTGGAAATGGGATTGGTGGGCTCTGGGGGTGGAGCATCACAGAGGAGAGGTGATGGGTGCAGCCTTGAAGGGCAGTACAAGAGCATTTGGTGGAAGTTCTGAATCTTAGTGGCTGTGGCGGAGACATGAACACACTAGCAGGTAAAATGCTTAGAAAATAAACATGCCTTCCTTCAGTGTAAGACGTGACCACTGGGAAACTGTGATGGCCACACAGGGCTACTTCTTATGTGTGCAACTCCATTAGCATCTCAGAACAAAAAGAAACAGTGAAAAGCTTCTAAGTATTCCAAATGTAAGAGCACTTTAGAAACTTGTTCCAAGTTCTTAAAATTGATATTGGAATCTTTACTATTATTCAGAATGTGACAAGAATAATGTCACACTCTTACCTTTTTTTAGAAGCAAAACAGAATTATGTGTCCAAAATACAACTTTAACTCAACCTGATTTAAATGCTCAACATAAAACTCTAAATATTTCTTCGAGTCATGCATGTTTTGGTCCTGCAGGGAGATCCCCTTAAAGCAGCTTGACTCTGGCCCACGTCTGTCCCCCACATAACAGGAGTCCGAAACCCTGTTAGTAACATGACCAGCTGGGCTAGCCTTTCTCCACTACAGTTGAATTCAGGCTTCAATGAAGGAGTCTTTCTCCAAGTGATTGCTCATGTTGTGAGCATTGTTTCTTCAAAGCAGCTGGTCTCCAGAGAGAAGGAAAGCCAAATAATAGTAATCTGTCTATCTATCTATCTATCTATCTATCTATCTATCTATCTATCTATCTATGTATCATCTATCTACTTATCTATCTATCTATCTATCTATCTATCTATCTATCATTTATCTATCTACTTATCTATCTATCTATCATCTACTTACCTATCTATCATCTATCTACTTATCTATCTATTTACTTATCTATCTATCTATCATCTATCTACTTATCTATCTATTTTCTATCTACTTATTTATCTATCATTTATCTATCTATCTACCTATCAGCTATCATCTACCTATCATCTGTCTACCTATCACCTATCTAACTATCTATCTATCTATCTATCTATCTATCTATCTATCTATCAATCAATCATCTATCTATCTATCTATCTATTAATCATCTATCTATCAATCTGTCATCTATCTATCTATCACCTATCTATCTATTAATCATCTATCTATCTATCTATCTATCTATCCATTCATCTATCTATTATCTATCTATCTATCTATCTATCTATCTATCTATCTATCTATCATCTATCTATTTATCTATATCTATTGAGAGAATCTTTTTGTGTGCTCTTCCTGCCATTTAGTTCTTTTTGGTTCCCAGGAAACTTCGAGCAACGAGCCTCTAAGGCAGTGGGTCTCAACCTTCCTACTGCTGTGACCCTTTAATACAGTTCCTCATGTTGTAGTGACTCCAACCATGAAATTATTTTTGTTGCTTCTTCATTACTTTAATTTTGCTACTGCTATGAACTGTAATGTAAATATATCTATATTTTCCAGTGGTCTTAGGTGACCCCTGTGAAAGGTTGAAAACGCTTCCTAAGGGCTTCATCTACCCTCAGTCCTCAGGTGGGTTGGACATTGGCAGAGCCAGTACTTTATTGCTAATCATCTTTTGGAGGTGAAACGAAGATCGACATGTTGTATTTTGCTCATTTTCCATTTTTTTTAAGTAGTAGAGAAAGAATGCTTTAAATACCTTTGTGTCTGGGTCATGCTCCCTTTGACCTTTCACAGCCTGAAATGCAACTATAAAGGGTGAATATTGACCACATACATGGGAACACTTTCTCTGCAGTTCTGCCTGAATCAGGGATTTCTCTGGGGGTGAAGCTGAAATTATGCCATGGACCAGTTAAGCTCAGGGAAGCATACTGTAGCAGTCTTGTTTGCTTAGCACACCTAAAATCAAACTTTGATGTGCATACAGATTCCTGGTGATTCTCATTTGGTAAGTCTGGACCAGGGTTCAAGAAGCCATCAGGAAAAACCCTACCAGAATCACCAAACAAATTCATCAGGGTACAAACTCAATATAAAAATCAATATACTTCTAAACAGTAGCAATAAACAACATAAATATGAGATTAATAAGTAATTACAATAGCATAAAAAGAATCAAATGTAGGAATATACTTCACAAAGGAGGAAGTCATGAATAGTGAAAACTGTAAAACGTTGCAAAAAGGAGAGATTGCCTAAGCAGATCAAGAGAACTTCCATGCTCATGGATCAGTATTAGTTTTCCATCACTTCCAAGAGGAACCCCAGTGAGGGACCAGTATTGATATTGTAGCAGAAGCCAGTGGCCTCAAACCAGACCAATGGCTCACGGCTGTGAGCACTTGCAAGTGAAGATGCATGGACTAAAGTGTGTACTGTGTAACTCACTCTGTCACACTACAGTTTCCGTGATGAGATTGTTCTTATTTGCTTGTTGGTTTTGGTTTCACTTTTAAATTTTGTTTTGGTGGCAGGGGTGGGGTGGGGTGGGCGGAGGTTGCAAGGGCAGAGGGCAGATAAAAGGGGACAGAGAGATGAGTGGGACTGTAATGTGTGATGTGAAACCCACAACCAATCAATAAAAGGTTTAAAAAAAAGAACAAAAGACTCTGAGGTAAACTTAGTCACAGTTAAAAGGTTTGTACATCAAAGACTAGGTAAGCGCTGGTGATGTTCATAGACTAGAATTATTACTACTGAAATTTTCATACTACCAAAGTGACCCACAGATTCAGTTCAATATCTATCCAAATGCTAAAGCTATTCATTATAAGTACAGAAGAAAACAATCCCAAAATTCACATGTGTCATAAAAAAATCCTCAAATATCCAATGCTGATCAAGAGGTAAAACACAGGAGGCATTATACTTCTTAATTTAAAAAACATGTTTCAAAGCTATAGTAGTTAAAACAGTATGAGACTGGCAAAACTATAGACATAAGATGAACCTGTAAGCCCAGAAATAAGGCCACATATTTATAGTTAACTGGTCTTTGGCAAGAGTGTCAAGAACACAAAATGGGAAGACAACATCTTCCTTAAATGGTGTCAGAAGAACCTCAGCTCTCACTCCACGCCAGGCGCCACTCTGGGGCTTTCGTGGCTTGGCTGATCCCATGGTGGGATCTGGTGATTATGGGCAGGAGAGGCTGTGGTGCGCTGAATGGCTTAGATTGGCGTGAGTATCAGGAGCAACTGGGAGGAGTCAAAAATGATAAGGGAGGACATGGATAAAGTGATCTTCTGATCACTTGAAAACAAAGGTGGCAAGATTTGTAGCTAGCCAGAGTCCTAGGGAAACAGTAAGAGGAAGCCTTATGTTGCCGAGGCTCTGGCGGGGTGGGGTGGGTGGTGGGGGTGGTGTCTAAAGCTTGAGTGTAGCCGACAAGGCAGCACAGGGAGAAAGGGTAGGCTTGACCCTCAGGTGGACGCCTATCCCCAAGAGTATGTCCTGTGTGCTTCTCTCCTGCAAGAAGGTACAGAGGGGGCGGAGACTGCTCATTCGGCCAGGGAACCTTTCCATGGTCAGGCATGGCTGCAGCATCAGCCTGGAGCCTGCTAGACATGAGGGGCCTGCTTAAGTGTGATGAGCCGGAGCGTGTCCTACAAAAGTGAAGGCTTCCTCCTACTTGGTCCTGGGATGGACAGAACACTGTGAGTCAGCCCCACCTACCCACTTCAGGGCACAGCAAACCCACAGCAATGCCCCAAGATAAAGAAGAGGATGAATCACAGAGAATGATTGTAACCGAGAGATGAGTGAAGTCACGCATCCTGTCCACAGTGCTGTGCCCAACACGGCTCTTCTAAGAAGAGAGCGGACACAATCAGGGAGACCTGCTCATACTGAGTCGATCCTGCTGACTTCTTTTCTGAAACTGTCTGTTTGGTTCCTGGATCCCAAGACCAACTGACACTTGCATAAATGGTTGGTGACGGGCCTTCAGGAGCCTCCCCACCTCCCCACCTGCCTCGTTGCAGAGTAATCGCTGTTTTTTGTTTTTTAAAACAGGTTTAGAAAAGCACACGGAAGACATGAAAACACATTTCAAAGAGCGAGGATGGAAAACGGGTCTACACAGTGTACCAGGGTGCATTATAGCCAGGAAGGTCTTGAGAGCTTTATGGTTGAGTAAGACACAGATGATATCTAACAAGGTGACTGAGAAAAAACTTACAACATCCTGTGCTTTCAAAAGCAAAACATCAGTTAAAAAGTTTAAATGTAGATGGTACCCCAAGTGGACGGGAAAAGTTTTGCCTAGAAGTCACACATTTATTGAATGAAAATCCTGGTGCCTGGGATAGGTTACCCAACTCTGCATCAATGGGCAGTGTAGTGGTTCGTATAAGAGATGTCCAGTAGGTTCTGCCTTGCTGGAGGAAGTGCCTCAGGGGGGAAGGATTTGAGCTGTATAGCTTTGCCTTCACATCCAGTTCATTTTCTCTGTTTCCTGCTTGCAGTTGAAGATGTGATTTCTTAGAGACACGAGGTGGGTCATAAGGCTCTGCCATTCTCTGAGCGTACACAAGTAGCTGATAGTTGCTGACTAGGGCTCTTCCTTGGTAGTGCAGCTACTTATAAGTTCCCATGCTTTTTACCCATGCTCTGTAAACAACCCTACTTAAACTTATTGTTTCCCCAAGTCAGACTTGAGTAAAATTACTTCTCTGGCCAGTTGTTTGGGCCCAGTCCGAGGGTAATAGATGTTTTTTCATATTTACTCAGAGAGAGTCAACCAACACACGAAACCCCGGAGGAGCAGCCTTGCTGGAGGAAATACATCCCTGGAGTGAGCTTTGAAATTACATAGCTTCCACCTGGAAGCTTCTCCAGAATGTGGCTTCCCCTCTATTTTGGGGCCACATCATCAACAGACTGGCTAGTAGGCCAACCTGAAGCTTTAGTGGCCCCTGGAGACATCTCTTCCTGGCAGCCATGGTGAGAACAAGGAAAGGAGAGAGAGTGGCTGAACTCTGGCCTCTTTCATTGATTATCACGTGAGGCCGTGCTTCTGGTCTCCCCGCCATCCCCATCTCTTTATTTCGTCTTCCTCCTCTTCATTTACACCTTTCAGAGGCAGCAGTGCCCGCCATGGACCATGGTAGCCCACTCCCAGACTGTCCGTACAAGAACTCAGGACTGCAGACAGGAGCTCCTCTTGCCTATGTACCACACTAAATTAATGCTTATCTCAACTATAAGTTCTTCCCACACTTTCTGAAGCCAACTGGTCCTGCCAAAGTCCTTGTCGTTTCCCCTTGTAGATTCTATCTTGAGAGATTTGTCTAGCCTAGCAAGCTTATTTTAGTTTTTCCCTCTATCTTAGACTGTCTTCACAGACTTGATGGATGCTCTTGCTTGGATAAACATGCTAGCGCTGACATGACCTGGGGTAGCACCCAGTGGTGTTCTACTGGAGATTTCCCATCAGGCTAACATCGAATGCTAGTTAGTGTACACTGGAGCTGTCTGTGGTGTGTGTGTGTGTGTGTGTGTGTGTGTGTGTGTGTGTGTGTGTGGTATTCTAGAGCTTTAGATGAGCTGGGACCAGAGCAAAGCTGCTTCCATTCTCTTCCCCCTCCTTTTTGGGGTGTGTGTGTGCTCTATCTTTTAGGAAAGACCACAGAAGTCTACTCTAAAAACATTTATAGGGCTAAAGGGATTGTTAATTCAAAGCTTATTAAAACCATATGTAGCTGCATGCACACGAAGTCAAAATAAACTGCAATTTCCTGCTGATCTCTCTTGCGTCATGCCGCTAGCGTATGGTGAGGGGAGCCGTGTGTGGCTGAGCTAATTACCAAGACCATATGGTGTGGGAAAGTCAGGCAGTGTTATTAAAAACGCCTCTTTGCTCCTGCTGGAGTTTCTGAGACTCTCTTCTACAGGATGGCAATTTTGGTATCTGTTGATACTTGAGTAATGTGACTGTCCACATGTATTTTTAGATTTCTCTGTCACCAGGCAGTCTTCAAACATATTCCATCTGCTGAGCCCAGTGCTGGGTCTAAGGAGGGATCCCAGGATTGACTCATACAGGCTTGCTTCTCAAGGCCCTTCCACAAATGTGAGTTCCCTAGTGGACAGTACATTTCCAGCATTCTTGTTTACCCCCTGCTAGTTTGACAAATATCTACAGTGCAAGTGCCAGGTGCCAGGTGCCAGGTACCAGATGCCATCCCAGGTTCAGCAATCTTGGAAATGTGTGAAGTGGCCTCTGTGCTCACCTTCAGGTTGTACAGTGTCTTAATTTTTCACGCCCACTCGGGATTCTTTGTGATACGGATATTGCTTTGCAGAGTTAGGCTTCATCCAATGCCTCCTGTAATGAAGAAACCTGGAATTATGGGTAAAAGTGGTTTTGCAGCAACAGTGAATGCACTGGCTGTGCTGCCATGGAGCGGTAACTACTGTCAGGAATGCAGTCAGGCCACATGTGGAGGATTCTAATTGGTTTTAACAATAAAAACCCAGAGTCAGACATCAGGGTGACAGCTGAAAGATCAGAGAGGCAGCTCAGGCAGCCACGGTGAAACTTCTCACCTCTAGGAATCCTCAGACTGAGAGCGAGGCTGAGTTTCTGTCTCCAAACCCACCTTATCACTTCCTCTCTCTGCCCAGCTATATCACTTCCTGTTTCTTCCTCCCAAGTGCTAGGATTAAAAGTGTGTCCCTCCCAAGTGCTGGGATTAAAGGAGTGTGCCTCCCAGGTACTGGGATCAAAGGCATGAGATCTCACGTGCTGGGATTAAAGGAGTGTGCCTCCCAGGTACTGGGATCAAAGGCATGAGATCCCAAATGCTGGGATTAAATGTGTATGCCACCATTGCTTGGCCTCTAAGGTTAACTAGTGGCTAGCTCTGTCCTCTAATCTCCAGACAAGCTTTATTTGCTAAAGCACAAACAAAATATCACCACAACTTAGGGTCATGGTCTCCATCTTAGTTTCTTTTCTTGTTGCCGTGATAAAGAAATAACCGAGAAAGGCAACTCAAAGGGAAATGGTTTATTTCAGCTCACAGTTCAAGGGTACAGTCCACTGTGGCAGGAAAGCTGAAGCAGCAGGAGCCTGAAGCAGTTGGTATCATGCGGCAGCCACAGTCATAAAGCAGAGAGTGATGAAATGCCTGTGCTCAGCTCACCTTTTCTCTTATACAGTCTAGGATCCCAAGACAGATCCCAACCAGGGCCAGCCACCACAGTGTGGCGATCTTTCCTCAATTAATCTAATCAAGCTATTTCCCAGATGATTGTAGACCTTAGGTTGACAATGGACAGCAACCATAGCAGTTTCCTTCCATAGCTGCTTGGTGCCGTTGCTTTGGGCCTGTGGTTAGGCAGTACATGGTGAGGACCACGGGGTAAAGCAAGAGGCTCAGCTCACGCTTTACAGGAAGCAGACAGAAAAAGAGGAATTAAGATTCTAAAATCCAAATACTCCTACTGGGTCATCTCTCCCAAAGGAGGTTCCACCACCTCCACAAAGCAACACAGGTTGAGGACCAAGCCTTCAAATATGGACCTTTGGGTGATTTTTAAGACCCAAACTCTAGTAAATTTGACAGTTTCTTTTTGGAGAAGGTGACTCTTGAGGGCAGGGCTTCACCTGATTTGCATCTGGAATTTTCAGCTCAGCCATGGACAGATAATAAACGGTTGCTGACTGAATAAATAATGGGTGGATGAAGTTACACAGTGTGCTGAAACATGGTTTTCCCAAGGCTGCCAAGGATTCTTGAAGGTGTGAGGTAGAATATTTAATGTCCACATACCTTTGAGTTTCCAAGAACAAGCCCTCCCAGTATGAGGTGCTGACTGTGGCCAGTGCCTTCCAGCTGCACCTCCTACTCTTAGCAGTGGGGTCTGATCCTGCATCTCTTCTCTACTTATCCTGCATCTCTACTCCACCCACCACTGGGACCCGCCTCTCCTCTCTAGAAGTGACGTCCTCTCAGTGTCTGAGCTCACACATTTCTTAGTGTCAGATAGGAGTTTTGGGAGGCTGTTGCTTTGGACAAGGCTCCTGCACTGGACCCCCTCAGACTACATGAAAAACCAAGTCCCCATGCTGAAGTTCCTCAGCATCAGAGGATGACTGAGCTGTTGTCTGACCCTTCAGGAAGCTAGGAGGAATGTGAAGTGAATTTGCTTAGCCAGCCATTTTCGCTGGCATGCTGGTGAAGTCCCTTCTGCTTCAGTCCTTACCAAAACACAGTCCTTGGGTCACCCGATGTTACCAATGAGGTTTCCATTGCCCTGTTTCTCTGTTCCACCTTCAAAGACTCTCACATTGAGTTGACCAACCCACTTTCATTCTTTGTTTCTACATTTTCTCCCCTTCCTCATAGTCCATTTCTCCCTGTAAAACCAAGTTTTCTGTTTCGTTCGTTCGTTGGAAGACTCATTCTATTTTATGGGAAAATTCCAGAAAAAGAAGTAAAGTGAATTAAGATCTTTAAGTCCTTACAACGTGCATGGCGATTCCAACCTGGTCAGGCATGCATGCACATTCACGCACCTTCTCAAACACACACAGAAAGCACACTCCTATGCACGTGCACATATTTGCACTCCCATTTCCAGATGTACACACTCACATTCACACAGCATTGCACACAAACACACTCACTATCACAGATGCCTTATGTGTGTGTACACACACACCTGGGTCCTCCTTTCTGGCTCCCAGAAGGGTTCTGTTTGAGGGCCTGAGGGGTTACTGTAGGACTTGCTTGGGTTACATTCTGTATTTACTCCAGACTCCCTCAAGGGGAAGAGGCAGGCCTGGCCCACCTTGACCTTGAACCTGGAGCAGAAAGATGAACGTATGCTCTTAAAGCCCCACTCTGAGCACAGAAACCCCTTCCTTGTGTCGTGAGGAAGTCTTAACTGTTCCAAGCTTGGGAAGAAGACAGACTCCCCCCACCCCCATCCCAATAGGACTTATACTACAGGCTCTTCTTGTTTTGTTCTCTTGTGCCAGTCCCTGAGAAAGGGGCTGGAGTTCTCCTTTAGAGTCCTCTTCAGGCAGTTTCAATGGGGAAGCTGCGGGATATGGAGGTGGACAGATCACAAGCCCTCTTGGGAGATCACAGAGGTAACCCCAAAGCCATCCATTTGCTGTGACATATTTGCATTTCATTTGGTCTTTATGGGGGCTTCATGTTGTGTCACCGATTAAATGACTTTGAAAGACAATTACATCGGCATGTGTGTGGATTGCCCTATGCCCTCTCCCTCACAGATGCTGAATCGGAATAACCTGCACCTGATCTTGTCACCAGCCTATGTCCCATGTCCCATAGTAAATCTTTTGTGTTAATTATCAAGCAGAGAGACCATTGACCGTGTTGTGACTGCTCAGAGCTTGACCCCTTCAATACCACATGATTCTACTGAAACCAACTTTAGACCCACGGGAAAAGTATGTAGACCTTTACTCTGGGGGAATACCTTCCATGTCATTCCCAACAGAAAGTGCAAAGTCCACGGCACAGGAGGCTATGCTTAGGGCTGTGTGACATAGTTCCTTCCCTCATGGGGTGAAGGACATTAAACACACAGTGAGAGCTTTCACAGAAGTGTGTATCATTAAGTAATGGAAGAACATGGCTCCATAAAAGCAGGAGGCGTCCCCTTACCCTTCAGAAAACAGGTTCAGTGGCATTCCAAATAGATGACCCCAGTCCGTTTCTCTTGGCAAACAGCCCAGCCCCAGCAGCACCATAGGATTCCACGAGATCTTGGCTCAGGATCGGCTCTCATGAATTCATCCGCTCCTGGCAGGAAGAGTCCTGGAAATCTTGATGCCACTTGGCCAGGAAATAATGTGACAGTTGTCTGAGGGAGTCAGACGCACCTCCCAGGTGTGCGTCCAGGGCTCGGAGGCAGGGCAGTTAACTTTGCAGGCGGTTCTGACACTTGTCTCCTTGTTTGTGGAAGACCTCTACTCAGCCCGAGAGAGAGAGAGAGAGAGAGAGAGAGAGAGAGAGAGAGAGAGAGAGAGAGAGAGAGGAAGGGAGAGAGTGCAGCCTTCAGATCTTGAGGGTGAGGAAGCAGGTACAGTTGATGATGTAGACACAGTGACCAAGGATACAAAAATGGAGGAAAATCAGGCTTTAGATAAGAGTACAATACAGTCAGAAACACATGGGCTTCTGTGACTTTTTCTTTCTTTCTTTCTTTCTTTTTTTTGGTTTTTCGAGACAGGGTTTCTCTGTAGTTTTGGAGCCTGTCCTGGAACTCACTCTGTAGACCAGGCTGGCCTCAAACTCACAGAGATCCACCTGTCTCTGCCTCCGGAGTGATGGGATTAAAAGTGTGCGCCACCACCACCCGGCGACTTTTTTGTATCTATCTGGGAAATCACCAGGAAGGTGCTAAGATTAAAAAACACTCAAGGCTCTGGAGAGATGGCTCAGTGGTTCTCCCAGCATGGTCACAACTACTTTAACTCCAGCTCCAGGGGATCAGATACCTCTGCAGGCATCCACACTCAAGGGCGGACACATACCCACCCACATACATGTAACTAAAAATGAAACAAGTCTTTAAAAAAATTATACAAAATATTTTAATTCTGTTTCAAAATAGTTTGATTCTGTGGAGACAACAGTCAAAACATTATCAGATATTTTACCATTTAATAAAAATTAAATCACAGAGTTAAAAAAAAACAATTTTGGCATCTGCTGAGCAGGGGAGTATTTATAGTTTTAACTAAACATGGAAGATGAGGATATGACTGACCGAAGTCGGGTAAGTCTCAGAAGTGAGGGCTTCTCTCCATGACCCTGGTTGCAGTGAAGGACATATCATGGTCACTCAAAGCACAGTTGTGTACCTGGCACATGAGGCCACTCTGTCATCTGGGAAGAGTTTTTTAGATTGTAAAGAAGCTTCTCGCCCTTAGAATGATTGACAAACTCCCTTTTCAAGCATCACTTTATAGATAAGTGGGGGAAAGGCTGGACTGATGCGTGTGGTCCAGGATGAGCTCTGGAGGCACGATGTGAAGTCAGTTTCAGCCTAACATACAAACATGTGTACAGATGGGTGAATATTGGGTGTGGACAGACAGATATCTATTAGAGCAGTGTGTGTTTGTATGTATGTACACAATTCCTAGCTCCATCTTCTAAGAGGACCTAGAATAAAGACCACCCCAGCAGCAACAAGGGAGCCCAATGCTTAGCTCTTGGTTCTAATGTGACTCTTGGATGAAAGGAAACAGAACTCCTGGGAGAGCGGGTTCCCCGAGAATAAACTGGAGGAAGTGGGGGCTATCTTGTGGTGCTGGAAAGTAAGGGAATGTAGAAATTGATACATGAAGCAGACACACAGCAGAAGCAAGGCAAAGAGACACAGGAGCCAACTAGAAGCTCACAAGTCAAAGCTGGGATTATCTGAGCAAGAAAGGTAATGATGCTCAGAGTATAAATGTAGAACCATGAGTCCATGATAAAGACAGAGATAAGTAAAAGGAGAATGGACAATCTGTACCCAATTAATACGTACCTGCTCCACCCCAAGGGAGTAAAACACCTCTCCATTTCTCAAGTACGCACTGGACCTAGTGTCTGGAAAGAGATTCAGGGCAGAACTGCACAGCAGTGGATTATCCCACCTGGAGATCAAGGCTGACATCACTTATGATGTCATGGTGACAGTGGGCCTCCTGATGTCATGTGGGGAGGTGGCAGGCATATTAATTACCTCTGTGGTCTTCCTCCTAATAAGCCATAACCCTTGTCTAACCATGAGAAAGCCCCAGGCAAATCTCAACTGAGAGACAGTCTACAAATACCTGGCCAGACTCTGTCTAGGTCATCAAAATCACATTCGTCAAGACCATCAAAGGCACTGAAGATGTGAACACCTGGTACAGCCAAGAGGAGCCTGAGGAAGCAAGATGACTGATGTAATGGGGGATCTTTAATGGGTCCTGGGGCCTGAAAGAACATTAGGTAAAAGCCTAAACTACTCTCCAGCACTCTAAACCCTGGTTACATGCTGCCCTGTTACATGCTGCCCTGTGGCACAACCTTGCAAGAAATGGAACCCAAGTGGACCACTCAACAAATGTGTGCTCATTTCACGTAGTGAGTATCATAAGGACAAAGTGACTGTGGTGATGCCTGGTCAGGGGGCATAAGAGATGTTAACATGTTCCTCCTTCCTCATTTGGAAGTGTGAATCAGGTCTTAGTGAAGTCCTCTCAAGCTTTCCTTGGTTGTGGAGCGACTACCCTGCTCAGGAGGGTAGGTGTGGAGAGAGGTTTTGTATCGAACAACTAAACACAAATGGGAAATAGGTTCTGCAATGGGAAACTCAGGTGACCTCTCTCCACTCTGCACGTAAGAATAACTCTACTTAAACACAGGTGGAGTCCGGGAGTGGTGCGTGTATGTGTCGAGTCTGCATCACAATCAGAGGAAATAGCAGTTGCATATTGATTACAGACACATCTGGATACACCAGCATCTGCAGCACTCAGTAGACATCCTCAGCCAGTTGGGGGCCAAGGACATTGCCTATAGCTGGACAATGAGATACAGGGAAGGGGCGGATCAACACCACTATGTTGTAAGTCAACAGTGAACAACACACACCCAGATAATGGAGCCTCTTTAAACGCTATCCAGAAGAAAATGGTTTTCTGTTTTAGTCTTTAGTCATTTAGTTATCTTAAAGGAGAACTCCTTCATTACCTTCCTCTTTGTTAACTCATTACCTTCCTCTTTGTTAACCCTTTTGGGTGAATGAATTTTCCAATCAGTGTTTCTAGTTCATCCCAAACCCACTGGGATGAAATGCTGTCATCCCCAGACACTAATTCAGAAAGAGTACACATGGCTTTCCTGGAGCTGCTCCTCCAGAGACATGATGCATGCATGGCACACATGGAAAGCATCAGCACAAGGTCCTTGGGGAAGGGAAGGCTTCAGTGAAGATTAGAAGTTGCTAGGTGCCTCTCATCACAGAAATCGTCAAGCACAAGACACCAGGCATCAGAAGCAAGGTGAAGAAGGACAGAAGGAGGCACGACCTTTTCCACAGATTGGAGCGACAGAACAGCCCCATTGGTTTCTAAGTGAGAAGTAAAGCCCCATCGCTCCTTCCAGGTTAATGGTGTAAGGACCACACTTGTCATTGAGGACAAGCTGTTTGTGTCTTGGGTGGCTGGGGCTGGGCTATGTGGTACAGGGCACTGCTACTGTGGCTGGTATCTTCTCAGGAACATCTCTGCAGAAACCAGCAAACACTAGTTACACACCCAGAGTGCCCGACTGCTGTCAGCCCATGAAGCCACCATCACCTTCCGGCATCCTGTTGTTCTTTGCCTCCACCCCACCCCTCATAGCACCTTCCCTTCCAAGGCCCAGGGTGCCGGCTCCCCATCTCTTCAGATCAGGCCCGGAATAGCTTTCTGCTCCAGATGGCTGGTACACTTGGCCTAGCCTTCCTCAGCCCTTTGCCAATCCTTGCAGCTTCCAAGCAGCTCTGAGATGTAGCCTCCAGTGAGAAGCCAGGGGGAGAGCTGGAGCCCCACTGCCCTCCCATCAAAGCTAGTAGTTCAAGTATCCATTTGCTCTCGACTGGCCCCTTCATCACCTCTTTTGTCTAATGGGAGGAGAAAGCCGACAGAGCTGGTCATTTCCTGTTTGAAAAGACTAGGCTTAGGTGGGCGAACCTGGGGCAGATGAACAGTTCGTGGGCTGCACGGGCCTTTCGTCCTCTAGCTCTATAAGAATCCCTTAATTGTCTTCACAGGAGACCTAATGGAAGCCCAGAGCATCTGGACATGTGCCTGGGGACTGGAATCTGATGTTTCACGACGCCAGAGTTTGCATTTTCTATTCTGTGAACAAAAGAGACCCTGAAAGGAAAGGGCGACATTAGGGTGTAGAGCATGCAGGAGTTTAATCCCTGAGGTCAGTAGTGTTGAGAATGGAAACCTCTGGGTTTGCAATGTTGGGAATAGAACCCAGGGCTTCCCACTTGAAAGGCAAGTGCCCTGTCGCTGGGCTATACCCCCAGCTCCAAGAAGGTGAAAATTTAGCCTATGGTGTGGAGAGGTGGGAATTTTGAAAAATGACTAAGATTAAATTAGGTCATTAGGGTGACTATAAAGAGAAGGCAGGAGGCCACACAGAGAAGTACACATGTGTTCTTGATATATGTCATCGATGCAGCTTGAGCCGTTTTTAGACTTTTAGCCTCTGAAACTGAGCAAAATGAACTTCTTTTTTAATAAAATGGCCTGCCACAAGCATACCAATTGAGTAATCAAAAGCAGATAAATACAGTGCAGAAACAATACAAGAGGAGAGAAACATTTCGCTCTTAAGTAAGACATTTGAAAAGAACCATCCATATGCATCATTGGTTCCAAATCTGTGGGAACAAGGAAACCATGTCTCCTCAGCCAAGGATCTATAAAGCTCACCTCATAAAAAGATCAGGGTATTTCCCCAGAGTCTGCTGAGCGCACAAATGAATTTTCATAAGGCTTAAGTATCAAAGGCTGTGCCTTCAACTCGCCAGGATCCCATTAAGCATCACAAACACTTCAAGTCTCAGTAAATACAAAGACATTTCGGCTGCCTTGCCTTTGATTTCCTACCATAGTTTGCATGTGCAATCAGCCACCCTGGTTTTTAATTCTCATTTCCCTTGGTACAAATTTCTTGTGGTAAAATTGTCAAGAGAGTCAGAAAGCAGGGAGAGGCGCAGTTAGACACTTGGGCAGAGCTGCCTGAGTTCGAGTTCGGGGGGATCTGGGGACTCATTCTGCAGGTAAAGGAATAGCAAGAAGAGTCAGGGAGGGGAGGACTCTGAGCCAGCACCTTCCCCACCACGCTCAGCACGGTCCCCTATGGGACTGGTTAAACACAGCAGTGCCTTCTAAAGACCTTTGGCGAGACCTTTGTGATGCAGACTGTGTTTCCTCTGCCTGGGCCTCACAAGACCATTGTGGGAAGATGGAGCCACCAAGAGCCTTTGCAGGGCATTTGGCTGGATTTCAAAATCGTAAGTAGTGGGATGAGCCGAGTGCAGGAGTTTCAGACATCACAATGACATCAGTGCAGAGATGGGTGAACACCAGACACAGGTCTCGTTACTCTCCCTGCCCTGGACTTACTCTTTTTTTGGGAAATCCCATGCTTGAGTGTCTTCACTGCATGCTATGTAAGTCTCCTAGGGTTCCCCTAGCAACTACCCCAAATGGGGTGTCTAAAAACAACAGGACTTGAGTTCCTTTATAGAGCCTGGAAGCCCACGTCAGTTTATGGGCAGGGCTTTGCTCCCTCCAAAGGCTCCAGGGAAGGGTTTCTGCTTCGCCCCTTTGAGCTTCTGGCAGTTACGGCCTCCTTGGCATTCCTCACAGTGGAGTGCCTCTCCACCCTCTGCCTCTGTGAACACCCAGCTTCTGCCTTGTGTGGCTCCAAGTCTTTCTCCACATAATAAAGCCAGTCACCAGAGTATGGCCTCATCCTTTTCTTTCTTTCTTTCTTTCTTTCTTTCTTTCTTTCTTTCTTTCTTTCTTTCTTTCTTTCCTTCCTTCCTTCCTTCCTTCCTTCCTTCCTTCCTCCTTCCTTCCTTCCTTCTTTCCTTCCTTCCTTCCTTCCTTCCTTCCTTTCTTTCTTTCTTTCTTTCTTTCTTTCTTTCTTTCTTTCTTTCTTTCTTTCTTTCTTTCTTTCTTTCTTTCTTTCTTTTTTGAGACAGGGTTTCTCTGTGTAGCTTTGGAATCTGACCTGGAACTCACTCTATAGACCAGGATGGCCTCCAACTCACAGAGAACTGCCTGCCTGCCTCTACCTCCCAAGTGCTTGGGGTTGGGGGGTGCTCATTTTAACTTGGTTTTATCTGTAAAGAGCCTGCTTCCATATTCACAAGTGCAGAGCCTGGGATGGATATTAAAAGGGGTTTGATTTGTATCCCAACATCTATTTTGGTATGATTTTGATAATAATTTTGATATAATAACTTGAGAGTCTGTACTTGACATATTTTAATACTTTAAAAGTTGCTACTTACTGCATACTTTGAATGCCCTGTCATATTGTATTCTGAATTGTGTGTGTGTGTGTGTGTGCGTGTGTGTGCGCGTGCGTGTGTGTGCCCATGCTCCCATGCACATGCATTCGAGCATACAGGCATGTTCACACACATGATCACTTGTGTATGTGGTGTGCACATCTGTGGTGATATGTACATGTGGGGTTTTCAGTGCTTGTTTGTGTAGATGAGTGTATTTATTACTCAGCTTTCCACACTGTGACGAAATGTCAGAGATAATAATTTTACAAGTAGAGGAGGTTTCAGTTCATTCTATTTGACCCAGCTGCTTTGGGTCATTGATTAGGCTGTAAGTACAGTGGGGCCATAGCAGAGGAGGCCTGCTCACTGGGGGGCAGTTGAAAGCAAAAGGAGAGAGATGGAAAGGCGTCTGGGTTCCAGAATTTCCTGCAGGGGCATTCCTAGGTGGCCAAACTTCCTTCCATGAACCCCACCCCCCATTAAAAGTCTCAGTTCCCTGTAGCACATGGACTGGTAGCCAGACCTACAACATGTGGGCCTTTGGGGACATTGCAGATCCAGTCTCCAGTGGAGTGCAGTGTGGGTGTCTTCAGGTTTGACACGATTCAGTTAAACGTGCTGTTTGCGTCTTTCCCTGAGGGAACGTACTCCCTAAACACCTGCACATTCACAGCCCCATCTAGTCTTCACAGCCGCCCTGGGAAGTGGGAATGCAGAGATGATCGTGTCACTCCCTGAAGGAAGGGCACTAGACTCAGAAAACAAATGGCCAAATGGCTGCTTGAGAGTATTCAACTAGTGACAAAGCAGAACACGTGACCCAGATGCTCTCCATACCCCAGGAGGCTCTTGGATACCTCAGCACGGGAAATCCATAGACAAGGCTAAAACAATCTACCTTTGCTCTGCAGGCACATGGTTCCACCTTCCCAGAGAGGGAAGATTCTGGAATGCACTATGCTGGATTACGCCTCTCTGTGACTTTACCACACTGAGCTGGCCTGGGACACCCTTTGGTCTGTTTGCTCACCTGAGTGATGGGGTGCTGCTAGGCTCCCCTTTCCTGATTTCCAGGTCTCTTGCTCTCCACCCCAGGTGTGCACACCGTCATGACACTGAGCGCAGCCGCTGGGCTCTTAGTGCTGTGTCTCTTGTTCCGCTCCGCACGGTGCATCATCAGTGCGCAAGGAGACTTGATACTAGGAACGAATGAGGTAGAGGGTCACTGTTCAGTCACCCACCTGACCTCTCCCCACGTGTCCTGGTTAGTTTTTTTTTGTCATCTTGACACAAGTTGCTGTCATCTGAGAGGAGGAGACCTCAGTTGAGAAAACTCTTCCATCCGATTGGCCTGTCGGTAACTCTGTAGGGCGTTTTCTTGATTAATGCCTGATGTGAGAGAGTCCAGCCCACTGTGACTGGTGCTATCCCCGACTGAGCAGGTGGTCCTGAGTTGTATAAGAAAACAGGCTGAGCAAGCCATGGAGAGCAAGCCAGTTGCCTATGGTCTTCTGTGGCATCTGTTTCGGTTCCTGCATCCAGGTTCCTGCCTTGAGTTTCTGCGTTGGCCTCACTTAGTGGACTGTGACGCCATCGATATGAACCAAATAAACCTTTCTTTCCTAAGTTGCTTCTGGTCATTGTCTTCATCACAGCAGTAGAAACCAAACTAAGACACCATAGCAGATGGTTCTCTCTGTGCTGGAGTCAGGACCAGGGACCAGCACAGACTGCATTAAGCAGGAGTCAAGGTGAGGGTTACTGTGCTCAGAATCGTGAGGCCAGGGCTGTAGTCTCAGCTTGGCTGGTGCTGATGGAAGCTGCCACTCTCCTGGAATGGACACTTCATCACTGGATTCTCCTAGTGGGGAGGGGGCTGTGCCTGATACCCAGTTGTAGTAAGCTGTGCCTAGAGGAAGCGGCATCTGCCAGGGAAGGACCTCCAGCCACATGAAGGGTGGTCGGCAGCATGTGGCTCGTTTCCTTCATGCCTGTGATAGTCCTGCTGGGGACAGGGCTTAGCAGAAATCCTTTCCTGCATACTAGGTGGTGGTAAAAATGGGTCCTCATTTAGTGAGTTCTTGGTATCTCAGAACCCACGAGGACTGGGAAGGTTTGTAGGTATCTCAATAGCTCTACACAGACCCTGCTTAGGGCATTTCATACTGAACAGGATGTAGTGTATTTGACTTAATTTGAACACCCAGGTGAAGGAGGATCCGAGGCCCAAGTCACCAGGTCGCAGAAGAGTGACCCTCACTGTAAGCAGTACTGTTCTCCCTACTGACAACTTAAGAATAAAGGGAACATTGCAAAACATTTCTAGTTTGTCTGATGGCAGAAGGCAGGCACTCTCTTTGGCTGCTGGGACAGACAGGGTGTGTTCCAGCAGATCCCAGGCATAAGGGCTGTCTGAGGGCACAGACCTCATGGCTGTGCTGTGGATATGTGGTTGGTGGAAGGCAGAAACGTGGGGGCTCCCCATGGGCTCTGGAAAGCTATGAGGACTCTGTTCAGACTCAGGGTCTGCCCTTTACCTCTGTGAGGACACAGAGACAATAAGCATGCGGCCTACAAGGGTCCTGGGAGGCCCAAGCAGACAAGCCAGACACAGTCTGGATCAAGATCTCATGAGTCTTTACAGGACGCCTGTGTGTTCTTCTTGCTGAAGGACGTGTGGGGCAGCTGAGGATGGTGTGGGAAGACACTGCTGCCAGAGAAACCCAGTACGTGGAGATCCTCACCGAGCTCCTCCCTGGAAGAAGAGTACTCCTCCCAGACCGCCCAGGGGACACTGCAGAGACACTATCTGCAGAACACAGCCCACAGGTAACTTCTTAAAAGGCACATCTCTTATTAACATCCTTGCTTATTTTTTTAATTATTATTTTATTTTATAATTAATTTAATTTTACATACCAGCCATGGATTCCCCTGTTCTCCCTCCTCTTACCCCCCAGCCTTCCCCCCGGCAATCCACCCCTTATTTCCACCTCTTCCAAGGCAAGGTCTCTCCTGGGGATTCACCTCAGCCTGGTAGATTCAGTTGAGGCAGGTCCAGTCCCCTCCTCTCTGCACCAAGGCTGAGCAAAATGTCTCAGCATAGGCCCTAGGTTCCAAGAAGCCAGCTCATGCACTAAGGTCCCGGTCCCACTGCCTGGGGGCCTCCTAGATAGTTCAAGCTAATCAACTGCCTCACTTATCCAGAGGGCCTGATCCAGTTCCATGGGGGCTCCTCAGCTATTCGTTCATGGTTCATGTGTTTCCACTAGTTTGGCTATTTGTCCCTGTGCTTTTTCTAATCATGGTCTCAATATTTCTTGCTCATATAATCCCTCCTCTCTCTCGCTGACTGGACTCCTGGAGCTCCACCTGGGGCTTGGCCGTGGATCTCTGCATCTGCTTCCATCAGTCACTGAATGAGAGATCTCGATCATGACAGTTAGGGTGTTCGGCCATCTGATCACCAGAGTAGGTAGCTCAGGCTTTCTCTCGACCATTGCCAGTAGTCTATTGTAGAGTTATCTTTGTGGATTTTTGCTTATTTTTTTAGCAACAGAAACTTTCAGTTCCCAAAACTAGGATGATGACCCAACATAATTGGTGAGTACATGCCACGGACCAGGATTCCTTTCTCCTTTTCGTGTATTATTTCCTGTTGACCTTTAATTGCCCTCAGTTGGTGACTCCAACTGGGAGAGTCATGAGCATTTCAGGTCAGACAATTAGTCCCCATTTTGCTAAACCTCGAATAACAAAAAATTTCCTAAACAGATCATGAAATATCTCGATTTTGTGGGTGTCACTGTGGGTGCCAGGGAGGGACCATTTTGATATGGAACGGTGAATAACAGTCTTTCCAGGACAGACTTTATAGGTAAATGTGCCCTCAAATCCCTCTGGGCTGTCCCCAGTCATGTTCTAGCCTCCCCCGCACCACCCCCTCAGAGCTAACCATGTCCTGCTGGATCACTCAACTCATTCCTGTTGCAGTTGACATTTGTGTGACCAACCTTTCTCCCAGCACCCACCAGCCAGCCTCTGGCTGTGCTCTCTCTGCTTCTGAGTCTCCCGAGAGCCACGGAGATGTGAGATGCTGCAGAATTGGTCTTCTGAAACCTGGCTGTCTCATCAAACATGCCATTTTCAGTGTGACTGTGACTCAACAGATGCAGAGACACGACTTGGTGTCAGAAACAGTTTCGTCACTGTTTAGCTTCCTACCAGCCGCAAGCACAAGTCACCTAGTGGCTGAGTGAAAGGGGGTTGGTGGCAGGTGGACACAGCTGCCATGTCAGACTATGGCATCATTTGGCTTTATGAGAGATCCATCAATTGAAGCATAACTTCTTATTCAAACATTGTTTTGTTGTTAAGTTAGAAACCACAAGGTGGTGCCACCTGTCACCTATCACAACAACAACAACAAATGGGCTGCCAAAATGGCTGAGTGTCTGGATAAAGGTGATTGCCACCAAACCTGCCAATCCAAGGTCAGTCCCTGGGACCCACATGGTAGAAGGAGAGAACTGAATCCAAAAGTTGTCTTCTGACCTCCACATGTTTGCCATGGCACTGTGGCATGCATGTGATCATGCATTCATGTGTGCATGTGCACACACACACACAGTATATAAGAAAACCAAACATTTAAAAGGCTACAAATGTGAGTGGAGAGACGGAGAAAGTGGAACCCCTGTGCGCTGTTGATTGGGAAGTAAAACACGGTGGCCATTTTGAGAAACAATGCAAATGCTACTCAAAAATTAAAACTAGAATCAACACAGACTCAGTGATTAAACTTCTTTGTATACACCCCAGATAACTTCTTCTCATTTCTTTTATTGAAAATAGATTTTTTTCATACAATATATTCTGATTATGATTCCCCTCCTCCAACTCCTCTAGGATTCCCTCCCATCTTCCCTCTCTCTAGAATCCACACCCTTTCTGTCTCTTGTTAGAAAACAAATAGGCACCAAGATGACATAAAACAAAGACAAACAAACCAGAATAGGAAACACACACACACACACACACACACACACACACACACACACACACACAGAGAGAGAGAGAGAGAGAGAGAGAGAGAGAGAGAGAGAGAGAGAGAGAGAGAGAAGAAAATGAGCCAAGGAAAAAGCATAAGATGCTCATGTAGTCAAAGAGACATACATGTTTGTACACACAGGAATCCCCTAAAAGCACAAAACTGGAAGCCATAATAAATACACAAAGGACCTGTACAGTTAAAAAACAGCCTTGTCAAAATCTTACGAGACAAAGAACCTCCAAAGAGGTTTGTTTTCCCAGTGGGGCTGTTGGAGATAACTGATTTTTCATCTGAGAACAGTTGTCAACTGGACAGTGTTTCTGGGTTAAGGAGATGGGCCATGGGTTCCACTCGCAGTGCTGAGACCTCATCTGATGCAGACCCATGCAGGCTTTTTGCATGCTGCCACAGTCTCTGTGAGTTCACATGGGTGTTGGTTCTGTTGTGTTTAGAAGGCTTTGTTTCCTTGGCTTTCCCCAAGCCTACTGGCTCTTATAATCTTTCTGCCTCCTGTTCTGAAGAGCTCCCTGAGCCCCGGGGGCAAGGATTTGATGGAGACATCCAATTTAGGACTGAGTGTTCCAGGGTCTCTCACTCTGTGCACATTGTTCAGCTGTGGGCTCGTATTTGTTCTCGTCTATTGCAGGAGGAAGCTTCTCTGATGATGGCTGAGTAAGACACTGATCTGTGAGTATAGCAGAGTGTCATTAGGAGTCATTTATTGCTATGTTCCTTTAGCAGAAGAGTAATATTTGGTTTCCCACTAGGCCCCCTGGCCTATCTGATCTCTGGTTCTTGGCCATGGGAATAGGAGCAGTTTTGGGTATGGTTTCCATCTCATGGAATGGGCCTTAAATCCAATCAGATAGTGGTTGGTTGCTCCCACAAGCTTTGTGGCACTATTACAGTAGCAAATCATGCAGACAGGTCATTATTGTACAAAGAAAGACTTTGTGGCTAGGTTGGTGTTTGCCTTTCTCCTCTGGCAGCATGCAGAGTACCATCCAGTACCATAAACACTGGTCCATAAGGGTGAAGTCTCTAGGTAGGCACCGGCTTTACTCCTTCACGTTCAATGTGGTGTCTTCAGAAACAGGGCCTTGCTGTCAGTTTGTGAAGAGCAACCAATAGCCTGGGTTGTTTGGGGGTGCGCATGGGGTGGACCCCTTTGGCCAACAATTCTATTAGATGTAACCCATTCCCAACACTGGACGCTTTGTTTGGTGATAAGAGATGTCTAGTTGGCAATTTCATTTAGATTGCCTTTATATGTGTATATATGTATTAGGAAGCTTCTACTGTATTAATTTCCCATATGACCCCTCAAATGGACCTTAGTTTTAGCTATCCCTCCCCATATTTCCTTTCTCACACCCTGCTTCCCTCCGCTTTCCCTTTTAATCCTCTCATTCCCTTGTCCCCCTCCATCTGTAACTATCTATTCTATTTCCCCTTCCTAGGGAGGTCCATCCCTCCCCCCCCCCTTCCCTCACTCTTTACCTAACCTCTGTGGTTATATGGATTTTAGCTTGTTGATCCAAGACTTACTATCTAACATCTACATATAAGTGAATACATACCATATTTGTCTTTCTGGGTCTTGGTTACCTCACTGTACTAGATAATTTTATATCAACATGATACAAGCTAAAATAATCCGAGAGCAGGGAGCCTCAATTAAGAAAATGCCTTCATAAGATCAGGCTGCAGCCAAGCCTGTAGGGTATTTTCTTAATTAGTGATTGATGGGAGAGTGCCCAGTCCTTTGTGGGTGGGGCCATCCCTGAGCTAGTGGTCCTGGGTTCTATAAGAAAGCAGGCTGAACAAGTCATGTGGAGCAAGTCAGTAAGCAGCATCCCTTCATGGTCTTTGCATCAGCTTCTGTCTCCAGGTTCCTTCCCTGTTTGAGTTCCTGTCCTGACTTCCTTCAATGATGGACTACAATGTGGAAGTGTAAGCCAAATAAACCCTTTCCTACCCATCTTGCTTTTGGTCATGGTATTTTATCATACCAATAGTAACCCTATCTAAGATGCTCCACTCAGAATGATTTTTTTCCCAGCTCCATCCATTTACCTTTGGATTTCTGATTTTTTAAAACAGTTGAGTAAAATTCCATTGTATAAATGGATTTTTTTTGTCCGTTCATCCATTGATGGACATCTAGGCTGTTTCCAATTATGAATAGAGCAGCAATGAACATGGTTGAGCAGGTGTCTCTAGTATGATGAAGTGTTCTTTGGGTAGATGATGAAGAGTGGTACAACTTGTGGTAGATCTATTTCTAGCTTCTTGTGGAATCTTCACATGGCTTTCCATAGTGGATGTACAAGTTCACACTCCCATCAGCGATGGATGAGTGTTCAACTTACTCCACATCCTGGCCAGCATGAGCTGTCATTTGTTTAATGCATCTTGGCCATTCTGATTGGTGATGAAATCTCAAAGTAATTTTGATTTGCTTTTCTCTGATGGCTAAGGATGTTGAACATTTAAGAGCTTTTCGGCTATTTGTGTTTCCTCTTTTGAGAATTCTTTGTTTATATCTGTACCCCAATTTAAAAATTGGGTTGTTTTCTTGATGTCCAGTATTTCGAATTCTTTATATATTTTAGATACTAGATCTCTATCAGATGTGTAGTTGGTAAAATCTTTTCCCACTTTGTAGCCTGACACTTTGTCTGAATGACAGCGTCCATTGACATATAGAAGCTTTTCAGTTTCATGGGGTCCTAATTATTGCTCTTAGTGCCTGTACTAACAGTGTGTGTTCTGGTCAGAAAGGTTTTTCCTTTGCCAATGAGTTTGATGAGTTCAGGGCTGTTCCCCACTTTCTCTTCTATCATATCTGGGGTATCCGGTTTTATGTTGAGGTCTGTGATTCAGTGGGAGTTGAGTTCTGTGCAGGGTGATAGGTATGGTTCTGTGTGCATTCCTCTACATGCAGCCATGCAGTTTGACCAGCACCATTTGTTGAAGATGCTGTCTTCCCCTCAGTGTGTTTTTCTGGATTCTTTATCAAAAACCAGGTGTCCACAGGTGTGTGGACTTATGTCTAGGTCTTCTGTTCAATTCCATTGATCAACATATCTGTTTTTGTGCCAATACCATGCTATTTTTTTAACTATATAATTGTGCTATATCTCTAGTACAATTTGAGATCAGGGTTAATGATACCTCTAGCAGTTCTTTTATTATTTAGGATTATTTTAGATATCTTGGGGTTTTATTGTTGTTGTTGTTGTTGCTTGTTTGTTTGCATATGAAGCTTGAAATTGTCTTTTCAAGTTCTGTGAAGAATTGTGTTAAAATTTAATGGGGATTTTATTGAATCTGTAGATTACTTTTGGTAAAATGGCCATTTTTATTATATTAATCCTCATGAACATGGGAAATCTTTCCATCTTCTGATATCTTCTTCAGTTTCTTTCTTCAATGTCTTAAAGTTTTTGATCATATAATCTTTCACTTGCTTGGTTAGAGTTATCCCAAGATATTTTATTTTATTTTATTGGGGGGGGGCTACCGTGAAAGGCATTGTTTCCCTGATTTCTTTCTCAGTCTATCATTTGTACATAAAAAACTACTGGTTTTGCTGTATTAATTTTGTATCATACTACTTTGCTGAAAGTGTTTATTGGCTGTAGGAGTTTTCTGGTGGAATTTTTAGGGCCACTTATGTATACAATAATATTACCTGCAAATAAGAGTATATTGACTTCTTCTCTTCTTATGTGCATCCCTTGATCACTTTCAGTTGTCTTATTGCCCTAGCTAAGACTGCTAGTACTATATTGAATAGGTACGAAGAGGGTGGACAGCCTTGTCTTCTTGCTGATTTTAGTAGAAATGCTTTGAGCTTATCTCTATGATGTTGGCTTTGAGCTCGATGTAAATTGCATCTAATGAAATGATCATGTGGCTTTTGTCTTTCAGTTCATTTTTTATGGTGGATTATTTTTATCAATTTGTGTATGTTAAACAATCCTCCATCTCTGGGATGAAGCCAACTTGAACATGACAGATGATCTTTTTGATGTGTTCTTGTATTTGGTTTACAAGTATTTTATTGAGTATTTTTACATCTATGTGCATAAGAGAAATTGGTCTGTGATTCTTTTTGTTGAGTCTTTATATGATTTGGCTATCAAGGTAACTGTAGTCTCATAAAATGATTTGGGCAGCATTCCCTTTTCTCTATTTTGTGGAATAATTTGAGGAGATGTGGTGCTAATTCTTCTTTAAAAAGTCTGGTAGAATTCTGCACTAAAACCATCTGGACCTGGGCTCTATTTGGTTGGTAGATTTATTTAATTCCTGCTTCTATTTCACTAGGGGTTATAAGTCTGTTTAAATTGCTTGTCTATTCTTGATTTAACTTTGGTATGTGGCATATATCAAGAAAACTATCTGTTTCTTTTAGATTTTTAATTTGATGGAGTACAGATTTTATGATTCTCTGGATTTCCTTGTGTCTGTTGTTATGTCCCCCTTTTCTTCTTTAATTTTGCTCATTTGCATCTTATCTCTCTGCCTTTTAATTAAACTGACCAATTAAAATTAATGTTATTAATTTTCTCAAAGGAGTAATTCTTTGTTTCATTGATTCTTTGTATTATTTTTTGCTTGTTTCTATTTTATTGATTTCAGCCATGAGTTTGATTATTTCTTGCAGTCTACTCCTTTTGGGTCTTAATTTCTTCTTTGCTGTAGGATGTCATTCTGTATGCTGTGAATATGTGTTGTTCTGATTGGTTGATAAATAAAATGTTATTTAGCCAGTAGGCAGGCAGGAAGTATAGGCAGGGCGAGTAACGAGGAGAATGCTGGGAAGAGAAAGGGCTGAATCAGGAGTCGCCAGCCATATACAGAGGAAGCAAGATGACAAGGCAGAACTGAGAAAAGGTACCAAGCCATGTGGCTAAACATAGATAAGAATTATGGGTTAATTTAAGTGTAAGAGCTAGTCAGTAATAAGCCTGAGCTAATGGCTGAGCAGTTATAATTAATATAAGCTTCAGAGTGATTATTCTATAAGGGGACCACAGGACTGTGGGGGCTTGGCGGGACCCGAGAAATATATGACTACACTTCTTTGTGTTCTAGAATTTTCATATGTGTTGTTAAGTTACTAATATGAGATTTTCCATGTTTATTAGATGTAGGCACTTAGTGCTATGAACTTGCCTCTTGGAACTGCCTTCATTGACTTTCATAAGTTTGGATGTGTTATATTTTTATTCAATTTTAAAAAGTTTTTAATTTCTTTCTTGACTCATTTTTCATTTAGTAGTGAGTTGTTCAGTTTCTATGAGTTTGTAAGCTTCCCGATGTTGATATCCAGCTTTAATCTGCAGTGGTCAGATAGGATATAGGGAGTTATTTCAATTTTATTGTATCTGTGTATTGCATCTGTTGAGACTTGATTTGTGTCCCAGTATGTGGTCAGTTTTGGAGAAAGTTCCACGAGGTGCTGAGAAGAAGATATATTCTTTTGTGTTTGGGTGAAATATTCTGTTAGGCCTGTTTGGTTTATGATGTCAATTAGCTCTAGCATTTCTCTGTTCAGTTTTTATCTGGATGACCTGTCCATTGGTAAGAGAGAGGTGTTGAAGTCATCTACTATTGCTTTGTCAGGGTGAATATGTAATTTTAGCTAAAGTAGTGTTTCTTTTACGAACTTTGGTGCCCTTGTATTTGGTGCATAGATATTTATAATTGCAATAACCTCCTGGTGGAGTTTTCCTTTGATGAGTATGTAGTGCCCTTCCCTATCTGTCGTGTCCGCCTCGACCAGCAAGGAAGACGCGACCCCAGGCTCTTCTCCAAGCAGTTTATTCAGGAACCTTGAACAATCTTCTGACCCTGGGGAAAGTCATTTTCTTCTTCTCTCTCACTCTCACTCTCTCACTCATACTCACTCTCCCATTCTCTTTCTCATTCTCACTCACAGTCACCCCCACAGTCACTCTCATAGTCACTCTCACGGGAAAGCCAGCCCACGCCCTTTATAGCCACTGGGCAATCAACCCCGTGGTGCCACGTGGACAATGCCGCTAGGGTCAGACATACGCAAGCAAGCCAGATTAGGTCCAGGTGTGCAGAAGCAAGCCAGATCCTAGCCTTAGCCAAATAAGGAGCATCTGCCATCGGGAAGGCAGAAGCCAGATGCTGCGCCATCTTTGAGGCACGGCCGTGCACGGCTCTCTACACCTATCTCTTCAGATTAGTTTTGGTTTGATGTCTATTTTGTCATATATTAAAAGGACTGCACTGGTTTGGTTCTTGGGTCCATTTGCTTGGAATATCTTTTTATGCCCTTTTATCCTGAGGTGATGTCTATCCTTGATGTTAAGGTGTGTTTTTTTTTTTGGATGCAGCAGAAGGATGAACCCTGTTTTTGAATCCAATCTGTTAGTCTGGGTCTTTTTATTGAGACCACTGATGCTGAGAGTTACCAATGAGTTAAGTGTTGTTGATTCCCGTTATTTTGTTGTTTGGGTATGGTTTTTTACCCCCCTCTTGATTTCCTGGTCTGAGATTATTCATTCCTTGTGTTTTCTTGGGTGTGGCTGATTTCTTCAGGTTAAAGGTTTCCTGCTAGTGCCTTCTATAGGGCTGGATTTGTAGACAGATACTGCTTAAATTTGGTTTTATCATGGCCTTTCTCCATCTATTGTGATAGAAAGTTTTGTTGGTTTTAATAGGTTGGGTTGGCATCTCTGATTTTCTAAGATTTGTAGAACATCCAGCCAGGCCCTTCTAGATTTTTGAGTCTCTGTTGAAGTTTGGTGTTATTCTAGTAGGTCTGCTTTATATGGTATTTTGTCTTTATCCTGTATTGCTTTTAATGTTCTTTCTTTGCTTTGCACATTTAGTATTTTGATTATCATGTGTCATGGGGAATTTTGGGACGGTGTGGTGGAAGAAGGCTGTAAGAGAAGATATGTGTGGTCTGCTGGGTATGGGGGTCAAGAGCAAGGGGAGGCTGCAGCAATTGTTCTGCCACAAAGCTGGGGATAAGACTAGGTGACTGGAACTGGAGGGGAAGAGAGAGTTGCCCCCAAAGAATTTTAAGCAAGTTGTAAAAGAGGTGTTTTTATACCTCCGTTCATAGAGGTGCTAGTTGTGATAGTCAATGGTGGCAGAAACCCAAGTGCCATCAACAGGTGAGTGGATAAGCAGAGTGTGGTATACTTATACAATGGAATAGTATTTAGCATTGAAAGAAGGAACTCTAATACATGGACACACCTTGAGGACATTAAACTAAGTGAAATAAGCCAGTCACTGAAGGAGATATATGTCGGGGTTCAGTGTTGGAGTTTATCCCCAACCTATAGAAGGGTCCATTGAATGGAAGAGTGAGGAATTGAGAAATAATAGAAAGAAATATAGATTTAGATGAAGAAAAAGACAGAGACACAGGGTTGCTTCAGGAGAGCCCTGGGTCAATACCACAAATGCCCTGAGTTTATTTCTAATGGGCTTTTTATACACTAACAAGGGGAGAGGCAAAAGACCTCCCCCTTTTAAGATCAAAGCACAACATACAACCAAGTGTAGACCCTTCAAAACACCCGGTAACCATGCCTTTGGCCAAATCATCCCATTATTCAGCCCTGTTGGGTAAAGCAAGTTCAGACTTTCTGACCTTGAGTAAGGCCTTACTAGAGAGCCTCTGTGGACCCCCACAGATATATAGTATTATTTCATTCATATGAGAAAATAAGTATAGTCAAATTAATAGAAACAGAAGGCAGAAGGGCAGTTTCCCCAAGCTAGGTAGAGATGAGAGATGAGAATAAGTAGTGTTCAATGGCTTCATATTGTCTGTCTGGCAATGGAGAACGCTGGCACTGGACGGGGTGGCTGGTACACAATAGTACAAACACACTCAAATCATTGTACTACAATAAGCTCACACATGGCCGAGATAGTTTCAGTCAACTCCAACCACTGTGATGAAGTGCCTTGACATTTAATCCGAGAAGAGGGTAGGTTGTAAACTGTTAGGGGGGTGTGTTCCACAAGTAACAGGCCTTAGTGTTTCAGGCCAGTGTGAAGGCAGCACATCTCGATGGGTGCTTGAAAGAAAAGTACTCCTGTCATGGTCGGGAAGAGAGAGGAGGTGGTGAGAAAGATAATGGGGAGGGAGAGAGCAAGAGAGGGAGAGAATGTGAAAGAGAAAGAGAGAGAGAAAGAGCAAGCTGGGTTCCACAGTCTCCTTCAAGGGACCACCTTTAATAACCAAGGAACTCACCCAGACCCTACATCTTAAGGCTTCCACTGCCCCCCAGAAGCTCTACTCTGGAGACCAAGCCTTCAATGCATGGGCTTCTGGGGAATATTCAAGATCAAACTGCAGCAGACAGGAATTTGCATGTTATGTGAATCTCACGGCAATCAATATTTTTAAATTAGCAATTATGGGAGTGCATTAAAGAGAAGTTTGCTCTGTTATTCACATTGCACTGGCAAGCACCAGGGCAGTTTATTTTTAACTAAATAACGAGAGGGAACTTTGGTTTTGATTTACATATTAATAAGTTATGCTGTGCATGTTGTTAAATATTCTATCATCATTTACCTCCCCCACATTCTCTAATGAGACCTTGCCTCTGAGATCTTTAAAAAAGAGATTTATTTTTTATTTTTAATTATGCATGTTTGTGTGTGTCTCTATGTGTATATGGACACATGGGTGCAATGTCTGTGGAGGCCAGAAGAGGGCGAGCTCCTGGAGCTGGAGTTACAGGCGGTTGTGAACTGCCGAGCACGGATTACAGGGAATTGAACTCAGGTCCTCTGTAAGAGCAGTACATGCTTTTAACCAATGAGACATTCCCTAGGCCCTGCCTCTGAGATCTTAGTGAATGAGAATGACCGTGTTTGAGGGTATGAGCACTCTTAACTTCACTGAGTCGGCACTTGAGGCTGACCTTCCACTTTGTAGCATTTTCGCTGCTATCCACTAACTATGATCAGTAGTGTTCTCATCACCCCTCAGTTCTGTATCTTTGTGCATCCATTATGGCTTCTCCTTTTGTTCATGACTTTTTCAGAGAGGGCCAGGCTTTATTTCCAAACATACAGTGCTTTTCTCATTTTCTTTCTGTCATCAGTTTCTTACTTAATTGAATTGTGGTCACTGTCCACCATTTGAAATTCACTGAAGTCAGCAATGCTTAAGAAGAATGTCTCATCTAAGTGGGCGCAACATTCCGTAAGTGCTCATTAGCTCCCGACTGTTAATTTTGTCGCTCAAATCTGCCCCATCCCCACTGCCTTTTGGCTGGTTTGATCTGTGTATTAATGAAAATGTGGTTTAAACCCCTCGTGGTGATAATGCCTTTTGTGCAGTGTGTCTGGTTTCTTGGCCATCTCTGCTTTGTGCGGTTTTAGGCACTTAAAAGTTTAACGACGTTACATCCTCGTGAAGAACAGCGCTTTCTCTTGAGGCAGGCTAACTCAGCATTTGGATGCAGCGTCAGCTTTCTGCTGCTTAGAGACTGTCTGCTGTGTATGTGGTCCAGATGCTGGCTGTCTCTGTGTCCTGGAGTTTGTGTTGTGCCCCCCTATAAGTTGTCTCTTTCTTTATAAAGTCAAAAGTCTTTGGGCTGCATTTAAAAAGTTCCCGTAAACATCTTGTCACTCCAGTCCAGCTGCTCATTTATTCTGACAATGCACATGTTTGTGCCATTTCGTCCTCTTACTCATTTTTTTCCTGCTCTCTACCCCATTCACTCCTTCGTCCTCTTACCCATTTTTCTTGTTCTCTCCTCCATTCCCTCCTGATTTCTTCTCCTGGTTCTGTTTCCCCTGCTTCACGTATTGGAAAGTCAGGTGCTCTTCCTCTTAGAAGAGTGTTTGTACTGGACATATTCGGTGTGTTTTTGTGTCTGTTCAACTGGTGCTGTCACACCACTGACCTTCATCCTAGTAATTCCAAGAACTCAGAAGGGCTTCTTGCCTTAACAATCTGACCAGCTCAAATAGTCTTGTTTGTTTGTTTCTTTGTTTGGTTTATACAGGGTTTCTCTGTGTAGTCCTGGCTGTCCTGGAACTTGCTTTGTGGACCAGGCTGGCCTCAAACTCAGAGACCTGCTTGTCTCTGCCTCCCAAGTGCTACAATTAAGGGCCTGTGCCACCACTACTTGGCTCAAATGTTCTTGTTTTAATTTTAATTTTTCAACTTTAAACTTTGTCCAGGCATTAAAAACTCATTTTGGAAAATCAAAGTCACCATGCCAAAACTCAAACTCCTCTTTGATCCCTGCTTTCAAAGGCCTCTGTTTGGCTCGTAGAGAAGAAATCACAGTGATAGTCATCCATATTCTGTGACCTTGTATGTTGGAAGTTTGTGGCTTGCCTTTTGACTTTACAGGAGGTACAGTGAAGAGATCACTTTGAGTCTCAGAAGAGACTTTGGACTTTCAAAGTGCGGAGACTGTCTAAGTCTTTGGGGACTTTGGAAGTTGAACTAAATGCATTTTGCATTATGATATGACCACATGGCTATGAGTGTGAAATGTAGTGCTTTGAATGAGATGTCCCCCATGTTCTTGGGTACTTGGGTCCTCAGTTGGTGACCCTGTTTGAGGAGATTTAGGATGTACAGCCTTGCTGGAGGAAGCATGTCACTTGGGGTGGTGTTTGAGAGCTTAAAGATGTGCACCATTTGGAGCTTGCTCTTTGATTTCTGTTTGTGGTTTGAAATGTGAGCCTTCGGGTCTCAGCTTCCCACTCTATCTGCCATGCCAGCTTGCTGCTGCGCTTCCCCACTGTGACGGTGATGAACTCTTGTCTCCCCGAAACTGTGCGCCAAAGCAAACCCTTCCTCCTCTAAGTTTCCTCGGCCATGGTGCTTTGTCACAGCAATGGAAAACTAACAGACATTTAGGAATCTGAGCAGGAACACTAGCTTGGCTTCTGACGGGGACCTCATTGCACAATGGCAGGGGAACTGTGGAAGAAAGGCCACACAAGACCCATTTGCACAGTAGCCAATTCCATCCCACCAGAAGGAAAACCCACTTCTCCAAGAAAACATTCATGTCCCTTAAAGGTGTCAGCACTTCCCAACAACGATACTTTAGGGATTTGATTTCAACATGTGTTTTGTTGAAGGCAAACCATATCTAAACCATTGCACCATCCCTTATCTCAGATCATACATAACAGTTTTGAGGTTGATGATAGATCTAAATATACTTAAAAAAATAATAAAACTCCTAGCATTTGCCATTGGAATCTTCATGACTTGGTCCTACTGAGAAATTACTTAGCCAAGGAAAACAATGTGCTAATTAAAAATAGGACCATTAAAATTACAACCCTCTGTCCATCAAGGAATGGGGGGAGAGGGAGAGGGAGAGAAAGAGAGAGAGAGAGAGAGAGAGAGAGAGAGAGAGAGAGAGAGAGAGAGAGAGGACAAATTACCAGAGGGAAAGGGATTTTTGCAAAATGTACTGACAAACTCCGTAAAAACCAACAAAAGAAAAAAAAAAGAGAGATAACCCAGCAGAGAGAGGCTGTTCTCAAAACAGGAAATTCACAAGGCCAGTGAGCATGCAGCCATGTGCCAATCTCGCTGGCTGAGCAGTAAAAGCAAACAGATACCTACAGGCACCTGACAAGGGCCTGTCATCCAAAAGATTGATAATGCCAAGCGTAACATGTCCTACCTGTGGCTCAGCAAGTGGTGGACAGAGACACCCAGGAGAACGTTCCAGAAGCACTGTCAACCTCAGACACACTTTAGTTCCCATTGCACCACTGTGACAAAATATACAACTCAAGTAGCTCGAGGCAGGAAGGGTTCATTTGGATCCCGTTTTCAGGGGTGTCAGTTCATCATGAGAGGGGTCAGCAACAGGGCAGTTCACACCAAGATGGGCCCAGAAGCAGAGAAAGGGCACTGATGGTCTGTTGGCTTTCTCCCTTCCCCCTGAATCCACCCATTTTCCCAGCCTACAGAACGGTACCACCCACACCCACGGTGACTCTGGCCCCTTCCGACAGTCCTCTCTGGAAACACCCTCATAGGTATACCCGGAGGCCTTTTTTAATTTTGTAGGTGATTCTGAATTGAATCATGATTGACAGGAGAATAATCACCTCGATATTTAAATTAGAGGTACTCGAACACCCATCACTAGTAGAAAGGATAAGTAAACTGTGGTGTATGGCTATGGCGCAGTACTAACTAGTGATGATCACTACAGTACTCAACAAGAATGGGTCTCACCAAGATAATACAGAGAGGGAAAATCAACACAAAAGGATATTTCATGGCGATATCTATATAAAGTTCAAATGGAGACACACCTGGTCTTTTGTGCTAGATCTTAGGATAAGGGTTACTAGGGAAAGGGTGGATGATGTGGTGAAGAACGGCGTCTTAATTTTGACACTGGTCACAGGGACGCTTCTAGTTCACTTTCTGTTGCTATAACGAACACTGTGATCAGGAGTAACTTGGGGAGAAGAGGGTCTATTTTACCTTATAGCTCACACTCCAGCATCAAGGGAACTGAGGCCAGGAACTCAAAGCAGGAACCTGGAGGCAGGATAGAAAGCAGAGGCCGCTGAAGAATGTTGCTTACTGGCTTGTTCCCCATGGTGTGCTCAACTTGCTTTCTTATAGACCACAGGACCACCTGCCCAGAAGTGGCACTGCCCACATTGGGCTGGGCCCTCCCACATCAAACATTAATCAAGAAAATTCCCTACAGGCTTGCTACAGGTCAATCTGATGAAGGCATTTTCTCAGTTGAGGTTCCCTCCTCCCCAGTGATGCCAGCTTGTGTCGAGTTGACCAAAAACACCAACCAGGAGAGATGCCTTTTCCCTGTGTGTTTTCTCCTGGGTTGACTAGTTATTCCTTCTCATTCTTCTGATCTCTCTCTCTCTGCTTTCCTGTAAAATTTACCCGAAACAAATAAGTAGATATTACAAGGAGTAACATATCAGAAAATTTACTTGAAGTAAATGAATTATTGAGGAAAAATTTCATAACTAAAATCTCAGCAGTGTTATATGTAATCAAATTAGTAATTTAAATTCTGCCCAAGAGAAAAATATCAGACCCAGAGGGTTTTAGTAACAAGTTCTAAAATTTCAAAGAACAGATCATTCTAATCTTAGCAAAAAATATTCCAGCAAATATAAACATAGAAAATGGTATCTGGAGCGTTGGATGTAAAAAATCTGAATCCTAATTAGTCATGAGACAGAAAAACTCATCAGTGAACCATATTCTCAAACTTAGAGGCAGAAATCCTACACAAAATAACAGCAGCATCTATCTTCCAGTGTTTTAAAAAGACCAGATAGAGCAGTGGTTATCAACCTTCCTAACACTGTGACCCTGTAATACAGTTTCTCATCTTGTGGTGCCCCCCAAGCATAAAATTATTTTCGTTGTTACTTCATAACTGTCATTTTTGTTACTCTTATGAGTTATAATGTAAGTATCTGATATATAGGATATCCAGTATGTGGCCCACGTGAGGGTCACGACCCACAGGTTAAGAACCACTGTTATAGAGGGATCTGGGTTTAACTAAGAAATACAATGTGGTACAACATAGAAAATATATAGCTATAATTTTACCATAGTGACAAATCAAACAGTAATATAATATACTCATGTGATATAAAAAGAAACAATGAAAATGATTGAAAAATTCTTGTAAAAACTAGGAGTAAAAGAACCTTCCCTAAAAGTGGGCCCTGCTCCTCACCTGGGCAGCACAGTAGATCTGACCCTGTTGACAGAGCCTAGGATGAGCTGGCCCTGAGGGTATGAGAGTTGGACAGCTGACCACACCCCCTCATCTGCCCTGTGATGCTTTCCCCCTCCCTTGCCCTTACCAGCTATGATGGGCAGGCCAGGAAGCTGACCCTCCCCATTACCAGCTGCAGCACTTGGGAAAGTGGGCCCTGCACCGCACCTGGGCAGCACAGTAGAGGTGACCCTACTGACAGGGGTGTGGGTGAGCCACTGAGAATGTGAGCATGGGAGATCTGGCCCCGCTGCTCATCTGCCATCTGGTGGTGTATACAACATGGGCGTGATTCCCCCCACCTCACCTGTGGCAGGTGGAAGAGCTGGTCCTGAGGTCATAAGAGTGGGAGAATTGTCCCTGTGTGACTCAGTCATACGACAGCTTCCATGACATGATTGATTTTTCCTCTTTTTTTTTTCTTTTAAATTTTATTTTATTTTATTTTGGGGGTGATGTTGCAAGGGCAGAGGGTCAATATGAAGGGTTAGGGAAATGAATGGGATTGAGAGGCATGATGTGAAAGATACAAAGAATAAATAGAAAGATATTTTAAGAAGCTTCCTTAACTATGTAAATGATAACAGCTTTCTAGATGGAAAGGGGTAGAAACACTCAGGTTTGCAAAAGGGACATGTGCATTTGTTGTCTGTCGACAATCTTACGTGGTGAATGCAGGCTAGTTCAGGAAGGAAAGCTGAGACAGGACACAGAGATTGTCCCAGCAAACACAGCACTCTATCACTTATAGGCGAGATCAAAACGCTGAAAAGACCTGTAGACATATTAATAGAAATAAAAATTTAGCAAGAAGGTCGCCTGTAAACTGAAATTTAAAAAATAATCAAGTTTCATTAAAAAGGGCAGATTTACAACAACTTCTAAGTTATCGGTACCCTGAAGTAAATTGACAATGGACGTAGAAGCCAGGGCTGGCTTAATAAAGCAAGCAGTCTAGCACAGCAAATTTAACAACAAAACGGAAAGGAGAGAAATGGTGTGCGAAAGCCTCCGTGAACTTGAACAGCAGGGCTCTGTGCTGCCGGGAAAGGAGAGCCAACAGCATAGATGTGGCGACTGTTTCCAAAGCTGTCCGCATGTCCCACATGAGGCTCCACTAGGGACCTCTGCTGAGCCAGATGAGTGATTATTTAGAGCAAGAGAAAATGCTTCCACATGTGAAGATTGATTGTAAAACTTGAGTTAACAAACACGGTGCTGGCGCAGACGTGAAGTGACCGGGAGCAGAACATTTTGCTCTTAAAGATGCGCTGCCAATCAGCAAAAGAGTGGTTACCTATGTAAGTAAGGCCCACTAGGAAAGAAAGGCCTTTCAGGCAGGGTAGTCCACACTCAAAAAGGTCCTGCTGCAGAGGACATGCCCCCAGCAAATCCTATTGTAGGAACTGGGATGGTTCCCACAGAGGATCACAGCCCCTAACACACAGAACAAGTTACAGAGCGGGTGGGACAGGATTGAGACAGTGCCAGTCCGGAGCACACCTGACCAGGATTGCTTAGTCACGCATATGCATACCTCCTGCCCTTGCCCCGTTCTGTCGCTATTAAAACCTGAAACTTCTATCGGGACCCGAAAGAGGAACTTGGGGCCTTGAGACCCTTTCATCCGCTCCTCTTCTCAATGAACTTGGGGAAATCTCCTTTCTTTGCTTTTCACCATTCCTTGTCTCTTTTACTAGCACACTGGGACGGAGCCTCGCCTGCTGCAGCTGCTGGTTCACTTACGGTGGGAGTATTTAGTTACTTCTATGGGAATCACAAAGCGCCAACCTCACTTCGCATTGTAGGTAATGAGCAGCTGTACTTATCTCAAATGTGAAAAGTAAACTTCGAGAGAAGAAAAAACCCCCCCACAGAATATACATTCAATACTTATAAGTAGGGGGCATTTATTTACATTTACATTACAGAGCAAATCACTGTGATAAGTTTAACTGCATTAATATTTTATTTTAAACTATTTAAAAAATTATGTGTGAGTGTTTTGCATACATGCATGTCTGGGCACCACATGTGTGCCTCGTGCCCACAGTCCAGAAGAGAGTGTTGGATCTCCGGGAGCTGGAGTCATAGGTGACTATGAGCCACTAGACATGGGTTCTGGGAAGGGAACCCGAGACCTCTGCAAGAACATCAAGCGCTCTTAACTGCTGTGCCTTCTCTCCAGTCCCTACATTAATATTTTAAACTTATGTCAGGAAAGGATACCATTTAAGAAGTGAAAGGGGGCCAGTGAAGTGGCTGGTGGGGGACATGTGCAGGCAGGCCAGACTATCCAATTCTATTACCAGATCCCACAAGGTAGCAGAAGAGAACCATCTTCCAGCAAATCTCCATGCTTTAAAATCATTTAAGAATGAAGAGTGAAAGATCTGTTATGGGTTAAAGAAAGGTAAATACTCTCCAGACAGATGGCTGGTGTCATTAATGTAAAAATACAGCTCCCATCTCAAGGGGATAAGAATTTTTTCTGGGGCCAAATACCAACGACCGTGGAGCAGGAACACAAATTCAAGTTGTTCCAAATTCTGTGTTTCAATGGGCTAGCAGTCTCATGAAGTTTTTACAGGAACAGAATAAAAAAGGTTATAAATCAAGACCCTTTCCAAAGACATTGGTTGGAAACAGGTGAATCACAGCCAAGCAGGGAAATGCTCGTCATAGGTCTCAGATACCAGCTGATGGAATTCTTAGCCTTTTGGTTGGGGGAAGACAGATGCTTGTTTGCACATTCCAAAGGATTTACCCAATGATCCACAAAGATGTCATGTCGCATACAGTGGTGGATAAATGACTATTTATGAGGCTAAAGGTAACTCAAGTTAAATTGAGGTTCCAGACTTGCATCATTCCAACCTCTCCACAATCACTGAAGCTCTATTCAGCAAATCAACCTTGCAGAAGTTTTAGTGCAAGATACAGTTCTTTCTAGGGACTTTTGTTCACAGTATTTATACACACGATCCCTATAAGTCATTTACAGAAATATAAACCACCTCATAAAATAATGATATAAACAGACAATTCATAGAGGGGATAACTAATAGCTACTAAATGGTAGAAAGGGTAATGTATTTTATAACATGTAAAAGACATGTATGCTATTGTGAAATATATATTGAGTCCATGCATGTCATCTCTGGGTCTCTGGCATATGGGCCATAAGATACCTGGATATCCTGGAGTGATGAGTATCATCTATATGTTGAAGGTTGACAGCTGGTTGGAGGCACCCAGATAGTTTCAGGATGGCAGCTGGTCACTGAAAAGACTGGGGTGTTAGCCCCACTCCCGACCCTTGGGGAGAGGAGGAGAGCTGAAGGCTGGGTTAGTGACCAGCGGCTGATGATGTAATCAGCCATGTAGATGTAATAGTCTCCACAAGAAGCAAGCACAACAGAATGGGTGAAGGAAGTTTCTGGATTGCTGAACACAGAGGTTCCTGGAAGAGGAGGTGTCCAGAGAGGGCATGGACGCTATGAAAGCTCTGTCGTTTACCTCACACCTTGCTCTATGTCTTTCCTCCACCTACCATCCATCTGTATCCTCTGTGGCAGGCTGTCCAACACAGAAGTAGACATCAGTGTTTTCCTGAGTTCTGTGAGCTCGTTTTGCAAATACACGGGACTCATGGAGGGAGCCTTAATTTACATCCTGTTGGTCAGGTTTGTGAGCTTGGACTTCCCCCTTGACTTACTTACTTGCAGATGGGTCACATCAGAAGTTGAGTTAGATAAGATGGCACCTACTGGTGCCTAATGAACAGACTGGTTTCTGGTGGGAAAAGAACCCCACACACATTTGGTGTCAAGAGGTTGCAGTGGTTTGAATGAGAAATATTTCCCATAAGCTCAGCACTGCTGGGGGCTCTGTTTGGAAGGGTTATGGGGAGGTATGGTGGTATTTTATTTGTACTGAAATGTGATTTTAATTGTATGTTAATAAATAAAGTTGCCCGGGGGTCAGAGCTATTAGAGCCATAGCAAGAGCCAGGTGGTGGTGGCACACGCCTTTAATCCCAGCACTTGGTAGACAGAGCTAGGTAGATCTCTGTGTGTTCAAGGATACAGCCAGCATTGGAGACACACGCCTTTAATCTCAATCCCAACCATAGAAGACCTGGAAGTCTCTACAGACAAGCAGTGATGAGGCAGTCATGTGTTTGGGTTTACAACCAATGAGAAGGCAGAACAGAAAGACTATATAAAGACAAACACACAGGAAGTAGGTCTCTTTCGAAGAGGTCTCCTGGCTCAAGAGGCTAGCTGCAGGGTAAGGTTTTTGCTCTTAGCTCTGATCTCTTGGCTTTCTTCTTTGCATTGGTTCTGTGTTTCTTATTTAATAAGACGGTTGGTTACATCTACAGGGAGGTGCACACTTGCTGGATGTGGTGACTTGAATAGTAACGGCCTCCATAAGGCTCATAGATGTGAATGCTTCATCACCAGGGAGTGGCACCATTTGAAAGGATTAGGAGTTGTGGCCTTGTTGGAGGAAGTGTGTCACTCGAGGGGGGCAGGGAGCAGAGCAGGCTTTGAGATTTCAAGAGCCCAAGCCAGGTCCAGCGGCTCTCTCTTCCTGCTGCCTACGATTCCATATGTAGAACTCTCAGCTACTTCTCAGGCACCATGTCTGCCTGCACGCTGCTATGATTCCCACCATGGTGAGAACGGACTGAACCTCTGAAACTGTAAGCCAGCTCCAATTAAATGTAAGAGCTGCCGTGGTCATGGTGTCTCTTTACAGCAATACAACAGCGGCTAAGACAATGGAGGAAATATGTCACTGAGGAGCAGGGCTTGAGACTTTCAAGCCTCATTGACTTTCAGTTCACCCTCTGTGCTTTGCACTTGTGGTTGAGGATATGAGCGCTCAACTTCCTGCCCTGACTGCTGTGCCTCCCTGCCATGGTAGATTCTTATCCCCGTGGAGCCATAAGACAAAATAAACTCTTTGTTCCAGAAGTTGCTTTTTGTCATATCATTTTAATCACAGCAATAGATAAATAAGTGGTATGGAGGTGTAGCATCCTGCCAATGGTGTGACAGTACAGGAGAAATCCAGTTTCTGTGCTTCCATTTAACAAAATGGTAATGGAAACCAGAAAGATACATGTTTTATCTCTTTTATTTGCAAAAATTAAAGTCTGATAACGTCATATATTGGGAAGGAGGTTGGGAAACAGGACTTAGGGTGAAGAAGTATCTCCCCAAAGTCACAGACTGGAGTCTTCACCCCAGGGCTCCTGTATGGGACTGTGCTTGGAAAGATATATCCTTAAAGAGGAAACCAAGTTAAAATTGGAGGGATAATCTAGTCTGACACTGACATCCTTATAAAAAGTGCAGATTAGGACCCAGGCACATGGAGAGGATGGAGAGGATGTAGGGAGGCAGGAAGAAGAAGCCACCGGCCACCAAGGAGAGGGAGTCCAACCCTGTGTACACTTTGATCCCGGATTTCCGGCCTCTAGGCTCAAATTGTCTCTTGTGTCTTTGTCATGGACACCTGGACAAGTGTAGGAGGGGAGAGGAAGCTGGCAAGACAGAGCATGCTGGTTATACCCACATATAGGCTACACATTCTAATTGTTTGGGAGACACAGAGGAGCACCAGGAGACAGGTGGGAGGTCCTGCCCCCCCCCCCCAGCTTGGTTTGTGTTCTAGTGAGGAGGGAGAGGGGAAGAGGAGAGGAAACACAGGCAGGTAGGCAGGCAGAGGGGAAGTGGCCTTTACTCAGCCTAGGCTGAATTAGGGAAAGGAAAAGTGACAGAATTTCTAACCAGGACAGATTTGCACTGAACTCAGTGGGGACCGAACTTCCCAGCTGCCACAAGGACAGATCATAGGGCTCATCTCTGCTGGAGAAATGAGAGCCCCACTGAGTCACAGCTGAGGCCTCCGCTGGGGGGATGTGGGGAGGGGAGCAGGAACAGCATGGGGCAGAGGTGCCACTGATGAATACCGGGCTGTGCAAGACAGCAAGTCTCCTCTTTGGCTTCAAGCAGGCACGTCAAAACCAAACACGCACCTCCCACACGATGTGAAGTGAGTTTGGGTTCAAAGTTTCCTGTTATTAAATGCTGAGATAATTAGTGAGATGTCATCAATATTGATTTGAGAAAGAAATTTATAGAGGGGTCTAGTCAAATAATCTCTGATGTGAATTTCCTCAGAGGTAAAAATCCTGGTTAATATCCTGTGATGGGATGAACTGCGTGCCCTTTGGAGTTCCCTTTCCCACGGGGTGAAAATGCTCCCCCAGCTGCTGGGGAAAAAAAAAACAAAAAAAAAAACCAAAAAAAACAAAGCCATTTGTACTACCAGCTACTCTACACTAAGCCACTCTCTCACAGAGTGGCAACATCAGCCTGATGATCTAGAGTGGCAGTCTGAAGAAGGAAGGAGCCTGAGAGATGGAGCATCTAGAAAGAGAGGCTTGTGAACCACACACCTGTTTGAGAGCACATGCTCATGCGGCATCTGCCTGTGTCCACATTTGGGAAGGGGGTGGGCAGGAGGGAGCCTGGAACCCGTTGCCTCTCACCCTGCCATGCAGCCGAGAACGTGACAGAGGAACACACACAGGGAGGGGCGGAAGAGATATCCTCCCTGGCTCCCTTGGGGGCATCTTTACGTATACAGAGCGCCTAGGATCCCAACGCCTTCCTGACTATCTACGCCCCTCTCTCAGGATTAACTCGAGGCCCCAGAATGGCCTGAGAAGTATCAGCACCCCACACCCCTTCTCATGCCTTAGGTTTACATGGTTGCTGGAATGGAAGGGCATGTGAGTGCCCTTTGAGAGTGTCCACCATCGGCTCGGGTATTTGGGAACTTGGTCCCCAGGGGTGGGGAGGTCTAGGAGGTGCTGCCCTGCTGGAGGAAGTACGCCACCAGGGGCAGGTTTTGGGAGCTTAAAGCCTCAGTGTACTTGAGGTTGCTCTGCTTTGTACCTCAGTTTGAAGATGGGAGTTCTTAGCTTCCTGCTCCAGGCTGGCCGCTTGTAGCCATGACAGACTCTTCTCCTTTTAGAACCGTAGGTTGAAACAAGCCCTTTCTTCCAGAGCTGCTTTTGGTTATGGAGTTTTAACCCAGCAACAGGAAAGTAACTGATGCACCCTCACTCAGCGTGGTCCGTATTTAGCTGGGACTACACGAGTAGTCTACACCAGGACCAAGAGTGGAGTTGGCCCCTGCTACCCTCCTTCCTCAAAGGGCCCGCTCCGTGTACCGGAAGACACCTTCTCCAAACTGCCTGAGGTGCTGCTTCCCAGTCATGTCCCCAGGTGTCATCCTCCACCTCTTCTTCACTCTTCTCCCACACTACTGCGTTTCCTGCTGCTTGGGCACAGGGTTACTGTACAGGTCTAGAGTCTTCCTTAAGGTCAGGGCCATATCTAAACGCACGCAAATTCCCAGAGGCAAAGTTAGGCCTGACATGGAGCAAACACTCAGTAAGTATTCACTTGGTTTGGATGTCTTTGAGTCGTTGCCCCTGTAACAAGCATAGGGGGAAAAAATCCTCAAACCCGGACACTTCTGTTCTGGCAAATGTAATTCAGACAGAGAGCTGGGATTCACGAGGCCTGTTAGGGCACTTTGAACTCCCAGGCAGGTGTGGGTCTCTGCGTAGTTTTGGTGCCTGTCCTGGATCTTGCTCTGTAGACCAGGCTGGCCTCGAACTCACAGAGATCTGCCTGGCTCTGCCTCCTAAGTGCTGAGATTAAAGGCTAAAGGTGTGCGCCACCGCCTCCTGGCTTCTTGGGACTTCTTTAAGCATCCACCTTAACCTTCTAGAGTTAGGGGTTCATGTATTACTCACAGCTGTACTTTTGTTTTGTTTTGTTTTGGTTTTTTTTTTTTTTTTTTTTGGTTTTTCGAGACAGAGTTTCTCTGTGTAGCTTTGCACCTTTCCTGGATCTCGCTCTGTAGACCAGGCTGGCCTCAAACTCACAAAGATCCACCTGCCTCTGCCTCCCAAGTGCTGGGATTAAAGGCGTGCGCCACCACCACCCGGCCTACAGCTGTACTTTTAAAAGCTTGTTTGGCTGGGCAGCGGTGGTACACGTCTTTAATCCCAGCACTTGGGAGACAGAGCAAGGCGGATCTCTGTGAGTTTGACTCAGCCTGGTCTACAGAGCGAGATCCAGGACAGAAACCAAAACTACACCGAGAAACCCTGTTTCGAGAAACTGAAGAAAAAAAAAAAAGCCTGTTTGTTCCAAATGTAACCAACTTCATAATAGTAAACAACCACCCCTAAGATTGGATGGTATAATCTCCTTTCTATAGAGCTGGCCGTGCAGGTGCCTTTCCCCATGGCACACGTGACAAAGCTGTTTCTGTAGTTACTAATGGACTATGCACCTAAAACTTCCCCCAAATAATTTGCACATGAATTTTAATGGGGACTGGAAACTAAAACTCTGCCCTTAAGCAATATTCCCGAGCTCATGCAGTATTAATGCTCCCATCAAAGATGTATATCTACTTAGAAAACCTCTCAGAGACAGGGGTTCCCGCTGAGCAAGGTGACATCTGCCACTGCAGGGATCAAATTCTTTCCATAGTGCACATGCATGTGGGGGACACGATTTACATGCAGGGGCCACCCCTCCCTCGAAGAGCTAATGCCAAATGACGAGCTACAGCAGACTATTACACACAGCAGAGAGCGTCATAAATTATGGAGCCGCTCCAGCTCTGCGGGTGCAATCTGTCTTGACATGACAGGGAGAGGCCATCAAATGGCAGTGCACCCTGTTAAGTTCTAGAAAGGCCACTTTGATCTCAGGCTACTCCCTCGCAAACGTGGAGGTGTCTATGGCCCCCAGTCATTTGGTTTGGTTTTGTTCTGTTGTTACCTCCCCTGTAGTCGCCTCTCAGGAGAGAATGAGCAGATCTACAGCTCTGCAGATTCATCATGGCAGAAGCTCAAAGGAGATCCTTAGGAGGAGGTGACGAGGCAGAGTCCGAAAACACTCAGGATAGAATTGTGTGGCAGGGGGTAAAAGTTCACGAGCTACATCTTCACAATGAAAGACACATATATGACAGTGATCACAAGACCGAGGTTTCCCTCAGCGATACCTTATCCTGGTGCCAGGCTTTCATTTGCTTTATTACAAATGATTCCATGAAAACATGCTGGGCTGAGATAGGTGGAGTGCCACCTTGTGTTTCCAGAGGCTGCCCTAGGCTTGGCTAGCCAAGTGTTGAGTGAAGAGCTCAGACTTAAACACAGGAGTGAAACCAAGTGCCGTGCATTATCCTGGAGAGCAGGCACCAGGCTTCCACTTCCTGAAAGGAAAATAAGTGTCGGTCTCAAAGTCAGCAGTCATTTTAGAAACACATGTGAGGGAGAAGCATCCAGAAATTCAGGGAGAGAAGCTCATGGAGACGTTACTGTGAGAGGCTTGGCTGTTACATTGAGTGCCTCCTGATCCATATCAACTTTCTCATGGACTTTTCTCCAGATTCTCTGCTGCAGGGAAAGCTGTGTCTGTCATTTCCTGATCTCCAGTTGTAGAAAGGGAGTTTAAAATCAAGCTCAAATGGATGGTTTTGTTGGGATCATTAAGCATTTTTAAGCAGGCTGGGCATAGTGCGTACACTTTTCATCCAGCACTCGGGAGGCAGAGGCAGGCAGATCTCTGAGTTTGAGGCCAGCCTGGTCTACAGAGTGAGTTCCAGGACAGCCAGGGTGACACAGAAAAACTTTGTCTCAAAAAACCATAACAAACCAATAACAATAAAAAAGAGCTTTAAATAGGAAATTAACTGATAGAACATTTCTTATCTAATTTGTAGAGTCAACCTGAGGCCCCTGAGGAGAGAAATTCCACAGCAAAGAAAATATTGGACATACTGGGAAATGAAACTGTCAACTTAAAAGTTGATAATGAAAATAAAACATTTTTGAGGTAAATATAAACACAAAATTTAGTGGTGTGTGGTATAGAAAACCAACCTTCCTACTCAGTTGTGAAGCCGTGGAATAAATTATATTAGCAGGAGAGCTAATATATTTATTTGGCTTAAAATTCCAGGTCAGAGTGCAACATTTGAGGGAAGTCAAGGCAGGAACTTGAAGACAGGTCTGCTTGTAGACACACACTATTACTTCTAACCAAGTTATTCACTTCACAGAGAAAGGAACATGGCAGCAGCCACAGAGGACGCTCCTGGCTGGTTGGCTGGCAGGCTTCTGCTGACCTAGCTTTCTAATGCAGTTCAGGGCCACCCGCCTAAGGAATAGTATCACCCGCAGTGGGCTGGGCCCTTCTACATCAGTTAACAATCAAGACAATCCCCCACAGACATGCCCATGGGCCAATCTGACCTTGGCAATTCCTGAACTGAGGCACCCTTCCCAAATAATTCTAGGTCGTGTTATATTGACAGTTAAAACTAGCCAGAACATGGGGAACTATAACTCAGTCAAGAGAAATGAGTTCTGATTGAGTGGATTACAAAAAAAGAGAAAGAGTATATGAAGCTGGGAGGGAGAATGGTGGGAGACAGGGGAAGAACTGGAGAGGAGGGAAAGGGGAGTGGATTCGACCACACACAACACATACCCATGTGAAATTCCCAAGTAATAGAGAAGGAAAACCAAACAAACAAGCCAAGGAAGTCCTCACAAACAGGTGCACAAAGGACCCAGATGCCAGAGGCAGCATGAAGGATTTTGAAATGCCTGTGGTGTTCATGCTCATAAAATCCACCGGGATAACTGAATACAGTATATGGGGATAACTGAATACAGTATATGCAGGGATGGGCAAATTGCAGGAAATGATTGAAATCTGGAAAAAGAACCTGTCAGAAAAGCTAGAACTGAAAGTACCACGTCTGTGGTAAAAATATTACTGGATTTCATCCGGAGATCGTCTGTAACAGAAGGAAGCACCAGTGAGCTTAAAGAAGGGGAGGAAATCATTCAGCCCAAAGTGCAGCCTTCAAATGAGCGAGCCTGAAGGGGTAGCAGAGCCTCAGGAACACACTTAATGGGGGCAGGGGCCCAGACATGAGTGATGGTGCCCCAAAGGCAGGATAAAAGGGAGAAGATGGAACACATGTAATGAAATATGCACATATTTGACAAAATTTTGAAAATTCAACGAAGCTCATTAACTCACTAATTTAAGAATCACCACAGGCTCCAAATAGTCTAAATACATTTGTGCTGCCCCCTCCCACCCCAAACCCCAAGGCATACCAGATACAAACTGCTAAAAACCAGAGACATTTCTAAGCCTTTAAAAGGCTGGAGGAAGAAGACACAGTATGTACTGGGAACGATGGTGAGACCAACCTCTCATTCTTCACCAAAAATGGAAGAAAATGAAGCCCTTTTAACACACTTGGGGAAAGGGCAGTCCAGAATTCCGTATGCAGAGATTTCCAAAAGCAAAACCACAGTGAAGTTGCTTCCTGCATACTAACATGGCAAAACCCTTCATCAGTAGACTACAGTGCCTGGTAGGACGAAAGCATCTCAGGCTGGCAGGAAAGCATGCTGGCCACACCCACAAGAAGGAAGGACCAGGTAGGTATGCTGATGATTGTATCAGACTGCATGCTTTCTTTTACAAGAGCCTTCTCACAGTCAGTTTATTATTTAAAGAAAAAGTAATAAGATGTATTTGGGAATTACAACACTTCAAAGTAAAAATACATGCTAACAGTAGAAGAAAGGATAAAGGGTTTGTAAGTAGAATTCTGCTGCTGAAAGGGCCATTTTCCCATGAAGTGATGTATGGTTGGTGTATGTGCCGAGGGTGCTACAGATGGGTATGACACATTATATGGAATTATATATATATAGAGAGAATACCTACTAACTAAATGACGGTGTTGCTGCTCTCCTAAGGTCCCAATGACAAACCAAGGCACAATTTCACCAAACTCCACCCTGGGGGAACCATTGAGTTTATTGAGCTCTCTTACAGGGCATAAGTGAGGAATTACCTACAGGGGTGTGGGCACACCTCCCCTTATCAGCCCACTTGGAAACCCTTATCCAGCAGGGAGGAGGGCTTCCTCACAGCTTCGTAGATGGAGGCCTCATCTCTACTAGTCTCTCTCTCTCTCTCTCTCTCTCTCTCTCTCTCTCTCTCTCTCTCTCTCTCTCTGTGTGTGTTCACACAGAGTTGCCAGTTGGCAAGGAGCAGTTGGATACTAAGGTGTGTGGAGAATAAACTGCCGACAAGCCTAGCTGGGATGATCTTGTGTAAGGGGGCACAGCTAAAATGCCACAAAGACGGCAGTTGCTCTGCTTGGAGGACAGTCACTCATGATAGATGATTACATTATTGAATTATATAGAGACGATATATTAGGTGTATGACAGATTATATTGAAATATATATATATATATATATAAAATGTATATTGCCAGACATATGACAGATTCTGTAGAGAGAGAACTAAAACATAATGGAAAGATATGTACAAGGAGGGAGTAACTCTTTAAGAAAGGCAGGGAAGTAGGAACTAATGAATAGATTCACAGTAGGAAATGCTCAGCAAGGTGATGGAATTACTTATTGTTTTATATATCAAACTGCCCAGAATTTAGAATTTAGTAGATTAAAACATCAATAAATATTCATTATTTCTTAAAGGGATGAATTTGGCTAAGGAAAATTTTTTGAACACAAGCCATGACTAAGTATATTCTCTCTCTCTCTCTCTCTCTCTCTCTCTCTCTCTCTCTCTCTCTCTCTCTCTGAGGTGTGGGGTGTGTGTATGTGTGTCTGTATCTCTCTTTAAAAGAGGTGAGATCACAATTACACAGGTTCACAATAGCACAGGGTAGCCTAAAACCCACCAGGCTAGCCCTGAGCTCGCTGTGCCATCCTGTCTCAGCCTCCCAAGTCAGTTGGATTGTGGGAATGCACCACCATGCTTAGCCACCAATAGTTCTCTTGTGCTATTAAAAACAGTCTTTCAAATGAAATAGTCTTTTAAGTAGAAAAGTGTAGGAAAGTTTTTCTTTGAGTATAGTATAAACCAATGAATTGACATTAAAATTTTTTCACAGTGTTTCATAACAAGAGATTTTCTTTAAGACCACCATGTTAAATTGAATTTGTTGGTGAAAAAATATGTACTTCAAAAATTATATAGTTGAGCCGGGCGGTGGTGGCGCACGCCTTTAATCCCAGCACTCGGGAGGCAGAGCCAGGCGGATCTCTGTGAGTTTGAGGCCAGCCTGGGCTACCAAGTGAGTTCCAGGAAAGGCACAAAGCTACACAGAGAAACCCTGTCTCGAAAAACCAAAAAAAAAAAAAAAATTATATAATTGAAATTAGTTTCATGTTTTTCCTCCTTTGTAAAATGTTTCCAGAACTGAAGTATAAATTCTATAATTAGATGATTCATTTAAATGAAAATCACTAGTGAGTGTTCAGACACCTAAGGGTTTGTTTGCATTTCTTGGGCTAGGTCTTAGGGAAATATTTGGTTGAGGAGCGTGACATGTAAGATGCCTCGGTTCTTTTTTTTTTTTAATTGCAGAATGCCACAGACTAAGTCATTTATAAATAAAATTGATTTAGTCTGTCGTTCTGGAGGCTGGGAAATCAAGGGGAAGGGTAGCAGAGTTTTCTGCTGAGGGCTTTTGAGCGGCACCCTTTCATAGAAAGAGAAGGGCAAACAATGACGTGAATGAGCTTCCCAGGGGGAGCAGCTTGAGTTTATTCATGAGGATGAACCATCATGTCTTGAATGTCTTCAAATAGGCCCCACCTACAACACTACTGTATAAGACATTAAGATGCGATGCCAGTGCATGAACTTACGGGACACATATTCAAAACACAACACTAAAAAAAAAAAAAAATGCATGTGAAGATCTGGAGGACTCGAGCTGGACCCTACTTGCGGACTTGAGCACTTGTTTTTATAGCACCTGAGGGTGTGCAAGCTTCCAAAGGATCAAAGCAACCAACAGTCCTACTCACTATTACTACTATGACCATAACAACAACCGCAAGATATCCCTACCAGAGGAATAATGACACATCCTAGTGGTAACCAACAGCTCTCTTAATTGAAATTAAGACCGGTTCAACAGGAGGGAAATTGTATCTGGTTCCGGTAATGTAATCAATTACCGATGGCTGGTGAGATCATGGATCTTAGAGGAGACCCTTCTACTGCCACTTTGCTAAGCCAGTACAATTCCAAACTGCATTTAAAACATTTATCCTTATACCCACAGATGAGTGTACCTCTCACAACCATCAAAGAAACCTCTCTGCCACAGACAATACCATTACAGAAATCCACGACTGGTCAACATGTAAAGAACAAGTAAGTGATTGCAGGGTGCTGGCCCCTACGGATACTTATCCAACACCAATCCTGTACCTGTGGCTCAAGAACATTGTAGGGGACGGAAGAGGGGCTAGAAGGACTGTAATAGCCAGAGGATCAGGAAAGCTTCTGCCAGATTGTGTCTCCTAGAAAAGACAAGGATGCTTTACCCACGATACCTTCACAATATGACTGCCTAAACAAGACCCGAATAAACAGAATACCAACAGGCATGCGAACATGAAAGGGAGAACTCTCACTGTGTCCCACCCTTAGACAAAGAACCACCTCTCCCAGGGATGGGCCTCTCAATTAGTTGTACAATACAAAGTGGTCATCCTTGACATTATATACATACAGTAATACTGACTGGACAGAGCAGTTTGTATTTATATATTTAGGAGCACACACACATAGAGGGAGAGAGAGAGACAGAGAGACTACAGAGACAGAGAGGGGAGAGAGAGAGAGGAAAAAGAGCATGATTTTGAGAGAGAGTAAGGCAAGGATACTGTGAGGGACTACAGAGAGGAAGGGAAGGAGGGAAGTGGTGTAATTATATTGTAATTAAAAATAACAAAAATAATTTTAAAATTTGTGTGCTGAAGAAAGAAATTAAGGAAGACAGTAGAAGATGGAATCCCTCCTTTCCGTGATCACTGATCAGAAGAACTAAAATTGTGAAAATGTCCAGTCTACCAAAAGCAATCTATAGATCCAATGCAATCCCAATTAAAATTCCAGTGACATTTTTCACAGAAATAGAAAAAACAATCTTAAAATTCATATAGAAGCACAAAGACCCCTGGGTAGCCAAAGCAATTCTGAGGAAAAAGATGCAGAGGGAGGTCTCACCACACCTGATTTCTGCTTATACTGAATATTCACCCATATTAATAAAAACAGCATGATACTGACAGGAAAGCAGACTCACATATAGATCAATGGAATTGATTAAAAGACTGAGTTACAAGGCTACACAACCTCAGCCATACGACTTAAAAAGATTTTAATTTTTAATTGTGTGTGTATATGTGTGTGTATGTGTGCATGTATGTATGTGTGTGCATATGAGTATGCATGGGTGTATGTGTATGTTCATATGTGTGTGGTACTCCAGGCCAGGAGAGGGCATCAGATCTTCTGGAGCTGATTGTGAGCTGCCAGACATGTGTGCTTGAAATTGAACTCAGGTACTTTGCAAGAGCAATGTATGCTCTTAACTGCTGAGTCATCTCTCTAGCTCCCTGACAACTGATTTTTGACAAAGATGCCAAAATTACATATTGGAGAAAAGAGAGCTTAAAAAACAAACAAACAAACAAATAGTGCCAGAAAAATTGGATATCAGCACATAGAAGGATGAAACTAGATGTCACCACATATAAAACCCAACTCCAAAGGGATCAAGGACCTCAATATAAAACCCCAGAACTCAGAAACTGTTGGAGGAAAACTGGAGCACACTTCAGGATGGGCACAAGGTAGGGCTTTCGGGATGGTGCACAGAGTGTTTGGGAAATAAAGTCAATAAATGGACAGATGGGACCTTGTGAGACTAAAAAGCTTCTGTACAGCAAATGAACTGTCAGTTGAGCAATGGCACAACCCACAGAATGGGAGAAAATGTGTGCTAGATAGAAAATGGAGGATTAGTATCTAGAATATACAAAGAACTCAAGAAACTAAGCATCAATAAAACAAACAACCTAATTAAAAATGGGCCATGTTGTTCTAAAAAGAAGAAATATGAATGGTTAATGTATTGGTCAGCGTTCTCTAAAGGAACAGAATTTATAGTATATAGTCTATGTCTATATCTATATATGGAAATTTATTAGACTGGCTTATAGGCTGTAGTTCAGCTAGTCCAACAGTTGTTGTCCAACAGTCCGGTAGTTGTTCAGTTCATGAGGCTGGATGTCTCAGCAGATCTTCAGTACATGCCGGAATCCCGAAAAAGTAGGTGCTCATGTTTGTGAAGGGATGGACTTGCCAGTGAGAGTGAGAACAAGCAGGCAAAGAGAGAAAGCTTCTTTCTCCCATGTCCTTTATACAGACTGCCTCAGGAAGATGTAGACAGATTAAAGGTGGATTTAGTCCACCTTAAAAGATCTGGATTAAAAGTTGGTCTTCCTACTTCAAATGATTTAATTAAGAAAAAAAAATCCCTCACAGGTGTACCCAGCCACTTGGGTTTTAGCTAATTCCAGATGTAGTCAAGCTGACAACCAAGAATAGCCATCATAGCTGATGGACATTTTAAAAACTGTTCAATATCCTTGGCCATCAGGGAAATGTAAATTAAGACTATTTTGAGATCCCATCTTACCCTAGTTAGAACGGCTACTATCAGTAAAACAAATGACAATAGATGATGTAGGCAAAGGGAGAATATCCACTCTTGGTGAGAATGTAATGTACTACAGCTATTATAGAAATCAATTTGGAAGTTTTTTTAAAAATAAAAATAGAACTTCCATATGATCCAACTATAGTACTCCTGGGCATATGTCCAAAGGACATCATGTCCTACTACAGAGATACTTGCACATTCACGCTTATTGGTGTTCTATTCACAACAGTAAGGAAATGGAATCAGCTTAGGTGCCCATTAACTGATTAATGGATAATGAAAATGTAGCATGTACATACAATAGAATCTTATTCAGCTATAATTGAAAAATGAAATTATAAAAATTTCAGGAAAGTGCACAGAACTGGAAAACATACTCACTCAGGTAACTGAGGTTCAGAAACACAACACTACATCTTCTCTCTCATATGTGGATCCCAGCTTCACATGTTTAGATTTGTATGTTTAATTTGGAGTATCTGTAGAGGTCATGAAGCTAGAAAAGGCCATGAGAGGGGGGTAGAGAAAGAGTCCTTCAGGGAGGCAGAGCATAGTAGAATACATATAAGCAAATGGGAAAATAATAGAGGCAGAAATGTTTGTTGGGATGAGGAAATGGGGGTAGGGGAGAGGAAGAGGTTGGGAAAATATTAACCAAAAACTAAGGATGTATGAAAAAGCCTTAGGGAACCCCACTACTTTGTAAGCTAATTAAAAATCATAATAATTAAAAAAGGAATTTGAATGTAGATACCATGCATGGGTAGAGAACATGTCTCCTAGAAGTTATGGGTTATTAAACGAAACTCCCAGAGCCATATGTGGGATATTTCTCCATGAATTTTTAGTCAAGGAGACCCCAGAGTTCCCCCAAACAGCATGGGGAAATGTTGGTGTTGGTTTCCCACCAGGACTAGGTGGTGAGATTCCATTGCTGAAGGTACCACATACTTTGGCTAGAGACCAAAGAGAAGTCAAGCTGGAAGTGACATGGAAATCTCCTCCCTGATGGCCAGCATACATAGTACTGGAAAGCGCTGTGTAGGCTGCTGGGGAAGAAAAATCATCAATGGTCTTCTCCAGCAGTGAACCCTGCTTGCTATAAATCAGACCTTCCAGGCAACACGTCCCCACTGGTGCAATAATGGTATGAATGTTATGGAAGCGACCAATTGCTTACTGACTGGATTTGAGTCCTGCTCTACAGGAGAGATTTCAAAAGGCTGGGGAGTTCATAGAACCTAGGAGAGAACTTGCTATTGTTACCTTGCTAAATTGACATGTTATCAAACTGCTTTCTAAATATTCGTGTGTAAATCCACAGATTAGGCCCGCTCTAGAGAAACTTCTTTTTGCAGTGGACTTTCTAGCTTCTGCAAGGAAGGAGTTCACTCAGTCCAAGAACAAAGAAGGAAGTCTGGACTTAATAGATTTCTTATAAACAATATGGTTCTGGATGGCAACCCAACATTGTAGCTGTGTAATAATTCTTTTCATAAATAGTTGTTAAGCCTCAATATACACAAGTACTATTATGGACACCAAGGAGCTGGCAGAAGAAAAAAAACAGGTAGATATCTCTGCCTCTGTGTGTTGGAAAAAGGTAATAAATGGTCTTCCGGAAATTTATCTTACAGCTGACAGATGTGAGACATGAGGAAAGTCAAGATATATGCCACGAACTGTTTAATAATGAAGACAATGTTTGAGGAGGCAGGAAGGGGAGGAAAGGGGGCATCCCTGAAACTTTATCACAACATTGGGGTGAGAAGACTAAAGTGTAACAGCTCCTGACCCCTGAAATTAGTATTTAATTAAGTACTTTATGACGGGAGGTGTGTGTGTGTGTGTGTGTGTGTGTGTGTGCTGTATGTGTGTGGGGTGTATGCCTGTGGAGATAAGCATGCTAATGCATGTACATACAGAGGCCAGAATAAAACACTGGGTGTCTTCTTCTATAGCTCTCATCTGTTGGCTTGAGACAGAGTATCTCACTGTACTGTTAGGCTGGCCAGCCCGCAGGTTCTGAGGATCCTCTCCTCTCCGCCCCAAGCACCCTGTGCTGGGGTTACAGGCATGCAGTCGTGCTCAACATTGGACATGGGTTCTGGAGACTGGAACTCAGGTCCTCATGCTCTCACTGTAAGCACCCTTACCCACAGAGATGTCCCCAGCTCCTGAAATTAGAATTAAAATTAAAATCTCTGCACTCTCTGTGTGACTGAGACCACATTGAATCCTCTTGTAGACCCTTATTGTCAGCTTGTTTTTCTCAATCTATAGAATCCATCTTTATGGAAGGTGTCACATGTAGTCAAGCTATAAATACTGAAGGTGTCATACGTAGTTTACAAAGTCACATCTGATCTTTATTTAGCTTACTTTGTTCCTCAAGGAGATTTATATATGTTTTGTTGTGTACACAGGAGTGAGTCAGTTATCACCAGGACAGTTCACCAAATTGTGCTGTGCTTACATATGCCTCAAATAAACTACTTGGGGTCAGACTCCCAAAGTTTGAACCAATACTGGCTACTTAGTCGTGTTGAACCGAATTACCTTCTTGCCTCCTGTGGATTCTCACTCTGCTGGTCATGGAACTTGTTGAGAACTCCTCAGGGGCCAGAATGCTGGATGCTGTATTTTTCTAATGTATTCTTTGATACATCAGTGTCTGTCTCGTACTCTTTGAGTCAGGCCTCACTCTGGCTATTGACATAAAGACAAGCCACAGGGACCCTGCCTATGTCCCAGCAGCATCATACCATCCAAAGGAGTAAACATCCACGGGGACCTGAGATGTTTCAAATTCATTGTCAACTTGGCTGCATCTTAGAATCACTCAAGAAACACACCTTTGGGGATGTCTTTGAGGGTATTTTCAGACAGGTTCAGCCATAAAAGAAGATCACCCTGAATGTGGCTGGCACATGGCCTGGGGTCCCAAACTGAATACAAGGAGAAATTGCACTGACCACTAGTGGTTCAGCTCTCTTGCTTCCTGGTGCAGACATAATGTGACTGCTGCCTCACCTCCAGCCACCATGCCTACCTCGTCACAATGACTGTGTCCTTTCCAACTGTGAGCCACTCATGCTATTTTCCTCCCTTAGGTTGTACCAGATACTTGTTGTATCGACAAGGAAAATGACTGACACAAGATCATGGCCAAAGGCTTGTGGATCCCCTGATGGCAGAACAGTGGGAGAAGCTTGTGAAAACTCACGTGCTGGATCTGTTTTGATGGAAGTAGTTTAAAATGTACTGCTCTGGCCACTTAAAAAAAGAACAAACTTCATCTGTGCACAAGGACCTTTCATTTTTATTTTACATATGGCCTCATAACTATGTGGCTAGTCTTAGCTATAATATTTGCTGTGTCAGAAAACAAATTACAAGTCAGTTTAGAGAGAAGCTGGCCTTTTAATCTGCTGTGCCAGAATCTGCAACATCCTCATTCTATAAAGCAGGCTGGGTTTTCCATTGAACTGGGCAGAGGGCATGCATGGCTTCCTGGGCAGAAAACTGCAGAAAAAACAAGGTGTTAACAGGAATCAAGAAGAGGAGATGGTCTTTTCAAAACTACTCTCCTTGCAGGGTGAAAACTGGGCTTTCCTCGCCGTGTTGGCTCCGGTAAAATTGGTCCCTTCTGGTTGGCTGCTCGGAGTCTCTTGTTCTTCAGACAACTCGCCCAATTCACTGTTTGGCTCAATGGCCTGCAACTCAGCATGGTAAGTCTATTCTGGCCTTGTCTGGAGTCTACTTCAGGAACAGTCCTTAGCAATGGCTTCTTGTAAGTTTATTTTGCAACTGACAGATGAAGTCAGACGAAGTCAGGGGTCAAGATGGAAGCTGATATCAAGATGATGGTTTGAGGGAGCCGGAAGGAGAGAAGAGAAAGATGTCTTTGAAACCCTATCACAACACTGCAGGATAATTAGATTGCTAGCGTGTAACAGGACTCCTTTGAAATTAGGATTTTAAAAAACTGTCCTTTAGTTCCAGCTGCTGGTAGCGCATGCGGAGCCGAGTGAGAAGGCTTATCTCCCAGCTCTGGCAATTGAAACCACAGCTAAGTCTCCACACAGGCATTTCCTGCTTTTGTTTTTCCATTCTGGAACTTCTAAGCCTGTTGTGGAGAAGGCTGAGCAAAGGAAGAATGGCTTTCTGCCCAGGTTTAGCCATTCAGTCTGCTGTACGTCATTTTCTGTTGGTGTAGGCAGGTGGCTAGGTTCAGTCCTCATTTAGCCCGGGGCTTTAGCAATGAAAATAATGCTGCATTGTAAGAAAAGAAGAGAGAGCTCATGCCTTGGGAGGAAAAAGCATGATGACTGCAAAGACTTCTGATCGGGGCAGCAGGCTTAACGTTTAGTTAAGCACACTGAGGCACGTAGGCTTTCAAAAATGCTAGGCACCAAGAGAGCAGCAATGGCTACAGCATGAACAGGGTACTCACACTTTGAACTGGGCATTGAGAGTTTTCAATGACTAGGTGCTGGCAAAATGAAACCCTCCACAGACCTTTCTATTTTCTCAACACGTACACAGAGTCTCTCTTATGCTCTGAGAATTGAAAACTGCCCAGAACAAAGGGACTTTGCCAATCATCATCGTTGGCCAAGATGTCTGAACTTTGAAAGGCAACTGAAATCATCTGGTCATACTACCCACCTGAGGAACCACAGACACATACAGGAGTCCTGAAGCCACGCAGAGGGGTCCTGCAGCCCTGCAGGGGAGTCCTGAAGACATGCAGAGGGGTCCTGCAGCCCTGCAGAGGAGTCCTGAAGCCATGCAGAGGAGTCCTGAAGACATGCAGAGGGGTCCTGCAGCCATGAGGAGGGGTCCAGCAGTCATACAGAGGGGTGCTGCAGTCATACAGAGGGGTCCTCCAATCATGCAGAATATGAGTCCCAAGCGACTCCATTCAGCAGTATTCTCTGCATAATACATTTATCATTATTATCACTCTTTCCCCCCTTGTATTTCAGTATTTCATATAAACTACCCATTTCATAACAGAACCGAAAACTTCACCAGCATAAGAAAAATGAAATACAATTACTAGAACAAAGACAATGTTTAGGTGAGACACGACCCTGTTAAAACTGGAGCTTTTAACAGAAGTAACCTTGCCTTGCTCTTGCCGAGCCACGCTTGCAGTAAGCCATGTTTCCTCCCTCCACTACACCAGGAACCCATAAAATGGTGCCCAATACCTTTCTCCAGTGAAAGCCAGGAAGGGTTATGTTTGCCTGGGATTGTTTTGTGTGTGCATGCCAGAAGACAGAAAAGGCCAAAAATATTTAAAATAATGAAAAATTAGGGGACACAAGAACTAATGTACAAAAACATCATAAGTTAAAATCTTGGCAATTTTCCCAGTTGGAACAAGAATGGTGTTAGTGATTGAAAACATCTAAGTATCTAAGAAGCCACTAGTCCCTATTTTAATACTAAATAACCTGGACTCCCTACTGATACAGATAACTAAGTGAGCAAATGAACATGGGAAGGGATCTCAAAGAATATTAACTGTAGTTAACAACTTCCACTAATTTAACCCCGAATTCATCATCTGGTTTCATCAATAGCCCTAACAATGACCTTTGTGGAATTTTGTCCCTCTCCAGGATAGCTGCATCATCCTAGTCTGGAATTGATATTGTCTTTTGCTAATATTATTGACTACTTTTTCAGGCTTGAACTCAGGGTCTGGCATACACCGAGCAAACATTGTACCACTGAGCTATGGCTCTAGTCCTTGATGTTTTTGAGACTAAGTTGCCAGGTGGTCTTAAACTTCAGATCTTAGTCCCAAATGAGAAGATTATGGGTAGTTACCACCAGTCCCCCTCCCCATTATCATTTTAGTAGGATGTTCATTTCGGGTTTGTTTGCTATTTCTCCACAATAAGATTTGAATTATGCTCTATTTGCCTAGCTTCAGTAGAACTTTGGTTAGTTGTGTTGCTTCCATTGAAGATTCTTGCACGAACTAAGGTTTACTACAGTGGCTTTTTTTAAGTCCTTGGGGATCAAAAACAGAGCCTAGCTGGGTAGTGGTGGTGCACGCCTTTAATCCAGCATTCAGGAGGCGGAGTCAGGCAGATCTCTGAGTTTGAAGCCAGCCTGGTCTACAGAGAGAGTTCCAGGACAGCCAGGGCTATACAGAGAAACCCTATCTTGAAAAAACAAAACAAGCAAACAAACAAACTAACAAAACTACAACCCCCACGCTAAAAAACCCCAACAATAACAACAACAACAACAACAACAACAATAACAAAAACCAACCAAAAACAAAACCCAAAAAACAGAAGGCAGAGCCTGGCCCATGCTAGACAAGCACTCTAACACCAAATTATAACCTTAACCTCCCAATATTTGCTGTGATGTTTGAAAAAAATGACAATAAAGGGACAGAAGGTAAGGCTTTCTTTCATCCCCAGAGGGACACTGGAATGAACTGATAATAGCTTCAAACAGGAGGGAAGACACACATCCACTGTAAACATGGAGGCAATCCCACAGGGAAATGACCAGCCAGCTGAGTGGGAGACAGGTGCTGTGTACCCCTCTCTATAGGGGAGACACAGAGCACCGGAAGTAGGCATGCTTTAGGAGACTCATAAATGACTTTTATGGGCTGCCAGAAACAAATAACAGCCCAGGATAAAGTCCCTTGATGCCACAGAACAGTGTTTGTAAATGATTGTCTGACTATTCAACGGGACTGAAATAGAAGACAATGGTGTGTGTCCAGGTGTATTGACAAACTAGTCTTTCTCCCTGCCATGTGAGTCTAGTTGAGTCGAGGCTCAGTGCAGAGCCCAGAGATGACTGCTTCTTCCTCGGTGAGTCAGGGTTTTAAGCAGACAAAGAGACGGCAGGTGAAATCTCCTCCAGCTTCTGCTGCAAAATTCATTCAATTTCCAATAATCAGCGCACTGGCACTATCACGTGACAGTCCTTGGACTTCTCTGATGACTTCCCTCCACTTTTACACAGCTGGCCATGAGCACGGTGCTGCGACATTTTACTCCCTCTCACTTATCGATGACAGGCATGGACTGGTGAATCTCTGCTTCGTTCAATGGTTTATAATGTGTCTTTCTACTTGATTGCTTTGGCACTCAGATTGTCCTAGACTTGGCCAGCTGGAACACTGAAAGTTGGCCCTTCTGTCCTGCATCAGGTTTTTATTTTATTTTTAAAAGCATTTCATTATGTTTTCAATACAAAGTGCTCCGGACGCATCTGGTACCCATTCTGTCATAGCTCAGAGACAACCATGTCCCCCAGGAGCCACAAACTTCTGAGGCAATGATCATAGAGTCCAAGATACTATGGGATCTGTGCTTCCTTCTCTCAGTAAGTGTACCAATGGATACTTAGACAGGTGACAGGTAGGGAGCAGGCCATGATGGGTAGTTTATAGATGTCTTTGTTAGGGTTTTATTGCTGTGAAGAGACATAATTATCACAGCAGTTGGGGCTGGCTTACAGAAGTTTAGTCCATTATTGTCATGGCTGGACATGGCAGCATGCATGCAGACATGGTGCTGGAGAAAGAGCTGAGAGTTCTACATCTTGATTCAAAGGAAGCAGAAGTGACTGTGTGCTGCACTGGTTGTAGCTTGACCATATAAGACCTCAAAGCCTGCCTTCACAGTGACACACATCCTCCAACAAGGCCACACCTACTCCAACAAGGCCACACCTCCTAATAGAGCTACTCCCTATGGGCCAAGCATTTAAATGCATGAGTCTGTGGGATCCATACCTATTCAGACCACCACAATAGATAAATGGATTCTATAGTAAGTAGGTAGATGACAGGTACTAGAAGAGAGGATGCATCATAGATGAAGTATACGACCTTTTCCCATATAAACCAGTATGCCCACGCGGATGCACTTATTTACACATGTGCATGATTCAGACGTCATGAGGCATTCCGGACTCCACTGGTTGCCTTCTTCCATTGCACTGTGTGGTCTCCTGTTTCCCTCAGTGAGAACCTGATCTGCAGTGACATCCATTGCCCTGCTTGTTTTCTTAGGACTGCCATCCAGTCCCAAGGTGGTCTTCCTTCAGCTGTTTTGATCATCCTCCTATTAGTTAAAATATTAAGGCCACTCCACGTAGTTAAAAGGGAGGTTTATTTTGTGGGGTAACTTACAAGTGAAGGGATAGGTAACAGGGTCTGGGAAAGGTGTAGCGCAGTTTGGTGGTGTTCTCTGGAGAACTCTGCTCGGTCTACCTCCAGCGTTCAGGGTCCAGGAACCAAGAAAGCCAGCCCATCTGGATCTCAGGTCTTCAGGGGTCCTCTCTCGGCTCTGCCTTGTAGGCATGACAGTTACTGAAGCCTCAATGGGGGTGGTACTTCCAGATCAAAGCTGGAACGGCTACCCACTACATCCTCTTGAATTCTTCCAGGTCATTCTCATTGGAGTCCATTATTATGGGATTAGTGATCTTCAGATTTTTGTCTTGGATTTCATCTGTTTCCATTTCTGTGTTGAGGTTTGCATATTTATAACTGGATGAGTAGGAGTGTATTTCAGGGGCATCAGGTTCAGGAACCCCTTACCTATTTATGGCCTTTTATCTGACTGTGTTGGGAGTTGGGCTCACTGGGAGGTGGGGAGCTGAGTGTTTGGGAACTGGGTCACTCTTACATGTCTGCCACATACACTGGGTAGACCAGGGATCATAAACCTTAAAAGTGTGTGTTTGTGTGTGTGCGTGCACGTAAATGCCTGTATGCATGTGTGTATGCAGGTAGTATATGCACATGAGTGCAGTGTCCATGGAGACCAGAATAACTCATTAGAGACCCTGGAGCTGGGATTACGGATAGCTGTTAGCTGTTGGACGTGAGTGCTGGGGGCTGGACTCTGGTCTTCTGCAAAAGCAGCCAGTACTCTGAACCCCTGAGCCATCTCTCCATTTCCCGTTATAAACATTTAATCATTATCCATTATCCAACATTATCAGATAACAATGTCTAATATAGATGTACGATACTGATTTTTCTTTCTTTCTACTTTTAAGTTTCGAGATAATTGCAAACTTATTGTAAAAGAGTTACCAACATGGTGTGGTAAGGCCCCATAGGCCCTTCATCTAGTTCCTTTAAGGCTAATACCTTACCAAAGTATAGGCCATTGTCATAAGTCTGGCCCAGAGACTTCAGATTTCACCAGCTGTTTGTGTACTTGAGTGAATGTAGCTCTATCAAGATTCGGAACAGTTTCAGCAGCACAAAGACTCCTTGGGCTCTCCCTGTGTAGTCCTGTCTTCCCTCTGCTCCCCACCCACAGAATACTCTCAACACAGAGAAGAGAGCTCATTCTTTTTAAGTGAATATGGAAATATTCCCAGGACTGACAGGTCACATGGCAGGACATAAAACAAGCCGTAACAAATTGAAGGAGACTGAAATCATACCAAGAATCTTCTCATCAAAATGAGATGAGAAAGCATTAGCTCCAGCGACACAGAAGAATTAAAAACCATATGGAAATTAAACAACATGACACAGCAACACCACACAGCTATGAATCCAAGAAGTCACAGGAGAAAGGAGAAACCGCCTGGACACAAGGGACAGCATAGCATCTGGGGGATGCAGCAAAATTACTGCTTTGTGGGCAGCTGAGAGCCGTGAACACCACATCAGGAAAGAGCAGGACGAACCACAGCCAACTCTCTACCCTGAAGGCTTGAAAGGGAAGAGACTAGACCCCAGATTGGCAGAAGGAGGGAACAACACACGCTAAAAAGGCATAAATGTAGAAAAGAAAAACAACAGAAATATCAACAAAAGTAAGGGCTGGTTTATGAAAAAGCATACAGTAGATGTATTTTAAACAAAACAACTAAAAAAAACTCAGCTAAAATTAGAAATTAAAGGAAACACTACAAATTGGACACAACAAAGAAGATCACAAGAGACTACTGTAAATAATTTGACACAAGCACCTTGGATATGAAATGCATAAATTTCTAGAAATATACAACCTTCCAAGCCTGAGTTATGAAGAAATAATTGTTTCCAACAAATCTATTGCAAATAAGGACGTTGAGTCTGTAATCAAAAGTCCCTCAACAAAGAGAAGGCCAGGGTGGACCAGAAAAGGCTCACTGGAGAATTCTGACAAAACACTTTACAGATTGACATCAATCCATCTCAAACTGTTCCATACTACCAAAGAGAAGGGAGCTCTTCCTGACCTAGTTTATAATTCCAGTAAGGTCCTCATACCAAAATTAGACGAATATTTACAAGAAAAGAAAACTAAATGTAGGAAGACAGGTCTCTCAGATGGCTTTGGCCAATGGAGCCCACTCTCCTTGTGGTTTTCAGGAGAATAGTAGCACATGCTGAGGGTGTAGCATCCTGGAAGAGGAGGGATTTTCAGAACAGTCCAGGCTCTATCTCCATCCCTCCAAACAGGGGAGTTCTTTGAAGTTAAGCTTAGAGATGCCAACTTCCCCCAGGGTCTAAAAGCCCATAAATGACTACTTTGGGGGTCCAGCAGCTATGGTATGGAGTGAGTCATGTACAGATGAGCCCCCTTCTACCCTGGTCAGCTTTTCTGAATGTCATGTGGAGACTGACTTAGCAGAGTTTCTGTTGGACCTTCTACTATTTGTGAACAGTAAACTGGCTTTGTACGGCCTGTAGTTCAGGTGTCTAATCTCACTGATTTCTACTCTGGCAGCTGAACTTCTGCACAGTTTCCCACCATATCTGGGAACCCTGAGGAAATTGAAAAAGTCCTTTTTAAAGACCCTTTCCTGAGAGCTATGATCAGGCACTGCATCAGGGATGTGTTTGGGGGTGAATTTTGAAGAGCAGTATTTTTGATGAAGACTATTAATGCAGAACTTCAACAAAATAATCATCTGAATATAATAATGTATTAAAATGATGATATTTCATGACCAAGAGAAATTTGTTCCTAAAACACAAAGCTGTTTAAGAGAAATCAGTGTCACATTTGCAGCATGCCACACTAGCAGAATGAGGAAACCCAAAACACAACCAACAACCAACAACATGACAATATTCAATTCCCCTCCATTATTCAAAACAAACCCTCGACAAATGGACTAGAAGAAAAAAATCTCTTCAATACAATAAGAACTACAGAAAACAAAAACGAAAACCCACAGCCTGCGCTATATTCCATAGTAAAAAACTGAAAGTGTTGTGTAGCCCCCAGTAGCAAGAAAGCTGTCATGCGTCTGATAGAGAAATGTGTCAGAGAAGTTTCACTCAGGTACAAATTATAGTGCTGGTGGCAGAGGGTTTGCTGCTCACAAATCATATGTGACAGATTACCTCCATAAAAGAAAGAGCACGCTTACCATGTTCATATTACCGTGTTCAAGGCTGTGCTGCTGTGTTCAACAAGGTCAAAGATGCATATGAAGCTGGAGATAAGATGGAAATGCCATTGAATGTAGATTCATTCATTCATTCATTCATTCATTCATTCTTTTTTAGATAAAAATCTCACTATGAAGGTCTGGAACTCACTCTGTGATCAGGTTGACCTCAAACTCACAGAGATCCACCTGCCTCTGCCTCCTAAGTGTTGGGATAAACATGTGCATCATCATGCTCAACATTTGTGATAATTTTTAAAAAAATATGCGTGGGTATTTTGGCTGCATGAATGTCTGTGTACCACATATGTGACTGGTACCCCGGGAGGCCAGAAGAAGCTGCTGGCTTCCCTAGAACTGGTGTTACAGATGGTTGTGAGTTGTCATGTGGGTGCTGGGACTTGAACCCAGGTCTTCTGGAAGAGCAGCAAGTGCTCCTAACCACTGAGCCATCTCTCCAGCCCCAATGATGAGTTTTAAATTGTGCAATCACTGCTGTACATTCTGAATGATTTTTCAAACGTCATCCACACAGGAGAGAATAGTCAAAGCTTTTCTGTGTTTGACTTTTCCCATTTAACAAAAGTCTCCCAGTTCCATATATTCAGCTGTAAATGACAGGGCTATATAATGGGCTTGCTAGAGGCTGGGAAGGGTGAGAACTGGGAGCACAGCAGGAGGCTGGATATGGGCCACCCAAGCCCAGCTAAATGCAAATGAGGTGACTGGACCTCACCATGATGAAGCCATGAAGAGTTAAAGGAGAGGAGCTGAGAGGCTGCAAACACAGAGCAATGATAAGGAGATGGAAGTGTGAATCATCTTGATTGACAGTCGATATTATACATGTACTGAAGTATTGTACCGTACCCCAGGCATTGTACAATTAAAATACTTTTTAAAAAGTGCATCCTACAGCATCATGATGAGGCTGAAAGCCAAGGGAATTTATAACTGCTGTTCTAGGGTCAAGAAATGTCAAAACCAACCTAGTTAGTGCCTGCAGGCTTGCAGATTTCAAAACCAATATAGGGGGAAAACACAACCCTGCCCCTCCCCCTCAAAAAAAAAGCAGAGTTGCAGGTGAAACCTGGACTGCAGGTCAGGGGGCTATAGAATAGTTTTAAAAACACCTGCTACATGTTGTATAAGAAAAAGGTTATGCAGAAAGGTAGGTTTTTAAGGCTATAATACAGTCCTGATTTAAGAGAACATTGATGAGGTGTGGTGGCATACACCTTTAATTCCAGCACTCAGGAGGCAAAGGCAGGTGATATCTGTGAGTTTGAGGGCCAGCCTGGTCTACAATAAGAAGACATTGGCAAATAAAGCCATAGGATAAGCATGTTGCCACTCAAACTTTATAGGGAGTTCACTTGGTGTTTTCCCTGGGACCGTGGCTCAGCATATACTAATTCAGTGTTCATGGACACTTAGTGAAACATAAGCAACGTGAGTAATAACTTGGACTTGTCTCTCCAATGTGTAAAAAACTCTTGCTACCTAGTAAGATGGAAAACAGTACAACAGAAAAATAGCAAAAGACTTGAGTAGACATTTTATAAAAGGATATCAGATTGACCCAGAATTATAGCCATTTCATTAAACATCTAATGAATGCAAGATAAAAATCACAAGGCAATACCTCTTTGTACCTGGAACTCACTCTTTAGATCAGGCTGGCCTTGAACTCACAGACTTTGTTCTACCTCTGCTTCCCAGGTGTTAGGATTAAAGGTGTTTGCCACCATACCTGGCACAGGTCGCCTTTTAATAAGATATTTAAAGCAATCTAAAATTTCAGCTCTGGGGGAGATGTTGTTGACCAGTGATGTGTTTCCGTGTGGCAGTATTGCATGTCTGATTATGCATGTTTACCACAGAAGCATTAACGGATGTTTCTTTCCCACCTGCCAGTTCCCAAATAACTGACAGGGAGACTTAATATCAATTACAAATGCTTGGCCAATAGCTCAGGCTTGTTACTACCTAACTCTTACATTTGAATTAACCCATATTTCTTATCTATGCTTTGCCACATGGCTTGGTACCTTTTCTCAGCATGGCATGTCCATCTTGCTTCTCTCTGCGTTTGCTGATGACTCCAGGCTCTGCCCTTCTCCTTCCCAGAATTCAGAGTTTGGCTCTTCTGCCTAACCTTATTCTGTTCAGTTATTGGCCAGTCAGCTTGTTTACTAAACCAATCATGGTGACATATATTCACACAGTGTAAAGGAATATTCCACTCAGAAGAAAGATAGGAAGGAAACTCAACACACTAAGAACGTTACCTGTAGTTTATGGCCCTAGAAAGAGAATCTTTCATTGTTTTGCTGATTATTTCAAGGCTCACCACATAAGGATGATGACTTTTATTTTTTAAAAATTACAAGTACTGCTTCCTGACAAAAAATAAGGCCAAGTTTGTCATTCCCATTTTTCTAGCTTACAAAGATATATCTGGGTTTTCTTTTTATGCCCGTAGCCAATTTGGGTGTCTCTGCAGCGTAGTTGTTGGCACAGAAATTACTTTTCAAATTAGAATTTAAGACGCATTATGAAACATTCTAAATGAGTTCAGGAAGAAGCATTTTGCATCTCATTCACGATAAACATCCCCATGTCTGTGTTGTAATTCTGAATAATAAAAATCTCATCGACGAGATGGGAGGAAAATGACCTCATTCTTGTGTTAGAATATACATGATAAACCTCACAGGATACAGCAGAATTCAACAGCCCATCGGTATCAGGGCCCTCCTGGGGGCTTACTACAGTATCTCACTGTGTTGTTCCTTGCAGAAAACACAGGAAAACAGTAATAACACAAAATTCAGAACTGAAGACTTGGACTCATTAATTACTATCTTCACGGCTATGAGAGAAGCTAAGTGGAGTTGCTGGATGGTGAAGTTATAAAATCTTATTTAGCTTCCACTAAAGCTTCAACAGACTCTTGACTTCCATGTATACCCTGGGAGATGTTCAGGCATCAATGCACTGAGCACCTAGGGCTTCCAGAAGGTGGTGATTGTGGGAGTTCTGACCCTGGTCTGTAGACTCAGTTCTAGATTACTCATGTTTATCTTGATTTAGTGGACCTCTTTCTGCTCAGTCCAGCTTTGGGAAGGATGCATCACCTCACAGATAGAACATCTGAGTGGGAGAGGCTGCCTCTACCTTCACAGGAAGGAGGATGCTCCCTGTTGGGAGGTGTGTGTATGTGTGTGTGTGTAGGGGGGGGCGGGTTTCAGGGTATATGGACTTGAGTAGAGATGAGGAGAGCTGAAAACACATGGAAGTGAGATTCTTGATGGTGATGTGGAGAAGAATTGAGTTTTCCCTGTGGTCAGATTTTGGAAATGAGGGCATATGTCTCACCATCCTGCCTTCAGTAGGGGAAGCCAGGTTGGCAGTGCCCTCCTAAAAGTCTGTGAGTGCTTCAGTTCTGCTTAGTGTAATGGCTGGGGCAGTGGGAGCAGGAAGAGACTCCTTGACTCTGACCTGGGAGACAAAGAAGAGGACTTGGCAGGATCCAACAGAGCTACCTATGTGCAGCATCAAGGTCCACAAGAGACGTGAGAGTCTGCACAGGGGAATTGGGCAGAGACGCTCATGGTGTGAACAATGCATTCCACCCATTAATGCTCCTGCTCTGGACAGCCTGTCTTGCCAAGGTTTCCTGCAGCTAGAGAATAAGGGGGAGATCCTGGCAGTGGGAATCTGTAATGGCCCATGTGGCTCATCATTGCAGTTCCCATGGAACTTACAGTTGGGAAACCTCCTCATAGCCATGAGCAGAAAACAGAATCAGCGATGTGAAGGGTGAGCAGCTACATACCTCTGCTAAGCTCTCACTGTGGCCTGTATCAGAGAAAACCAATTCTACACTGGACAGTGTGCCAGTGATTTGCATCTAGTGGCTTGTCTTTGTTACTTTTCTATTGCTGTGGCAAAATACTATGACCAAGGTTGCTTGTAAAAGAAAGCATTTAGTCCATAACCAGCAGGGGAAGCATGGCAGCAGGCAGGCAGGCATGGCGCTGAAGCAGTAGCTGACAGCTTACATCTGATCCACAAGCAGGGAACTAGGAGAGAGAGCTAACTGGGAATGGTATGGGCTTTTGAAACCTCAAAGCCCACCCCTATAAGGCCATACCTCCTAATCCTTCCCAAACAGTTCCACCAACTGGGAACCAAGCATTCAAACATAGGAGCCTATGGGAGCTGTTCTTATTCAAACTACCACATGGCTTAACTTCGAAACAGAACTCTGTGTGTGTGTGTGTGTGTGTGTGTGTGTGTGTGTGTGTGTGTGTGTATGTGTGTCAGACAGACCTTTAGATTTAAGATGGAAGCTGGAGTTTTGAGAGGTTGAGAGTTTCTAAAAGTGAATGCAAGATCAGCAATCCACATAAAGCTGTTTTAAATTTCAACTGATCGCCCTTGTCCCACATGCATAGTACTGGGAGGACCAGCCAGAAGCAGGGGTGAGGAGATAGACTTTGGCAAGCATGACGTGAGGTCTCGGGTTCTTTCCTGTCCCCAGCACTGTGGCTATAACACATCTATTAGGTCACAGATGTAGCTGCCTCTCTTTCCTAGAAATCAGGCCAGGTCCCCTGCAGCTCCCTGGGACGACACAAGAAAGCATCTGCATTGTGATCTTGCAGTCCCTACCCCTTGCTGCTAGAAGTTTAGTGTATGGTCCTACCCAGGGCCTGCCTCTAAGCCAGGAGACATGTAGGTTAGGAACTTATAAAAGTAGAAGTCTCCTTTGTTTGGGACATTTGAATACTTTCCTTCAGGCTCCCTGTGAGAGAATTACTTTTTTTTTCTTTCAAAAGTAACTAGGCTTCTTCTTCTTCTTCTTCTTCTTCTTCTTCTTCTTCTTCTTCTTCTTCTTCTTCTTCTTCTTCTTCTTCTTCTTCTAAATCAAAGGTTGTTAGCCAAGCAAGGATACACATTTCTTGAACCTTCCACTTTGCATTGATTGGCTGATCACATCAGATTACGGAGTTGACATAACACCAATGGGAAGAGATGCCATCATATGTTTGTTATGCCAGAGACAAAAGATGGAAGCCATGTTGGACTTGGTGTTCTTGCTGTCTTGGTTTGGGTTTTGGAGCACGCTTTCACAAAGCCTTCTGGAGTACCATTGGTTTGTGTGTTCCTTTGTGTGACACTGAGATTGTTCTCTGCTTGTGCCTAGCACCTGTCGTGTTATACACGTCAGCTATCTCTCCTCATGCAGCTTTTCCCTGGGGTTTGAAGGGAAGGCTCTCTCTCTCTCTCTCTCTCTCTCTCTCTCTCTCTCTCTCTCTCTCTCTCTCTCACACACACACACACACACACACACACACACACACACACACACCATCATGCTGTCTCTGGGACTATGCTTTTATCTCACCTAATCACTCCCCCAACCTAAAGGCCCGTCATGCCCCTTCACCCATTTGTAAGGCTCCTTTTTAATAAGAGCTCACTCTGAAGGGTCATTTCACGTCAGATTTCCCCCTGAGCCCGCTGCACTGTGCTGTAACACCCATCTATTAGGGCTGTACTCGCTTGAATGGAAATTTCCTTAATTATAAATTATACAAGAATATATTTCTTAAATTGGAGGGGTTTGTCATCTCCAGTCAGTCTTGGTCTCAGCATGGGGACAACAGGAGCAAGATTGGAAACAGTCTGTGTGCTATACCAAACATCTTAGCTATGGAGTAACAGAGTACCTTTTTATTCAATTCGCAAATAAACTTAACCAAAAGGCTGCTGGCTGGATTTGGTTTTAGAGCAGAAACAGCAACAGCTCCAGGGGCTCAGTATGGTACAGGCCTTCTGGCGTGTGGCCACGTAGGTTATATAGTCCTGGGCCTTGGCTAGACCAGCCCTCTGGCAGATAGACAAGAAGGGACCTTCATCTTTGCTGGTCCCTGATGCCAAGTGCCAAGCTGTTCCTTTGCAGTTGCCAAGGTACCCATAGCTAGGACATGCTCCCCGCCATGTGATGCCAGGAGACCACTTTGCCAGCTTCCCCTCAGCTCTGAGCCTGTTTAGGCCATTTTCCTCCCATGCAGCCAATGTATAATCCACGTGTAACTAATCACCACTCCATCTAAAACCATTCCCAGCATAGTCCAGGTCACCTGCCCCAACTCCCCAATTCCGTCACTCCTACTTTTGCATACTTACCTACACAGAGCTGAGTGGTTGTGGGGGGGGCGGCGGCGATATTCCTATTTATTTTGGCATCTGGCTCCTGACTCCTCATCCCCTTACTTGGTTTGAAGAGTATTGAGGATCCAAGTCACCTCCTTTCTGACTTTGACCTCCAATATCTGGTCTGGATAAACCTCTACTGTTGATCTCGTTTCTATTCCCATGAACAGGAATCCTTGTGACTACATGGTCTGTGTCCCCAAAGACCCAGCTCTGCTCTCAGAGTGGAAGGCAGCCATAGACTCCATGGACATGAACACATGATGCTCACTGAAAGTTAGGCAGTAAGATTCAGTTTGCTCAGTTCTCACCAGGAAGGTATCTTTGTCACAGCAGCTAGCCTGGTATGCTAGCTAACCCAGCATCCTGGTGGCAGCTCTGTCTCCATGTACAGCGTGGAACCAAACTCAGTGTGTCTCTCACATATGGCTGTCTCCACGGCTCAGACAATATTACGGGATTCCTCCAGATTTACACTCCATCCCTCACTTCTCTAGAGCAGTGCAGGGTCATTTCTGGGAGAGATGTCAGCAGGACCGGCTATGCTGTGGTGAGACACCATACTATGCTATATGCACCTGCGAAGTTCCAATATAACCTTCCTGACTCCACTTTGAAAGACAACATTGTCCCCTTTAATGCATTTTTTTTTCTTTTTGTGACAGATTCTGACATGCAGTCCAGGTTGTCCTGGAACTCACTATGTAGCTTAGCTGGCCTTGAACTTTTGGACATTCTCAAGATTGAGGAAGTGAGCTGCTATAGATCCTTTGTCCTACCTCCTGTCAATACTTCTGAAAACAAAAGAGGTAGTTGCGTAGTTTTTTAAGTCTTAAATCTCAAAATTTTATCATTATTGTATATGTCTATGGTGTGTGTGTGTGCGTGTGTGTGTGTGTGTGTGTGTGTGTGTGTGTGTATGTGTGGTGCACATGCACCATGTATGCATACGGAAGGCAGAGGACAACTTTGTGGGGTTGCTTCTCTCTTTTTATCTTTTATCTGGGTTCCAAAGACACATCTTGGGTCTTCGGGTCATGAAGCAAATGCTCCCTGCACCCTGCCTGGCTCTTTTTACTTTGTCCATAGGCAGGGCTTCAGTATGTAGCCTAGGCTGGCCCAGACCTCATAGCTCTCCATTCTCAGACCTGAGACATCACCATGCCTGACACAGGCAGGTTCTGCTGAACCATAAGATGGAGTATACAGTTTTCTGTTGTTCGTTTTCTTTTAAAATGCAATTTATTTTTCATTAGAGAGCAATGCCAGCATGTCCTATAGATAACAACATGATTTGAGTGAGGCTTCCATATTATTCAATGATAATTTTCACACACTGTCATAACAACTGTTTATTCATTCTGTAAATGTTGATTAAACATCTACTTTGCAGCTGGCTAAATTTCTTCCAGGTACCGTGCTGGAAAAGTGAATAATTTACAAAAGACTCCATGGTAATTAGGATAGAATCTGATATTGCTTACACAATCAAATCAGTATTTAAAACTCTGTCTTTCTGTGACCTTGACTAATATAGGATCTATGAGCTTATTTCAACGTAGGCACAGCTGTTTTTCTTTTTGCTTCTCTCTTCTGCCCTAGGCCACTTTCACTAGCTCTTCCCTACCTATCTGACATATTCTTTCTGCAAATCTCATGATTTTTTTTTCTCAACCTTCAGATCTTGGGTCAAAGAGTGACCCTACAAAAAAGTCTCCATCTCAAATAGACTCTAGCCCACTCTCCAATTACTATCATTTAGTACTAATTTATTTTTTGATCAAAAGATTTGAATTAGAATTCATTTGAGTGAACATTTATTGCTTTTGAAAGTATTGATAGTCTTCCTAATTTGATGGCTGCAATAGACACGGACATCCTGCCATATGGGTCTAACCGTAGGACCCCACCTTATCTTTCTGGACTTATGTGGTAGCACCTAGTACTCTCCAGACTGTAACGGTTTTACATTTGACTGCCTCCTAGCATTAATATGTAGGCTATTGGAAATATTTCAATCTGCAGATGCAGTATGTGAACAAATACACGGTATGTAGTAGTTACTCAAAAATAAGTGTTGGGCAAACTAATGAATTCACTAAATTCAAAATTCACACAAGGTTGGCCACCATCTTTTTGACCATTTCACATGAGTAAGGAAGAAGAGACATGTTCTTTTTTTAAAAAAAAATTCATCTATTTATTTTTCATACTGGCAGCAGCTTCCCCTCATCCTCCCCTCCCAGTCCCTATCCCCTATTCCTCCCTCCCACCCCCTTCTCTTCCATCTCTTTTGGTGAAATTATTAAGGCAACTCCATGTAGTTAAAAGGGAGGTTTATTTTGTGGGGTAACTCACAAGTGAAGGGATAGGTAGCAGGGACTGGGAAAAGTGTAGCGCAGTCCAGGCAGTGTTCTCTGGAGAATTCTGCTCAGTCTACCTCCAGCGTCCAGGGTCCAGGAACCAAGAGAGCCAGCCCATCCAGATCTCGGGTCTTTAGGGTCCTCTCTCAGTCCTGCCTTGTAGGTGTGACAGTTACTGAAGCCTCGATGGGAGTTGGAACTTCCAGGTCAAAGCTGGAATGGCTATCCACTACACATCTCCATTCAGGAGAGGGCAGATCTCCCATGAATATCAACAAAACATGGCATATCAAGTTATAGTAAGACTAAGTACCTCCCCATATATTACAGCCTAGCAAGAAGACTCAGTATGAGAGTAGAGTCCTAAAAGCCAGTAAAAGAATTGGAGACAGCCCCTGTTCCTGCTGTTAGGAGTCCCACAAGAGGACTAAGTTACACAACTGTAACATATATGCAGAGGGCCTAGGTCAGTCTCATGCAGGCTCCCTGGTTGTTGGTTCAGTCTCAGCGAGCCTCTATGAGCCCAGGTTAGTGGATTGTATGAGCCTTTCCATTGGTGTCCTTGACCCCTCTGGCTCCTACACTCCTTTGTCTTCCTCCTCCCAAACGCTGCCTAATGATTGGCTGTGGGTCCCTGCATCTGCCTCTATCAGTTGCTGGATGATGACTATTGGGCCAGCCACCAACCTGGTCTTAGGAGACGGCCACTTCAGGCTCTAATCCACTATTGCTAGAAGTCTAAGCTAGGGTCCTCCTAATAGGCCCCTGGGAGATTCCCCTGCCCCAGGCTTCCACCTGGCCCTGAAATGCACCCCCGAGAAGTCCCCCTCAGCACTCCCCCCCACACTCCCCCACCCCGTGCCATCCTTCAACTAACTGCTCATGTTCCCATTCCCATATGTCCTCAGTCCACTCAGGAAATCTGCTCTGTTTCCTCTTCCCAGGGAGGTCAGGGAGATCCCCCCCATGAACCCTCTGTTACCTAGGAAAGGCACATTCTTAAGCAGCCTTCTCATTTCTTTTAAAAAGTGTTGTCCTCCTGCTCTAAAATAGCCAGTGGTGTGTTTCTACAAACCACCCTTGAATCCCAAGGTAGCATGCATTTTACAAGCAGGGAAAACTATGAAAACTTGAGTTATCATTGCTTACAATTTTTGTTGTAGGTCACTTTCTTTTTTTCACTTCCCATTAAAAAATTTTAAAACATACTTTTAATTAAAATACAATGATATCATCTCTTCCCACCCTTCCCTCTCTCCAGTCCCTCCCAAGTCTCCTCCCTTCTGCTCCTTCCATGCCTACCCTTCATCTCAAATTGATAGCCACGTCTTCCCTGTTTTTCAGTGTACCACACATGTGTGTATACACAAACACATAAATACAGGCTGCTGAGTCTGTGGTTTCAGACTGCCCACTGTGTATTGGACAGCCGGTTAGGGAGAGGGTAACTCTCCCCTCCCAGCAGTCATCAGTTGTCTGTGGTTCCTTGTCCAGGGGTGTCACCCTGTGAGAGTTGCCCCCTTCTATGTAAGCATGTCTACTGATACTACTATTGCCCAGAGCTTGTTCAGCAGTCGTTTCTTTGACACTATTTCACAGCAAACTTCTCGGTGTTTGGCTCTTGCAGTCTTTCTACCCACTCTGGGAAATGGGGAAATAGGGAGAGAGGCCACAATGGGGAGAGGAGTGGGGGGGGGGTGCGATATAGAAGGAGAAGGAGGAGGGGCAAATGATGACAAGGTACTGTGATAAAGCCTCTTATCATTTTATATCTATCAAAAATCAAACATAATACATACACATGTATATTTATAATAACTTCCATATATGTATGTGCACACACACACACACACACACACATACAATGTCACTAGGGCTGACAATGCTCCACACAAGAACAGTAGAGTAACAATAACCTCAGCACCAGGTACAAGAGATCTCCTTTAGAATGGTTGCTCAAGGTAGTACCAGTGTTTCCCAATATTAATAAAGACTATGGCTGTTGCCTCCCAGAGGTTGAAGGTAAGCCCCTATTGCTGAAGATGCCACATACACATTTAGGACACAGGACTTGGATTAGTAAAACTAGATCTAACCTGAAAGCCCTCTTTCTGTTGTCCAGCTTCATAGCACCAGAAAATACTAAACATGCTTCCGAGAGAGGGACACAATTAATAGTTTTACCTAGCTGTAACACCTATGAACTATGGTAATGCCCAGCATGACAAGACATCCTAAAGATGTAGCAGCAAGCGGAACTCACATGTTGGTAGTAACAACAGCTGTCTAATTGGACTTAGGGTCTACCAACAAGAGGGAAACTGTGTCTGGCCCAAGAAACCTAGACAACATCCAGGAGCTAGGAAGGCCATAGAAAAGAATCTACTACTTTGTTAGACTTGCATAATTCCTAACTATATTCTGAATCTCATCCTCATGCCCACACACAAATAATGCCACCACGCCTCTTCAAAGAAGCCTCTCCTGACAGCAAATGGAGACCACCACAGAAAAGCAAAAAGAAACACAATGTAGAGATCAGTGGATCATGGGGAGTCCAGCCTGTCCACATCTACATCACAGACCCTTGTCTGTGGCTCAGGGAATATCAAGGAAGACTATATATATATATATATATATATATATCCCTAACACAGTCCACGTGTGTGTCATGTGCCACTGTGGCACTCAGTCAATCTCCCATCACTGGGCACTTAAAGTTAGTCTGACTTTTGTCACCATATCTCATACAAGGGATGTCCACTTGTGAAAAGTTTTCCTGTGCTATTAATATTTCCTTGGATGAATTCCCTGAAAGAGGATTACTGATCGAAATCTACAATCGTGTTAAACCTTTCTGTATATGTCGTCAAATTGCTTTCCAAGAAGGAATCCCAGATGGCATCTCCACACAGGCGTGGAGGGATCCATCAGCCAGGACCACTGAATCTGCCTGAGTGTTTAATTTTGGTAAAGAATGGTGGGGAGGAAAGGGAGATGGCATTCTCCAGAGACTGCTGAATGTATCATTATTTTTATAATATCCACATATCTAAAAATAACCTGTTCTCTCTTTCACCACTTTATCAAACCAAGACAATAGCTACAGATATTAATGACGTCGATATAATAGGGACCGAGACACTCAAAACACAGCCCCCTGCTGAGCCCACCTGGCTCTTCCTGAGTGTGGATGGGAACAGCACTGGTTAGGTTGCCTTAGGACTGTTCCTGATCCTCTGAACTAGGCCACAGCTCCCTGCCTTTCTTCCTGTGGTGATTTGAAGAGAGTGGCCCCAGTAAGTCTCAGGCACAGGCATTTAAAGATTTGTTCACCCAGCAGGTGGCTGTTTGGGAAGGATTAGGAGGTGTGGCTTGTTTGAGACAGTGTGTCAATGGGGCTGAGTTTAGGGTTTCACAAGACTTCTGCCATCCCATCACCAGTGTGCCTGTCTGCCTCCTGCTTTCAGATTAAGTTGTGAGATCTCAACTGTTCTGTCAACATGCCTTTGCTCCACCATCATGGACTCTAACCCTCTGAAACCATGTGCCCAACCAAATGTGTTTGTATGGTTTCCATGGTCCTGGTGCTTTATCACAGCAGTGGGAAAGTAACTAACACACTACCTTTGGTACCTGATTTAATGTATGCATATCTTCTTCTTTTTTTTTTTTTTTTTAGTATTTTGAGACAGGGTTTCTCTGTGTAACAGCCCTGGCTGTCCTGGAACTAGCTCCGTAAGGCCAGGCTGGCCTCACATTCACAGAGATCTGTGTGCCCCTGTCTCCCAAGTGCTAGAATCAAAGGCATGTGCCACCACTGCCCTGTGCTTTAACTTTTTGCCTAAACAAAAGGGAAAAAAATGAAACAGAATAAGATACAGAAAGTCTAATATAGTGTGCTTGCCTCTTTGTGTTCAATAAGATAATACAGTTCATAGCAGCCAATGGCTTCTTGGCTTCCAGGCCTCCAAGGCCCAGCAGGCACAGCTCTAGATGGGGCTGATCTCCCTCTGAATTGTTTTAAGGGACTGAGCCAGACTCTCAGGGATTGTGGGCAGGGGTTCAGCCACAACAGTGCCACCTGGGGAACCAAGCTGTTACCAGATCCGTGGGCTGAGTTGATGGACTAGCCTGGAGGTCAGAGCTATAAGATTCCAACCAGGGCTGGTGGAGACAGCCAGGTTCAAGAGGAAGGGGGAATAGGAAGGGAAGAGAGAGAGAGACAGACAGGCAGATAGACAGACAGACAGAGAGCAAAAAGCCTGCACATCCAAAGGCCGACACAAGTGGAGAGACCACAGCTCTTGCTCAGTAGACAGTAGCTGTTCTCTTCCTACAGGGGAAAGGAGAAACTGAGAAGATGAATATGCTAAATCCATAACAATAACATATATTATTCTATATAATCTTATAATACTGTGTTATACGCCTTAAATATATACAAAAATATTGACTTTAAGAGCAATCCAAAGTCAAGTGGAGGCCATCCAGTTGTCACATAGGTCCCTTGTTTCACACTCAGACTCCCAGAAGGTGGTGGCTTCAGTGACTTCCACCCATTCACCCACACTTCTCTCCATTTGCACACGTGTGTCTTGACTCATCTCTAGGCTGGGGGACCTTCCCCCCTTTTTTTTCCTTCTTGCTGCTGTGAGTTTGTGCTTTTGTTTCTACAGGAGCATAGAAAAGAGTTTTAAGGCAGATAAAACCCAGTGCAATATTAACTTTTACATTATTTCTAAAAGTGTGGACAACAAAAGGCATCTCTTTATTTTACATTCCCCTGCTTTCTAGTGAAATTTACTCTTCATCACATACACACTAGTTATTTGTGTTTTCCCTGGGACTTGACTTTCCATGCAGACCTTTTGACAACTTAAATATTTAGGTCTATTTTCGTTAGCAGCTTGCGTAAGTTTTTTACATAGAGAAAGTTGCCTATTTTGGTGATAATGTTAACTGCATTTTTTAAAATATTTACTTTAGGAATCCTGGATTTGGGGACTAGAGAGACAGCTCAATGACTGAGGGATCTTACTGTTCTTGCAGAGGACTTGAGTGTGACTCCTAGAATCTATGATGGGTAGCTCATACCACATGTAACTCCAGTTTAAGGGGACCCAATGCTTCTGGCCTGTGGGCACTCATGTTATTATGTACACACACACACACACACACACACACACACACACACACACACACACACACATTAAAAATATTTCTTTAAAGAACACCATTTCTCTGAAGAAGAGCAAATCTGGGAACACTATGGTACAGACATTCACAATTTCCTGTTCATTTTGGCTAGTTCTATGGCCTGAACATTTTTGCGGCTGGGGGCCCACGTGAGTCCCCTGCCCTTTTTTTCTTTGGCCTTGTGAGAATGCAAGGACCATCCATGGGGAATCAGTCCTGAAATTACCTGTGCCTGTCTTGGGCTTTCTCCTTCAGAATCAACATGAAATTTTCACTAAATACACTATCCAATCCATGGTATTTTTGTTACAGCAGCTGAATGGACCAAGACATCTGGGATCACAAGGCTGCGTGGAGGCCCCTAGAATTCCACACAGAGTGCTCTAGCATATCATTTTGAAAGCCTTACTCCACCTCTCTCTGATTTGGCTGAGCAGTACAGAAACCAGATTAAACGTGGGTAGTCTGAGTTGCCCAGAGAGAATATCATGTGCTCCTTTTAATTACTTGTTACTTAACAACTTGATCTATTTATGTTTATAAGAATCAGGTGGTGCCAATCTGGTTCATGAAAAAGCCACTTGATGGATTTCCATGTAATTGCACATGGCTAATTACATAAATCAGCTATTTGTGTTCCAAATTGACCTTTGAAAGCTGAGCTAACTCCTCCAATTGTTCCCCATAAGCAAATAGAATTAGACCCAGAGAATACAAACTGCCTGAAACAATCAGGGGGCCACCATCATGTCGCTAAAGCCTGGCTTGCTGCCATAAGAGCCCACACTTGAGCCTGAACAGCCTCGCTCTTTGAAGGCGGGGGATGCCTACCTCCTACCCAGAATCCATGGTGAGTTCAATGTGTGCTCACTTGCTGGTGAGACCATAATAAATAGCCACAGATTGGGGGCTTAACCCACAGAAACACTTTCTCAGTTGTGGAAGCTAGAGGCTCCTAGGTCAAGATGTGGGTAGGGGCTGGCCTTTCCTTGGCTCTTAGATAGTATTGTTGCCCATGTCCTCCCGTGATTTCCCTATGTGACTGTCTGCATCCTGGTCTCTACACCTTATAAGGATTCCAGTCAGGTTGGACTAGGGAATACCCTAATGACCTCATTTTGGCTTAATCAGCTCTTAAGAGACCCTGTATTCATATACAGCCATTGTTGTGGCCAGAATGTGAATGTCCTTTGGAGGCTCATGTTGAACTTGGACGAACCAGCAGCTGATAGTGCTATTTGGAGAGGTAACAAAAACTTTGGGAGGTTGGGCCTAGGTAAATAAATTAGGTCACTGAGACTTTGACTTTGAAGGTCTTACCTGGTCACAATGCCTTACACTCACTCTTCTCCTCCACCAGATATAAGAATGATCAGCAGATTCGAACTAAATAATGCATCTAGAAAACAAACTGGGAGAGTGCAATCTTAACCACTATCTCAGCTCCCCAGTTCTTAGCAGTCATGTGCATTTGGTTTTTGTTGTGAGAAATGCATGGTGGGTAATCTTCACTTAACCTGACTGCATTTAGAATCACCTAGATTAGAGATACATGTCTAGTTGTGTCTGTGAGGGAGTTTCCAAAGAGAATGAATGGAGGAAAGATGCTACGTCCTGGAGCTGCTGCACTGTTCCACAGGTCTGGGACTAGACTCAATATAGAAGGGGGAAATTGAGAAAGTAAGCTGAACACCGGTGTTCCCCTTTTTCTGCCTCCTGGTTGGTGCCATGGACCAAGTTGTCTCTGTCACCAAGTCTTCCACACTACGATGGACTTCATTGTTCTAAATTGGAGACCAAGCCTTTCCTCCCTTAGGATTTTTTTTTTATCAGTTGTCTGTCCCTCAATGAGAAAAGTAACCAATACCGAATTCAAGCTGCATGTCAGATGGGCATCCACATCCCAATGCAAAGTGTGGCTTCTGATCTTGAGTCCTCCCACTAACTGTCTAGGGGAATCTTCTTTTCCCATGTGGACCTTGGTGCGCCCATCTGGAGGAAGGGGATGTTGGCCTCTGGGGCTCTCACGGCAGTGACAGCTTTGGGGATTGTCTTCTTGAAAGAATGGGTCTCCTTTCAAATGTTCTGATCAACATTAACTTTCTTTTGCTTCTGCCCTTTGACCCCAGCAGGCACAAGTGGGTCAGGGCAGCAATATTCTCAAGATGGAAATGGGACCTGAGAACATACATCCTCGTCAAGCTATTAGGAATAAGGCAGTTCCTTGTGGGGAAAGGAAAACTTGAAATCTCTGTGTAAATGCCTTGTCTTTTCTGATTTTATTTAGTGGAAAGGAAGTACTTCTCTCGGTTTCAGAGGAGTCACTCTCTCAGCCCACACATGAGAAATACACACGTCTCTTAGAAAAGTGACATCTGCACGTTGGAATCCTAAGCTTCAAGGTTATATGGTTGTGTATGAGTCGAAGAGTCATGGCCAGTGGTGTGACTGAAGGAGTAGATTCTTGGAAAGAACCTGATTTGAAGTTCCCTGATAGGGAGGTCTAGTGAACAGGTGTATGATAGACTTCTTTGATCAGGAAAGAACCATGGAGATGTCTGTGAACCACATGGGTTCTCACTGAAGTGTGGCTTGGCAGAGAAGATTTGTAATAATTGAAGTAGGATGACCCTTTCTGTGATGCCAGTTGGGCCCCTCTCAGGATAGGCTACCCTATTATCACCTATGAAGTTACTATCGTTGCAGAGAGGAAGGTTATGCGTGGCCTTGGCAGTGGCTTCTGCTAACTCACAATGTCTGACCTGGCTGTAGTAGTTGCTGAGAGCCCAAACTGTGAGCAGCAGAAACCAAGTCCCACAAATGGCACCGTTCCCTGGGATGACACAGCCATGTACCTGTGGGCAGTGTGATTACATCCGGCTACTTCCATCACGGGAAAGGGAAGCATTTTGTTCTTACTGAAATAAACACTCTGGGCATGAGCTTGCCTTTCCTGCCTGCAATGCTTGTGCCAAAACCACCATCTGGGGACCTGCAGAGTGCCTTATGTGTGGTGATGGTGTTCCGTACAACAAGGATCGAGAAGTTCACCCCAGCGCAAGGAAGTGAAACAGTGGGCTCGTGTTCATGAGATTCATGGATCTCACTGTGTTCCCAACGATCCTGAAATGGTTGGCTTGGTAGAACGGTAGCTGGCTTTTAAAGATACAGTTACAGTGACAGTTAGGTGGCTATACCTTGCAGAGTTGGGACAAAGTTCTCCAAGAAGCTGTATACGCTCTCAGTCAGCATCCAATATACGGTGCTTTTTCTCTCACAGCCAGGATTTGTGGGTCCAGGAATTAAGGGGGTGATCATATAATTACTATTGCCCATTATTATACCTAGTAACTCACTAACAAATTCCTGCCTCTATTCCCAAAACATCGTTCTCTTTTGGCCTAGGGACCTTAGCTTTGGAGGGAAGAATGATTCTACCAGGAGGTACAAGAAGGACTCCACTTAACTTGAAGTTAAGTCTGCTCCCAGCTGCTTTGAGCTCTTCATGTCTTTGGATTAATGAGAAAATATGTTCCTGAGTCGGTGGAGGTGACTGGTCCAGATAACCAAGGGGAAACTGGACAATTACTCTGCAGTGGGTGTGAGGAATACCATGTTTGGAATAAGGAGATCATTCAGGGTGTCTCTCAGAACTACCATGTCCTGTGATTAATAGTAGTGACAACTTATTACAGCCTAATTAAGGACTATAAAAGACCCCAAGATCTTCAAGAATGAAGTATGAATGTCTGTCTTTTTTTTTTTTTTTTTTGTTGTTGTTGTTTTTTGAGACAGGGTTTCTTTGTGTAGCCCTAGCTTTCCAGGAACTAGCTCTATAGTTCAGGCTGGTCTCGAACTTGAACTCACAGAGATCCACCTGCCTGTGCTTTCTGAGTGCTAGGATTAAAGGCATGCACCGCCACTGCCTGGCAGTTTTCTTATTATTTTTATTTGGAGCTTAGGTATGGGCTAAGATACCTGTTAGTGTCAACCCTTACGTGTAAACTTGGTTAGGCTACAGTGCCTAGTTGTTTGGTTCTATCAAATATTATTCTAATTGGTACTTTCAATTAATAGACTTTTAGTAAATCAGATCACTCTCTATATTTTGTGGACAGGCAGGCCCCATCTAATCAGTTGAAAACCTTGTAAGCAAATGTTCTGGTCTCTAAAAGAAGAGATTCTGCCACAAGACTATAATATTGACATCTGTGATGGTTAGCTTTAACTGTCAACTTGGCACAACTTTAAAATCTCTTAGGAAGAGTCTCATGAGAGATTTTCTACATTGGGCTGACCTGTGGGTGTGTCTGTGGGGGGCCTGTCTTGATTAAGTTAAATAGTGTAGGAACCCTCAGCCCCATTTGGGCAGCACCATTCCCTAGGCAGAGGCTCTTGAACTGTGTAAGAGTGTAGAAATTGAACTGAGCACAGTAGTCAACCAGACAAACATATATGCATTCATTCATCTCTACTCTTGTGGATGTGATGTGACTATTTGTAGTTCCTGTTTTGACTTTGCCACAGTGATGGATTATGACCTGGAAATGTGAGCAAAAGTAGACCTTTTCTTCCCTACAGTTTTTTTTTTTTTTTGTCAAGATATTTTTATCACAACAACAAAAATTGGTACCAAGAAAGTGGGGTCACCGGTGTGATAAAACTGACCATGTGGCTTTTAAGCCTTTGAACTATTTTTGTAGGAAGAATGTGTAAGTGTTTGGTAAATTGATCTAGAAAAGCCACTGAAGACTGGAAGCAGAGACTAATGGACCATTTAGTGGACGCCTGGAAGAGATGAGACAGGTGAGAAATGCAGGCAGTTGGGGCCTGGTGTGTGGGGTTTTAGAAAGAACTTACGGCTCTATTAGGAACAAGATAGAGGGTTTCATGCAATAGTTTGACTAAGAATCCATCTGTGGATCAGCCTGGGGCTGAAGAAGCATGTGTGATTGTAAAGAGAGGAGCATCACCAAAGTGAAACCTCCTGTGCTTCGCTGGGACAACAGGAAAGTGTCTTCTCAGGGTCAGTCCCCAGAGGCTGGGCTACATCTTCACAATTTAGGCATCATCCATCTAGTACCAGTTTTGAAGGCATGGAAGATGCAGCATTGAGGAGGTTATGGAGAGCAGCTGAGGCCTGGCACCGTGTGACAGGGTTGGAGTTCCCGTGGAGAGGCCCTGAGAGAACACTGCATAAATCAGTGAGGATGAAGAAGCTTCAGTTACAATGGAGACCCCGGGACACTGAAGAGGACAGGACCTTGGGGTGCCCATCAAGGAGAGCTGCAGTTGTAGAGTAGAACTCTCCTAAACGTAAGAAGAAGCTGAGTGTGCTGTGGGAGCAAGAGCCAGCAGGGCAGGGCTACCCACACCCATAGGGGCCCAGATTAACCCCAGACTACACGTCAAACTACAGGATTTATTTTTCCTGATGGATTCTGGTTTTGCTTTGTTCTGGGTATTCCTTATTAACTCTCAATTCTTTCCCACTGGAATAAGGATGTTACTCTGTGCCACCATATGTTGGAAGTACACAAATTGTTTTTAATTGTATAGGAACCCCCAGTTAAGGAAGGACTTTGAAATTTATTCTTTTGAGACAGAATATCAGTGTGTATCCCTGGCTGGCCTAACTCACTAGATAAACCAGGCTGGCCTTGAACCTACCTAGATCTGCCTGACTCTACCTCCTGAGTGCTGGGATTTAAGGTTTGTGCCATCATGTTAGTTGTGATGTTTTCTTTTCTGTTGCCACCAGGGATATGGGAAGTGGGATCCAAAGTCAAGCATAAGGGAGGAGTCCATCCTCAACGGCCTCAAAAGCTCCCAATTCACTTACCTTGAAGAACAATGATGTGGGGATGGGAATAGGACACACTTGATATGGAAATAGAAGGGAAATACTGGGTATAGGAAGACTTAAGTGGGAGCAAGAAGGATGGCAGAGAGGAAGAGCAGAGGGGAGGTTTCTTATTCAGTGTTCTATTGCTGTGAAGAGACACCATGACCATGGCAACTCTGATAAAGGAAAGTATTTAACTGGGGCTTACTTACAGCTTCAGAGGTGTAGTCCACTGTTATCACGGAGGAAGCACAGCAGCATGCAGGCAGACATGGCGCTGGAGAAGGAATTTGAGAGTTCGGTATCCCAATCTACAGGAACAGAAAGCCATTGGGCCTGGCTTGAGCTTTTAAAACCTCAAAGCCCACCCCCAGTGACTCACTTCCTACAACAAGGCCACACTTCCTAACCCCTCTCAAATAGTGCCATTCCTTAACGTTGGCACATTTAAATATATGAGCCTATGGGGGTCATTCCTATTCAGACCACCACAGGAGGGTCAACTGGAAATACATAGGTTTAAAAATGCCACGAAGAAACGGATGCTTTATTTTTTAAAAAAGGAAGACCTGTCAGTCCTTCATAGTGATTGGCTAAACCCTTGTGGCTACAAGATGGATGTCCAGATGACCTCTAAGAGACTTCAGACTGCATTATCATCTAACTTCTATGCTAAATGATACAGCCACCATCATCATTACAATTTACAGTCTCCATGGCAGCAATTGGAAGGACCATATACTGGTTTTTTGTTTTTGTTTTTGTTTTTGTTTTTTTTTGTTTTTTGAGACAGGGTTTCTCTGTGTAGTTTTGGTGCCTGTCCTGGATCTTGCTCTGTAGACCAGGCTGGCCTCAAACTCACAGAGATCTGCCTGGCTCTGCCTCTCGAGTGCTGGGATTAAAGGTGTGCGCCACCACCGCTTGACAGGACCATATAAGGAAGGGAAACAGGAGTGCTTGGATTCCTATAAAATGGCCACCCTTCCCCTGGGAACCTGATGAATGTTTCTCTTTCTAATTTCTTTGCCCAGTCATCATGACTCCACACCCTGAGTGGGTTGAAAAGCTGACTTCCGATCTAGGCTCCTGCTTCTTTTTGGCCACCAAGTAAGCTTGTGCTGTTGGTACTCAGCTTTTGTTTTGAATTTGTCTTTGCTATTCTGAATAGAAAAAAAAATCCCATTCTGGCGGGGGCGGAGGGGGGGCGGGGGATGGTGTCTCTGTCTCTTAAGAGAGGGTGATTCATACACCTGTACCCTTCCATACATTTCTTCATCTGTATCCTCTGTAATACTCTGTATAGCAAGCAGGTGGATAGATGGGTTTCCCTGAGGTGTGTGAGTGGCTCTAATGAACGAGATTAGATGAATCGAAGGAGGATCTTGTGGGAACCGGGAGTGACTAGTATCCAGTTGTTCAGAAGCACAGGTAAAACAGCTGCTGAGGGAACTTGTGGTTGGCATTGAAGTAGGAGGAGGAACAGCCTTGGGACTGAACCCTCTCTCTCGGCCTGTGTCATCTGTGCTACTCCCTGGCAGAGCCCACGGGAGGACACCGGCAGGGGCGGGGCGGCTGCAGGACGGATGGCTTGGTGGGCAAGGAAGACCTTTCTGTGCCTGGAGTCTGAAGTCTGTTGTGAGAGTGTGGGAGGATTCTCTTCTGTCGAGAATGGAGTTTCTTATTCCGTCACTGTTGTGTATTGGCTGACTTTATTGGACTGCCTGGGCCTGGCCTGACCCTGGAATGTGGATTTCTCTGGAAAGGCTTCACACATGCCTTCTTGTTTCCCACCCTATTGTGCAGCGGCAGAGGAAAGAGTAGGCGTGCTCTTTGGCTCCAGCAGGGACTAATGGTTTTTCCCATCTCACCTTGGAGAATTACTACAGGGTCCTGGGGTTTTAGAAATTGAATGTACTTTGGGTAACTATGGTTGTTGTTCTTTCCAATGCTCTCATTTTTCTCCATATTATTGAGCAAGGCCTTTTGTCTGGCACACAGAGAAACCTATGCTATAGCCCTGTGGTTTTGTTAAAAAAAAAAAAAAAGAAAGAAAAGAAAGAAAGAAAATAAAAGCTTTATTGTATGGGAAACTGGCAGGGAGGTCAGGAGTTGAAAACAAGCTTAACTCTGTCTCCTTGGTCAGTTGCTGGCAAGCAGCTAGTGGGACATTCGCAGGCATGCAGGACATGGGTCTCCTAAGTAGACTTTGAAACCAAAGACTGAAACTGTAGGACTCCAGTGGCTCATCAGAAGAAGGGGTCTTGCATCCTAGCTCAGGCACTGGGATGAGACCTGACATTCTACCTGCACAGAAGATCATTAATAGATGATTATCTCAATCTAGCTTCAGCCCTAAGCCACATACGATTAGTATGGAACAGGAGGTTTTCAGATCACGTTGATCCAAATGGGCCTGTCAGTCACCTGCTCCAGACAAAGTCCTTGAGGAGAAACTGCTTGCTCTGGAGGCCTTAGAAATAATACACGAATTTCCTAAAATGTGGACCAGCACCTCAGTCCCTCTGGCCACTCTCACCCCTTGAGAGTCTGCTCTACTTTACAATGAACTCTGTGACCACATCTCATCTGAATTCTTTCTACAGAGATCACAGGGACTAGGAGAGCAAGGGAGGTTCAGAGATCGCTAGGGATAAATGCTCTGGGGAAATTTACAAGAAGGAAGAGAAGCAAAGCCGCTTACTGGTTGGATGCTGAGAGCGTAGAGCTTAGGGTCCTCTGCAGACTGTGGCGGTCATCACACCTCTTCACAGGTCTCGTGGTGTCTTTGTGTAGAGTTAATTGGGTTTATCATGGGGATGGGGGGTAGAGGTGGGGGGTGGGGAGGGTAGGTGGGGGGTGGGGGGTGTTGAACATGCGATACCAAAAGATTATTGCCTGGATTTCCTGGCTTCCTCTGCATTTGACCATTCTTTTTAAAACATCCTAAGTGTTAGTATGTGGATTGGACAAACGAATGAGATGATGTAGCATGAATCTTAAAGGTACTTATTAATAAAATCAAACCTGAGGCCAGTCATTGGGGTAAATGCTGGAAGATCAGAGAAGCAGAACAAGCCACAGCTACCTCACCTCGCCAGTTCCTCAGCTGATCTTGTTTCCTCAGACTTGAAGCCTCTGAGTCCTTATCCAAAATGAATCTCAGCTAAACTGTTGCTCAAAAGCCTGAAAGCTTAACCAGCCAAAAGCTACTAGTTCCTGGTTTTCACGCCTTATATATCTTTCTGCTTTCTGCCATCACTCCCTGGGATTAAAGGCTCACTTCTTGGGATTAAAGGCGTGAGTCACCATGCTTGGCTGTATCCTTGAACACACAGAGATCCAGGTAGATCTCTGTCTCTGGAATGCTAGGATTAAAGGCGTGTGCTGCCACTGCCTATCCTCTATGTTTAATATTGTGGCTGTTCTGTTCTGTGACCCCAGATTAGTTTATTAGTGTGCACAATATTTTGGGGAACACAATACCACTACAAGACTCACTTCAACATTTCAGGTCATGTGATTAGCATCCATGGTGCACACTGCATGCTTGAAAAGTTGATTTCAAACTGACCTGTTCAGATGTAGATTCTGGAAATTTTTGCTGAAAGACAAACTAAGAACTTCATTATTTAAGGAGTTTATGACCCAGTGTCGAGGCTTTAGTCTGTACCACTTGAGTCCAGCTTGTAGATTACCTTTGTCCTTTCCTGTCACTTAGTACCTGTGCTGTTGGGAGATTTTCAGAAGCAACCTCAAGACACTGCACTTACTGCAGATGAAGCCTCTTGTTAAGACTGTTCAGGGGTTATCTGGGATCGTGGCTGTTATCCATCCTACTTTACCAGCCCCTCCCCCACTCCCAGACTACTTTGGCCAGTGACACCTGTAAGCACTGTTTCGATCTCAGGAGCCCAGGAACTGCAGTCTGTGTTGAGAGCTATCTCATAAGGAGTGAGTGTGCTTCTGTGAGAAAGAAGCAGGGATAACCTGGAGGCCAAGGGGGCGGGCTGCTCCTAGGTGTACATACTGCTGAGCATCAGCTTCCTGACCTTAGGCAGACACCTGATCCTCCCTGCCATCCCTGACTATTACAACTGAGAAAACAGAAGCACAAAACACGGCAGCATCCCCTTACTGGAAGGGAGTTGGAGCCAGACGCATGGCTGGCCTGAATGGTCCCTGCACAACCAGAGTTCACACAGCTAGCCAGTGAGGCTGGTGAGGACAGGAGAGGAGGCAGAGAGTGCTGTCTCTCCCCACATCTTTCTGCAAAACTACCCAGAGCTGCTACAAAAGATAAACAGGATTCGTGTCAGCCTTAGGGCTCCATATCTGAGGTGTTACTACACATCACAGCCCACGACCTCATTGACTCAGATATTTGTGAGGAAGCCACTCATTCCCCAAATGCTTGTCACAGTAACACAGGACGCAAGGACTCTTCCTCTGCTGATGCCCGGGGTCTGCCTGCAGCACATTCAGAAATTTTTGTTTTCATGTTTCTTATTACAATGGTTATTAGTCCCTACGCTCCTGGTGCAAGCTGGGAGGAGCGCCCCTAATTATAGATTGTAAAACAACATTTTCTCTCTTACAGCCAGAATGGGTCTCACAAAAAAAAGAACTGGGAAGTTTGTTATTTTGCTTGATGTACCAAAATATGCCCATTAAATCCAGCAGGCTGATAGAACACACCCACACTGACCCAGGCAGCAGTGATAAACATCACAGTGTCCGTACACCAGGGCACAGCCGGAAGCAGCCAACACTCGCCTCTCCAGACCCAGCTACAGCATCCAGGCAGCTTTTATTTAGTTAGTTTTTAATTCAGTGTTACATCAGCTGAAGGTTTTTAAACTGAACACAAAATGTTTTCAAGAATATTTGAAAGCTTCACTGCCAATTCCATTCAGGACTAAAATTTAAAAGGTTGTGGGGCTGGAGACATGGCTCAGTGGTTGATAACTGTTTTTGTTGTGTGTAGTTATACTATGCTAAAGTTAAAAACCTTTGTTTTTATTTAGACAAAAGGAGAAAATGTTGGAATATTGTTTTAAGGTGTGTTACTTTTTTTTATGTTGCATTTGTTTAACTCTGTGAGGCTGTGATATTTTGCCTGTCTAAAGCACTTGGTGGTCTAATAAAGAACTGAACAGCCAATAGCAAGGCAGGAGAAAGGATCAGCAGGGCTGGCAGGTAGAGAGAATATATACAAGGAGCAATCCGAGAGGAGGAAAGAAGGTCCAGAGAAGAAGGAGGACCCCAGGGGCCAGCCACCCAGCTACACAGCAAGCCACACAGTAAGAGTAAGATTTATGGAAGTAAGAGAATGAGAAAAGCCCGGAGACAAAAGGTAGATGGGATAATTAAGTTAAGAAAAGCTGGTAAGAAACAAGCCAAACTAAGGACAGGCATTTATAATTAAGAAAAAGCCTCTGTGTGTGATTTATTTGGGAACTGGGTGGGTGGTCCCCCAAAGAGTTAAAAAACCCAAAACATATGTAAAGACTATGTCTTGATCATATGAACCCCAGCTTCCCACCCCCATGCCCTGGCACCCTCACACATTCCCCTTTCTCTCTCCCCTTCTTTCATGCCCTCTCTTTTCCTCCTGTAACCCACTGAGCCCCATTCATACTCCCTAATTGGGATGCTGGTGGATCTTGCTGACTTGAACTTGTACAGGTAGCCATAATTGCAGTGAGTGTCTGAGTTCACTGGCCATGCTGTGTCCAGAAGTCAGCATTTCATAGCTCTCCCCTCTGCCCTCCAGCTCTTGGCTCTTACACTTTTTTTTTCTGCCTCCTCTTCCATGATGTTCCTTAAGTCTCAGCAAGAGCAGGGAGGCTTTGCTATAGATGCTTTATATATAGGGCTGAGATCTTAATAATCAGTTATTCTCTTAATACTTTGACCAGTCAACAGCTGCCCACTGCAGAAAGAAGCTTCTCTGGCTACAGTGGAAGACAACATTATATATGTATATGTGTATATGTATAACTTATATGTATGGAAGTGTGGTGGTTTGAAAGAAAATGGCCCCCAAAGGGCGTGGCACTATTAGGAGGTGTGGCTTTGTTGAAGTAGGTGTGGCCTTATTGAAAGAAATGTGTCATTGTAGGGGTGGGTTTTGAGCTCTCTTATTCTCAAGCTTCCCTCAGTGTGACACTCAGTCCATTTCCTGTCACCTTCTCATCAAGATGTAGCCAGCACCATGTCTGCCTGCATGCCGCCATACTCCCTGCCATGATGATAATGGAGTAAACCTCTGAAACTGTAAGCTGACACCTCGGTTACATGTTTTCCTTTATAAGAGTTGCCACAGTCATGGTGTCTCTTCACAGCAACAGAAACCCTAAGACAATAAACATAAATATTTAGAAGGCAGTTTGACAACATGTATATTTAGCAAGACAATAGTCATGGTTTCTCCCTAGGGCCTATGACCTCCCTACTGTGTTAGACTTTAGACCAGATTTACAGTATCAGGCACTGCATTCCCTCTTGTGATACAGGACTCAAATTCAACCCCAAGACATTTGGTTTCTTCCATAACCTCATTTCATTACACCATTGGGAGCATCTTGTCTGGTAGTTTGGAATTTTAGCATGCAGCTTGCTGGGTAATGTCATTGATGATTTTTTTTTTTCTCTCAGTGGTCTAAATCACAGTTTCCTGCACCACAAAAGCAAGCCAACGGGAAGTTCCCAGGTCAGTTCCAATCTGCATCCTGCAAACCAAGTGCTGTATCTCCAGTTGCCATCTAGTTGTTGAGGGCAACCGAGAGCAACGGCAAGAGCCTGTGTCTCATCAGCTTCTTTTGCCAAATTCACGTGGCAGCTTCCCTGAAGTTGCAGCTTATTTTCCACGTCCGTGGTAAGGGGTCTTGGCAGTCTGACTGGTGTCTTTCAGTTTGCTTTTGTCTGCTGACCACGTGCTAAGGAGAAAGTACCCTCAACACCAGGGTTGTGAGCTGGGACACACACATCAAGGCATCAAGTCTGAGAATTGGGTTTGGTTGGTTGAGAAGGGTGACACCAACCTTCTATGGGAGATGCCAGTTCTCTACTCTGGGTTTCCATTACATTTCTCATGGATGGACATTTTCAGATGTTGGCCACCGCCAATAGAAACAACACACTTGACTTACTCTCCTTGTCTTCACTGCGTGATTGCTCTGCTTGTTCACAGATAGAAAAACATTTAGAGAGTTTTGTGAAAGGAACTAATTCCTAAAGGGGTGAAATGCATTTCAAAGGTAGTCATGGCAAGCACTGTAATAATTACCCACTTGAGCCAGAATTTCCTTTTCTGCTCATAATTAATGTTGCTCTTTCGAAGACCAGCCTTGACACTTAAAGGCATAAATATTTCTTCAATGATTTCTTTAGTGAAGTCAAGTCCTTTAAGCACTGGAATACTTCAGTATTGCTATTTACTCTCTGCCAGTCTGCATAATCCTATTGCTATGGGGATATTGAAAACCCCAAATAAACAGGCTTCAGTCTGTAAATTATTTATGAAGTCAACAAGACATTTGTGGGCCTTTTTCTTCAGAACTAAAATATGATTTCAGTGCTTCAAATAAATTGAAGTTTCTCTCAATTGAATGTGTTAAAGAGAGGGATTTTGAATGTTTGCGAGTGAATCAAGAGAAGTTGGACACTGCCCAGGAAGTCACCCAAGTCCTTTGAGCAGAAGAAAGGTTGAAGCGGAGAACAATTTCACGTCAATTTCTTCAATGTCAATAGGAGGAACAGCAGATGCTGCCAGAGAGCTGCCAGAGTGCGTTATGAAGAAGGGCAGGGCAGCACCCCTGTCCTCGCAGCCATCCATTATTCCTCTTTGAATAAACATTGTCCTCTCGCCTGACTCAGACATCCACTGACCCAGGCATTTGCGTCTCTACGAAAAGCCTTGCATTGTTTTCATTAATTGCTAAGTCTACCAGAGAATCTCTGCCGGACAACGTGGCTCTTTCTAATTGATGTCTGCCCTGGAAGCAATAGTGCTTGGGACTGCCTTAGAAGTGAGGCCCTTTCAGGAGAGGAAGTACCGTGCAAACACAGGGACTTTTTTTTTTTTCTCCTGAGCTGTGGTCACGTGCACTTTGTACTTGGTAGGGCAGGGAGAGCTCTGTCATCCCGTGACAGTGGATGCAAGGTTACATTATTTAACGGCAGGAGACTTACACTTGACACTCGCAGTGGCTGAATTGGAAAGCACTCTTGGCAGCACCGGGTCAAGACAGTCATTTAAGCTGAAAGATTGAGGGTCACACACCATCTGGAGGGATTCACTTCTGCTGAGACTCTCAGCCTCCTCATACGAATTCTTGTAAAGCAAAAACCGTTACTGCTGCCTTCGGTTTCAGTTAAGGAATGCATACATCCCTGGGGTTAGCTGCTAGCTGTTGCTGGTGGAGCACTGGCTTCTAACCGTTTTGACATAGAATGAGCAATGGCCACGTTGCGCAGGAGCTTTATTGTACTTTGTTGCTGTTTAGTGAATGACCACTGTTCAAAAAAAAAAAAAAAAAAAAACAACTCATCACAAGATTTACACTTGTATTTTGGCATTTGGGGCTCTAATAGAAATAAAATATAGATGACAAGAACCACAGAGCAAATGCAAAAAGATTGGTCTTGATTTCAGCTGCCCGGGCACATCTGTCCTTCAGAAGTCCAAACTGAGAAGTGATCACATGCAGGCGTTTGAACAGATGAAATGATGGAGAACCGTTGAACAAGACAAGTTAAAGTCAAAGTTGGCTGCAGAGTCATGGATGCTTTCTGCTTCCCTACCAGGCACAGCTGTGTTTCTAGGCTCTCATCACCCACCAAAGCCATGCTGACCAGCCTTTGGGAGTGTCTGGGGCTTAATGTGGGTGACTTTGAGAAGTGGCAGTTGTCTGCTTTATCAGAAGCCTGGGGCACTGGTGCTCCACTCCTTTCGCGGTCTGCCCTCACCTGCTGTGGCCTGCTGTCGGCGCACATTAGCTATAAGCACCATTAATAACTCAGTCATGACCTAGGACTTTGGCTGGACATCAATCAGTCTTTGCCTTTCTGGGATTTGCAGAAGAAATACCATTAATTCTCAGCTTTCTTCATCACTGCTGACCCAGCACCTGCAGGTCAGGACACCATGGTTCTCAGACCTTGTCTACACAGGTCAGGGGCTGGTGGCAGCACCATTTGCAACTCAGGGCCAACTTTTGAGCCTCAAATTAGCTCTAACTGTCACATTTTTGTAATTTATTGAAATAAAGAATCCAGGACATTTAGGGCATCCTAGCAAAGCAGGACAGACGTGGGGTGAGGCTGTTGAATAGGGGCCACGCTCTGTATCTGCAGAATGGAACCCACATCGCTGCAGAATCCGGGCTGTGCTCACCGACACTGCCACCCTGATCGGGAGCTGTGGACCAAAGTGGGTCACAGCGTTTTCCCTTCTTCATGTCATCGTTTGAAGATAAATGTGAGGTTAGCCACGAGGGAGGCTCTGCTATGGGCCCCTGAGCTCCGGGCCAGACACGTGATGTGGCTCAGGAGGGCAGATGATACAGTGGACCTTCCTGAGGTCTGCTGGAGTAGGAGGGAAGTCATGCTACAGAGCTGGCTGTGGGTCTCTTCACATCCAGCTGCCCATCTTTGGCCTCAACCATAGTCTCAAGGCAGTGTTACTGAGACCCCCTCCCCCTAGAATGACATGGAATCATCTCTGTTTTCTCCTCGGAACATTTTGTTTTTTTCCAGAGCCTCAGGTGGGTGTCCAGCGGCTTTCAGTCAGAGGATTCTTTGGGAATGGGCATGTGTTTCTTGGAGTTTCTACAAAAAAAAAAAAACAGACCGCAGAGAATGGAGAACTTGACTGTGTGAATATACGAATTCTAGCAAATATGTGGACCACACGACATCCATCTTCCCGGATGCCCCTTTCAGAGAGACATTTGATAAGGTATCCACTTAGGAATGAAACAGAAAACAAACAATGCATGTGGAAATGGGGCTAATGAGAGCCACGGGAACAACACGGCACTCGTAGATATGCTGGGAGGGACCGGAAACAGAGTAGAGGGCGATGGGGTCAGGGTCAGGGACAAGAGAATGAAGATTGTGAATGTTCCAATGTTCCCAAGTTAATCTGTGGGTGCAATGCAAACACAGCACCTTAAAGGCATTCCAGGAAACAAGACATTTGAAAGAGAGAGAACGGGAAGGCGTGTGGGCAAGATCACAGGGGACCCTGAGACGGAAGATGGTGGAGGGCCAAGCACTCTAGACTAGTGCTGTATGCATCCAACCTGGCTCAGGCTCAGGCACTCTGGGACACAGAGTTTTTTGTTTTTTTGTTTTAATTTTATTTTATAACTTAATTTAACTTTACATATCAGCCACGGATTCCCTAGTTCTCCCTCCCCCCGCCCCCATCTTCTCCCCATCCCAGCCCCCATTCCCATCTCCTCCATGGCAAAGATTCCCCTGAGGATTGAGTTCAGCTTGGTAGATTCAGTCCAGGCAGGTCCAGTCCCCTCCTCCCAGGCTGAGCCAAGTGTCCCTGCATAAGCCCCAGGTTCCAAACAGCCAGCACATGCACTGAGGACAGGTCCTGGTCCCACTGCCTGGGGGCCTCCCAAACAGATCAAGCTAATCAACTGTCTCACTTATCCAGAGGGCCTGATCCAGCTGGGGGCTCCTCAGCTATTGGTTCATAGTTCATGTGTTTCCATTCATTTGGCTATTTGTCCCTGTGCTTTTTCCAACCTTGGTCTCAACAATTCTCTCTCATACAAACCCTCCCCTTTCTCACCAATTGGACTCCCAGAGCTCCACCTGGCGCCTGGCCATGGATCTCTGCATCCGGTTCCCTCAGTCATTGGATGAGGTTTCTAGCACGACAATTAGAGTGTTTGGCCATCCCATCACCAGAGTAGGTCAGTTCAGGCTGTCTTTCGACCATTGCCAGTAGTCTGTTGTGGAGGTATCTTTGTGGATTTCTGTGGACCTCTCTAGCACTTTGCTTCTTCCTATTCTCATGTGGTCTTCATTTATCATGGTCTCTTATTCCTTGTTCTCCCTCTCTGTTCTTGATCCAGCTGGGACCTCCCGCTCCCCTAAGCTCTCTTTTCCTCGACTCTTGCCCTTCATTATCCCCACTCATGTCCAGGTTGTTCATGTAGATCTCATCCATTTCTCTGTCATTGGGCAATCCCTGTGTCTTTCTTAGGGTCCTGTTTTCTAGGTAGCCTCCCTGGAGTTGTGAGTAGCAGTCTAGTCATCTTTGTTTTACATCTAGTATCCTCCTATGAGTGAGTACATACCATGTTTGTCTTTCTGAGTCTGGGTTACCTCACTCAGGATGATTTTTTCTAGATCCATCCATTTGCCTGCAAACCTCATGATGTCATTGTTTTTCTCTGCTGAGTAGTATTCCATTGTGTATATGTACCATATTTTATTTATCCATTCTTCAGTTGAAGGGCATCTAGGTTGTTTCCAGGTTCTGGCTATTACAAACAATGCTGATATGAACATAGCTGAGCAAGTGCCATTATGGTATGATTGAGCATTCCTTGGGTAAATGCCCAAGAGTGGTATAGCTGGATCTTGGGGGAGATTGATTCCCAGTTTTCTAAGAAAGCACCATATTGATTTCCAAAGTGGCTGTACAAGCTTGCATTCCCACCAGCAGTGGAGGAGAGTTCCCCTAGCTCCATATCCTCTCCAGCATAAGCTGTCATCAGTGTTTTGGATCTCAGCCATTCTGACAGGGGGACACAGAGTTTTTAAATAACAATGTGTAAACTTCTTTTCAGGGAAAGCTGCCAGAATCTACCCAAGGATGTTTTGAAACCAGCTTTTCAAGAATGGATATGAGGAGCTGGGTGGTGGGGCACACGCCTTTAATCTCAGCACTCAGGAGGCAGAGCCAGGCAGATCTCTGTGAGTTTGAGGCCAGGCTGGTCTACACAGCAAGATCCAGGACAGGCACCAAAAACTACACAGAGGAACTGTCTCAAAAAATAAAATGAAACAAAACAAAACAAAAAAGAATACTTGTTGCTCTTGCAGAGGACCTAGGTACTGAAGAAAACCCAGGTTCAGTTCCAAGCATCCATGTAACAGCTCGCTGTCATCCATTCCTCCCTCCTCTGACCTTCACAGGTGCCAGGCACCAACAAGGCATACAAGCATACATCCAGGCAAAACACTAATACACATAAAATAAATCTAAAAAAAAATTTTTTTTAAAGAGCAGGTGTGTAAGAAAGAAGCCAGTTTGACCTCTTGATAATTTTTGATGCCTGACCCTAAAAAACACCCCAGGCAGAACACAGTAGGCCTTCCTTTCCTGAAGAGGAGCATGCAACAGGAGGTCTGATGACTGTACTTGTGTACACCCTAAAACTCCTCTTGTGGCCGTACACCCAGCAAGCGGCTTCCCACAGGTCTCCTTGCTACCAGCTAGTGCAAGAGGCAGCAGTGAGCTTTGGCTCCTGTCTTCTGGTCAACTTCACAAGCAAGCTCTTTTTTTTTTTTTTCCCCAAAAACCAGTGCCACAGTGTTGGCTTTTATGCATTCTGGGCAGCCGGCCCTCACTCAATAATGTACAAAAGAGTCTAGAGGCAGAAGTCTGAAAACCTAGAGGAATAGGAAAGAACGGAGTCAAAGAGGCATCTGGACCCTGCAGGGCTAAGCTTGTAAGAGATGAACGGGGGGGAGGGATTATGCTGTACGTGTTCTTGGAATAACTGGGTCACATTATCGATAGGATATGTGGGAGGTAGTCCCAGGGCACGATGGTGTTATATGGCAGATGGTCATATGCAGCATGGGAAAGAGCCACATGCAGGGCTGTTGTATGGCTGATGGTCCCTGAGTGCCGTAAGCATGGCACCAGAGAGTGACTGGTAGTTTTCTGATTCTCAGGATGCTTGGTGGTTAAATGACATCAGCAGTCTTGCCAATGGCATTGTGAGAACTGCATTAAAGGCTGCAAGTTCAGCCCAGATGCCAACCTCCCTCCATGGAAACGAAGAAAGCCCAGATGAGGCGGGGGAATGAGTGTCTGGGCATGTCGTTGGAACAAGGGCAGGTGCAGTTCCCAATGCACTGACTGCAGATGGATTTGATGATTCAGGCTGTCCCTTGTCCACCAACCAAGGCCTGCCTGTGCAGATTGGACAGCGTCATGCCTTTGGCTTTGCCCTGGGTTAGCCCCTTTGTTAAGCTGAGCTAAAGGAGGAAATCAACAAAATGTGAGCAGAAGAGATATTTTGGGTTTCTTTGCTAAAGGAGGGAGAAGAATTGCTGATCTTACAAGGAAACTTTGCTCTTTGAAGATTTTAATGCTAATTTCGCGAATTTGGAAATCTTAGCTGGCTAGGCAAAATTTCAACGGAAGTCCAAAGTTCTGGGACAGAACTGAATCTCAGCCAGCCATGCCTCATGATCTCCCAGCACAGCCTCATGCAGGACAGATCTCCAGTGCCCAGGAGGCTGCTGGTGAGGTGCTGTGTGTATCATAAACAAGTGACCAGGGACTTAGAGGAACATGATGACCTCTGAGGCTATAGCAGAGCTATGTTTGGAACCCCCACCCCCGGAATATAGTGAATAACCAAATCAAACCAATGAAACCCACCCACCCACTAACCAACCAACCAATGAACCCACCCACTAACCAAGCAACTAACTAACCAAAATCCTAGAGGAAGAAATCTTCACACACACACACACACACACACACACACACACACACACACACACGTAAGCACGCACTCAGGGGGAACACACGTTACTCAATCTTTTTGTTGAATGTGCTGCAAACGTGACTCGACCAAAGCTGAATCCATCCGCTCTCTGGAGGCTGTATGTCCTTAACTATGAATAAAGAAGGGCTTTGGAAGCTTGGTCCTCAGCTGACGTGGAGAAGGATAGGCTCCAGTAACTGGAGTGCTGCGAGTGAGCAGCGCTCTGTGAGATGCAGCCTCTCCAGGTCAGGATGAGCGAGCAACTTGGATGAGCAAAATGGGGATTTTTCAAATGAAGGAAGGTGTGAGTCTGACTCAGGAAAGACAGAAGTGTGGCATCCATTCTACCGGCGAGGACAGAGCCGTGTGTGCTTGCGTTCACAAGGAAAATCAGCGACAAGAGAGATAAAAAGGGGTCAAAACAAACATCTCGAGATGACAAAAAGGACAAAGGGTTGTAAGCAGGACCACGGGGAAATGGACTATAAATAGCAGGCCTAAAAGCCCAGTGATGGCGAGAAGTGCAGACACACACTACAGAGAAGCAAAATAGAACTGCATAAATCAAGTCTGGGGAGTGTTTCCAGATGCTGAATCAAAGAGAAAGGATAAAGGGATGAAGCAGAGAGGCTGGCATCGCCCAGAGAACAAAACCGAAGTACCCACAATATTTAAAGGCACCCAGGGAAACATTTCTGTAACTCAAAATGCAAGGAGGCACACACCTGCTCCATGGGGAAGGCTGGGTGTGGCCACAGGTGGCCTTGGGCTGCAAATCTGGGGCTTGGCTCCCTTCTATATGGGGATGGATGACAGGTTGAGGAAACTCAGATGTCCAGTCTCTTTGATAGAGTCAGGAGGAATGAATGATGTAAACCATGGACAGGGCAGCATTGTGCCTGGGGTGCTACCAAGCAGGCAGGTTATTGTCATTTTCTATCTGCACCTCTGCCAGGTACTGTCCAGCAACATGGAGAAGCCAGTTCTGTCGTCCTGGTCATGGCTGCTTAGCCCCCTCCCCCCATGTCTAGTTTTTTCTGACCCACCTCTTTCCTGTTGTTCCTCTAACTACATAGCCCCTTTCTGTCCAGTTCTACTTCCTGTCTAGCCCCTTTCTGTCCAGTTCTACTTCCTGTCTAGCCCCTTTCTGTCCATTTCTACTTCCTGTCTAGCCTGACTTCCATCCAGATCCCTTCCTGGTCCAGACTCTCCCTGACTCCACACGTCTGTGCCAGGTGATCTTCCAGAGTACTTGTCTACTCCAGGCAGGAGACACAAGCTGCCTTCTGAGCTACCAGAATATGCTGCAGCTCACAGGAGCTAATTTGGTTTGGGTCACAGTGCTGAAATTGTAGATTTCTGAACTTTGTGAAATTCCTCAGATCAGCATATCCATGAAGTATTTTGCTTTGTACCACATGGAGCACCATTCAGCCCCTTTCTCATGTCCAGAAAAATAGAAAATACAGAAATTCTCCTATGGTACCTTCACCCCTAAGCACCGTTCTTACTTGACTATAGTCCCAAACATATCATCATCTGCACCCACAGTTTATATCTGGGTTTATCTTTGATACTGAACATTGTGTATGTTTGAATAAACATGGACTAACATAAGTTTTGCTCAGGATTCTCACTAGTTATCCTTCCCTTCCCTGACCCCTGGCGACTTCTGATCTTTTTCTTTTCTCTCTAGTTTTTCCTTTTCCAGAATGCTATAGATTTTTGACACCTAGTTTTCAGTCTTTACAGACAGGCTTCTTCCACGTGGTAATACATAGTTAAGTTTGCTCCATGTCTTAACCATGTATATGTCAGGTGCATCACAGTGTGCTTATCTATTCAACCACCAAAGGACAACTTACTTGTGTCAGGGTTGGCTGTTACAGAGTCTCACTGTGTTATCTAGCCTAGACTGGCTTCAAACTCATGATCCTCCTGCCTCTGTCTCCCCCAGCATGTCAGTGCACCTGACCAAATTTGCCAATTCCGTGTGAAGCTGGCATAAACATCTGTGTATGTGGTTTTGTGTGGATATGAGTCTTCAGTTGTTTGGGTGAATGTTCAGGAGTCAGATTTCTGGATAGATGGTAAGAGTATGCTGAGTTTCCTAGGAAATGTGAACCTGTGCTCCGAAGCTCTACTCTGTTTTCCCACCAGCAGTAGGTGAGAGTCCTCACGGTTCGCTGTCCTCACCAACTTTGGATGTTGTCTGCATTCCAGACCCAGCAGTTCTAAAATAAGTGTGTAGCAAAGGTAGTGTTTTTGAAAAGCAACATGTAAATAAAGGAACAAATGGATGAATGAATGAATGAATGAATGGTACATTTCCTCTAGATGCCTATTCTCATAGGAGTAGCCCATAAGGCCATCCATTACCCCTCCAGGGGCAGCAGTTTGGGGCAAGTATCAAGTTATCTCTTCTCTAGGCAGCTGAGCTCTGCAAAGACCCTGTTTTTCTCTAGCTGGTATAAGGAAGGAAGGGAGAGAGGGAGGGAGGGAGGGAGGGAGGGAGGGAGGGAAGAAAGAAGGAAGAAAGGAAGGAAAAAAGGAAGGAAGGAAGGAAGGAAGGAAGGAAGGAAGGAAGGAAGGAAGACACTTGAGTGAATGGCAGGCATGGTTATTGACCCCACCTTGTAATGGATACAGAGGTCACGCTGCCGTTTGCTAGTGTAGACGTTTCAGGGATGAATCTCCAGAAGCATCTATGTCTCCTCCCGTCTTGAGGTCCCTGGCCACTGCTCTCTCAGCAGCAGCCTCACTCAGGTACTGTAGCCCAAGCAAGGAGAAGACAGAAGGCCTCTTACCCAAGGTCTAAATGTTTAATGGACCGTTTAAGCTACAGCACTGTTAAGTGAAATCAGCTTCCTCCTAATGACATTGGAAAATATATACAGGAGCCTCAGAGGTCTTGTTGTTCATCTTTTTCCACTTTTGATACACTAGGCACAGGCCCAGACCACAGTGAGAGGAGCTGGCCATGTGGTTACTATGTTTATAGCAGCCAGAGAAGCCTACTACTATAAGAATTCACCAGGCTTTTTGGGAGCAACTGGAATCTTGGTTTTCATGTTAAAAATCAGTTTTCAAACTGCCTCAGAAAACCTAATAGATGCCACCTCTGTAGCCCGGTCTGGTTCTCAAACGTCTATCATTTTGACTTAATGACAGATCTGAATGCTATCCCTAGACACCTGCCCCAGGTCAGCCTCGGTAAAGCCAGAAGGGCAACCTGGTCACAGTGACCGCAATGGGAGCTGCAGGCATGGCATGGGTGTTCACAGTCCTGTTCCTTGGTGTGCTCCTCTCGGGAGGCTGAGAGGGGACTTTCTAGGGATGCTTCACTGGCAGAGGAGGGACACTGGTGAGGTTTAGGCCTTGGCTTCTGAGCCTGAAGTGTCTTTTCTAGAGATGCAGCTCCCCTCCCAGTAGAAAGGAACCCCGGGGGCTGGAGAGATGGCTCAGCGGTGAAGAGCACTGACTGCTCTTCCAGAGGTCCTGAGTTCAATTCCCAGCACCCACATGGTGGCTCACAACCATCTGTAATGAGGTCTGGTGCCCTCTTCTGGCTTGCAGGCATATGTGCAGGCAGAACACTGTATACATAATAAATAAATCTTTTTAAAAAAAAAAAAAAAAGAAAGAAAGAAAGGAACCCCGATTTGCTGATCTTGGGGGACTACTGGCCTCATACCTCCTTCTTATAGCCAGAAAGTAGAGACAGCTACAGTGAGAGACATGGAAAGAGACGATGTCACCACACAGCCTTTCATGTTCTGGCAATACATGTCCTGTCCGAGGAAGCAATGGAGACACAGGATGCTGCCCCAGGGCCAGCAAGCAGAGGTCTTGGGTCAGCGTTGAAGACAGACAGCTTGATTAGTCCTCACAGGAAAAGGCTCTAGTGAGAACGACGGGAGAACTCCTGTATCTGCTGCCGGGTGGTGAGAAGCCAGGCTGAGCATGAGTGGACAGCAACCCACTCACGAACAGAGGGCCAGCGGGGCTCCCAGCACTCAGAGGTGTGGGATCTTGCCCCATCTGGGGCAGCTCAGCTGTCTACAGAGAAAGCAGCACCTTGCATGTTCAGCTTCCGGCAGAGGAAGGCTCCAGGGTACCCTAGGAAAAACCTGCCTTAGCTAGCAGAGTGGAAACTGAAGACTGAATGCCCTGGGACCCCCCTGCAGAGCCCCTGAGGCCCTGGCACCATTGCCTAGCTCCAGCAGCCTCAACTTCCATCACCACTGCCCAGAGAGAAGGCACTCAAAGTAAGGGGTGCAGCGATGGTCTGAGGGGTACCATGGGAGAAAAGCAGGCAGGCACCAGTAAGAAAGCCGGCCAGATGGAGGTGTGGGCTGAGGGTGGAGGCAAGTCAGCAGTCCCAGGATGCTTCGCGTTGTGCAGTGGACACAGGGCTCATAGAATAGTCTTTAACAAGAATGTTAGAATTTCGCTTTTTAATGCTGGCTAGCTACCCCGTGCTGCCTGGCAACTGCATAAAAAATGAGAACTTTATTATCTGTCTTCAGAACTTGATGAATATTGCCACCTATTAAAGCAAAGTGAAAAAAAAAAAAATACACAGTCCATCCCTGACTAACAACGGTTTGACTTGGAATGTTCCACTTTGTGACTGTTCAAAGCAATATTCATCTGGTAGAAAGTGTACTTGAGGGTCTGACTTTGGATCTGCTCCTGCTCCTCTCTCATAATTCTGGATGACGGCAGATGCTCCCAGTCAGCCTTGAGGCCATGGGGGAACACATGTAACACTTGACAGTCCTATGGCACTATGTTGTGATGTTGGAAGGTAAGGTGTGGTAAATGCATTTTTTTTTCCATGTAACGGTTTTTCCAAATTAGAATGGGTTTCTTGGGACACAGCCTCAAAGTCAGTCCAAGAGCATTAGACATGTAAAGGAAGGAAGGTTTTGGACGTACTTTCTTCAGAGGTAGAGAAGAAATGTCCTTCTGCCTATGAATGTAGCACTTCCCTGGGTCAAGGTCCAGGGTAAGCCAACTCCCCCCAAGTTTGTTTTGCTCCATGCTGAGTCTGTGTTTCCACATGATAGAGGGATGCAGGAGAAATGTACTCAGAACTGTGGCCATTGTTCCATAAAGAGAAGGGCCGGCAGCCTGCTTGGTCCAGCCATGCACTGCTTCCCACTGTGTGCTGGCTAGCTCTTTCAACTTGACATGAACTGGGAAGTCCCTTGGGAAGAGGAAACCAACCTCCACTGAGGAATTGCCTCCGTTAGGCAGGTCTGTGGACATGTCTATGGGACATTTCTGATTGTTGATTGACGTGGGAGGGTCCATTTCACTGTGTGTGGTGCAATCCCTGGTCAGGCGGGCCTGGGTTATGTATGAAAAGTAGCTGAGAAAGCTGGGAGAAGTTAGCCAGTCAGCGGCGTTCTTCTGCAGTTCTCATCTCTGTTCCTGCTTCCTGCCCTGGCGTCCCTCAGTGATGGATTGTGACCCGGAAGATGTAAGATGATCAACGCTCTCCTCCATAAGTTGGCTTTGCTTGATGTTTTATCCCAGCAACAGAGAAGCAAACTAACATACCCTACCCAAGAGAGACCTGGTGAATTTTCCTCAAATTGGGTTAGGCCTGGCAGGGATTCTATTGAAACCCCAGAAAACTTGTCTCCAAAAACTCATTGCCTCTCAGATCCTAGGAGACAACTATTTTTAGGGAGTGTTTTGTTTTCAAAGGCGCATTGCTGTTGTGAAGCCAGCTGGGGGCTCATCTAATCAAGACGGCACTTGGGAGTGTTTATGCTAATCCCCCAAGCCAGCCTCCTCTATTTGGAATCAGCTCTCACTTTCTCCTTCCAGCCTTTTTGGCTGTGGAAGAAGCCGGTGCCTTGCACACAGGGCCACCATAGTCACGGTTGTCTTCACCATCTCAGGCCTTTGGTGTCCTTTAAATGAACCCTGTCATAGGGCTTAGCAGGGAAAGTCTTCAAGAGTGGCTCACTCATACCAGCCACACATTTTACATGCTTTAACATGTGTGTGGAGAACTGAGTTAGAGGCTTACACACACATACACACACACACACACACACACACGGAGAGAGAGAAATCTGTTACATATCATTCTATGCTTCTAATACCTCATCCACCCAAGAAATCTTTTCTGTGACAGACTTTCCTTAGCTATACTGTAGTCAGACTCTTTGGCCTCTCTTTTCATTAAGCCTTGACCTTGGTCTCCCATCCACCAAGTCTAGTTTTAGCACCTATATTTTGGTCAGCTTGATACAAGGTAGAGTCATCTGGGAAGAGGGAACCTCAGTTGAGAAAATGCCTCCATCAGATGGTCTTGCCGTCAAGCCTATGGGGCACATTTTCTCCATCAGTGATTGATGTGGGAGGGCCCAGACCACTGGATAGCACCAGGCCTGGCAGGTGGGCCTGAGATGTGTAAACAAGCAAGATGAGCACATCAGGGAAAGCAAGCCCTTCAGTAAGCAGCACTCCTCTGTTGCTGGTTGTTTTGTGCTCTTTTGTGTGTGTATGTGTGTGGGGGGGCATCACCCAGCTTCCAAATAAATCACACACAAAGGCTTATTCTTAATTATAAATGCCCAGTTTAACTTGGCTTGTTTCTTGCCAGCTTTCCTTAACTTAAATTATCCCATCTACCTTTTGCTTTTGGGCTTTCCCCCATTCTCTTCTGTAAATCTTACTCTTACTCAGTGGCTTGCTGTGTAGCTGGGTGGCTGGGTGGCTGGCCCCTGGATCCTCCTCCTTCTCTGGTCTTTTCTTTTTTCCTTTATTCTTCCCAGATTTCTCTTATTTCTTCTCTCTGCTTGCCTTCCTTGCCTATTCTTTCTCCTGCCTGGCCATTGGCCATTTAGCTCTTTATTAGACACATCAGGTGTTTTAGACAGGCACAGTAACACAGCTTCACAGAGTTAAACAAATGCAACATAAACAAAAGTAACACACCTCAAAATAATATTCTCTAACACTCTTCCATTGCTTCTCCTTCTATTCCTGCCTCCAGGTTCCTGCTTTGAGTTTTTGCCTTTATTTCCCTTGATAACGGACTGTGATCATGTACAAGCTACATAAACCCTTCCCACACAAAGTTGCTCTTTGGTCATGGCCTTTATCACAGTCAGAGAAAGCTGACTAGGGCTGCTGCTTTTCTTGATGTTGTGACCAAATCCCTGACTAGAAGCAACTTAAAGGAGGGAAAGTTTATTTTTGCCTGAACAGTTTAAGAAGAGATGCACGGCAGGAGGGTGTGGTCTCAGGAACAAGAGGTGCCTGATGACAACCCATCCTCAGTCCGGAAGTGGGGAGCAGACAGGAAGTGGAGATTGCATATAAACCTCAAGACCCACCTCCAGGGACCCATCTCTTTCTGTAAGGCTCCACCTCCCTAAGGGTCCACAACCTCGGGAAACTACCAGCTGAGGACCAAGTGTCCACACACATGAGTCCATAGAAGACATGTCACACTTAGCAGCATGAATTCTGCTAAGGCAATTTAGAGAGGTCCATTCTCAATATCTAAACAGGTTCCTCATCCTCCAGGACTTCCCACATGATGTCTAGCCACCCAGCCTCTGTTCCGTAAGAATACTGTCAGGCCAGGTTAACCAGCACCCCTCTACCCTAATGTCTACGATTGCTCATTTTCTGTCTGCTGGGTCCCACCCCTCACTGTTTTTTTCTCTTTTCGTATGTTTGGAACTGAGCTGAGTTTAACGCTGAGGTCTCTTTCCCTAGTACAATGGTTTCTGAATAAAACTTGTTTGTCTCCCTTAAGCTACCATTTGACTCTGGTACTCTTCAGCAGCCGTGAGACAGACGTTGTCTCCCCTGGGTAACTGCTGTATGTTTGTGACTGAAAGCATGTGATACCTGGGTGTTCCAACACTGATTCTCCAGTGAGAATCCAGTGGAGAAAACTCGCAAGCAGGTGATAATTGCATGTAGTTGTTTGGTTGGGGTTGGAGCCTGGGTCTACTTCTCCTTTATTGCACTGGGACCCCATCTGGCTTGAACCTGTGCTGGCCTTGCTCATGCTGCCAGAGTCTCTAGGAGTTCCTATGTGCATTAGTCCTATTGCGTCTGGAAGAGACTTCATGGAGTCATCTGTCTCTGCCAGCTCTTACAATCTTTCTGCCTCCTCTTCTGCGTAGATCTCCATGCCCCAGAGGAGGGTTTGATGAAGACATTCCATTTAGGATTGAGTGCTCCAAAATCTCTTACTCTTTGCACATTAAAAAAAAAAAACAAACAAAACAAAACATAAAAACTGTCAATTCATGACTTTACATCCAGGGAGAAAATATCCTTAAGGAATGAAAGTAATGTAAAGATGTCTTAGATGGTGGGACACTGAGACAACTGAACGTGACAGTCTGCTCCACTATGATGTTGAGGAAAATTGCTTAGACAGGAAGGAAATGTTACTAGAAGGAGATGGACTGTCCGAGATGAGGGCGGAGCCACCCAAACCATCAATATCAATGGAAACAGAACAGTCTTTTTTCTTTAACCCCTTAAACTCATCGACAATTATAGCATTGCCCACTAGGGTTGCCAGCATACATAGATGCAATTTACTTATTCACTGGTGTGTGTGCACATACGTGTACAGGGGCACATCATGTGTGAGTGTGGATGTGGAAGCCAGAGGACAGCACCAGGTGTTGTTTCTCGGGAATCACCCATCGGCCTGTCAACCAGTGTTTCTGTTTTTGTTTGTTTGTTTTGTTTTAGTTTTAGTTTTGAGACAGGATCTCTTACTGGTCTGTTTCTTGCCAAGCTGGTTAAGCTGGCCTGGCCACTGAGTCCTGGGGATCTGGCATCTTTGCTTCCCTGAGTACTCCAGTTACAAGCCTGGGGACACAGTGCCTGGCCCTTTTATTTTATTTTAAATTCAGGCCTTTGCGCTTGCCGTGAAAGCTTTTAGCAACTGAACTGTCTTCCTGGCCTCATTGCAAAATAGTGGTATAGGCGGGAGGGGAAGGACTGTCTGTGTTCACAAGCATTCTATAGTCCTGTTGAGGTGGTAAAACATGGATTCCGAGTGAAGGGACATGTTAAGAATGTATTTCATAATCCTGAAGCAACTGCTACAAAAAATATAAAGAAGCCCAAACAAAACCAGAACACATAAAGTGAGTGATCAAATGATATTAATGCACAGGAGGGAAAGAAAACAACAAAAAAGACAAAATGGTATATTTAAATCCAAACTTAGCAGTAATTATTCCAAATATAAGTGTCCTGAGCTACTTGCCCCATACTTACTATGCACACGAGAGAGTTTTGCTGTGACCTTCCTGTGTGTGTGTGTGCTGTGGTCTGGCTGCACGTACCTCCCTACTATCCCGTAACAGGTTCCCTATCTCCTCTGCCTTCTGTCCCCCTCCTTCCTTTTGTCTCCCCCCTCCCCCCCGCCACACACACACACACACACACACACACACACACACACACACACACACATAGAGAGAGAGAGAGAGAGAGAGAGAGAGAGAGAGAGAGAGAGAGAGAGAGAACATGTGGCATTTGTCTTTCTCAGTCTGGCCTATTTCACACAATGTGCTGACCTCCACTTCCATCATTTTCCTGCAAAGAGAGGATCTCATTGTTTATGTGGAGTAAAACTCGAGCATGTACATGTACCACACTTTATCTGTTTATCCACTGATGGTCACCTCTGCTGATGCCACACTTGGTATGCAGGTGTCTCTATTATATTGCTGACTTTGAATTCTTAAGGAATGTGGTGTAGCTGGAGTATATGGTGATTCTATTTTCAGAAACTCCCATTATGTTTTCTCTAATGTTTGTAGAAGTTTATATTCCCATCAGTCACATTACAGGTGTGCTCATTAGGGTTCTCCAAGGGAACAGAAAGGATAGAACGAATGTGTGTGTGTGCGTGCACGCACGCATGTGTGTATGATTTATTAGAGTGCCTTACAGGCTGCAGTCCTGATGGAAAGGCAAAGAATCAGGTAGTTGTTCAATCCACCAGGCTGGATGTCTCAGCAGTCCCAATCTGGTGCTGGAGCCCTGGGGATTCCTAGAGAGCTGCTGGTCTTCAGTTGATGTTGGAATCCTGAAGAAGTAGGTTCCAACACAGGTGAAGGAATGCCCCTGCAATAGGGAGACACCTTGCCAGTAAGAGTTAGGACAAGCAGGCAAAAAGCAAAATCTTTCATCGTCCATGTCCTTTTATGTGAGCTGCCACCACCAGTAGGTGTGACCCAGACAGAGTGGGTCTTCCAACCTCGAATGATCCTGTCAAAAAAAATGCCTCACAGATGTGTCCAGATGCTTGGGTTTTCGTTGATTGCAGATGGAGTCAAGCTGACAGTCAAGATTAGCCATCACAGTAGGGTCCCTTTTATTCAGAGCCCTCACCAGCTGTCCACTGCTCTCTTTCTTTCCTTCCTTCCTTCCTTCCTTCCTTCCTTCCTTCCTTCCTTCCTTCCTCCTCCCTCCCTCCCTCCCTTTCTCTTTCTCTCTCTCTCTCTCTCTCTCTCTCTCTCTCTGTCTTTCTTTCTTTCTTTCTTTTTTATATAATAGCCATTCTGACGTGGCTGAAGGGCTCCGTCTTTTTCTTCCTCTCTCGATAGGGTCTCTGTGTAGCTCAGGCTGCTCTAGAACCATGGTCCTTTTGTCTCTGCTTCCCAAGTGTAGGGACTACAGGTGTGCACCGCAACACCTAGACGAAGTATACCTTTAATTTGTGTTTCTCTGATGGCTGCGGGTATTGAGGTTTTGTGGTCCTCCCCCCACACTTACCAGCCATTTGTATAAGTTCTTTTGAGAACTGTCTGTTCCCATCATTTGCCAGTGACTGATTGATTGGATTATTTGTCCTTTTGTTGATGGCCTATTTGGGGTTCTTTGTATAATTTGGAATTAATGATGAGTAGTTGGAAAATCTTTTCCTCATTCTGCAGGCTCTCACTTTTCTCTATTGACTGTTTCCTTTGCTGTGCAGAAGCTTTTAAATTTGATCCAGTTCTGTTTGTCAATTCTTGCTTTTATTTCCTTAGTGATTGGAGTCCTATCCAGAAATCATTGCCTGGTAAGCACACCAGTGAAATGACAACGATGTCTAGATAGATTTTTTTTTTAAAGAACTGGCTCAAATCTCTGCTACTTAGAAGGAACTTGCTTCAAATGCATGATACAGCTAGGCTGAAAGTAGAAGGCTAGAAAATGCTATAGCATAAACACTCTAATTAGGAAGTATGGAATTCCTATATTGTTATCAGACAAAACAGACTTCAGAGCAAAGTCTATTGTTGGGAAAGAGTCATACTGCTTAATTAAAAAGGGTCAAGAGAACATGACTCTGAGTGTGGACTCACTTAAAATTACAGAAATTAAAACTATGTGGGAAATTAAAAAACTAGACAACCCTGAAATCATAGTGGGATATTTCAACACTCCTCTCTCAGTGACTTATAAAGCAGACAAAAAGTCGGGGGGGGGCACAGAAAAATTAAACTGCAATCACTTGCATCTAATTGACATAGAAAATACTACACCACAAAACAGGAACAGCATTTTCCAATAAACATGGACTATTCACTCTAATAGTTACACTGAACCAGAATTAAATGCTAACCTATTTGGGAAAGTTGAAATTGTACAGAGCATTCTAGATATAACAGAATTGAGACAGAAATCAGATCAGAGGAAGAGGAAGAAAGTCTCCAAACACCTGGAAATTAAACTACATCTTCTTAAGGCACTATGAGCCCTGGGGAAGTCTCAGGGGAACAGGGAAAGGGTCTAAACTGAATAAGAAGAAAAATACCTAGACACATCCAGGATGCAGCTATCCTAGTAGTTGGAGGAATATTTATTCCATTAAATGCTTATATTAAAAAAGAGGATGGGGCTGGAGTCATGAATTAGTGGTTAAGAGCATTGGCTGCTCTTGTAGAGGACCTGGTTTGGGTTCCCAATAACCACATGGCCCCTCACAACCTTCTGTAGCATTTGGCGCACCCTTCTGGCCTCCATGGGCACTGCATGCATATGGTGTACAGACACACACACAGGCAAAACACTCAGACACAAAACAAATAATCTTAAAGAAGGAAGATCTCAAATCTATATTCAACCTTTCATATTAGGAAACCAGGAAAGGGTGAGAAAAAGTAAAGCATTTCCCAAATTAACATTTGCATCGTTTGTAAAATTTTGCCCCTTCCCCTTATAATGTCTGTGCTCTTTTGCTACAGTGGTTCAAATGTCTGGGAAAACCCCAGAATTTATTAATAAGTACAGGAAAAATCTAAACTGCATTAGTGATTGTAGTTGACTTTTCTTTGAGCCGCCAGCTCACAAATAATGAGATGGAGACTTCTTATTAATTATGAAAGTTTGGCCTTTAGCTTACACTTGTCCTCAACTAGCTCTTATGACTTATATTAACCTGTTTCAATTAATCTGTGTTCTGCCACGTGGCTTGGTTACTTCTACTCTGTACTATATATCTGACCTCTTCAGTGTCTCCCTGGTGTCTCCTGAGTGCCTAGATTCTAATCCCAAGTTCCTCTTTATCCCTGGAAGTCCCACCCATTCTTTCCTGCTTAGCTATTGGCCCATTCAGCTCTCTATTAAACCAATCACAAGGTGCCTTAGGCAGAGATACATCTTTCCAGTGTACAAAAAGGATATCCCACAAACAAGTGGTTCTCATCTTACATTTTAATAGAGATGCTTCTGTTGTGAGGCCATAATGTGTTAGGAGGCATTTGAAATGGATTGTTCCTTTAAGTTAAGTAGTGCTTTTCTTCGAATTATTAGTTAAATTAAAATGGGCATCATATTTGCTTAGATTTATGTAGTATTATTTAAAAATAGAATGCAGTAAGCTGTGGGCTAGAGCATAAGTTTGATCCTCTTCTTTAAAAGAGAAAGTGATTTTTTGTTTTTATATTGGAGGAAGAAGAGAAAAAGGAGGAATGGAGTGAATGAGAACAGAAACTCAGGCTATATTTGCAGGAGTTTTAAAAATTGTTATGATAAACTTTGTAGTTGGTAAGAGACATACAGAATAATTTTTAAAAGGCACATTTTCCTTTACAGAAATTTCAAAACCAAAGGAATAAAATATATACAACAATCTGCCCAGAAACTGAAATATCCCTTCAGGAAAATGACCACATATCATTAACATATCTATGTAGTCCAAATATTTCAAAAGATAATAGTAGACATTATCTCAATTTATTTCTCTTTCATCTATTTTTTTCTGTAGTAAATAAAGTCAGATGTGGGATTTTGTTTTTGTTTTTGTTTTATTTAGGTTTTTGAGATGTGGTTTCTCTGTGTAATAATAGCCCTGGCCATCCTAGTATTCACTCTGTAGACCAGACTGACCTCAAACTCACAGAGATCTACCCACCTCTGCCTCCTGAGTGCTGGGATTAAAGGCATGCATGCACCACCACCACCTGGCCCAGACGTGTTTTAAAAACAACTCACAAAAATTGTAGGAAATTAAATACCTGGGATCAGGCAAATGCTGGCAATTGGCATGAACTCTGGTCCTGAATCAGGAGTGAGTTACATCTTTCTCCACACACTAATGTCTGCAACTTAGAGGGCTGAGGGATTCATGGGATGCTCCCTGCAGCATGGTGAATCAAGGGGGACCTCTCCCTGGGCCTTCCAGCAAGGTGGTCTGGATGGCTCACACATTGATTTCTCTCAGGTCTGCAGAGGGAAAATTCAAGATTAAAGTGAGAAAGGGTGAGCACACTCACTTCTTGCTGTGTCTTCACAAGAAGGATAAAGAAACCTTTGCAGTGTTCTCTTCTTAAGAGGGCACTAACCCTCACGGGGGACCCCATCCTTATCACCTTGTGTCCTTAAGTGTGTATTGGAGCATCAGTATAGGAATGGATAGGAGAAGGGTGAAATGGCCATGGAACAGACTCAGACATTTGTTTTTATGACAATTATTGATATACAAATTTATGCATTCGCTAGGGCTGCCATGCAACCTCACCAACTTGGACCTAACACATGAGCAGATCATTCCTTCACAGATCCACGATCACTATCTGGCTGTAGATGAGATTCTCTTACCTCATCCAACTTTTGTGATTCTGCAATGGCCATCTTATCATGGCTTTGTAGCCTCTGACTGTGGACAGTAGGCCACTCTGATGATGAGAGTTATGTGTTGATATTTTCTTTGTGTTCTAACAAATAAAGCTTGCCTGGAGATCTGAGTGTGGAGCTAGCCACTAGTTAACAATAGAAGCCAGGTAGTGATGGCACACACCAATAATCCTAGCACTTGGGATCTCATGCCTTTGATCCCAGTACTTGGGAGGCACATGCCTTTAATCCCAGCACTAAGGAGGTAGAGACAGGAAGTGATATACCTGGGTGGAGAGAGGGATATAAGGCAGGAGGAGACAGGAGCTTCCCCCTTACAGGCTGAGAAGTTGTCGAGGTAAGAAGTAGCTGTGGCTTGCTCCTTTGTCTCTCTGATCTTTCAGCATTTACCCCAATATCTGACTCTGGGTTTTAATTATTAAGACCAATTAGAATTCATGCTATAGAGTTACCCCAGGGGCAGTGGTAACCTGGTGGTCAGTATGCAGGCTCAGGAAGGAATCTGTGAGTGTTGAAGCAGCAGACCTGGAGGGAGTATTACTCTTGGATCTAGGCAGTGGATGGCACTGTCTTTTCCAGGAAAAGGCCTCACTGAGTCTTGGAGCTGTAGCTACAATACTGGGAACACAGTAACTAGAAAGAAAGAGAGAGCAGACATTCAAGGCTCATTGTTAAGAGTGATTTGCTTTGCATAGACAAGAGTTTGAGGGGGTGAGCAGGGCAAATAATGAGATAGCATTCATCAGAAAGTGTGACCTGAGCATACAGGTAGGGATTTGTAGTAAGGGAGGAAAAAGGACATGAAGAAATGGGGTGGGTGGAGAGGCCAGTAGGCAGCAGGCAGTCTGGGCAGGAACCCAGGGGAGGTTGTGGTACAGAGTCCCAAGGAAGTTGACCAGCGTTTCCACTCACTCATTGAGGCCTTGGGATGCTGGCCCTCCTGCCCATCCTTTTCTGCCAACTCCAAACCTCCCATGGTTGCCAATGTGAATGTCAGAACCCATCCTTCACCTCAGAGGAGACCTCTGGGGGCCATGTTTTTCGGCTGATGCTCAGGTTTCCACTGTGGGATGGCATCAACCCCATGGCTACATTGGTCCTTGGCCTCTTCCTACCTGCTTCCTCTTCCTGGTAATTTCCCCCAACAAGTTTCCTGCATTTGGGTCCCCACTGCCGAGGCAGAGATTACATCAGGAGCCACTCTGCCCGCACCGGAGTCTGGTAGGACAGCACCTCCCCAGAACATTGTGAGGATGAATTCAGGAGGGAGTTGTAGGACACAGAACTGCCTGTGCAGGTGCCGATGGGTGGATGTTTCAGAGTGGGCAGGTGATGATTTGGAGGGGCTGTGACTAAAGGAGGAATGTCTAGGTGGACATACAGATGTCTCTTTAGAAGCCAAGGGGACACCGAGGGCCCAGATGGCAAAGAACAAGGAGCCAATAGTATCCTCTGTTCTCAGTAGGTTAGAGAGGTGAGGCGGGGCAGGCAGGCGACAGTGCTGGAGCATGCAGAGTGCAGAGAAGGCCAGAATTAGACTGCAGGTGGTCAGAGAACCGAGGCCGAATGCAACACGGGGATGTTAAAAAATACACACTTAATTGCTACAGAAAGTGCTAGAGAATCGGAACTATATTTGGATTGGAACGGCTTATTGGCAAAATATTGCGGCAGATGCTGGAAGGACTCTTAATTGGAGGAGGCTGCCTGCTCAGAGCCCAGAGATTCTGCAATTGTCGGATGCAATTTCAGCTTTGCAAAATATAGCATCTTTTAAAAGGTTGAGGGCCGCCATAGAAGCTGTTTATAGTTGTGAGAGGGGCATTTTTCGTCTCAAAATAATTTGAAACACTCTCTAATGTCTGAAAAAGAAAATAATGGTTTCTCACAGGGGGTGTGTGAAGGAAAAGGCATTCTAAGCAATGTTGTGCTCTGTGCCATTATTTCCTTTACCCTTCACACCTCTGAAAATTAAATAATTTTCCTTTCCCTTTCAAAATAAGCTAGGCATCCCAGAGACCCAGTGAAGAGAATTGATTCCATCATTTCTAATAAAGATGCCATGCAGGACTTGAGACTCACAACAATCTCACAGCATGATGCCTTGCAACGGTCTTGGACATTGCTGTCTGCCCACTCCTCTTCTCCGAGGGTTGCCTCATCACCCTGGTGGCCTGATTCCAGGGATCTTCTTCTGGACCACGATCCCAGCTACAGTCGGTCAGACAACTGGAAGGTCACCTGTTCGTAAGCGCCTTCTGTCACTTCCTGGGGATGTAGATGGAGGAGACAGATGCCAGCGTAGTCTTGACAGAGTGGGATGAAAGCTGTGGGCTGAGTGGTCCTCTTCAGCCCTCCGTGTATCCTGAGAAACACATTAAAACACAGGCTGCCGAGAGAAAAAGACCCAAAAACATGTACACAGAAGGGAGCCAAGAAGCGCAGAGGGCTGTTCCTCTGGTTCATGTTGCCAGTTCTTGCCAAACGCAGTCCATTCCTAGGACATGACTGAGTGTCTGCTCTGGGGTTCCATGGAAAACAAAAACAAACAAACAAACAAACAAACAAACAAACAAACGCACACCTCACTTCTTTAAATAATTTCTTCTAAACTTGTTTATGTTGGGTTCTAGAACTTTCCAAAGAAATTATTAACGAAGGCAGGCATCTCTCAGCCGTGGGGCTGCAGTTGAAGACTTCCGGAGAGGTGCCGAGAGGAGCCACTGTGTATCTCTGAGGAGGTGGAGCACCCAAGCTGCCTTCCCTCAGAATGTATTTGCTCCTGGAGCAGTCTTTGGGGAAATAAAACAGAGGATACAACTGCCAGCTGGGAGGATGTGAGTGAACAGCAGGGCCTCCTCATGTCCAAATAAAAAATTATGCCCAACAAAGCACAGCACCCCGACTTTCTGTGTACCCCTTCCAGGCTGCTGAGAGCCGCTACACTGGATCCTTACCTGTGGTCATAGCCACTGGCTGCTCCTGCCTGTTTGAGACCACAGTGGAGATCCACTCTCTCCAGGAATATAACACAGCTTCGGAGTTAAGAGTAGCAAGAAAGATGATTAGTACAGAAGAGTCTAGGAGCAAGGAAAGCATTCTCCAGAGGATGGCGGGAGTTGGTCTCCTCTGCTCAGGCCTGGGGGGAGGGGGAGCTCCAGAATGGGGCATGGAGAAAAGGTTATGGGTGCAGGGCTCAGGACACAGGAGTGGCTTCTCCTCACAAGGTTTGAAACCCGCAGCAGGGCATGGTGGCGCAAGCCTTTAATCCCAGCACTTGGGAGGCAGAGCCAGGTGGATCTCTGTGAGTTCGAGGCTAGCCTGGTCTGTAGAGTGAGATCCAGGACAGGCACCAAAACTACACAGAGAAACCCTGTCTCAAAACAAACAAACAAACAAACAAACAAACAAACAAACAAAAGATTTGAAACCCGCAAAGCAAGACAAGGTTTTCCTCTTAAATGAACAAACAGAAGCATTTCCTAAAGTTGTTTCTGCCTACATACACCTCTGTAATGAAGTCTGCAGGCAAAGCTGAAGCATCTTGGATTCATTATGACTGGCTCCTGTTCCTTCCGGCTTCGCATCTCCCAAACCAAGGAACCCATGGGATGTTCTGTGTTCCTACCACGAAGTGGTGACTGCTCTTGAGGGAACCAGGGGTTCCTTATGTCTGTCCACCTGCTTTTGTTCCACATAATCTCCCAAAAGTTACCCATGTACCGCCAGTGCCATGTTTTGAGGTGTGTTGTGCCGTTTACTGCGAATAGGTAAGGGTGGACAGTGCAGAGGTCTGTCTGTGCTTCTTACTGTAAATCATTAAGGGTGGACAGTGCAGAGGTCTGTCTGTGCTTCTTACTGTAAATCATTAAGGGTGGACAGTGCAGAGGTCTGTCCTGTACTCTTGTGATGGTTTCCCTGGACGCCTTCTACTTGTCTGTAGAAGGGCATCAAAATCAGGAGGCTGACACTGTATAGTGAGTGGAGAGTGTGTTTAGTTCTGGATCATTCTATGAAGTATGCAGGCTTATGGAAACATCAATACAGTAAATTATAGAAAAAGAGTTTTGTGCCAACACTTCCCACTGCAGTCCCATTCTAGCTACACTTGCCTATCTTCTTCATCACCTGCCCTAAGCCTTGAAAACCACTGATTGGCTCCTATCAAGAAGTATGTGTATGTCTATCTATAAATACAAACACGGTATGCATCTATTACATGCTACCATTATATATTATGAAAATGATACAACACAGAACATGACCTGTACAGTTGCATTATTTACTCAGTGAAATACTCCTGAGAGCTTCCCTAGTGGTCACGTGTATCAGTCCTCCAGTCTTCTTTACTGAGTAGTATTCTACAGTGTTGGGGAATATTATTTTAAGGCGCCTTACTTTTGTTTATGCTGCATTTATTTAACTCTGTGAAGCTGTGTTACTGTGCCTGTTTAAAACACCTGATGGTCTACTAAAGAGCTGAATGGCCAATAGCAAGGCAGGAGAAAGGATAGGTGGGGCTGGCAGGCATAGAATACAAATAGGAGAAATCTGGGTGAGGAAAGATCTAGGAGCAAGCAAAGGACGAGGACATCAGGGGTCAGCTACCCGATTACACAACCAGCAGTGAGTGAAAGTAAGATTACAGAAGTAAGAAAAGGAAAAAGCTCAGAGTCAAAAGGTAGATAGGATAATATAAAGTTAAGAAAAGCAGGCAAGAAACAAGCCAAGCTAAGGCCAGGCATTTATAAGTAACAATACATCTCTGTATTTATTTGGGACCTGGGTGGCAGGCCCCCCAAAAGAGCAAAAATAATCAATAACACTACAGGATAGATGAATCATATGTTGTGTTACAGTTCACTTGTTGAAGTACAGTTTGTTCATTTTATTTTTTTGTTTTTTGAATGCTACCAGTGGGGATAAGGTGTGCATTCATGTATGTGCATGTGCATGTGTGTGTGTGTGTGTGTGTGTGTGTGTGCATATGTGTGTGTTTATGTGCATGTGGTGTGTGTGTAGTGTGTGTGTATGTGTGTGTGTGTGTGCATATGTGTGTGTTTATTTGCATGTGGTGTGTGTGTAGTGTGTGTGTATGTGTGGTGTGTGTATGTATGTGTGTGGTGTGTGTTTATATGTGTGTAGTGTGTGTGTGTATGTGTGTGTGTGTGTGTGTGTGTGTGTTGGTGAATATTAAATTCAGCTTTCATGTACTCTAGGGAGGCCCCTCCCATGGAGTACACCCTAGCTCAACATGGGCTATGTTTGAATGCAGCTGTGGCCTGTGCTGATTGCAGGAGTAGGATGTGAGACTTGGGTTCACTTGTCTCACCTGTGGGTGTGGCACTGCCCAGGCAGTACCCCTGAAAAGCACTGTCCTTCCTCCTCTGAGCTCTTTTTAGTTGGTTGTACTAAAAAATGTTCTGTCCTGCTCATCGATCTATGTGTCTTTCCCAGGACCACATTTTCATTTCTGTAGCTACTTGGGTCTGAAATTGTTCAGGCAGAGTGACTGCTAATGCCTTATACTTATTACAACTTTTTAAAAATTCTGTTTTCTCAGTCTTATCCTAAATTTTAGGATAATCTTGCCCATATTTACAAATAGCATTTCTGAGGTTTTAGTATAGTCACACTAAGCCTCCTCAGCCAGAGGAGCAATCTTCCTTCTAATACAAAATGACGTATGCCACACTGCGACCCCAAATAGCTGTTTTATCACTTCGCCTGCCGACATAACCATCTCTCTGTCTTGCTGTTAACCTGCCCACTGTGTGTTGCGGGGGAGTTTTGACATAAATTGTGCATCAGGACATTTCAATCCTGAATATTTCAGCATGGGTGCACTATTTGCCTAAGGTTCTTATTTGAGATAAATTTTTATTCAATTCAATGCCCCGATATTAGGTGTAGCATCCAGTAGGTTCTGAAAAATGCACACATTTGTAACACACAACTTGGCTTTGCCATCTCTTTATGGCTTACTCCCAATTTTACCTCCTCAGGGGCAAATGACCCTCGGACTTGTTTCCACCCTAGAATCGTTTCTCATCTGCTAGCACTGCATCTGGGTATAACTGCCTCATACATCCTGCTCTTTAAGGTTCTTTTACTGAGTATAGTTCTGATATTATTCCATTTGGTTGTGTGTGTCAAAAAATTTGATTTTTTTATTTTTTGATTTAAAGTTTTTAGTTTCTGAGAATTTGATATTTGAGTACTGCTTTTATCATTCCCACCCTCCTTCTCCTCTCTCCAGCTCCTTCCATGGCCCTACTCTCTCTCATATTTATAACCTGTTCATTATATATATATACACACACACACACACACACACACACACACACACACACACATATCTCCTACTGAGTCCATTTACTGCTGCTCATATGTAGATGGGATTAGGGCTGATGACTTGGGATTGGACAGCTTCTCAGGAGACTTGTCCTGTTTATTCTACTGGATGGATGTATCACATTTTGTCTGTTTATCTCTTTGGAAAGTATGTGTTGTGTCTCTCCCTGCCCCAATTTTGAATAAAACTGCTATGAAGTCTTAAGAAATATTCAGCCAATATTTAACTCTTTATGTAGACATAATCAAGCACATTGGTCTCATTGGTGGTCAAATTGTTTTAAAATAAACTCTTCCTGATTTCAGTGAACGTTTGATGTGTAGATCTATATCATAATCCATATATTTGGGGCAGGACTTTCTCGGGCACAAGTGCAAACAGGAGAAGTGTCAGGAGCCCTGGACTAAGAAACACAGTCCAAGCCGGGCAGTGGTGGTGCACGCCTTTAATACCAGCACTTGGAAGGCAGAGGCAGGGGGACCTCTGTGAGTTTGAGGCCAGCCTAGTCTACAGAGCGAGATCCAGAATAGGCACCAAAGCTACACAGAGAAACTCTGCCTCGAAAAAAAAAAAAAAAAAAAAAAAGAAGAAAAGAAAAAAGAAATACATTTGGCATGCCGACCTTGTGTATTGACATCTTATTGAAGTCATTCACTTTCTAGTTCTATTTATTTAAAAGACACTTTCTTGTGCGCTGGTGTATATGTGTGTAAAGGTGCATGTGTTGTGTGTGGAGGCCAGAAGTCAATGTTAGGTGTCCTTCTTGAGATGCTGCCCACTTTGTCTTTTGAGACAGAGCCTCTCACTGGGACCTGCTGGCTGATTGTGCCAGGCTGGCTGGTAAAGGAGCTCCTGGGATCCCCATGTCTCTGGGATTACAAGTGCACACCACCCCCCCCTCCCCTTTTTCTCTTTTTTAATGACATGGGTTCTGAAGATCAAATTTGGGTCCTTGTGCTTTTATAGCGGACACTTCATCAACTGAGCCACTTCCCCAGCCCCGGCTTCCTTTTTAAATTTAGACATTCCCTGGGATGCTATGGAGACAATGATGTCATCTAGAATGGGGATACTCTTATCTATTCCTTTCAGTTTACTTGCCCTTGACCCCCATGTTGCTTCTCGTTGCCTTGATAGAGGTGCCAGCACTCTGGTGGATGTGAATGGTGGGAGTCGACAGTGTCGGATGTGAGGGGGAAATTATCACTGTCTTACCAAAAAGTATAAGCTTAGGTGCAGGATTTTATAAACCTCTTCTATCAAATTGAGGACCTTTCCCTCTATTCACATCCACATACGTGTGCACTCAACTTTACTAGAATACGTATCTGAGTGTTGTCAAATCCTGGTCTGCATTAATTGATATGATTCTGCGATTCTTCTTCATTATCTTGTTACTATGACAGTTGCATTGATTGACTTTTAAATATTGAATCATTCTGGAAAAAATTGGATTAAATACCAGCTGGTTGCAGAGAATTCATTTAAAAAAATAGACCTGTAAATTCTGTTAGATACTGCTTTGTTAAAGACTTTTGTGTTTATATGAAACAGGGATGTTGCAGTATGGTTTGAGGTTTGTTTGTATGCTGGGAAGTGCTGAGAGTGGCCTTATAATGTGAACTGTGGAAATTCCACTTCCATTTTCCTGAAGAGTTTATGTAAAAATGATGTTAATTCTTTTTCAAACATTTCCCAGAATTCTCCCTCAAAACCATGAGGCTCTGAAGATAGCCTTTTGGAGCAGTTTTAAATGGCAGTTCCCTCAGCAGTAACAGGCTGGTAAATGACCTGTTTTGTAATTGGATGAGTTGTCATAGTTTGTGAGTTTTTTTCAAGAATTGGTTCACTTCATCTCATTTGCAAACTGACACATGGAGAGATGTTTTTCATACGCATTTATGTTAATATTGAGCTCTGCAGACCCTGCGGCCATACTCTGTCTAATTTTGAGACGTTTTGTCTTCCTAGTAGAGGCCCCTCAATTCTGCTGGATGATCGAAGCTGCTTTCTGCGTCATTGGTTTTTCTTTCTGTTTTTTTAAATGACATGTTTGTTTGTTTATTTGTGTGTGTGTGTGTATGTGTGTGTGTGTGTGTGTGTGTGTGTGTGTGTGTGTACCCTGCTGCAGCATGCATGTGAAGGCCAGAGGACGACTTGCCGGAATCGGTTCTCTCTTTCCACCACGTGAGTCTCAGGGATCAAACTCAGTTGTCAGTGCTGTTACCTGATCTTGCTGGCTCCATTTTTTTTTTAATTTCATTGATTTCTCTCTCCTGGTGTCATAATTAACTCCTTTTCTCTGCTCTTGTTGGACTCACTTACTTTTTCTTTCTATACAGTGGGACTCAGGCTACCAATGTGATTGTCTCCATCTGCTAATGTGTGCACTGGGCATCCCAGCAACGCTTTCACTGGATGTGGGGGTTTTCCTTGAAGTTTGCATTCAGTTCTACATATATTTTCTTTCTCTTGAGATTGTTTTTCTTCGACCCATGGTTACTTTAGAAGCACACAGTTTCATTTCCAAGTGTTTGAAATAATGCCTGTCGTCTTTCAAGTACTGATTTCCATTGCAGTCTAAAATGGCCCTCCACTTTACAGGTAAACAGTCAAGTTTCAGTGGCAACTGATGGTCCACACACTTGACCATGGAGTCCCAGCTATTCTGAGAGGAGACCTGGGTATCTGCTTTTCCAGGGAGGGGCCATCCAGGAAGGATGCTCAAGGTCGAAGTATGTGAGCTGAGATATTATCAAGGAGTGGAAAGTAGGGAGTTTGAATGAAAAAGTCAGGTAGATTCCAGAATATGGCTCATTAGTTTTACTTTTAAAAATCTGAACTAGTCCTTTTCCATCTTGCAGTCACAGAATGAATAGACAAAACAGAGCACTTGCCAAGCAGTGAAAAAAAGGCTTATTGGCCAAGTAGGAGAAGCTGGGAGAAAGCCTCAAAGGTCAGTGTTTCAACCCAAGCAAAGACTGAGCATCCCTGTCAGGGTCAGGAGAAGTGGGGACTTCAGATAATGAATGGAAGTCTTCATGAATTTCCCAGTGGTAAGGGAAGAGGAGCAGGGGGATCTTGAGGGAACCACTTTCCCTTAACCCACATGTGGTCTAGTTCAGCCTGGATCAGGAGCCAGTTGGACCAAGATAGCGCTAGTGAAGGACATTTAGCTAGAGTAACATGGCACGGATAGTGATAATGGGTCTGGGGATGCAGAGTCTTTCAACATAGCCTCCTTTGTGGCTGCGAAGAGTTTTGCAGAGTTCCATCCTTCAGGATACAGCTGACAGGGGCCTGATGTCCCCTTGACTGGCTAGCTAGAAATCTTGTCTGAAACAGAAAGCCAGATAGCAAGGATTGTTTTTCTCAGGTTCTAGAAGGCATTTGCCTATCGACAGAATCCCCTTTATAGTCTGCATCCCACAGACGTGAGGAGGCCCTGGACAGTGTGACACACAAAAATGATAGAGCCATTTTTTTTTTTCATTTTAGAAAATTTCACTTGATGACATTGTGGTATGCAAGAAGGGGCGGTCTGTGGCAGGACGAACAGCTGACCCTGGCTAAGGCAGGATGGACCAGGAGGTCCTACAGGCTGGTGTTTAGTTAGGTGTAGAATGAGTTTTGGGAGAACAGAGTAGTTAGATAAGTCCGTATATATTTTCTTATGTGACTGTGTGGGTAGAGAAGCAACTTATTCAACCAAGAGGGGATGATCTTAAGGAGAAGGGGACATGAATGCTACAAACTGTCACCACAGACGCCGGATTTGATTCTTTGCTTCTGTATATCCAGCCCTAAAGGCCTGTGAAGTGAATGTGGGAACAGTCTGGAAAGGCAGGGAAAGTGATGGCTCAGGCTGCTGAGGTCCAGCCTCGGCTCGGTCCAGCCTCGGCTCACGTTCAGGTCCTGAGATGGGGAAGGGGCGTCGGTGCAAGGAAAACTTCTGACCACCAAGTAGATTGCACTCAAGTGACCCAGAAAAGCTCGGGCTGTCTTAATTTATACTTAAACAGAGTTTTGTTTTGTTTTTTCTTACCAGGGTTACATGAACAGCTCTATTACTGGCTTCTATTTTTGACTTTAAGAAATACATCATAATTTAAGGAATACATCATGATCATTATAAAAGCCCCCATTGTTCCCCTTTATGCTTCCCCAAACCTTCCCAACTGCTGTGGGATGGTCTGTATGTCAAGTGTGTTGCTGATTGGTCAGTAAATAAATCACTGATTGGCCATTGGCTAGGCAGAAAGTATAGGCGGGACAAGGAGAAGAAAGCTGGGAAGTGGAAGGCTGAGAGGGAGACATTGCGAGCCGCCATCAGGACAAGGAAGATGTAAGGTACCAGTAAGCCATGAGCCATGTGGCAAAGTAAAGATTAATAGAAATGGGCTAAATATAAGAGTAAGAGCTAGACAATAACAGGCCTGAGCTAATGGCCAAGCAGTTTAAATAATGTAAGAGTCTGTGTGTTTATTTTATAAGTGGGCTCTGAGACTGGCGGGACTTGATGGTGGGAGCTGGAGAGAAATTCTCCAGCAACAAATGGCGTCCAACGTGGTGGCAAGAGTTTCCACCTAAAACCTGAGTAAAAAGATTCTAAAACGGAGCTGAAAACAGTTCCTAGTTGTCTCTATCAAGTTAGCGGCAGCCTGCGTGTTTGAGCTACTGCTGGCGGGTTCCTAGCGTGCGTGCTCGACCTGCCGCCGCCGTATGGCAGGAATGAGGCCTCTGCAAGTACCACATTAAACTGTGTGGTGAATTTAGCCTTTGCTACTACAAAACAAAAAAAGAGTTTCTGGGCTACACGCTACTTTGGTAAAACTGTAGACCCACTATTTCTGAGAGTTATGGCTCCCAGAGCTGGCGGAAAGCGGACCGCCGCCATGTTGGGAAGCTGAAGTGGGCGGAGCCAGCAGCCACTGCGCCGTTTCAGGCTTAGAAGGCTGCAGTTTAAAAGTAATAGGCTCAAGCTAATATAAAAAAATAAGCCACGTAAAGATGACTACCACACAGAGAATCTGGATTATGTTCTCTTTGATATTCGTAACTGCAGAAAAACATTTGATTGTAAAAGCTGTTGAGTTATGCCAAAATGTATATTTTAAAGGTACCTTGACTTCAAAATTTGGATATAAGGATATGTTGCTTTGGAAAAGAGTCTCTGCTCTTGTTTCCACAGAAAGCCAGAGACTATGGATTTGTTCCAGATTAAGATACATCAGGTTTGACCAGCCAAGACCCCCTGAAAGGTCTCCAATGACACCATGGCCCAGATGATTCAACATCCAGAATGGTTTCAAGTCAACTGGCTCAGATATACAGCCTCACGGACTACTCCATGATCCTAAAATTTTCTTTCTGTCTCCAGAAGATACAGCGCCCCCCTCCAGCAGGAAGTAGTAAGAGAAGCTACGCCCAAATTCCCAAATATACCAAGCTGGCTTTAGAGATGGAATTGGCTCACTCCCCCTCTAAACCCAGACATATTGCTCAAAAAAAAAAAAAATGGTTAAGAGATTCTTGTGTCCCAACACCAACAGCCTGCATAACCTTATTCTAGACATAGAGTTCAGCACTTTTGCAGGCTTAACTAGATACCCACCCAGACACATCCTGCTCTCACAGCACTTACAGCTGGCAGCTACTTGCAGCTACAAAGTTAAAAAGTAATAGACACGGGCACAATGCTTTAAGGACAACAATATTCAAACCTAGACAATTCTTTCATGTCTGCAAGATATATTTTTATACAGTTTCCTTTTCTACAAGAGGGTCCCACGTCTCAATCTCTCTGTAAAAGGCAGACCTTGACAAAGCACTCTTTTCCCATCTCACTGTCCCATACTTCTTCCACCAATATAAGCTCCTATGTATGGTAAAGATGGATCTATCCACCTGACGTTTTTGCATTGTAACTTTTCCTCTTGGAGCACACCAGATCTCACCAAAGATTCTGTGCTTGGTGTCCAGAGATGTAGCACGAATTGTTAGAAGGTCTTATTAATAAAAACAAACCTGTTGCCAGTTATTGGGGTGAATGCTGAAAGATCAGAGAAGCAGAACAAGCCACAGCCACCTCGCTTCATCAATTCCTTAGCTAATCCTGTTTCCTCAGACTGGAAGCCTCTGAGTCCTCATCCGAATGGATCTCAGCTAAACTGTTGCTAAAAGCCAAAGCTTAACCAGGCTCTAGTTCCTAGTTTTCACCCTTATATACCTTTCTGCTTCCTGCCATCACTTCCTGGGATTAAAGGCTCTTGTTACCACACCTGGCTGTTTCTCCAGTATGGCTTTGAACTCACAGAGATCCATCTGGATCTCTGCCTCCAGAATGCTAGGATTAAAGATGTGTGTGCCACCATTTTCTGGCCTCTATGTCTATCTAGTGGCTGTTCTGTTCTCTGACCCCAGATAAGTTTATTAAGGTGCACAATATATTGGGGAACACAATATCATCACAGAGAACTTACTCTCAATAGTTGGCACCATGTGTATTCCTGAGGCTTTCTCCCTAGTCTGTGTATGCATGCCCTGCTCTCCTTTCCCGAACTGTGAAACTTGGTTAATGTTCCAAGCATTGTTTTCTTATATGCACTTATCTTCATTGAGTCAGAAAAGTTCCCAGGGTTGGGAGTTATAGTTAGAAATTCCAGATAAGAGATTTAAGAAGCATTAAACCCCTGCTGAATCTTAGGGGAAAATATTTGAAAAGGAACAGAATTTCCAGGGAAAATTCCAGCTGTTACATGTGTGACTGACAAAGTATAATGAGAGAGAAAAGAGCCTGCAAGCTGCATGAATTTTGCAAATTCCTACACTGTCCCATGGACTATTGGTCCTTGCCAAGTGAAGTCCTTTTCCACAGGCGCTTTGCCTGTAGAAACCTGTTGGACAGGTATTCACATGCTGATCTGAGACTAGGCTACGCATCTCCCAACATTGGGCTCTGTCTGCAAACCCCGCAGCACCAAGGAGAGTGCCCACTATCACATTCTTGAGATGGCCACATCATCATATCTCACTGGAGATATTCTCCAAGTGGCTGGCCATAGCCATGAGACAGGAGCCTCAAGAGCAGCCTGGAATGTACTGGGGGTTGGGGCTGCCACAGGCAACATCTGTCCTGGGGCCCTGTGTGAATTTACTGCCTTTTCTATTAACTTGAATGAGGTGAAGTCTTCTGTTCCTTGAGAAGGTCTCAGCACCACAGTGACCTGTGGGATTGGTTCACAGATGTCTCCTTACAGGAGAAGCAGGCAGAATCAGCCAATACGGGAGCGAGTCTCATGCTTAAAAAAGACCAGGTTGTGGGATAGCAAGCTCCACCAAGATGGGCAGTTCTGAACCAGTATTGAAAAAAGAATTGTTGTTTTTGATCCAAAAAGGAAGTATGTAAAGTAGTGTTACTTTGGGGGAAAGAATTAACTCAAGGGGCACCTGACTTGGTGTTTATAGACCTTATGTGTAAACAGATTGTAATCCATACTCTTAAATATGTTTTACTGTATTTAAGTTGTTATAGGTTGAATTCTGTCCCCCCCCCATAAATTTCCATGTTGAAATTCTCATTCTCAGCAGCTCATAATATACTCTTATTTGCAAGTAGAGTTGCTGCAGTTGTAATTAGTGGAACTAGATTTCACTAACTCTGCTTAATAGGATGGACTTCTAATTCAGTATAATGGGAGGCCTATGTTAAGAGGGGAATTTGGACACATGCACACATAATGGGAATTCCGTGCAAGGGTTGGGGTGACATTGCCACAAGCTAAGGAGCCACCAGAGGCTTGGGGATGTTGGAACATGTCTCCTCATACTCTTGGAAGGAGCTGATACTGTCGCCTTGCACTTCTGGCCTCCAGCACTGGAAAATGACAGCTGTCTGATGTTTAAGCTTCCCAGACCACGCTGTTTTGTTCTGTCAAAGCAAATTAATATATCCCTAGCAAAGAAAGACCCAAGATACACCTGGCCTGTTGACGTCTGTCTGGAAGCTAAAACAGCCTCCTCAGTTAAGCACAGTTAAGACAGACCTCTTCATCCACCCAGAGGTGACTGGGCATCGGTGGGCAGCCACTTGTAGGTTCTTCCTTTCCAGCCCTTGGCTTGTGCTTGGTGGATGTTCAGAGTGAACCTCTTTTCTTCAGGGGAAGTTTGTTGATGAACTAAGGCTGCATTTCAATCTGTCCTTGTTAAAAAGCTGAAGTAGATTTAGGTTAATATTTATGTAATCTCAGCATGGGTATTTATTTCTAATGATATAAAAATCGGAAAGGAAGATGCATGCTTGTACTTAAAATGTAAAGGTAAGTACTTTCTCCAAAAGAGCAATATATGCATTCTTCTCAAATGCATAGGAACCGTCCTCCAGGCCAGGCCATCTATGAGGTCATTTAACAATACTCAAGAAATGTCAAAGAATTAGAATCAAAGTATATTCCCTGACTATGGAATAAAACCAGAACTCAATCCGGGAAGGAGATTTGGGAAATTCACAAATGTGTATACAGTGTTACAGGAACTGAAAATAGGTGAATTCTCACAGGCTAATGGGTCAAAGAGAGAAAAAGCACAAGAGAAATTAGAAAGTACATTGAGATCAATGGAAATGAAAACGTGACTTATGGGATAGGACCAAAACTAGTGAGGTGTAGTGAGAGAGAGAGAGAATTTGTTCTAGTTAGTTTTTGTCAACTTGACACAAGCTAGGGTTACCTGGGAAGAGACAACTGTGGTAATATTTTATTTGTGTCCCCCAATAAAGTTTATCTGAGGATTAGAGGAAAAAGCCAGCCACTATATTAAACATAGAAGTCAGGCAATGGTAGCACATGCCTTTATTCCTATCACTTGGGAGGCAGGGATCTGTCTGGATCTCTGTGAGTTCAAGGCCACACTAGGAACAGAACCAGGCATGGTGGCACACACCTTAAATTCCAACACTAGTTAACCATAAAGGTCTGGAGGTCTATACAGACAGACAGGAAGTGACAGAGATGTGCAGGAAGAGGAAGTGATGTAGCTGGGTGGAGAGAGGAAATGAGATGGCAGAGCAGAAAGGCATATAGGTGTGGGTATACAGGAAGCAGGTCTCTGGCAGAGGATCTCCAAGAAGTAAGAACATGGCTGGCTTCTTTCTGCTTCTCTGAGCTCTCAGCTTTTTACCCCAATATCTGCCTCCTGGTTTTTATTAATAAGACCATTTGGCAATTTGCCCTACAGAGAACCCCAACTGAGAAATTACCTCCATCAGATTGCCCTGTAAGAAAGTCTGTGGGGCATTTTTTTAAATTGATGATTGATGTAAGAGGGCCTAGCTCACTGTGGGTGGCACCACTTCTGGGCAGGTAGTACTGGGATATATACAATAGCAGGCTTAAAAGTCCCATAACAGTGAGCCAGGAGGCAATATTCCTTATGGTCTCTTGTTTCGTTTCCTCCTCCTGGTTCCTTCTTGAGTTCCCACCTCACTTCTCAGTGATGGACTGTGATGTGGAAGTGTAAGCCAAATAAACCCTTTCCCTTTTGGTCACGGTGTTTATCACAGCAACAGAAAGCAAACTAGAACAGGTGTGTGTGTGTGTGTGTGTGTGTTTATATAGAAAGGCTGATTGACTTTTAATTTTGTCCCTAGGAGTAAACCTAGGACCTTGCACATGCGAGGCGTGTGTTCCATCACTGAGCTGTCTTCCCAGCTCTCCTTTTACATTTTATTTTGAGAAATGTTTTCACCAAGTTGTCTAGGTTGGCCTTAAACTCACTGTGTGGTTCAGACTGCTCAGGTACTTGACATCATCTTACCCAAGCATTCAGAATACAGGCCTCTGCCACCAGACATGATGAGAAAGGGGATTTAGTCTGTGTAATTGTGGACAATTCCGAATGTCAGGGCAGGCCAGCAGGCTAAAGGAAAGAACTTCTTTCCAGCTTGAGGCCAAAAGCAGGCTAGAAGCAGACACCCGCCTTCTCTTAAGACTTCAAATTGGATGGATAAATCCTACCCCACCATGGAAGGCAACATGGCTTATTCAAAATCCATAGAATTAGATGCTTATTTTGCTTAAGAAGTATCTTCACAACGTCACATATTTGACCAAACATCTGGGCACCATGCCTTGTCAAGCTGGCATGTAAAATTAATCGTCTCTCTATCCTTCTACCTTAAGAAAGAATAGAGCAAATTAAGCCCACAGCAAGAATAAGGCTGGGAATAATGAATACTGGAATGAAACAGGAATTGTAGACAAGAGGGAAGCCACTTAACTCATAACTTGGTCTTTTGAAGAGATAAACAAATGGTAAACTTTTACCTAGATTTTCTGGAGATCAAGAACAAAAAAGGGTCTGCTCGTGGTGGCACATGCCTGTAGTCCAGACACCCGGGAGGCACAGGCAAGAGGACTGTACAAGTTCAAGGCCAGTCTGGTTTATATAATGAGTTTCAGGAATCCAAGATCACAGAGTGAGACTCTACCTCAAAAAACAGAACAAAGCAACATGCCCCCAAACCTTCAAAACAACAACACCACACACAACGCCCCCCCCCCCACACGCTGTGGATACTGCTCTGTATAAATAAAATGCAGATTGGCCAGTAGCCAGGCAGGAAGTATAGGTGGGACAAGCAGAGAAGAGAATTCTGGGAAGTGGAAGACTGAGGCAGAGAGACGCTGCCAACTGCTGCCATGAGAAGATGTTAGGATACCAGTAAGCCACGAGCCACGTGGCAACTTATAGATGAATAGGAATGGGTTAATTTAAGATATAAGAACTAGATAGCAAGAAGCCTGCCACGGCCATACAGTTTGTAAGCAATATAAGTCTCTGTGTTTACTTGGTTGGGTCTGAGTGGCTGTGGGACTGGTGGGTGAGAGAGATTTGTCCTGACTGTGGGCCAGGCAGGACCAGAAAAACTCTAGCTACACACACACAAAGAGGGGATGCCACTACTTACCAAATTTACAGGAATAAAATGAATTTTAGAGGCTGAATAAGATGCTGGAGATACTGGAGGTAGCTCAGTGTGTAAAATGCTTGTTGCATCAACATGAGAATTTGAGTTTGACCCTCAGCACTCTGTGGAAAGCCAGGCATGGTTTTCTGTGCTTGTAACCCCAAAGAAGGGAAGGCAGAGACAGGTGGATCCCAGGATCTTACTAACCAGCCTAGCCTCATTGAGAAGCCCCAGATCCCAGTGAGAGACACTGTCTCAGAGAATGAAGTGGATGGCAACTGAGAAACAACCTGTGAGACTAGCCTTCAGCCTCCACATACATGCACAGACACATGTACATGCATCCACGCACACATGTGTGGACACATCAGATCTCACACAAACATAAATAAAAAGAATTCTAATAAAATACTGTGGTTAATTCTAGGCCAATACATTTGATAATTGTGATGAAACAATTCCTAGAAATTCACAAATGGAGTCAAGAAAAAAGGAAAATCACAATAAATCCATAGTAAGCCAAGTCATTGGGTTAGTCATTTTTAAAAAAGCCTTCAATGAAGAAAATCATGAAGCCAGATGGCTTCATTGTGGATTCTATTACATGCTTAAAGAAAAATTAACACAAGTGTGTCACAAACTTCCAAACATACAAGAGGGAATACTCTCCAACTTATTCTATGAGGCCAGTGTTAGCCTGATACCAAAATCAGACTAGGAAACGAAAACTGAAACCAACAAGTCTTGTGAATAAGATTTGAAATCCTCAGTCTAATACCAAGAAATGGAACTCAATAACATATATAATAAAGACTATACACAATAGTCAAGTGGGGTTTATGTAGTTTAGGAATGCATAGATAGCTCAACATATAAAACAAATGTAATCTACCATATTTGTAGGGAGCTGAGGAAGCCCTGAGTGAATGTTTATTGTTGCTGAGCACAGCAGCGAAGTGTCAAAGACCCGAAGCCTCAGGTCGAGGGGAATGCAAAGCCTTCCCCATACGAATCAGGCTCAGGGTTAGTAAAGCCTTCCTGTGCTCCGGGTTTGAATATGCATGTATAAATGTTCACAAATGATTGATCACTGTGTGCAAAAGCTAGCAAGTGCAGATTTCTCTTCCTGGATATTTACTGCCTGAGACTGCTCACCCACAAACGCCTCCTGCTGAGACCAGCTACACCCCCTCCCCATCCACCTACTCGTGAGTTGTGTATAATAAACACGCTCAAGTTCCGGGTCGCTGCGTGGTTGGTGCCACTCCATCAGAGTGCAGAGTACAGCCCACTTGGCCTCAGCTTTTCTGCACATGTATCTGTTCTTTCTTCATTCCCTTGTTGCCCTAACCAGGTTTCTGGGACCAAAGCACATGGGATGAAGTGTATATTAATAGGAGAAAGGAAGAATACACAAAATCATATCAAAGATATTGAGAAAGCGCTTGGCCAAATTCAGCACCCTTTCACGATAAAGACACTACCCAGGTCAGGACTGGAAGGGTGCTTCCTCAACAGAGTGAAGACTGTCCATAAGAAACTCAGAGCTAATAGTGTACATGACATTGAAAACCAAATGTTTTCCTCTAAGCACAGGAACAAAACCAGGATGCATCTCTTACTTCTGTTCAACATCACAATACCAGAGGGTCTAGTCAGGATAATTGGACACAAAGAAAACAAGTAAAAGGTATTCTGATTGGAAAAAAAAGAATTTAAACTATCTTTAGTTGTAGATAATATGGATCTTGTAGGTAGAAAATCCCAAGGAAGAAATATACACACAACAAAGCAAAGAAAGAAAAAACCTTAACAGCTAAAAATAATTATTCCAGTCTGTAGGACACAATATACAAAAACCAGTTTAAGTAAGTAGGAAGTTCTCTCATGTTCAGGGATTAGAAGTCTTAATGGTGTTAAGATGGTAATTCTTTCCAAATGTTCTACAGACTTGATGTAGCCCCATCTGAAATTTCATATGGAAATGCAGGGACTCAAAATAGCTCAAAAGAAGTCTGTGAAAAGAACAAGGTTGACACACATTTTCACACTTCAAAAGCTTGCTAAAGCCTATGGTTCTCTGCACATCCTGACACCAGCACAAAGATCCAGAGATCAATGGGGGTGGAGTTGAAAGCCTAAAACCAGGTCCATGGCTCTATGACTAACCAATTTCAACAGTGTATCAGGGCAGTTCATTCAGGGTAACAGTCTTTTCAGAGAATGCTGCTGGGATAATTAGGGACCCATGGGTAATCTGGAGCTCTACCTCACACCATCTACAAAAATTAAGTGAAAAAGAATTAAAGAATTAATTATCTAAGTAAGAGCTTAAAACAGAGCTTTTAGGAGAAAACATGGGTTGAAATCTTGCGACCTTGAGTTAGGTAACAGTTTTCCATTTATGGCACCTCAGAGTACATGCAACCAAAGGGAAAAATAGTTTATTTGAATGAAAATCAAATTAAAACCATTTTGTGAAATCAAGGCCCATCAAGAGATGAAAAAGAGGGGCCTAGAGAGACAGTTTAAGAGTTAAGAGCACTGGCTGCTCTTCCAGAGGACCTGGGTCCAAGTCTCAGCAACCAAATGGCAGCTCACAACCATTTATCCTGCTAGTTCCAGAGGATCTGAACTTTTGGGCTTCGGAGCCCCAGGCACACACGTGGTACACAGACTTATGCAGGCAAAATACCCATATACATAAAATCAAGTTTCTAATTAAAAAAGGAGACTGAAAAGAAAATTCACAGAATGAGAGGACACAGTTTTCAATCACATATCTGATACGTGTCCAGCATCAGAATATATAGAGCTTGTATAATACACCAATTTAAAAGACAAACACCGAGATCAGAAAGAAACAAGTGGACACATAAGAACCCAGCTAACTGGGTTTTGATGTTTCTATACATATCTTAAAGAAATGGCCAGCAAGTGCATGAAAGCATGCTTGTTGTCATTAGTCATTAGGGGGAGCACCATGGGATCCCACAGTCTCAAGGCCTCTAGGAAGCCTGCCACAAGTAAAATGGATAACAAGAGGTGTGGGCAAGGATGTGGACCAGTTAAACTTCCATCTTTACTGTTGGCAGAGTAGGAAATGGTGAAAGGTAGTTTCAGAGTCACCCTGGGAGTACATAAACATACCAAACACAGAATTACAAGAGGATCCAGCAATCCCATGATGCACATCCCAGAACAAGTTCACACAGAAAGCAGCATGCAGATGTTCATAGCGGGATTCTTTACAATAGCCAAAATGTGTACATAACTCAAACACTCATGCACTGATGGATGGGTAAATAAAATGTTATATCCTTATGATAGACCATTATTCTGATGTACAAACAAATGATACAATGATACATAAGACAGTCTGAAGTTTGAAAATTTTTTTTTTTAAGTTTGAAAATCTTAATGGAAGGAATTTGACACCAAAGACCTCAAAATAATTAATTTTTAGGAAATGTCCAAAGAAACAAAAAGTACATCAGTGGTCATTAGGGGCTCAGGGTGGAGGGAATAGAGAAGACAGGTTGGGCAGTGGGTATGGGGGTGGACACACAAATATGGTGTGGGGGTGACTGAACAATCTTATGAATGGACTAACACCCTGAATTGTGTACCTTAAAACAGAAAATTTTATATGAGAATTGTGCATTTTAAGGAAGTGAGGGCAAAGTAAAATGAACAGGCAAATAAACCAGAAAGTGATTTGCAACACCCACAACAAACAAAAAAGCTAGCATTCTTAAGTATATTAAGAGCTGCTGAAGTCCATCTTAAAAATACCCACGGAAATATCTTCAAGTCATGTGGCCACAACGGAACCGCCTATGTGAGATGAAAGGAAGCAGAAAGGCCAAAGAAGCAGACTTTCATCTCTCTAGCTACTAAATGAGTTCAGATTCAAAGGGCGTCGGCGGTTACAGACTTACGGTTCTTTGTGTTTTTAATATTTTATCAAGTGTATTCATTTTCTATTTTTAGAATAGAACCTTATGACAAAACGATGCTACCCCTGATTGGCTGCCCGTTCTCCTGGGGATGGCCACGCACCCCCGTGTAGACACCAGCAGCACAGAGCAGAGTCAGTGGGTTTCAAGGTGTACCTGAGGGTGGAAGCAGTGATATGGAGTGAGTTAGAGCAGGAGGAGTCTGGGGCAGATTTGATGAAAACACATTACATATATGTATGAGAGCTCAAAAAACAAATCATAAGCAAACAAACCACATAATGCTAAAATACATGATAGTTAAATATGCACATATAATAACTAATATCTATTTAATAACTAAGCTCTTAGAAAATAGTCTGGAAACTTATGCCTCAGTGGGTGGGAACTTTTGAGTTTCTGATGCTCCTGACTATACACCTATGGGCAGGCACTTAAGAGGAAGCTCTCTACAATCATACAACAGAAGAGGAGAGTCTGAGGCCCAACGCTTGATGTAGTTCGCCAAGAGCTACATGGCTGATACTTGGGAAATAACATGAAAGCAGGTTCAGCCAGGACCCCCAACTCCTGCCACAGGAAGCACCAGACAGAATTTCTGTTGTTAGTAACCATGCCCTGAATCCAGCCAGCCATTGCAGAAGCCCCCTGAGCCAAGGCCAGGTAGGCACAGAGGCTGATGGGAAAAGGCTCAGGTGAAGCCCAAACCCAGCTTCAGAGAAAGTAAAGACCCAGACAGCCACTGTGGTGGGAAGTGGAGAAGACTGTCGGATCTATACTGATACATTCCCTCACGTGTGCCCTGTAGAGGGTGGGAGAGCCCAGGGTAGGGCAAAGACAACAGGCTCCTGCTCAGAGGACAGGGCCACCAATTCCAGCTAGGAGCAGAAAAACATGGTAACAGTGAATGTCTCAGCAAAGATGTGACATGTGGGGAATTGCCTGGGTGCAGGGAGGGTGGGAAGGAGTGGAGGCTAACTTTGAGAGGGGAGACACCTTAGGAGAACATATGGTTGCAATCTGGGACTCCGTGTGTGTGTGTGTGTGTGTGTGTGTGTGTGTGTGTGTGTGTGTGTTGCTTGTGTGTGTACTTACTTGTGTGTGTGTGTTCATGCACTCCTGTGGGATACTGATGGAGGTGGGCTGGTATACCATATCGAGCCCATACATGAGGGTAGGCTTTCAGCAGACCTCTCCCGGTAGAACATCCCCTGTCATTGAACAGAAAAACTGAGGGGCCTTTCCTGACTCTAGGATCTGCCTCAAAGACAGGTCTTTTCCAGCCAGAGGCATAAACACAAAACAATGTGACCTTTCACACCCCAGGCAATGGAGGGCTTCTTACACTTTACTTGCTTTTTAAAAATCTCCTAAATTAGGAAGAAGCCAGTGCTCTGCTTCAAGCTCGGCAAGCCACTTGGAGTGCTAATGTCGCCGTGTCCCGACCTGACTTTGTGAACAACAATACACACACTGCTTTGGACCGGGCACTGGTGTGTGGGCCAACACCAGGGACCACTATCAATGTGTGTGCTCTGGGAACCAAGGACCCACGTAGAGGAAATGGGACCCTCTTGGTGACGTATCTCTTAAAGGCTCGAAGTCCAGCTGACTGCAACTTCGGTGTTTGATTTTCCGTTTAACATCAGTTTGTAAAAGCCTGCCAGGGCCGTCGCTGGTTTTAAAGCTCTTGACGCTGAAAGCTGAGGTTAAAAGTGCAGGGACTGGTTCTTTGCCCTGGAGATTATGTTCACGCGACAGCTCTTTAGAGGAAACACTTGAACCGTCAACAGGGCTCTTTAAAGTTCCCCGAGCACTTAGATAAACTGGAAAGCCCTCACGCTAGCTTCCAAGTTGGTTTTGTCATGAACTCTGAGTTGTCTAATCATTGGTGGCTGTGTGAGGATGGGACCAAAGTGGTGAGGACCTGATGGTTGCAGCTGGCTGGCCTTCCCAGGAAGGGAGTATGCACATAGGCTAGCTGGCAATGTTAATTAGAAGAGAGAGTCTGCTTCTACAGTTTTAGAGCTTACAGAGATCAGATCACATCTGTCAAACAGCATTTTTGTTTGTTGTTTGTTTCTTTGTTTGGAGCCAGGGTTCCTCTGTGTAGCCCTGACTGTCCTGGAACTAGTGCTGTAGACCAGGCTGGCCTTGAACTCACAGAGATCCACCTGCCTCTGCCTCCCGAGTGCTGGGATTAAAGGTGTGTGCCACCATCACCCTGCTCAAACAGCATTATTAACCTCTTCCTGTTGACCTAGCAGGAAATGCAAAGCTCGATGATATAATCTTCTTCCTCTAACTTTTCAGTTAAGACTTCAGCATCTTTTATTTTGATTTTTAATTAAAATTTAATTTATCGTTTGGTGTGCATGGATGCTTTGCCTGCACAGATGTCATGCTCCATTTGCATGCAGTGTCCTCAGAGGCCAGAGGAAGGCACTGGAGTCTCTGGAACTGGGGTTACAGGTGGTTATGAACTGCCATGTATGCACTGGGAATTGAACCTGGGTCCTCTGAAAAAGTAGCCAGTGCTCTTAACCACTGAGCCATAGTTCCAGTCCCATAATGCCTTTAATTTTGTGACAGAGTGAGGGTCTAGGTCCAACACAGGTCCTTTAGTCAGGGGTGCTCTTGTGTGGGTCTTCCTAGCGGCTTGGCTGCCCTTCTTGTAGTGGGGCCGAGTTGAGCTGTACCACTTGGTATCTGAATCACACATTCTCTATGTGGCTAAACAGAGGCTCTGCAGCCTCAGCTTTCCCAAGCTCTCAAGGTGATTGCAATATGGGCGTAAGTTTGAGAATCTCTAATTTACAGCAAAAATGTAGGATAACATTCCTATTTATACAGGCCAGCAAAACATCCACATGCAACTACAATGTAACACACACTTACATACATGTATCCATGTACCCCTATGTACATATACACAATGGTGCATATACCAAAGAGTCACACATAGTTCATTTACATGAACACATGTACACACAACATATACAAATACATATATGCACACACACATGATAATACACATATTTAATTATTCACAAACACATGAGGACACATAACATATACATACATGCATAAACATAAGACATACATGTATGCACCCATATATACAACATATACTTATACTTAATAATACACACATACATACCTATAAGAGACATATATAACACACAGAGAACACAATATGTGTATATATACATATAGACAACATGCACATATATACATGTACAATATGTAACATTTATAATACAAAAACAAAACACAATGTCACATGCATATAATGAATACTTAAAATATTCAACATAAACTGTATGCACACTACAAAAACAGTCTAAAGCTCTGTCCTTACGACCTTCACAGAAACAAGTGGCAAGCGAGCAGAGACAGCTTTGATCTGTGAAGGCAAGCTTCACTTGCTCTGCAGCCCATATGTTTTTCAGTCTGTAGAAAGAGGGTAAAGCTAATTCGGCAGGTCTCTAAAAAGTTAGATCTGCCTAGAGTTTGAATCCAAACATCACAGACTCTTGGGGTCAGACATCACAAGATATCTGGTCTAGCCTCTAGCACAGTCTGCTTCTGGCATTCTGAGAGAAGGCCTGAGCTTAGCTGGGGCCTGGGATCCCTGAGAGAATCTCCACCTAGATGGCTTGTGAGTGACAGGTGTGGGTCCTGTTTGCTGTTCCCTGAGCTCCAAGTGCACCTACAGATGGAGCCTGTTCATGTCCTGCTCGAGGAACACTTGTACAGACACTTTTGTCAAGGGAGTGTACTGTAGCTCTGTTTTTCTTAATGTTTCAAATGACATAACATTTCATTGATATAAAGCAACCGTAAGACAAAACATTAACACTAAAAAATATTGTCCTGACCCCGTGGCCCAACTCAAGAACAGGGACATTCCCAAAGTCATTGTATTTCCCATCTCAGCATCCCGCTTCTAAGCCTGAGGCCACTGCTGTCTGAGCTGTATGGAACTGGGATCCAGCTCTTGTAGGAAAAGGAGGTTTAAGAAATGGGTGCACATCGGGAAAGATGGCCCCACCCCTCACTCCAGGTGTGCACTCCCTCTAGGCAGCACACTAGAGCTGACCCTTTGTGGTCGTGGGATGTAGGTGAGCCAATCCTGAGGGCACAAGAGCAGAAGAGCTAATGAGGTGGCGTGGGTGAGAAAAAGATGCCCTCCCCCTCCCCCATTACCACCTGTGGCAGGTGAGAGAGCTGGCCCCAGGGTCACAATAGGAGAACTAGCCCTGACCCTCCCCTGCACTCCCTCTGGGCAGTACACTAGTACACTAGTACCTGTTGTTGGGGACACAGGTGAGCTGGCCCTGAGGGCGTAAAGACAACAGAGCTGCCCCACTGCCCCCCTCATCTGCCATGCAGTGGCATGGATGAAGGAAAGATGTCCTCTCCCCTCCACTCCTTGCTACCTGCCTCAGGCTAGAGGCTGGCCACAAGAGTGAGAGAACTAGCCCTGCCCCTCACCAGCTGCAGCACACAGGAGAGCAGGCCCTGCACCTCACCTGGACAGCACCCTAGAGCTGACCCTGTTGTCTGGGGAGCAGGTGAGCCAGTCCTGAGGGCGTGAGAGCAGGAGAGCTGATCCTCCCCCTCCTAGGCCCCCTACAACAATTGAAAAAGAGGGCCCTGCACCTTATCTGGGCAAAACAATAGAGCTCATCCTGGTGGTGTGAGTGAGGGGGACCTGGATCTGAGGACCTGAGAGCAGAAGAACTGGCCCCGCTCCTTGCTGCAGGCTGCACTAGGGGAGATAGCCAAGGCCATGCTGGAGAACTCGCCCAGGTAGTGACCGTGAGGGAAAGCTAGCAGGGTGACCATCCCAGCTACCACCCAGGCCCGAACCAGGGCTATGAGTTGACCACCCCAACATCCATGGCATCTATGAACTGTTGGAGCAGGTGAAGGGGACAAGCCAACAGATTCAAAACAGCAGGATCTCCATGACACAGAACAACAGGATACCTAAGGGGAGCCCCAGTGAGAGCCCATTATTGGTGGTGTAGCAGAAGCCAGAGGTCTGGAACCAGATCAATGACTGGAGGCAATGAACACTGGAAAGTAAAGAGTGGACTAAAGGGTAAACCGTGTGGCTCAGCAGGCCACACTATAGCTTCCACAAAATTCTCTCTCTCTCTCTCTCTCTCTCTCTCTCTCTCTCTCTCTCTCTGTTGTTTGTTTAGTTTTTCTTTCAAATTTGGTTTTGTTTCGGGGGAAGATACAAGGGCAGAGGGTGGATGTGAGGGGACAGGGAGATGAGTGGGATTGGAATGCATGATGTGAAATCCACAAAAAATCAATAAAAAATGAAAAAAAAAAAAAGAGAGAAGTGTGTGCACATCCCAAATAAAAGAGCTTCAATGTGATCACTGACAAGTTTTACCGGAAGTATCACCATCTCCGAGTCACACATGCTGCTGCTGCTGCTGCATTTACTTCCAGTGCTTTATAGCATTCTAGGTTACATCCTTGTGCATGAAGTCTCCCTCCCCCTGGGATGGTGTACACTGGCAAGACTTTCTCAAGGCTCTGCAAAAAAAAAATAGGGGGCCTATTTTGAGTGGTAGGACATTTGAACATTTAGGTTGACAATAGTTATCAAATTGTCTCCTCCAGGTTTGGCTAATATGCCTTGCTCCCATCCCTTGGCTCCTCTTCAACATGTATGCATCCATCCATCTGGGGACGGTGCAGAGACTGCCTGCAGCCTACAGTGTTAGCACGTTTGTCATCGATAATGGGGAATGTCTTCAGACCTGCATCTACTTACTCAGTAGTCTGGTAAAATGTCTTCCTTAAAAGGAAGACATGTATATCTCTGTGCACCATGTGTGTGGGAGTAGGTCTGCTCTTTAAACGTCTGACCTACCTTTTCCCTATTTGGGGGAGAGGAGACATTTTTGAGTGTCTATTGTTGTGATAAACACCATGACCAAAAGCAACTTGGGGAGGAAAGGGTTTATTTCATTTTACAGTTTATAGTTCATCATGAAGGAAGCCAGGGCAGGAACTCAAGGCCGGAATCTGGAGACAGGAACTGAAGAAAAAAACATGGAGGAACACTGCTTCCTGGCTTGCTCAGATTGCTTTCTTATACCATCCAGGACCATTTGCCTAAGGATGGCACCACCCTCCGTGGGCTGAGCCCTCCTACATCAATCATCAATCAAGACAATATCCCACAGGCCAGGCTGTTCGAGGCATTTTCTCAACTGAGGTTCTTCTTCCCAGATAACTCTAGCTGTGTCAAGTTGATTAAAAAAAAAATTAGTCAGGACAATGATTTATAAGAATTTTTACAGCCATTCTCCAGTGTCAGTGAGATTGGTCTATCCCATAATCCCTACAGATACCCAAATCCATAGACTCTCGAGTCCTTTTCATTGAAAAATGTATTTGTGTAGAACCTGCATGCATCTTCCCATGTACCTTAAACCATCTCTAGATTATTCATAACACCTAACATAATGTCATGTTATGTAAATAGTGGTTCCTGTAACAGTGGAGCAGGGCATCTCTACATGGTCAGTTCAGATACAGCTTTTCCTATGGATGTTTTTGATCTTCAGTTAAGTCTGTGGATGAGCAATCTGTGGGCACAGAAGGTCAATTTTGTATGAGTTGGAAGTGGATACACTCTCAGCTTTGGAGGTGGAGTTTTGTTTCCTTTGTGGCTTGTCTTTTTGTATTTAGGATGTCTTGGTAAACAGGAATTCTCCACTCTCCTGTCATAAAGTCTATCCTGGGGGTGTCTTGCCTTTGGTGTCTTTGTTGTTTGTGTTTGGCTGGAATCTCCAGCTCAACCCTATTTCTCTCTCTCCAAACCTCATCCTCTTAGAAAAAACACCAGGAAGCCCAGTTCTGCATTCTTGGCAATGGTGGGTGGCTTCTCCCCAGAAGCTGCCAGCTGCCCAATCCCCACCTAAAGCATTATAATTGGGCCCAAATCCAGCTTGTGGCTGACACGTCATCACCCCTCACCTACAGCATTTAAACTCCCTCCTTCATAGATCAGCCACGTGATTTTTTTTCTACCCTCCCCTCCCCTCCCGCCTCTATCTCTTGGGGCTGGAAGAGTCACCTGGGAGTTGCTTTGTTCAGAATGAACATGGCCTTTTACTTTTTAATTCACTCGATCTGGCTTACTGCATCAGTGGAGAAACCTATTATTGGGGTACAGAAAACTTATTAGTTTGTTTTGTTTTGTTTTTTGAGACAGGGTTTCATCATATAGTTCTGGCTGTCCTGGAACTTACTTTGTAGACCAAGCTGGCCTTGAACTCAGACATCCACCTGCCTCTGCCTCCCGAGTGCTGGGATTAAAGGCATGAGCCACCACCGCCCAGTGTCTTATGGAGGCAATCTTTCTTGCCTTGAAGTCCAGAAGGGTCTCTTCCCCTGTATATATGAGTCAACATCACCTGTAACTGGGATCTGGTATCAAGTCAGACTCTAGTTTCTTGTTTCATAGTATTTTTTCTATTGAACATCTGTCATTTTCTCAGGAATCAGTAATGCCATCTCTGTCAAATTTCATATACATGTGGTTATATTTCTAGATTTTTTTTGCCCTGTTGTTTAATTCCTCCTTCCTCTTCCTCCTGACCCCCTTCCCCTCCTCCTCCCTTTCCCCCCCCTCTATTATATCTTTTCTTTTCCTTTTTATTGAAAATGGATTTTTTTCTCACATAATATATCCTTAATACTGTCTTTCCTCCCTCCACTCCTCCCAGCTTCTCCACCTCCTCTCCCATCCAGATTTACCCCCTTTCTGTGTCTCATCAGATATCATCTATGAGATAATAATAGAAAACGTAATAAGATAAAACAAAACTAACACATTGCAATTGCATAAAACAAACAGGAGGAAAAGACCCCAAGATGAGGCACCAGAAACAGAGACCCACTCGTTAACACCCTCAGAAAGCCCATAAAAACACTAACCCAGATTCCATGATGTATATGTAACCAAAGGACCTGTAGGGGGAAAAAGAGCGAAGGAAAAATATAAATTAAAAAATAAGATTTTTTTTTTAAAGGAAGAGCCCTTACATGAAATTATGAGATGAGGACCCTCCAAAGATGCTGTTGAGTTCATTTTCTTTTGACCATCTACGGCTGGGCTTGCTGCCTACCCTTAAGAGTAGTTTGTGACCCTCAGTGCGAATCCTTTGGAGGAAAGTAAATTTTCATCTGCAAATGATTATCATCTGGAGGTAGCTTCTGGGTTAGGGATGGGGGCCGGTGTCCGCTTCTCCTTTCAGCTCTAGGTCTGCAACTGGTGCAGACCAGTGGATGGAGACATGCTGCTTCAGTCTCTGTGCGTTCATGTGAGCTTTGGTCCTGGTGATTGAGAGGGTCTTGTTTCCTTGGTGTCCTCCATCCCTTCTGGCTCTTACACTTTTTCTGCCTGCCTTCCCTGGGCCCTGAGGAGAGGGACTTGATGGAGACATCTCACTTAGAACTCTCACTGCATGCTGTCTGGCTATGGGTCTCTGTATTTGTTCCCATCTGCTGCAGGAAGAAGGTTCTCTGATGAAGGCTGAACAAGGCACATCTGCCTCCCTGGCCAGAGATCCTGGGATATCTTACCCTTCCTCAGGTCTCTGTTTTCAAATAGAAGTTTTAGAATCAGCTTGTAGACTTCTTTTTAGAAAGCCCCCTGGGACACCTGTTGCAGTTTCAGTGGAATTACAAGTCACATTGGAGAGAAAGTATGTATACACACACACACACACACACACACACACACACACACACACGTATATACATATACACAAACATATATATGTATATACATATATGTATATATTGGGTTTTTCTTTTACTCATAGAATATCTTTTTATTTATTTGGATTTTCTTCAGTTACATGTGGAGAACTTCATAATTTTTATCTCTACAGGACACAAACCTCTAACCTTTGGTTAGATTTATGTTTAGATATTTTGTAATATATACTTTTATTATAGGTGGAATCTCTTAGAAATTTCTATGTCATAATTTTTCAGGAGTATAAGGTTGTGATTTGATCTTATTTACTTATATTGTTAAATTGCAGCATCTTGATGTCTGATTTTGTTATATTTTCTATAAAGAAAGCAATATAGTATCTAATTTTTTATATTGTAAATCATGTTTTATACTATATGAGGACCTTCAGTTATTCTGAATGTGGAAGTAGGCTTCCTTGCCATATTCTTTTTTTTTTTTGGGTTTTTTTTTTTTTGGGTTTTTTTTTTTTTTTTTTTTTTGGTTTTTCGAGACAGGGTTTCTCTGTGTAGCTTTGCACCTCTCCTGGAACTCACTTGGTAGCCCAGGCTGGCCTCGAACTCACAGAGATTCGCCTGGCTCTGCCTCCCGAGTGCTGGGATTAAAGGCGTGCGCCACCACCGCCCGGCCATATTCCTGATTTTTAAGAAAATGTTTCCGAAGATTTGCTATGAACTTTATCTATCTGTCCATTCGTCCAGCAATCTGTATTTTTTGACATCTCTAGTGTTTGACAATATCACAAAGTCCATTTTTCATGTTCTTGATCTCATTGACAAAGACTTTGAAAGCAGAGAGGAACTCCAGGACAAGTTTACTGGAATTTGGAGGAAAACAAGAGCGTAGACTAGCAGGAGCTCAGCAGCTGCACAGAAGGAGCCGGAAAGGGAGAAACTGACAGCTACTCTTTCTTCACTGTCTGTGCCTGAAGCAAGAAGCCGGCTGAGCGGTGGGAGTCTGCCAGCTCCTGGGGTGAGGTGTCTGCAGAGAGGGACTGTCAGGACAAGCAGCTTGGGAGTTTGGGTGGTGTCCAGACAGGGGTGTGGGAAGAGGGGAAAAGAGAAAAGTTTGGAACTCAGGAAGCAGACAGGCTGGGCAGTGAGTCTGCAAGCCTCTGCCTGGAGGGAAGGGCTTTGGAGGTCGGTGGTGTTCTTAAGGGCACAGGCCCTCTTTTCACTTTCTGTTTGTAAAGGGGGCTACTGACCGTTGACCATGCTGTTAGGGATATCAGAATGCTCTTCATATGACCTAAAGGGGGCCCCAATAGGGGAGAGACTGCTATGTGCCTCAGAAAAGATGCTGGCCACAGATCATGCCATTTGAACCACAGGACGCTCACATATATAAGCCCTGGAGGAAGGAGCTGGCTACCAATGGCCCCTTTTGCCCCTGTCCTCCAGCACAGCATCCTTCAACATCACTGCAGCCCAAGCTGGTCTTTTAACTCATGATTCCCCTGTCTGGAGCCTCTCCAGCGCTGGGATGAGAGGCATGTGCCATCACCGCTGGCTTCCCGAAGGTCTGACGGATAGATGTTATCAGCTTACCAAGTTTTCTTCCATTTGCATTTAATTAGAAGACTTATCAGGAACGTGTCATCAAACAATTTCACCGCATCATTTGAAATGCGTCTGTGGTTTTTCCCTCATTAATCTGTTAATTTGCAGAAAGATATTTACAGGTTTTTTTTTTTTTTTCCCTAATGCTTACAAACCAAACCAGCTCATAAAAAAGCTGTGGATAATTCCGTCTGTTTCCAGGCTAAGAGAGAATTTGTGATTCTGTAGATGAATAATAGAGTCCTGATGTGCACTGAGTGACTATCATTAGCAGTGGCACTCTGTTAAGACAGGGTCTCATCATGTAGCCTGGACTGACCTCAGACTCACAGCCATCCTCCTCCCTCAGCTTCTCAAGTACCAGCATTGCAGGTATGCACCACCACATCTGAATAATGATGTCTTATATACTTGCTATCAGCTAAGCAATCAGGTTTCAAGTGTTCCTGCCACACACAGTGGTAGCTGTCTGTGATGGTGGGCATGGCACCAAGCTGGTGGCCACAGTTTCCTGATGTATTTGAATCTCAAAACAATACTCATACATTTTGGAGACATATGGTTTTTTTGTTATTTGTATTTCAATGAAGTTAGGGGAGGAGATTACATAGTTGTAGAAGGGATGGAGTCCGTGATGGCACACACTCTACCACTGAACTGCCCAGCTGTGCCACCAATCACACTGGCATCTCCTTCCCTCTCTGTTGTTTTTTTCCAAGAGTTTCTGCTGCGTGACCCAGGCTGGCCTTGTCACCCTGCTGCCTCCTCCTGAGATTGTAGGTGTGGGCCAGCGTGTGTAGACTTTCCTTTGCTAGCACAATCCATGTGTGATATTTAATATTTGCATTCTTAGCTTGTAACATTTCATTCTCTTCTTCTTCTTCTTCTTCTTCTTCTTCCTCCTCCTCCTCCTCCTCTTCCCCTCCTCCTTTTCTCCTCTTCTCTTTCTCCTCCTCCTCTCCCTCCCTCTTCTCCTTCTCTTCTCTTTCTCTTCCTCCTCTTCCTCCTCCTTCTCCTCCTCCTTCTCTTCCTCCTTCTCTTCTCCTTTTCCTCCTCCTCCTTCTATTTAAGAATTAGAGGCCCTAACTTTCTGATTGCTGCTTTTGCATCTTGTAAATACGGAGCTGCTGTATTTTCACTGCCTACTTTTAAGGATTTCAAATGTTTTTGCTGTGGTTTCGTTTGGCATACTGCTTTAGTTAGAAATGCATGTTTATTTGTTTGGTGGCACCAGGGTCAGTCCACCAAGCCTTTACCAGATAATCTTGGCTTACCTAGGCAAGTGCTCCCCAACGTGCTACACTGTCAACTCCTCAAACGCTTTCGAAATGATACATACATGGGGGAATCTTAGCACTCTTTTTCAAAAGTGCGTGTATCTTAACTTTATTGTTGCCAGATAACCCTTCTGTATGAATCTGAGTCTTTTGAGAGTTTTGAAGTTTGCTTATGGGAATGGGGCAGTCTAATCTATCCCATTTCCCTTAGTGTTTATGTGGGCTCTTCGGCTGAGTGTAGGAACCAAATTTATACAAGGTTAAATAACTAATTAGAAATATACAAGTTTTATTAATTTTACACATATGAAGGGGGCCAAGAAAAAGTGAAGTCTAAAAGCTACACCAAAATATGATGCACTGATACTTCTTAGACAAAGAACAACTAATTTGTGAAGAAATGGCAGAACAAACAGAGCTCTAGAGTAAGATAATAAAGATTAGCCATGTCACTAAGTATATATATAAGTATATATATGTGTGTGTGTGTGTGTGTGTGTGTGTGTGTGTATATGGCGAGAATGGCATCCCTGAGAAGCCACACCTATGAATGGCTAATTAGTTCTTCCCATTGTGGAGGGTTGGAATGACGCAGACAGACAGCAAGATCACCGTGGCTTTCTTTTACTTCCCTTAATAGCCATTTACTGATCACATCTGCATCTGACCTAGCAGCCTTTGACTCTCAGGTGAAGCCTTTTGAAAGATTAAGTTTGCAGACCACTAGCTTCCACCAATCCAGGAGCTGAGAATGCCACCAGGTAGCAGCTGAAACCCAGAGCAGAGATTTCCCCGCTTGCTGTGTGGGAAGTGTAAAAGAAACATACTCTTTTCTATCAAATGGTTAAATTAGGCAAGAAAGCACGATTACAAAAAGCTGTAAAATTGCTATTTGGCAAACAATCCCTCCCGAGTCAGCTTTCTCCTAAAATCACAGTAAATGCTCACGGCTTCACCCTGCTTATCAACTTCCCAGCTTTAAGTCGGCCAACCATTAAGAATGTGAGCCTGGGTGCCACGCAGATCTGAGTGGCCTGCACTGACACTTGGGGCCATGGTGGTGGTGGTAGGATTCTGCCACCACTCCAGCTGCATGGCCACACACGCACAGTTCAGCAGTTAAGCAAGGGGTCTTATGTCATCAGGGCACGCTGGTCATGCAATCAGCGCATGCGTAGCGTAGCTCCGTAAGCCCACCTGCGCTTGTTCACAGGTCCTTAAAAGGTCTGACACAGACTCCTGCTCCCTCTCTTCTATGTTCTCTCCTGCCCCCACTATCTTTCTCTTTGTTCTCTGCATGTGCTTCTTCCCCAGGCCTGGTTCTTTTGTTCCCCCCCCCCCCCCCAAATAAAGCTCTGATACTGGGTTTTGTCATGGCTTGTGCCTCATGACCTTTCCGCAAGGTAACCGGCACTGTTTATCATTTTTTAAAACAACAGTTGTCTGGGCCAGGACTGCTGCCAAGCGCCATGTCTGGGTCCTGCTGCAGCTGGGCTCTGTGCTGATGTTCATGGCCTGTGTTACCACAGGGGTTCATAGGAACCATGCATGTTGAAATCCGAGGGCTATGTTGAGCCAATCCTGCCTTTCACTGGCTCTGGGATAGCTGGCCCTACCCCTGGCTGAACACCGCAATAGGAAAGCTGGCCTGCCCCTCACCATGGGAATGGGGGAGCTGGCCCCAATGGCATGGGCCTAGGAGAGCTGGCTCTATACCTTGCCTGAGGGAGGTGGTTTCAGCAGCCCAGACTGACCGGCTCAGCTACCACCCAGACCCACATCCTGGGCCTTGGGTTGGTCCACCCTAATATCTACCCCATCTGTGACCTGTTGGAGTGTGTGAAGGGACTGGTCCTAGGGAATGATAGCTGCAGGATCTCCATGACCTGGGACAACAGCAGGACACCAGAGAGGAGTTCTGGTGAGGGTCCAGTGATGACGGTGTACCAGAGGCCTTGAACCAGACCAATGACTCATGGCAATGAACATTTGTGGGTGGACTGATTGGACAAAAGGGTATACTGGGTGACACACCACAGCTCCCAGTGCCACTAGGACGAATGAAGAGGTGTTGGAGAGACAGGAAAAATGGAGGAGCAAGGTGGTTTTTTGTTTGCTTTGCTTTGTTTTTAATTCTTTTTAGGGGGGGCATAGGAGATTCCTTTTGGAAGTGGGAAACTACAGTGGTGAGGCACAGATATAGAGGGATGAGGATGTGAGAGGGATTGGGGTACATGATGTGAATTCCCAAGGAATCAATACAAAATTCTTTTATACACACACACACACACACACACACACACACACACACACACACACACATATATGTATATGAAGAACGTGAGGCTGCCCTCTGACCACTCAGGTTGAGGCACAGGACCCCTTTGCTTTAGGAATAAATACTCAGTGGGTTTGCCTACTTGGTTAAACAGGGCTACACACTGAACATGGAGTTCACTGATTGGCCTAGGCTGGTTGGCAAATGAACTCCAAGAATCCATTAGTCTTTATGTCCCCTGTGCTGGAGTCACAGAAAGCCAGTATGGTGGACTGAAAGAAAATGGCCCTCAAAGGGAATGGGACTATTAGGAATTGTGGCCTTGTTGGAGGAAGTTGTCACTGTGGGGAGGGCTTTGAGGTTTCTTTTGCTCAAGATACCACCCTGTGTTTCAGACCATTTCCTGTTGCCTGCAAGATGTAGGACTCTCAGCTACTTCTCCAGTACCATGTCTGCCTGCACGCTGCCATGTCCCACTGTGATGATAATGGACTGAACCGCTGAACTGTAAGTGAGCCACCCTAATTAAATGTTTCCTTTATAAGAGTTGCCATGGTCATGGTCTCTCTCACAGCAATAGAAATCCTAACTAAGACAGGTATTTACGTGGGGGTTGAGGATGCAGACCGAGGTTGGCCTGCTTGCTCAGCAGACATTTTATCAACTGAACCATCCATCTCCCCAGCCCCTGAATTGGCATATTTTGGGATGATATGTCCTCATAACTGCGAGAGGCAAGGAGGATCCCTCCACAGGCTCCAGAGAGAACCTGGTCATGCTGAAACCTTGAGTTTGAAGCTCAGGCTTCTAGACTATGAGAGAATGTGTTTCTGTTGTAAAATAGGCACCGGAAGCTCTAGGAAACGTCTCTGGTCTTGAATGGTGTCCTGGTTTTGCTTTCTATTACTGAGATAAAGACCATGACCAAAAGCAACTTGGGAGTGAAGGGGTTTATGTGGCTCGATGGTCCCAATCACAGCCCATCGTTGAGGGCGTCCAAAGCAGGAGCTCAAGCAGGGCAGGAACCTGGAGGCAGGGCTGAAGCAGAGGCTTGTTCTGCTGACTCATATTCAGCTACCTTTTTGTTTTTGTTTTTGTTTTTTGTTTTGTTTTGTTTTTCGAGACAGGGTTTCTCTATGTAGCTTTGGAGCCTGTCCTGGAATTCACTCTGTAAATCAGGCTGACCTTGAACTCACAGAAATCTGCCTGCCTCTGCCTCCTGAGTGCTTGGATTAAAGGCGTGCGCCACCACTGCCCGGCTTCAGCTACTTTTCTTATACTAACCAGAACCACCTGCCCAGGGATGACACTGCCCACTGTGACTGGTCCTCTCACATTAATCGTGAATGAAGACAGTACCCCACAGACTTACCCACCAACAATCTAATGGAGGTAATCCCTCAATTAAGGTGCTCTCTTATCAAATGACTCAATTTGTGTCAAGTTAACAAAAAACAAACAAAAAGAGAAACCTAACCATCATATGTGGTGACCACGGAGCTTCCACTCTTATAGTTGCTAGAGAACTCAGCTATTTCTACCTTTATTTTACATACTATCCCAGCACTCAGCTTATGGTGAAGGAACTTGGGCAAGCTAATTGGATTAGAGAGGGTGGTTGTGTCCAACAAAGGATCACCCAGTGTTTCCAAGTAGAAATGGCCCCTGAGCACAAGAGAGCTACTTCTTCAAGCTCATCTTTTTGTCTGTGAGTCTGGAGGTACCAGAGTGTCACCTGTACCCAAAGGTGCCAAGGGCCCCAGCAATAGGAATGGTAAAGAACCCAGCCATTCAGCCATGGAAGCTTTGGGTGTGAGAATACAGATACCTATCCTCTTCAATACATGCTTCCGTGGCTTATGAATTCTCAGGGCCTATTTTTACAATCAGAAAAAAAAAAAGAAACCTAATATGGTAAGGTTTGAAATCTGACACAAGGCAAGTTACTCTGCACCTCAGTGAATAAAGGAGCCTGTAAGAAGGGGCTGTGGTGGATGTACAGGGTGAGGCATCTGTATTAGAACTGTGAGCTATTTCTTTTACAGGGCATGATGAATTATAAACCCACGGAGGAGAGCAAGGCAGGTAATTTACTCAGCTCACAATCACTAAGTTCCTGCTGCTAGCCCGCTGGAGGAAGATGCAATTATTAATCGGCTGGGACTCAGCCCTCTAGGGCTAGCCAGATATTTCTGTAAACCAAGGCCTTCAGCTCCCACCCTAGTGGATCTGGCCAAGCACGTTTTATTTTGCTAGATGCTCCTTTAAGAAGAGAAAACGGGAATGTTTCAGGAAAGATCTTTCCCCAGTAAGCCTTTGTCTTTCATCCCTGCCCCCCACCACCAGAAAGCGTCTGGAGCTTAACACAGGTGGGGAGTAAATGCTTAGTTATTACTCACTAATTATCATTCACAGGGAGAAACAGAGTTAAAATGCTCCTGAAGTCATCATGGAAGAGAGGATTAAAACTCCAAAGAGATGCTGCTGTGCATCCAAGAGAGTGCCTCAAATCAGCTCACACCCTGCTGGACTTGGCTCCAGACTCTGGAGCCCAACCCACATCTGCTCTGCAGGTCTTGGGGTGCTTCAGGATACTGTAGCTACATTTTGGATAGAGTTACTTGGTATCAGTGGAAATGGGCTCAGCAATTTCCTCCCAATTAAAACATTCCATTCTTGAGGGGAAAGACAGTTAAGATGAAGGAAATAAATAAAACTGAACTAGGCTCAGAAACTTAGAAGTCTCCAGAAGTTGTTGAAACTAACAAGATTCACAAGGCCACTCCCCCAAGGTTGTTTGCCTGTAGCAAATGCTGGGGGAGAAGATTCTGCAGCCCGCTGAATTGCCTTGTTGGAGGTGTTCCAGGGAAACAGTTTTGGTAACTCATTACCCATACTGGGGTCTGCCTTTGAGTCATCCATGGTCCTGTAAGTAGCCTCTCATCTATAATACTTCAAGTAACCCCAATGAACTCACTAGCTCACTGAGTTGGATAGTTTCTTTGGTCTGTTGTTGGTGCCCTAACTGGGATGAATAGACATTTGTTCGTGTCACAACTCAATCGGCACCTGAGCAAGGACTGAAAGGATGAGTTGGGAGGGGTTATCGAATGGCTCCTTCATTGGGTGTCATGTTATGTATCTGAAGCTGATCTTTGTGAGGATAGAATGCCCACATAGGCGAAGTCTAATATGGCTACCTTTCCCTATGTGGTATGGGATGTCATGGCTCCTTGCTGTAGTGATGGCTGCATGCATCCTAAGATAGGTTATAGGATCTGTAACCGAGGATGAGCTAAGCATGCAGCACCCTTGGGGGGAATCCTAGGGTGGCCATATTCTTCTGTTTGGTGTGGTGTGGTGTGCCTTCTTGATGAATGGCATCCATTCCATGAGCATGGGGATGCCCTGAACTACTGATGGACTAGAGGATTACTACAGTCCCTGAACAAAGAACATATTGGTTGGGATTGTAAGCAGCCTATGATAACCTTTTAATGGCTTTGATTGTTGCTAATAAGACATGAAATAGAGACTCAGCTATGTGTTTCCAAAGAATGTGCTTGTGCAAAGGAGTAAATACAGTGGGAAAAAACACATATGAATGCTATATTCTAAAATTAGCCTCTGATTTGGAAAGAAAGGTGAGAAAAGGGGACAAGAGGGTGGAGATGTTGGCTTGCAATTATTTACAACAGACAGAATATTAGAGAAAGAGTAAAGGTTAGATCTGTGCTAAAGATCTCGAAACTTGTCCTGTGATCCAGAAACTTGGAACTCATGGGAAAATTCAGACAGCAAGGAGGAAGAGAATGTGGTAGAAGATTTTAACCCTTTCTTTCCTGGTTTTTTCAAGACAGGATTTCTCTGTGTAACAGTCCTGGATGTCTTGACACTTGCTTTGTAGACCATCAGTCTGGTCTCAAACTCACAGAGATCCACCTGCCTCTGCCTCCTTAATGATGGGTCTAAAGGCATGTGCCACCACACCTAGCTAAGTTTAACCTTTGTGTTAGTTACTTTTCTGATTCTGTGATGAAATACCATGACCCAAAGCAATTTTTGGAAGAAAGAGTTTCTATTCACTCATGGTTCCAGAGGGGTAAGAGTCTATCAGGTTGGGGAGGCACGGAGGAAGCAGCAGGCATGACAGCTGAAGCAGGAAGCTGAGAGCTCACACATTGAACTGCAAGCACAAAGCAGAGAGAGATTGTAAGCACTCCAAACCCACCCTCACTGCCAGCGATGTTCTTCCTCAAGGAAGGCTCCACCTCTCAAAGTTTCCACAACCTTCCCAAACAGTGTCACCAACTGGGGAACACATGTTCAAGTAGCTGAGCCTCTCAGAGACATTCTTAGGAAAAACATCATACCCTTTAGTAGAGAAGAAGGGAAAATCCAGCATTCAGATAGAGGGCTTAATAATGGCCCAACATGCTGGGGAGAGGTGCCCTCCACCCCTCACTATCCCCACCCTCCCCCTTTGTGGCCTGTGGCGGGTGGGAGAGCTGGCCCTGAGGTCATAAGAATGGGAGAGCTGTCCGTGTCTCTCACCAGCTGCAGCACTTGGGAGAGTGGCCCCTGCACCTTGCCTGGGCAACACAGTAGAACTGGTCCTGATGGTGTAGGTGTGGGAGAGCTGATCCTGAGGGCAAGAGGACTGGCCCTGCTCATTTCTGTAAGGGATGAACTAGCCAGGGCAATGCTGGAGAGCTCACCCTGGTGGCGAGGACAGGGGAGAGCTGGCGGACTGACCAACCCTGCAAATACCCAGGCAAAGAACCAGAGTTATGAGTTGGCTGATCCAACATCCACCCCATCCATGGTCTGAGGGAGCACGTGAAGGGACCAGTCCTGCAGACCCAAAGCTGCAGGATCTCCATGACACAGGGCAACAACAGGATATCCAAGAGGAGTCCCAGTGAGGGTCCAATATTGATAGTGTAGCAGAATCCAGAGGCCTTGAACCAGACCAATGACTCTTTGCAATGAACACTTGTCAGTAAAGATATAAGGACGAAAGGGTATACTGTGTGACTCTCTGTATCACAGTACAGCTTCCACGATGAGATTTTTTCCTTTCTTCCTTTTTTCTCTTAAATTTTATTATTTAATTTGGGATGTGTGTGTGCAAGGGCAGAAGGTGGATATGAAGGGATGGGGAAATGAATGGGATCAAGACGCACGATGTGAAAGACACAAAGAATAAATAAAAAGAAAGTTTGAAAAAAATGGTCCAACAAGGAAACTATGATAGTCAGGAAGTATTCTGTCTCCAAACTGCTTGAGTTGAGAAGAACTTTAAATCGAGATGTAAAAGAACTTCTCACAACCTGGCTCATGAGGCTGTGGACACAGCAGATGGGGTGGGAACTGTCTGAAGGCTGTGAAAGCAGAGAGACTGATGAATAAAACCACCCATCCCTTCTTGAGGCAGAGGCTGAATAAACCGAGGCAGTCTGAGGGAAATCAGTCCCTTATGGACTGGCTTATGAAAGTCATCAGGGTCACTTGGTTATTGCTGACTGATGTGCCTGTGACTATGAGACTGGAGGACAGCAGATGGCAAAGAGGCATTTCTAAGAGAGTTGGCCACAAGAGAGGCAGTGTTTGGTGCCCAGCTCCCTGGGACAGGTAGGACTGAATTCACAGGAGAGCTAAAAGAGAGGTTGCCTCAGCAGGGACCTCAGGTCTGGTAGAGGGGCTTTCATGGTTTAGCTGAGACCCATAGAAGCTCATCATCTTTATGAGGTAGGAGAGATTCTGGTCAATATGAATGACTGGTATACAAACCAGGGTCATAAAGTGCACAAGCTATCGAAAGGGGATGAAGATGGGCAAAGAAGACACAAGAGGCCGTTTGGGCCACTCAAAGGCAAATGTATCTAGATGGTGTACCCCGGGAAGAAAGCCGAATGCTGTACTAGTGAGCTTCTGGAAGGCTTTCAAATCTGAGCAGTGGTTCGCAGAAGACATACATAATAAAATAACATAGATGAAAAGGTTAGGCTTGACAGATAGATGGCCGTGATAGGAAGTATTCTAGGGGTAAGGGTTGTTTAACCATCCCAGAGCCCTGTCAGAAGTGCTCCAGTGCCAGTCACCAGGCCAGAGCTGGATGGAAATGGAGAACTGGTTCTAGTGGCAGGCACTGAAGGCTAGAATGCAGCCCTTGGCCCTAAGCTGGGCTAAGTGGCACAAGGCAGCCCCACTGAGACCATCAGGGTGGGAGATACACAGTGGACCTGTGGAAGCAGCATTACCCCAGCGTGAGGAGGCTAGTGGTTATGGACAATGTCTGTGGATCATGTCAAACTAAAGAAGATGGTGTTCCTCATATATGCTGCTATTGCAAATGCTGATCTTCTGGTGAAAGAATTACTGACAGTTATGAGATCTTTTCACAGTATATTGGGCCTTGATAACAGGTTGGTTTTTGTTTGTTTGTTTATTTATTTGTTTGTTTTTGTATTTTAACTGCCCAAGACCAAACTTGCACTTGGGCCGGGTTGGCAGCAAACATTCAGAGATTCTGCCCACCAACTATGAAAAGGTGTTGTTATATAATGCCATCTCTTGAGTGTCTTACAGACATGGAAAGGCATTTGAAAGAACAATACAGATTATTGAGATTAAATTGCAGGCAATCCACGGAGTCAGCTTAATGATCAAAGGAATTTATTTGGGGGTTAACTCACAACCACAGGAGATTTATTGTAGGGTCTGGGAAAGCTGAGCTATGTCCCACGCTGGTCTGCTTGGTCCAAGATCTCAGCATCCAAACCATGAGGTAGCCAAGAGAGAAAGCATATGTGCATCCCAGATTTTAAGGGTCTCCCAGTGACCATGCCTTAGGGGCATGTACCTCAAGGTCATAGGCAGGTGTAACAGCTATCTACTACCTCACTAGGGGTGATGCTTCAGGGCATGGCTCAAACAGCCACCCACTACAAAAGATAATGGGTAAGTTGTCTGAATAAAGACACCCATCATGAGTGGGAGAAGTCCACCAGGAGCCATATGGTTGTTGAATGAAAATCCCAGTGCCAGGGTATGTTATTTCCATATGAATTATTGGCCAGGAAAGCCCTCAAGTCTTCCAAATCATAGAAGCCATGGCCAGTGCTGTTAGTTGAATGTCAGAACTAGATAGTCAGTCCCTATTTTTGAAGGCATTGAATGCATTAGCTACAGGACATGGTGAAACCAGGCTGAGATTGAATTGAAAGTTTCTTTCCTGCTGGCTGGTTTTCATAATGCTAGAAGGCATTGTAGGGGCTTCTGGCAGGGTGTGTGTGTAGGGGGGGTGTTACTAACAGTCCTATTCAGGTGTGGAACCATGAGTACCTACATGCCAGGTAAGATATGCCCATGGGTATGATAGTGGTATGACTCTTACAGATGCAACTTGTGCCACAGGAAGGACCTAATATTTGGTACTGTAAGCCAATTCAAAAGCCCATAGGCTTCAATATGGAGGCTAACGCTATTGTTTTGTTAAATGGATATGATGTGCCTGTCAAAATGCCTTCTGGCCATTTCTGTTAAGCCCATAGATGACTTGCTATTGGCCTCAACTGGTTATGGGAGGAAACATTTCTTCTTTCTCCTTCTCCTTCCTCCTCCTCCTCCTCCTCCCTCCTCCTCCTCCTCCTCCTCCTCTTCCTCCTCCTCCTCCTCCTCTCCCCCTCCTTCTCCTTTGCAATGAGAAGTATACTGCAGAGACTCATAACTGGTCCAGCTGCTGAGACTAAGTGACTTGCTGTGGGTCGGACATCCATAGCGACCTCCACCCGCAAGGTTCAGGAAACATTACAGAAGAGGTTTCAGAAAGAGCTGGAGAAATGGATGGAGTTTTATGTAGCTATTCCTTCCAAACTGAAATGTCCCATAATGGAAAGAGGCTTGCCAACACCCAGGAAGTAAAGAAACCTCACAAGTCTCTGGAAGTTCCTGAAGCTAGCAAGATTCACAAGGCTCCTCCCCCAGGTGATGTAATAGGAACAACTTCTGAGAAAAGGCTTTCCAACTGTCGGAGTGGCTTGCCCAGGTTTGTTCATGTCTCCGTGGAATAAGTCATATGATATGGTAGCAATGCTCATTTTGCAGATTTCTGCCAAGCTCAGTATCTTGCTGGACACACTCCTCAGGGGTTTGTTTGCCCTTGACCTATCTTAGCTCCAGCTATGTAGGTGATATCTCCTGCAGGGCTGCCAGCCTCCAGGCTTCCACATTTTTGTCTGTATAGAAGAGGTGATTCTAAAAAGTGGAGTGTTTGACTTTAAGGAGGTGCTAAGAGATTTCTCTGCTGGAGAAGGAGCCAGCTGAAGAAAAAGAAAGGTCCAGACCACCCAAAGAGAGGAGGGGGACAGGGAGGAGTAGAGGATCTGTCCTTAGGGTAGAGTTGGGGTAAAGGCAATCTTCCACTCTGATGGCCTGAAGAAGCAGTAACTAGAGTAGCCCCTGCCATGGAATATGGACATCCTGGTGGACAAGCTGGTTCTAGTGCACTCAGACCCTTTGGGTGATTATGTTTATAAAAAAGAAAAAAATGTTTTATATACCAAAGGTAGGAGGGCTGTTCTAAAATTTAAAAAAATACTGACTGGTTGCAACATGTGAACCTTGGTTAGATTTTACTTTAGAGAACGAATACCCAAAAGGGTGTTTGGGGACAATGAAGGAAATGTAAAGTAGTTGGGGCTGTCATAGTATGAGGAAAATAACTAATGGCCAGCTGGCTTGATTTTCTTAGGAGCTATTAAAAAAACTACAGCCTTCATTCTTAGGAAATGGATGAAGTTCTACAGTGTCTGTAACTGTCCTTCAACTGAGTCAAAGACAATGTCCACTCTTCTTTATACTTGAAAGTTTAAATATCAAAGTTAGGAAAATAAGAAGGAGGGGGAAAGGAAAGACCCACCTGGGATTCTAAGCAGAAGTCTCCTTGAGTGACATAAGGTGCCTAAGTACTCTCTGTGGGAGAACATTTGAAATTTAGGCCCCCACCTCTTCACAGATTAGGAAAAAGTAAGCCTGGGACCCATACTTACAGATGATCAAAGACACACGAGACCGAGAATGACACTCAGTAGAAAAACCAAGAGATGAGACTTGAAGACGTGGTGGTGCCTTAAAGGAACTAACAGAGTAGCTAAAAAGTGGGTGAGCACCAAACCACAGTCCAGAGAGATGGTAAGAGCTGCTGGAGGATGGGGAAGAGCTGACCTGTACAGAACAGGGGCTCTGAGAACAGACTCCCTACGGCCAGGAAGAGAAAAGCAAATGTGCATTCTAGTTTTAAAGGACTGAGACAAGACTAGCTTTTATCCTAGCACTGTACAATCTGAAGAATATATATTGTGAAAGAAGACTAAATGAAGACAGTTCAAGAAAATCAAAGTCTAAGGAACTACTCAGAGAAGCTTCTGGAGTGTTCTAGGAGGGAATGAAGTGGACCCGGAGAGATGATATGAACTGGGAGGGCTGGCTCGATGAAATATGCTGTGCCTACCAACAACACTAATTAATATATCACTCACCAGACCTACTAAGAGAATGGCAAACAATGGCACAGAATGGTAACTAGTCAAGACAGCTCAGCAAAGTCAATGCTGGACAGAGGGATGACTGGTAATATTAAAACTAGGCAAGACAACTTAAACACAAAACACAATGTTAGGGAAAAGAATATCTTACCCTAAAGAGCAGAGCTCCTCCTGTTCACCAGGAAGATATCATTGCTAACTATTCAATGCAAAGACTACAAAGACATGAATTAAAAACTGGTAGAATTATAAAGAGACACTGAGAGCTTCTTATCAGAATGGATGACTTTAATCAACTTCAATCGATCTCTTTCAATTATTAATAGGTTAAAGCAACAAGACACTTGTAAAGATCAACTTTGAACATCCTTAACAAACTTGTTTTGTTGTGTGTGGGAAGCTAAGCTGTCTGTAATTGGAAAATACACATTCTTTCAGGTACCTGCCACATTTAGAAAAATCAAGTCCTATGTCACAAAGTTTAAAGGACATGTTATCACTAACTCTCATTGCTATATTGATTATTTCAGACTGAAGTCACAGGCTATTATCTTCAGAAAGGATCACTTAGGCTATTTTTTCCCATGTGCATCAAGCCATGAAGATTGCTGTAGGGATGGCCTCCTCCCCCAAAGGCAAGAAAATAGCTTTAATCAGCAGAACTGCAAGTTGGGGTTGCAATACAACTAAATGAATAAACTCACTGGAGTGACCTTCGTCTTCCTCCATCTTCATGCAGGCGTGTATCTCCCACTCATGTGCTAGAATTTATTACCTTAGTCTAGAGACGCATTTGCTCTGCTATTCCTTTGATGACATTGTCCTCATTTGTAGAACTATCAAAGGTGACGTTTCATTTATTTCTTTGGACTTTATACTCCTGTGGAGATCCCTGCGTACATGAAAAATTAATAAAACACGTCTCCCTTTCCCCTTGTTAACCTGCCTCATGCTAATTTGGTCTGTTGAGCCACCCCAAGTGCTCACATAGGCTCTAAGGGAGTGTGTGCATGGGGGGCTTTCCCCATCACATTTGGTGGCCAGGAATCCTTCAGGTTCCTTAGCTTGTGCTAATGTCACACCGAACTCTGCCTTGGTCTGGCCCATGACTTCTTCCCTATGTCCATACTAAATCTAAGTTGATCTATCACAAGAGCACTAACCAATTGAATGAGCTATGCCTTGCCAATTACTCCACTGGGGACCCACAGTTAAGGTGGGGTGACCTAGCTCTTTAATAGCCACCAGATATTTGCAGGAAGCAGACACATATGAACATTTCTGGGTCTTTGGGACTCACAGCACTTCAGCAAACAGTGGGAAAACAACCACCAAATGTAGGATGCACCAAACATATCAGGCTTATCAGATTAGACCAAAGACATAGACACATATAAGGGGAGACTCTTCAGCCTACAGCATAGTACAGGCATCAACTAGGCATTTCATTGTTGACTTTATTACTAATTATTCTTTTAAAGATTCATTTTTACTTCGTGGGTATGAATGTTTTGCAGGCCTATATGCCTGTGCACCATGTGTGTGCCTGGTGAGCATGAAGGTCATAAGAGGGTGTCAGATACCCTGAAACCGGAATGATGGACAGTCCCTATGGGTGCTGGCAACTGACTGCAATCCTCTGAAGGAGCAGTAAGTGCTCTCATATGATGAGGCATCCTCCAGCCCCAATGGGTCACTTTTTAATGCTCATCCCGTCTCTGACCAAGGAATTGTCAGGTGATGTGCTCCTAGCTATCCTCAGACACAGCTTCACATGATCAGACCTCATATTGACAGGACACTTTTAGGCAACACACATACCTCACCTCAACATCTCGGTGATCTATTTATTGTATCCAGATCTGACCAGCTGTACTGATTCTTTCCATTGCTTTTTTAACTATCATAGTTTCTTTATTTCCTTCCAGCTTCCTTGATAATCTATATGTTATTTGTGCAGTACAATGTGTGATTTGACTGCTAGAGATACTACTAATACTAAGAATTTAAGATTGGATTGTCATGGTCATGGCTTGGGAAAGTGAGGAATACCTGGTGAAAAAGGCCAATGGAACAGGTGTCATCTATAATCTATTGACGTACAGTAAGTTCTGGGAAGTGTGGGAAGACACTGATGTGTTGCTCTATGCTGATGGCATCATTTGCTCATGACAAATTACATCTGCAAACACACTCTTTCCTAAGACTATTTTCTGACATTTCAGATAAATGTGAACTTTGGCAGGCCCCATTCAGGTAAGTATAACGACACTGAAGAGTAATGTCTTAATTAGGTTTCTACTACTATGATAAAACAAACACCACAACCAAAAACAGCTTGGAGAGGAAAGGGGGTTTACTTTAGATTACAACCCTCATGTCACATTCCATTACTGAAGGAAGTCAGGACAGGAACTCAAGGCAGGAACTTGGAGATTGGAACTGAAGTAGAAACCATGAGGTATACTGTTTACTGCTTTGTTTTCTCTGGTTTGCTCAACCTACTTTCTCATACCATTCAGGACCACTTGCCCAGGGGTGGCACCACCCTCAGTGAGCTGGGTCTTCCCACATCAATCATTAATCAAGAAAATGAACTACAGACTTGCCTACAGGTAAACGTTATGGAGCTGTTTTCTTGATTGAGAGTCCCTCTTCCTAAATAACTCTAGCCTATATCAAGTTGAAATAAAACTAACCAGAACAATTGACTCCGTGTCTACTTGATACACAAATACATCACTTATTAATCCATAACCTTTCCTTTCTTGTTTGTCCCCAAGATAGCATGTTAATGTTAACACCACAATATAAAACATTCTAGTTTTTAAAAGTCCCTGTCTTTAAAACTTCAAACACTTTGAAGGTTCAGTCTCTTAAAACATCCAAAGTCTTTTTCAAAGCTAAGTTTCTTTAATATATCCAAAGTCTCTCTAAAATTCCAATCCATTAACTGTGGACTCATGTAAAATAAAAGTAAGTTATATACTTCTTATTTCAAAAAGGAAGAGCCAGGACAGTTCTGTTTTCCCAACCAGATTAAACCAAAACCAAAGTCTAGCTGAAGTGGTATTGTGTTCCCCAAAATATCGTGCACCCTAATAAACTTATCTGGGGTCAGAGACAGAACATCCACAATATTAAACATAGAGGATAGGCAGTGGTAGCACATGCCTTTAATCCTAGCATTCCAGAGGTAGAAATCCATCTGTTCAAGGATACAGCCAAGCATGGTGACTCACGCCTTTAATCCCAGAAAGCGAGCCTTTAATCCCAGGGAGTGGTGGTAGAAAGCAGAAAGGTATATAAGGCATGAGGACCAGAAACTGGAAGCATTTGACTGGTTAAGCATTTGGCTGGTTAAGCATTCAGGCTTTTGAGCAGCAGTTCAGCTGAGATCCATTCTGGATGAGGACATAGAGGCTTCCAGTCTGAGGAAACAAGACCAGCTGAGGATCCGGCGAGGTGAGGTAGCTGTGGCTTGTTCTCGTTCTCTGATCTTCCAGCTACACCCCAATACCTGGCTCAGGTTTGATTTTATTAATAAGAACTTTTAAGATTCCTGCTACATCTAGCAGTGTTAAAAGCTTAGTGTCAGACATCTGGACTCACTCACAATCTTCTGGGCTCCTCTAAAGCTCTCGGTTTCTCCTGCTTTGCCATCTACAGCACACACAACTTGTCTTGGCCTCACAGCTGCTGCTGTCCTTGGTACTTGGCCCATTGTACTGGCACCTCCAGTATACTGGGATCTCCACTGCACCTGGATTGTGTCTTCACCAATACCCTCCCCCCGGATCTCTTCAGGAACTCTAGCTCTGCCACATGGTGCCAGCCCTCAACTTCTCTCTATGACCCCTTCAATCTGGGGTTCCTACTGCAACTGAGGCTGTACCTTCACTAATGGTTTCTGCTGTCCTTCCACAGTGCCAAGCTGCAGCTGCTCTCCATGACCCCTTTATGCTTTCAAAATAAGCCGTGGGAGACTCTTACACACTACCCAGTTCAGCTTCCAGCACAAGGTACATCCTTGCCCCTCCACCACAGTTTCTCTGTGCTGACCCCGAGGAAACACTTCACGGAAGATTTGGCCTCACTGATGCTGGTCTCTTAATCACAGCTTACTCTTCAGCCCTAGCTGACCAGTATTGGCTGTCTCAGAAAAGCAAATGTTTCACTTTAGTGGTATTTAATTTAAAATAGCGTACAAATGGCCCCAATAATAATCGTTGAGAGACTCTAAACTTCCCTCTGGAGCTTTATAAGCCAGGCCTTCATCGTCTGTATTGCTCTCAGCCTTGTCTTATAAGTTCCTTACGAGAGCATACAGGGCAGCCCCTTGAACTTTGAGTATTAATGGCTTCTTCCGACCAAAGTTCCAATCACATCCATAATCTTCCTCCAAACACCATGGTCAGGTCTGTCATAGCAAAACCCCATGAACCTGGAGCCAAATTCCGTCTTAGGTTTCTGTTGCTGTGATGAAACACCCTGACTAAAAGCAGCTTGGTGGGGGTTGGGGAGAAAGGGTTTATTTCAGCTTATACTTCCAGGAAACAGTCTATCACTGAAGGAAGTCAGGCAGGGACTGAAGTAGAGGCCGTGGAGGAACACTACTTACTGGCTTGCTCATTTTGGCTTACTCAGCCTGCTTTCTTATACCATCCAGAACCAAGGATGGGACTGCCACCCCACCCCCACGTTCCCACTCCACCCCCCACCCCCACCAATGAGCTGGGCCTTCTCACATCAATCATCAATCACAAAAATGCCCTACAGACTTGCCTACAGCCAAATCTGATGGAGGCGTTTTCTCAATTGAGAGTCCCTCTTCCCAATGACTCTAGCCTTTGTCAAGTTGAAATAAACCTAACTAGCCTGAGGAATAAGGTGCAGGGAGGGTAAAGGCAGCGGGTCTGTATGGGCAATGAGGGGCTGTTCTTCAGGGTAGAGGCAACTGGGTTGCTTCTCAGTTGGTGAGGACTGGCCCTAGTTTACTGTAGCAGCATCCTGGTCTTCCCTACCAACACGCTGTCATGGACTGCAATTCCTAATTGTCTTTCCAATACCTCCTTACCTGAGGGAGGACATTGATCCCCGGGATAGTGCTACTCCCATGGAAGTCATATGACCAGAGCAGGGCCAGGGAGACCTTTGCAGATTGGAGCCACATGCTCGAAGAGACTTTCTCCTTTTCAACCGTGGAATGAAGATGAGGCTGTGGACTTCCAGGTTGTTTCCTGCCTGGTGGACAGAACAGGCCGGGAAGATGTGGATACGTGATCTCTGACCACATTCCATAGCACACAGGCTCCCCAAACCTCAGAGTCTCCAAAGTGAAGCATTTTTGTACATCAGTGAGCTGACTGATTGCTATTGTGAGTGCCCAGCTTCGGGATGCAGGAAGCAATTTTGAGATGGTTAGGGTTGAAACTTTCAGCCTTACCTGTGGACATTTAGAGAGGAAAAATGAGGTGATGTTTTAATTGATCACCAATAATCAATGATTTAGACACCTCAGAGGGTGGAACTTAGGCTTATATGTTAGTAAACAACAACTCCTCCAGCTGCTGGGGTGGCAGTCCACCCCAAAGCTTCGTAAGGTTGGAAGTGCCAGTGCCTTGGGGGCCTTTCGAAACCTCTGTGTATCTCTTTCTGTGGTTGTTCAACTGTGTCCTTTAATGTCCTTTGTAACGAACTGCTGACCTAGCAAGGCGACTTTCTAGAGGTTTCTGAGGTGTTCTTAACAAAGTTGGAAACTTAGGCTGGACTCACAAGAACTTCTGGTTTGCAGCTGTGTCTAACAGAAGTTGTGAATGACCTGGGGACTCCCTGCCTGCAGCTGGCATCTGAAGCCGAGGCCGCTGAGGGTCTGAGGCCTAAGCTGTAGGGTCTGGCACTCAACCTCTGGGTACCAGGGTCAGAACTGAGTGACCCTGTAGGACATCCGGCTGCTGTCAGCTTCGGTTCGTGTGGGAAACCCCTCACCTTTGGGTGGGTGACTGGAAGTGTCCTGCGTGGAGTGTGAACTGGAAAGAGGAGGATCCAAGACTGGGGTAGGGTTTCAAAGCATGGTGGCAGGCATCAGAAGCAGAGCACAGGAACAGGACAAGACTCCCCGGGAGCAGCAAAGGGGACCCGCAGCAAGGTGTGTATAGAGGAGGAAAACTACAGCAGGAAGAGCCCCAGGGCTACTGTGCTGGTCTGGCTCATCCTTAGGATGCCTTGGGTGTTCTCTGGTGAGGAACCGGAGGTTCTGCCTGCAGTGAAGGTGTGCCTGCTCTGGCTCATCACCTCTGAGTGTGTTCAAAGACAGCGCTTTTTTTTTTCTTTTTTAATTTTTACATTTTATGTACTGTTTTAGGGTTTTCCTTGGAACACGGCACTGTGAAGGCACACTAGATGGGATGCTTTGAGGCACTAGGAGGCTGCTGAGTTTTTCCCGAGTCGGAAAATGACAAGATCCTCTTCACATTTCAGAGAAAACTCTGTGCTGGGGCCTGAGCAGGTGCGTGTGGGGAGCTTCCGGAAGAGAACAGAGTGTGATAGCTCAGAGGGTCCTGGCGGCAATCTCTGAGGACCTGAATTCAGGCGGTGACAGGTCTAGTGTGGAGATGCACAGGAGGAAGCTATTTTGGGGACAGGATCCATAGGACTTGGTGACAGATTGGCCGTGGGGAGGAGAGGGAGGTGAGGAGCATACTGCCGGGGCTCCTGGCTGGGGTTAGGTGGTGCGTGGAGATAGAGAGAACCCAGGGTGGGTGGGGTCTGGCACATATCACTGTGTGCTGACAGTGTTTTCATGTATGTGTGTCGAGTGTGATCAGAGCCCCTGTTCCACTTCCGACTCTTGAGCATGGCCATTTAACAGCTAGCCCTCCAAAAGCAGCTAGCAGGGACGACTCTGGGCTCAGGTCCAGGGCTGCGAGGTGGCTCCGAAGGAGCCTCTGGCCCTGTCTGTGAATCCACGCCCTGAGAACTCATCTCAGGGCCTTCCAGACAGAGGCTGGGTTTAGGTAGCCCACTGAGACCCCTGCTCTTAAAGGAGAAACAAAATTTATTTTTAAATCTTTCTGGAGTTTTGGGTTTCCTTTTAGTCCCAAATGGCCTTTTAAGCTTCTGGCTCCTATATTTAACCTATTTAATGAGATTTCTTTTCCAGTAATTCCTGAAACTGGTAATCTCTAATTGGGTCAAATTCTCTACCCACAAGCCAGTGATGCTATTTTTAGCACAAATCCTCAGGCTGAAGCTCCTTGGGCCTTTCAAGCGCAGCTGTCAGCTCCGACTCTCACCGCACTCTGCTCTCCAGAGCCAGACCTGATTTTCGATATTTTCCCTATTCACTTCAGGGCAAGCCTACCCACCCAGCCCTCTGGCCTCCTCCCCATCTGCAGCTCCAGGATGGTTTACACAAATCCATTTAGCGCTCATCAGCTTAGGTCTCCAGTGTCACTATAAATAATCGGGTCCTGGCGGCTTTGGGGAAGTACCTAGGCTCTGGTGAAAATGAATCACCTGGGGACAGGCAGGCAGGGGCACATGCTGACCCCAACAGTCACTAGGGGGATTTAGAGAATCCCTTCCTGCTGCCCTCATTCAGCCAGGGGACCTTGCTGGTCTTAAGATGTTCCTGTCCTGCTCTCCACTCTCCTGGATGCCTCCTGGTGGTTAAGAGACCCTTTCTTTCTTTTTTTTTGGATATGTGACAGCCTAGTAGCCTCAGAGGCTGCCTTCTCTCCTGCCCTCCTGTCCCTGAGTCAAGTGCAGGACATTTCTCACAGGGGCTTCTGCTGGGAAGATCTTGACCCTACCATTGTTTGAAGAATACACATCTCATTTCACGTGGGGGAAGGGACAAGAAAGTCACTGCCCACAGGTAGAGTCAGTGTGGTGTGGCTGCCCAGCTGCTGGAGTCTCCCTGCTCTTTGCAATCACGTGGCAATCTGTGACCAGTAAATACCAGTTCCCTTTCCTTCAAAGCAAGGATGTTGACAGAGGAGGGCAGAGTGGGGCCTCCTGGGGTTTGACACCTCCTGTCCAAGTTCTTTGTCCAAAGTCACCTTTGTTATAATGCAATATATGCCTTTCCCGTAACGAGATTCTGTTCTAGAAGGTTCTGTTTTCTTCTTGCACTCACAGAAAACCTGAAAGAAAGAAACCTGGCCCAGCATCAAACGTGCCTTCCAAGCTTTGAGTCCTGGATTCTACTTTGCCCACTCGCAGAACATGTGGCCCTGCCACTGATTCCCACAAATAGACACACTCTATCCTTTCCTTACTGGTGACTTGGGCCAACTTCTCTGTGAGGTTAGTTTCATGTGTCATCTTGGCCGGATCACAGTGCCTAGAAAGGTAGCCTGATATTATTTCCAGTCTACATCTACAAGGGTGATTTGAGGGTGAAATTTACATTCACACCAGTGGATTCTGAGCCAAACAGATCATTCTCTATAATGTGGCTAGGCCTCATTCAATTAGTTAATCCTCTTCAATTAATTAAGCTTGGATAGAAAAGACAAAAAAGACTGGCCTCTATCCAGGAATAAAGACCTCTCCAGCTGATGGCCATTGAACTTGTACTACAAGATGAGCTCTTCTCTGGGTCTCTAGCTGCCCACCAACTCTGCAGATCCTGAACTTAACAGCCTCCATCATTGCATGAGCAAAACATACCTTTCTTCATGAGTGTGCTCTCCCCCTCCCCCATCCCCGTGTGTGTGTGTGTGTGTGTGTGTGTGTGTGTGTGTGTGTGTGTGTGTAGGCAATACCCATATTCTGTTGCTTCTGTTTTTCTGGAAGGCCCTAACTCCTATACTCCTCCTTCCAGTAAACTTCAGATACTGCCACATACTGGCTTTCTTAAGAGAACAATGCAGAGGGCAGGTAGTGATGGACAGAGGCAGGGCAGGGGCAGTTTGGATGCAAATGTTCCAGGCTGCATTCAGCACTGGAGGAGCCTGGAGGCAGCTGCTTCTGTTCTCTAAATTCTACAGTCTAGTACCTTTCTGCACTGTTCACCTATGAAATAGACCCCATGAGGACACGCTACAAACACCAGGCAGCCTTTATGAAGTTGGCAGTCACCCCCAAAGTAATCTGGATCATGACGGAAGGCCATGATCCCTGCGGGAAAGCTGCAGGGAGTGTACCAGAACAGACCTGAACAACAGTAGCCAGCAAAACCGCTGGGAGAGCCATGCCCACCACCCCTAGTATATGCCAAAGAGCTCCAGAGGGATTAGCAAAGATGGAGTATGTACTATACACCATGCCTACCAGACAGGAGCTGGCCTTTGTATCAGAAAAGACAGGAGTGACGATCTAAGGTTCCCAGTACACTTCAATGACTCCAGTTGCCTTTGAATTCAGTGGAAATAAATTGCAATAAAAATGCAGGATTTGGATGCACTAGCTTTGGGCTTTGTGGGGTGTGTGATGTACATTCAGAAAGATGGCTCTTAGGAAAATCTGAGTTAGTGTGTGTAGGTGTCTGGAATGACTCACTGTCTCTGAGAGCATGAGCAGGATGGGACAGACAGGCCACAATACTGTGTACAGATAATAATGGAGGTTGAAGATTTTGCTGCATGGCCGAGAAGCTGGGACATCAGTTGGTCTGAAAAGAAGATAGAGGAAGAGTCGCAGAGCAGCTTGTGGGAGATTTCACCATGGGGCCTAGGGCATCATGGCAAGTGAGGTCTTAGGGCATTGTAGAGGAGAAGGAAACTCTCTTTATCCCCGTTGGCTCTCTCCTGGGCTCCTTGGTTGTATTTAAGAACAATGAAAACGGTGTACATTTGTGAAGTTCACATGTGCATAGGGACGATCACTAGGCTGAAATCTAAGGGAATGCTCAAGATACGATGGTTTTAAACTTTTTAGGCAAAGGCTGGTAAGTCTGTGAAGGGATGGCATCGCTAGTGTGGAGCTCTGTCCTCTGAGCATAACAGCCCTCCAGTTACCTGCAAGAGACCCTTAAGATGAGGGTCTGTCAGTGTTCCCTTCTTGAGGGAGGGGTAGGAGAGGGTCATGAGACCCCCGCCTGAGCTTTCACACCTCCTTCTACGCTTCTCTACCAGCTGTTTGCAGTCCTGCCCTAGCCGTAGCTGTCTGGTGCTTGAGTATAGAGAGGGGTGGGAGGTTAGCTGAAGTGGGAACTCCATCCAGTGCTAAGGGAAAAGTCATCATCCTGGGTGAGACTTTGCAGTGGCGCAGTGTGGGGTCGCCCATGCTCCCGTAAGGAAGCCCACTACGTTCACTGGCTTACCCACCAGAGTTTATGTAGGACTGTTGTTCCTTTGGTCTGAAACTGGCGCCCGATCACAGTGAACAGGTGTTTGTTCGGGTCTCCCATGGAAGGCTCATGAGACAGATAACAAGTTCTAGGGATATACTAAGGACAAAACATCCACCGTCCGACAACTGTTTACCCTCTCTCCGTGCCACAGGGAACCCCACAAGACACCGATGCTTGGAGTGGCCGTGTCAGAGAGCCCAGATCTTGCCTGCTGTGCTCCCTGACGTCTGCTGCTTGTTACCCACGCCTCCTTGTGCAGCTGCAGCCCTGCCTGGAGTGCTGGAACACTTTATTTTCAGTCCTCAGCCCCAGGAGCAAAGACAGAAGAGCCCCCATCCCCTGCACCTGCTCATGTGGTCGTGTCCGGGCCTGGCAGGTGACAGTGGGAGCCCCATCTGTAGCATTTCTAGGCTCTGGAGCTCTGGAATGGACACAGCTGTGACTACCCCAGACCTTTAGTCACGAGAGCCAGCCCTTTTCTGTTTTGGATTAAGGCAGCCTAAGGCTCTTTGTCCTTTTGAAAGGAAGAGTCCTAAACAGATGCATGAGACGTTTTCTGAATGTTGTCAAGTGAAGTCGAAATCCCCTTCCTGAGCGCTGATGCTCCAAGGAAGCACACAGGAAGCACCGAGAAGGGCGGAGACACTGTGTGTGCATCCAATGGAACTGGGAGAAATGAGGTGGAGGCAGCGAGCCAGGACCTGTTCTAGTCCGTTTTCTGTTGCTATAACAGAATGCCTGAGGATGGAGACTTTATAAAGAAAAGAGGGTCATTTGGCTCACAGTTCTGAAAGCTGGGCATCTAGGAACACAATGCAAGACTCTGTTCAGCTTCTGGAGGAGGTCTATGCTGAATTTACACATACACATAAAGTGGAAGAGGGGATGTGTGGGGATTCACAGGGGCTGGGAAAGGGGGCAGAACTGCTAACTGTCCCTGCAGTCCACTTAGGAGGGCTTTACCCCCATGACCCATTACGCCTCCCACTAGAGCCTGCCTCTGAATGTTGCTACATGGACTAATTAAGCCCCAACATGAATTTAGGTGAAGGCAAACCATATTGGACCCTCAGCAGGGATCAGCTTGCTCAAGGCTCAGCCTTGAGCACGTCAAACACTTTGATTGCTCCCCTATTCTAAGACCTTCATGTGTGCATTTGATCACTTAAAAACTAGCATGGCAACATTAACTTCCCTGAGCATCCTATAGTCACAGACCTGGCGGCCTCTTTCCTCATGTTGGCAGTGGTTCAAAGACAATTAAAGTAGACACTAATCTCCCCACAGGTTCACAGGGAAACTTGGTCTCCAAAAATGGAGTGGGAATAAACTATGGTACACATTCTTCTAAATGCTGATCCCTGACTGCAGTAGGTGGAAATCAGTGATCTAAAGCAGGACCGTGTGAGTTCTCTGGACTAGGGCCACTCTCTAGATGGCTGAATCAAGAGTTTGAAGTGACCCTCACCCACTTGTGTGTATATAGAGCACTGAATTGGCCGAGCAAAAATCATCTTAATTTTATGCATAGAAAGGGTAGTCGGTGTGTCTGTGGTTCCCTCTTCCTACATTTTGCTAGGCATTAAATCCACAATTCACAGTCAGAACCCAGACAGGATGAGTAGCTTGCTTAAAGTCACACAGTTGGCATGGGAGGCCCTGAGGCGTTTAGTTAGCTCAGTACTGTGATTCAGGCATCCACACTCTTTTAGCCATGATGTCTCATGACCTAGGGTAGATATGAGCTGGGACTGGGAGAGATGGGCCGAGGCTTGAGGCCAGACCCGCTCCTCATCACACGAATGATCCTATCCTGTGCAGTCTCAAGGCATCGACACAAAAGCGCATAGGAAGGCTCTGTGAGAGTGACCCGCAGAGGGTGGCCAGTGACACTCTTCCACATGGATGGAAGAGAAGACTCTGGGCATGAAACACACCCACTGAACAAAAGTGCTCAAAGTGCACTGTGGGTTTTTAAAATTAAATTTAGTTATTTATTAGAGAATAAGGTGGATGATAGAGGAGAGAGATGCTGTAGTGACTGGGGAGTGACCAAGATTCTGGCCCTCAGACATATATACACACACACCTCTGGCTAGCCATGCTGCCCTTCTAGCTGTCATCTTTTGGAGTGGCAGATGCTCCACAGGGGATTAGATTTTCTCTTTGTGACTCTGTCCAGAAGATTTGGTCTAGGCCTCTCTCTGGACACTCTTGTAGATCCTTGGCTTGTGACAGTGTCATTCATGGTACTTTCTCTGTGTATGAATCTGCGCCCACATGTCCTCCTTTGATAAGGACAGCAGTCATATGGGAGGTACACACCACCCCTGCTCCCACTGTATCATATATAACTTCCCTGTTTGTCCGTGGCTGTAAACTGTCCAGTGAAGCCCTTCTTCCAGCCTGGCGCATAGTGTGAGAGCATTAGCACATCACTGTGCAAGCCCATACCAACACCGACAATAGCAACTACAGACGCTTCTGCCTTCTGAGCTTTTGCAACAGGGCTTGAAGCAAGGAACCCCACACTCCCTCTAGACTGTGAGACTCTGCCAGCAACTGAGCATCTCTGAGTCTGGTTCTTCACCAACAAAACAGAGGTGACAAAAGGCTGTTTTCCAAGATGCTAAGTAAGGTATGACAGACAGACATAAGATGGGCAGCTGTGGCAGCGAGCAAAGGGTCATGCCATGACCCACCTTCTTTCCAAACCCGAATATAGGGTCCTCTGGGTTCTCTTGAAAGCAGCTGATGCTGGCTCCACCAAAAACAAACAAACAAACAAACAAAAAACAGTGAAGAAAGAATTGCAAGTTGACACAGAAGCAAGCAGTTTACTTTTGAACTTTGCATTTAAATGACTTCACTATACGTTCTTCATTTTCATGTAGTAGGAACACTTTTGGATATTGTTCAGGTTTGCTTTAATAAAATCATTAGGATATAAAAACCACACAATGCTAAGTAACAAAAGATTCTACCTGAGGTGTGTACTTGAGAAATCTTGCAGACTTTACTAGCATTTAGAGACAATTGGGAATCAGATGGTAACAATGGTGCTTTTCAAGGCAGTAGTGACCTAAGGATGGAGCCAGACCATCTTCTCAGCATCAGCTGATGCTCTCCATGGGTTTCAGTCAAAAGAACACAGAGAGAAAAATGACCGGAAAATGAGGCTGCAGAGCAGTAGGTGTGAACCTTCATGGAAGGAACAGGGACTGGGCTGAAGACAATTTAGCCTGCGCGCAGGTTGGTGCCAGGCAGGCTTTGCACTGGGTGTGTCTTGCTGGGGAGTCTGCCCAAGAAGCTGGTTATCAAATGGTTCCAGAAGACCTCGATTGTGAACTGTTGGAGATGTTGGGTGGGCACATGTAAAAACAAGTTCATGTGGCTCAAACTAATACTAATTCCAAAGAAAACCGGAACACCTCAAATTCTAATCCTTTCACTTCTATAATAGGAGGGCAGTGGCTCTTACCCTGAGAATCCCTGGGGTCTTCTAAAACAGAGTAGAGTTTGGGCAGGATAGATTGAAACTGAGCATTTGGAAGTAGGGCCTCCTGTAGGAGGAACAGCTTCTGGGTCGCAAAATTTCGTGAGAGACATAGCCCTTGGTGCACCCATGGGATCCAGAGGTGGCAAGGGCTCCTTATATCCTTTCTACTGTCTGGGTCCTCTGGGACCCTCTCTAAAGGGGAACAGAGGCAGTGACCTCAGGGGGCCATCCTGAGCACCAAATGAAATTCTGTAAGGTCCCTTCGATTAGTGAATGGATTTTTTTTTTTTTTTTGATTTTTCGATGTCACTAGGTGCAAACACCAGGCATCAGCGGCAGATCTGTCCCTGCCACTTGTTCCGCTGGAAGAAAACGTCTTACCATCATTTGCATGGCCAGCTCCTATTTAGGGAGACAGTTGCGCTGTTTTATCTCTCCGTTCAGCTCTCACCTATCCCTGCACCTAGACCTCACAGCTTCCCTGGACATTCATTGCAGGGCTCTATTTTTGTTTAGGTCAACAGGCAGAGCTTCCACCACCCACCCAGGCCGTGGGCGAACTAGCCTCTTAGAGCTCCCTGCATGTGTGACCAGGGATCCTTGGGGCTTCCCGGTGGGCACTGACGGAGTCTAAAGCGGAGTGAGGGCTCCTCTCGGGTGACCTGTTTCTGTTTGGGGAGGGGACACGCATCTGGCAGGGCTGTTCCTCCCCCTCCAGGGAATTTTGGCTTTTTTAACGCCTCGAAAGACTCCTGGGGGGTGGGGGTGGGCTCCGTTGTGCATAGGTGGGGAAATCGAGGCTCGGAGAGGCAAGAGCAGTACCCAAGGTCACGTGCCCCCTCGGGCGTGTGAGACGTGGGGCGCAGAGTTGGGCGCGGACTCTGCCCGCCCAAGATCGGGGCTCGTGGGGCTCGCCTGTCGCAGCGCGATCGCCGCGGAGGACCACTGCCGGGGCGCGGGCGGGCGCCAGTGCGCAGGCGCGGCGGGCGGGAGGGGACGCGCTCGGGGCGCGCGCGCTGGGCAGCCGGCGCCCCAACTCCGCCCGCCCCGCGCCCCGGCGCCTCGCCGCCCGCCGCCCGCCCGCCCCGGCGCCGCCGCCCGCGCCCCGGCGCCCCGGGCCGGCGAGGGGCGCGCCCGTGGCCGCGGCCGCTGCATGGCGCTGAGATGGCGGGGGCGCCGCGCGGCCAAGGCGGCGGCGGAGGCGCGGGCGAGCCCGGGGGCGCAGAGCGGGCGGCCGGGCCGGGCGGCCGGCGCGGGCTCCGGGCGTGTGGCGAGGAGTTCGCGTGCCCCGAGCTGGAGGCGCTGTTCCGCGGCTACACGCTGCGGCTGGAGCAGGCGGCCACGCTGAAGGCGCTGGCGGTGCTCAGCCTACTGGCGGGAGCCCTGGCGCTGGCTGAACTGCTGGGCGCACCGGGACCCGCGCCTGGCCTCGCCAAGGGGTCTCACCCGGTGCACTGCATCCTCTTCCTGGCGCTGTTCGTGGTCACCAATGTCCGATCCCTGCAGGTGCCCCAGCTGCAGCAGGTCGGTCAGCTGGCGCTGTTCTTCAGCCTCACCTTCGCGCTACTCTGCTGCCCCTTCGCGCTGGGTGGCCCGGCGAGGGGCTCTGCGGGAGGCGCCGTGGGATCCGCGGTTGCTGAGCAGGGGGTTTGGCAACTCCTTTTGGTCACCTTCATATCCTATGCCTTGCTGCCCGTGCGCAGCCTACTGGCCATCGGCTTCGGGCTGGTGGTGGCTGCCTCTCACTTACTGGTCACAGCCGCCTTGGTCCCTGCCAAGCGCCCACGTCTCTGGAGGACGGTAAGTGCCATCACGCGCCCCCCATTGGGTTGGAGACACACCTGCCAGCGGGACTGGTGGTGCCAGGAGTTTAACATTCTTCTTCTCATGGGGAGGGTGGGGAAACTGAGATTCTGAAGAGAGGTATGGGTGTTCAAGGTCACTCAGGAAGCTGAGAATGCAGTCAGGGTTAGCACCCACCACCTGGGGTTTCTTCTGAGATAAGAGTCCACAGCGTCTTTAGGGTGGAGACCGGAGACCAGTATGTGTGCGGGTGGTGGTGGCAGTGACAGGCCCAAGGTCAGGCAATAGTTGTGTGGCCAAGCGGGGGCCCACGCCTGATCCACTGCTTTGGGTTGCGCCCATCTCCGTAGAGGGATGAAAAGTGGGAGGATGCGCGGTCTCGAGGCCAGGCTTCTAGTCTGGCGAAGCGCGCAGACCCTGGGCTCCTCTCCAAGCTCGCCTGGAGCGTATCTGGGGCTTGCTTCTCAATTTCGCGGACCCGAGGGAGCAGAGAGTGGGAGGGAAAGGACTTTGAACCCCTCCAATATTGCTAACTACCCAGCTGTGAACCCGACTCCTGTCCTGAAGGAGGGGAGTTTGCCAAGGTCACTCACAATCTGGTCTTCATAGCCTGTGCTCCCCGAAGCCCTGACCCTGGCTCCACAAAGCCTGGAACTTTGTCTCTTTCAGCTTGGGCGGGCGGGTGAGGTGGCTGCTGGGACAAGGGCATAGGACTTAACTCCTCTTGAGGCACCTCCTGGACTCCGGAGGTGCCTGTTCTCCCAGACCACCGCACCCAAGCAGGTGGGGAGGTGGACCAGGAGACTGTTCCCAGGAGTTTGGGACCTTCCTGTGGGAGCCCACAGAGGCTATCTAGTGAGAACTTACTCAGGGTCAGAGAATCTGAGCTTGCTTTACCCAGCAGGGCTGCATAAGATGATTTGGTTAGGGGCATGTTTACCAGATGGTTGGAAGGGTCTACACTGACTGTAGGGTGTGCTTTGATCTTGCAAGGGGGAGGTCTTTTGCCTCTCCCCTTGGCATATTGTAAAAAGTCCTTTTCAATAAAGGACGAAGCTGTTGGGTATTGACCCCAGCCCTCCCGAAGCTATCCTGTGTTTCTGTCTTTCGTCTCGTTGTCTAGGTCTCTCTTTCTATCTGGTATTTCCTCATTCCTCTCTCCTCCACCTAAGAACCCTTCAAAAGGTGGGAGCTGGACTTCCACACCTTCCCCCTGCACTGGTCTTGCCCAGGCTTGGCTGCTGTGGCAGCATTGTGTTTCTAGGTCTAGCTACAGAACAGCAGGAGGAAGATGAGAGCAGATAAGTGGGGGAGCCCATATAAGGAAAGAAGGTAGCCTTGGGAGCACATGGGGAGTTGTTGGGGGTGGGGTGGGGTGGGCTGGGCCTAGAATCCAAATTGGGGGAGGGTAACTGGTGTGTGTGTGAGAGGGAGGGGTGGCTGCTAGTCAGGTGTACCAGCTGACCATAGGATGAACATCCAGACCCTGATGTCAGGGAGCGGAGCAGTACATGGTCACAGGGGCCGTGATGACAGGTCTTAATGCTGAGCATGCATTGTAGGGCTAGTGAGAGACATGGGCTCTCTTGGTCCATGGTGGGTTCTCTAGGTGCCTTAAAAGGCTGTGCTGTTATCTTTTTAAAACTGGTAATTTTTTCCCCTACACAGCCTCTAGGCATTCCTTTTAGAGAAAAGATTTAAAAGGAGAGAGGGAGGAGTCGGCAAAGGTGCCAATGTCCCTCCCTCTGGGATAGAGGAGCCCTTGTTACTCTGCGGGGTGGGGGTGGGGGGGGTTAGGAAGCTTATTGTGAAAACAAGGATTCTTAGGGAGCTGGTACCCAGGTTTCCCAATGACTAGCCTCCAATTTGATGTAAATCCTTCCCTCCCTGAACTCAGCCGTGCCCCCTCCCCCCAGGGGAAGATGCTGCTTCCCACAGAGACAGTGTGACGGTAAAAAGTCCATAAGGAAAGCATGTGTTGAAAACCTTCTGCCATTTCTAAAGCATTTTTATCCTCTACAATATTTGTATTCAAGTCTCACATTGACACAGAAATGGGGATCAAGGTAGGGAAACCTGTAGTGAAGGCAAGCCGGTAGTCCCCAAGGATTTCAAACGTCTTCCCATTGCAAAATTCCAGGCACCCTGCAGTCTGTCGGTGAACCCCTGCCGCTTGGTGTTTGAGATGCCAGAAGAAGGTGGCACTTGCTTTAGGAAGCGCTGGTGTACCTCGCTGCCTAACTGCCACCTCCCTTCAGACCCTGCCACCTCTGCTGTGCAGCCTTCTGCTGATGGCGCGGCCTCCTCGCCTCTTAATTCCGGGCAGGCAGGAACGGAGAAGAAGGCATGGGGCAGATATGCAGAAGAGTCTGAAAGAATGAGTCATGGAGGAAGCCCTGCAGGGTGGCCCTTGCTGCATACTCAGGGGATGCTGCTTTCTTTCGGGTGTTAGGTCTTTTGGGGCTGAGTCCTGTGAAAGCTCCAGAGACAGGTGTGCACCCCCAGCTCAGAGCTACAGGCTTAGCTTCCTGTCAAGGGTAGAGGCTCAGAGCAGACCTACACTTTGTACTGAGGAGGTTTGCGCTCTGGACCCTGTTCTGTGCAGGGGGGAAAGTCCCTTCCATAACCACTGCCCATCTTCAAGGAGGTTCCGAGAACCTTGGGGAAGTAGAGGCAGGAGAGCAGAAGGTCACTGCCTTGGAGCGCTATTGAGGCGAGGGTGGTTCTTGGGAAAAGTGGGCCTGGGCTGGTCTAGCCACTGGCTCAAGGCTTCTACCCACAGTGGTCTCCTGCCCTGCCTTTCCTGAGGCTGGAGTAGAGGAGGCAGACAGGCCTGTGTCCACTGGCTCTGAGCCCCTGTGTGCTTCCTTTTTTGCCCCAGATGAGTTTGTATTACAGTTATTTTTTTTTTCCCTTTGAAGTCACCCAGGTCTATTGAGCTTGTGTACACTGTGTGTTTTCAACTAGGCTGCCTGTCCTGGTGGAGGAAATGGACTTCAGTTTCTGTTGGTTGCCTGTGATGGCAATCAGGATTGTTAAGGAGTATGTGTGCTCTTGTTTCTGTCTCTGACCCACGCTGTGAGCACCGCCCTCTGGGCTTCTGATGGCTTCAGATGCACTCTCTTTCCTGTAACATCCTCCATGTCTCAGGGGTAAGGGCTGAGCTCATTGGGTGCACAGGTAGCTGTGGGCAGGAGCAGGCTGGCTCAGGTGCTGACTCAGATGGGTGCAGGTGGGCTTGAGAGTGAGTGGTCTCCAAGTACTTCAGGGGCGCTGGCATCATCCTGTGAGCTGGGGTGCAGGATGATCTCTGTGCCTCAGTTTCCCCCACTGTCAGCGGGGGGAGCAATTCTTTCTACAGTGTCATAGGGCAGCCGTGTTTTCTGGGTACCATGTGTGGACTGTGCCAGGCAGGTGTTCCCTGTCCTGTCAGCCGCCTGGAATCAGTGACATGGATGTTGGCGCTGTAGGCAGTCGCTTGAAGCCAGTGATCTGCGCGTTTGTCTCTAGCTCGGTGAACCTCCCTTTGGAGTGAGGTGCTTTCCATGTGTCGAGATCACACATTGAAAGGAACTCCTAGGATGTGGAGAACAGGACATTCTGCATGTTCTCTTCTCCCAACTGCAATGACAGGAGCGGGGTGTGGCCAGGAGGGCCATGTGGCTGTGGTGGGGTGGTGTCCCTGTGGCCTGGGGCTTTGTGCTTGCTTGGCAGGCCTTTATGAAGCCAGGACTTGGAGCACAGGAGGTTGTAGGGGTGGGACCCAGGCCTCAGTATGGACAGGCAGAGCAGGGGGGCGGGGAGGGAGACCGTTGTCACAGCTGTGGGTTCTTGTCTTCATCTCGGGATGAATGAGGCAGGGAAAGAACCTCTGCTCTGTAGGACACTGTTTCACTGTGCCTGGGGACATGAGTCATACCTGCCCCTCCTCTGTTCTCCCTCACATGCAGGCACACACGCCCACTCAGAAGCACACTCACCCACCCCCACGCAAGCACCTACACAAATGCTTCATGAGCACCCTGCCATGTTCTCCCACTTACACACTTGTGTTTGCATGTAGACACACCCACGATCTTAATATACCCACTCACACATCCACACAAATACACCTACATGCACACTCAAGCTATTGTCGCCCTTACACCCATGCATATGCACATGGAAAAACAAACACAAATCAATGCACACTCACACACTTAAGACACTTGAGGCACACACACAGACATCCATCCTATAAACTCTTACGTTCATATTTGTGCATCTGTGCTCACGCACCAGTACATGCATATTCACCTGCACTCAGAGCCTCATGTCCACTTGTGCACATGCTCTGCATGTGCACACACATGTAGGAATGGATATACTCCTGTACACACACATGACATTCAAACATGCCTATTTGCACACTTGTGCATGCACATGATCAGGCCACGGGCATATTCCAGTGCATTTTCTTTGGGGTAGATGCATCAGCAGGAGGGAGATTTAGCCCTGAGGAGGGTAGTCTGGGCAGAGACCCAGCAGCACCTGAGCAGAGTCCTGCACCCCTATTTCCATGACCTTGGGTTACTTCAGGGTCTGAACTGTAGAATGAGGTCCAAGCTCAAACCTCGTCTGATCAGTAAGATTGTGTGTGTTCACATGGGGTCAGTGTGCCCCAAGGACAGTGGTTGAAGATCTCCAAGCACTCAGGGAGGAAATGAGTGGGATCTCCCACCACTTAACCCAGGCCAGTATGGGCTTGTGTCCTGTGTTCCCCACTCATAACAGTAGCCTTTCAGAAGTGGCCTTTCAGCATGTCCCTTCTGTGGTCTTCCCTCCTGGGGACTCTCCCTCTGTTCTTTTTAACCATCTGCTTTCCCTTGCCCTCTTCTCAGTTGTTCTGAGACCTACTGAGTTTTTATGCTAAGGGACCCCACCCTCCTTCCATATGCTGTGCTGAGACACCAGCGTCAGGAGGAGGGTGGAAGTCCAGGCCAGGACTGAAGGCAGCATAAACCCTGAATGATCTGCCCTTGGACTGGAGAAAAAGGCAGGGCCTGCTTTGATGTCCAAGTTGGGTGTTTGCTCTGCTTTTAGCTGGGGATAGGAAGAAAGCTTGGAGTCATGCTACTTGAATCCCAGGGTTCAGAACTGAGGAGACTCTGGGTGCAGCACTATGGGCGTCAACCCAGTGTGACCACCTTCATGTGTATGCACACTCACGTGTGTGTATTCATATAGGTGTGCATTTAGGTTACACACAGGCATGCACACATGTGTCTGTGCATGTATCCGTGCTTGGGTGTGCATATGTCTGCAGAAGAGTTGGCAGGATCCAGAAGATGAGTCAGGGGGTCAGGAAGCCACCTGTAGTGTGACAGGGCCCCTTGGTGTCTCCCCTTCAGCCTCTGAGCCCCACGGAGGAATTCTGCTTTAGCAACGTATTGTGGATCTGAATACGGAGTTTACTTTTACTCTGAGAGCACAGAGCAGCTCACAAACTTAGCACAGTGTTTCTGAAAGAGATGCTCCAGCCTTCAGAAGTGGCCTCAGCCTGGGGCAGTGCTCATACACGGTGCTGCGTAGCTGGCCTGGCTCCCTGGTGCTCACCGCTGGAACTCCCTTTTCTCAGCATGTGGCTCATCTGATTGCTCTCATGGCACATGCTGTGTGTGGTGCTCACTCACCTGCTGTTTTGTTCTCTGCTTTCTAGAAGCACTGGTGATGCTTCTGATAGACGGGAAGGGCATTTTTGCTCACACAGTACATGTACATCTTGAACAAGGAACATGGCCAGTTCATAGCACCTGGTCACCTCCTGCTGTCTGAACCTTATCATGGTCCTAGGCCAGCACTAGACCGTCAGTCCCCATGGTCCACTTGACCTCTAGACCCTGCCCAGAGTCCCTTTAGTGCTGCCCCATCCACAGGACCTGTGTGCCCTTCATAAACCTGTATTTTTTTTTTTTATTCTTTGGAGGATGTCTCCCCTTCCCTGCCCATCTGCATGATAAAGAGCTAAATCTAGAGCTCTTAGCCTATGGCTGGCAGCCAGCTCTTCTGTGAGAATTGGTACTGTGAGATATTTCCCTGTCCACCTGCCTGTGCAGCAGAGGGTCTTAGCCCGGGGTGGGGGACATCTGCGGGACTCTCCGAATGACCGTGTAACCCCTAGAAGAGGCTTTATCACGCTAGCTATGCATTTGGCGGAGTCTCCTCAAGAGGGTAGGGGCAAGTTCAAGAGACTCCAGAAAGTGGCAGATGGGAGAGAGCCAGAAGCCAGGGTAGCCCGCTCTAGAACATTCTACTCCTGCAGGGAAAGAATATGCCATGAGTGTTCTGATTGGTCATGGTGGAGGTGGGCTGAGCACCTGCCAGCAGGAGGATGATGCGTTGTGGTCATGTGTGATGTGCCATTCCAGGAATGCTTAGTGTGCTTCGCCCCATGTCTTCACCCATGCCCTGCTCACAGGAGAGACGTATGTCTGCCTGGGAAGATGACTTGTTGCTGTCTGAAACCAAAGCAGCCCCCAAAGGGCTGAAAAACTCAGCCCTTGAACCACGGCGGCTGTTTTCTCCAGCACTACATCCCCTGTGGCCTGAGGGGTTAACTGAGTGATCATGTATTAGGAATCATTGGTTGAGCCTAAAAAAACCTTCACTGGTATACACTTCAAAATGTTTCCTGAGGAATGTAGAGTGAGTGCCAGGCAGGGTCTCATCCACAGATGAGATGGCACTTAGCCAGCCATCTTCTCTCTGGACGGCTTCTGATGATGTTCGGGTGTCTGAGGAGGTCGGAGGTGCAGAGATACCACAGGTACTAAGGGTGGGGAATGGGTAAGCCTGAAGTGGGGCCTGCCCTCTAGCAGGCTTAGATGGCCACGGTGTTGTCGTCCGCTGATCCTCTGGGTAGGGTGTGTGGAGCTGTGTGGGGAGCTGCTATCTTTGGTGAGAACTGTTCCTGGGGTGCCAAGCCACCTAGGGCCTCACGTCTGGCTCTTTACATTCTACCTTTCATTCGTAACCTTCTTGCTGTGTGTCCCTGTATCCGTCCTTCTCGCCTCCCTTGCCATCACAGTGAGTACGTGATCTGAGAGGAGAGGCCCCACTTGCTTGGAGATGGGGACTGTGAGGGTGGGTAAGTGCGGCTTCTGTGTGGGGCCCTAAGACCTGGGAGCCTTTTGGCATTGAGGGACAAAGAGTTAAACAGGAAACACCGAGGATGATGATTCTGAGGTCCCAGTGAGAGTCATTTCCTGGCCTGGTGACTACAGCTTCATTAGTTGGAAACTAGGTGAATGGAGCTTGTGGGGAGTCGCCATATTCTTGTTTCCAAACTTGTTTTTATTTTAATCGTGGAAAATTCAGATATGCCCAGAAGTAAAGAGGCCAGCACCACGGTTCCTAGATTGCCATCACTGCCTCCAGCAAAGATCAGCATTCTGCTGGTTCCCCTTTCAAATGATGCGAATTCTAAAGCGTTTACTAATTCAGAACCAGAGAGCGAACAAGCAATTACATTAATTTAAAAACACACTTGTGTGTGGTGTTGAAAAGGCAGCCGTGGTTGGAAGGAAGTGGCACACCATCCCCACCCAGGCCCTGGTGGACACCCATAGGCAGGGATGGAATGGTGTCTAGTTAAGGAGCCCCAGAAGGTGCCTAGAGGCCGACCTGCTCCCCCCAACCTGACTTGTGGGGGGCGTACAAGGGGAGGGCTGCCTGTGGATTTGCCACTAACTGTGCCTTGGGCTGTGTGGGGAAGCAGTGTGTGGGTTCACTTTCTTCCCTGGAATGGCAAAAATGCCGTAAACGAATGTAAGAGAAAACTCAGAGCGGGCCTTGTGCTCACGCCTCACACATCCTTGTAGCCAGGGCTGCCTGAGGACAGCCTGTGGTACTCTGGTGCCCTCACAGACAGTTTGAATGATGCCCAGGCTTGGTGCTTGCTGCAGGGGCAGTCTGGAACACCATGACAGGTTGACAGCTGGAGCAAATTCAGTGGACAGGTTTGCATACTAAATAGAGATGAAGATAAATATGGGAACCACAGGGTGGTAATGGACCACTCAACCCCATCTAGGGGGTCAGAAAAGCCTCTAGGGCATGGCTGCAGCTAGGGGAGCAGTTCTGAGGCTGTGAGCTGCCTGCACAAATGCAGAAGGGCATGCACTGTGTATTTGTACAGAGGGCAGGACACTGGGAGGGGGACCCAGGCCGGGTCAGCCTCCAGCATGCTCCATTTTCCCCCTCTTTACTTACTTATTTTTTATTTAAAATTTTTTTATTCATTTTACATACCAACCACAGATCCCCCTCTTATCCCTCCTCCTACTCCCTCACTCCCACAACCCCCATTCCTCCTCCAGAAGGGTAAGTCCTCCCATGGGGGGGGCACAGCAAAGCCTGGTACATCCAGTTGAGGCAGGACCAAGCCCGTCCCTGCTTTATCAGGGGTGAGCAAGGTGTCCCCCACATAGGTAACAGGATCCAGAAAACCAGCTCATGCACCAGGGATAGATCCTGATCCCACTGCCAGGGGCCCCTCAAACAGACCCAGCTACACAACTGTCTCCTGTCTGCAGAGGATCTGGTCCGGTCCCACACAGGTTCCACAGCTGTTGGTCTAAAGTTCATGAGTTCCTATGGCATGCTCAAGTTTTAAGGCTCTTTCTAGAACATAAGATGTCAGGAGGGTCTTTTGCAGAGAGAGTGGTTTCAGTCAGTATATGATGTCCTTGGGGTGAGGGTCGATAGAGATGGGAGACCCAGAGCCCTAAGGGACAGGAATTGATGAGACGAGGGACAAGAGAGGGGACTCACAGCTTCTGGCCTCGGCAGGGCCACCTGTCACTGTATGTGGCACAGAAGAGAAGAGGCTGATACCTGGGAATGTGGGATAAAGATGTCAGGTTGGGAGAGGTCATTTCTTCAAGACGGTGGGATGAAGGGTGGCCAAGGCCAGGGCTTTCCCAGGTGTGGCTATAGTGACCTCCTAGTATCTATCCTGTGGCCATCCAGGTCTGATGGGTTTTTCTCACCTCTTTGGGGTACTGGGTTTTCAACAGCAAGCACTTCATCTCTGGGGCTGCAGCTTGTCACTGCCCAGCTGCTGTCTTTGTCTGGCTGAGGGGTGCTGCTGAGTGCTTCCTCATTCTCTTCATCCAGGTACTATTTTCGGTCTTCTTTGTCCTTGTACTCTGGGCCGGGTCGGGGAGATACTTCCTCCCTTATGTGGGGAGTGAGGAATTTACCTCCCAGAGTGCAGGGTACCCGTGATGGCTGGGAGTGTGGTCAATGTCTGGTTTACTCAGCCATTGATTTCTGTCAGTGTGACTCTTTTCACACTTGGCTTGTAACCCAATACCCCTTGGTTTTCATGCTCACGTGGTCCTGGTGTGGTTACTTGGAGTCTTTTCTCCTGCTCTTGTGTGGTTTGACATATTCCTTCTCTCTCTCTCTGACCTTTAACACACCTCTTTCTTACTCTGTGACACGTATGACGCTCCAGACTCATTTATATATATTCTGTCCCAGTCTGAGACTCAGCCCTTCCATCCAGGGGTCCTTTCTTGTTGTTTGACATAGGGTCTCACTACAGCCTGGGCTGGCCTTGAATTGCCATCCTCCTGCCTCAGTCTCCTGAATGCTGAGATTACAGGTGTATACCACCACACCTGGCTGAGGCCTGGTTTTTCCTCGGAGGTTCTCATTAGAAACCACCGTTTGGGCTCCGGGCTTGTTCCTGGGGCACCTTTGTTTCTGTCAGAGGTGCTAACAGATTCACAAGTATGCACATTCCTGTAAATATTGTATTCCAGCCCATCTGCTTCTGTGTTAAGCTGAACACAAGTTCATCCTGATGCCTCTGACTCTAGTGTGTTACCCCATGGACAACCCCAACTCTTTTGCCAAGGCATAACCTCCTCCTGTACTGAGGAGCTGGCTTTGGTGGTGTTTTGGGCATGCTGGGCAAGCATATGGAGATGCTGCTCCTGGTCTCTTTCTTTCCTGGAACCTGCTGCATGTTGGCTTTGAGGAATTCCGAGTCCCTGGGAGATCCTTCTTCTCTGGCTTCTGCCTGGCCAAGCAGGGGCCGTAAAGGTGTCTGAACTTATTTGCAGCTGGTCTTTTGAAGCTAGCCTGTCCTGCATGTTGATGGGGAGGTGAATCATTTCCTTGCTGCTAATTTGCTTCTTATTTCTGTGAGGTGGACACTGGTTTGGATGTGGGGTCTGTCCCCATCACTGGGGCGTCATTCAGGTAGGGGCGACTGCAGGGGATTGTGCATGTATTGTAGTACCTGGGAAGCCCTGTTTTCTTCCTTGCCCTTATTGTGTCTGTCTGAAGAATGAGGTCAGTGGCACAGAGTGAGCTGGGGATGCAAGGACAATGTGGAGCAGTCATGGGTGCTGGCCCTGTTCCCACAGACCCTGTTAGCTCTGCTGTGTCATGCACTGGCCGTCTGCCTGACGTGGGGGAGGGGTGTTCAATGAGGAATATTCGTGATATTCTGTGCGATTAGCATGAGCCTTCTTTTGGTGTGGAGGGTGCTTGTGCCTGTGGTGAAATTGGGGCTTTTATAAACATGAGACTTGTTGAGAGGACTTGAGCACAGCACGCATCCTTGCCACGCCCACTCCTGAGAGAGGTGTGGAGCCCACTGTCAAGGACTCAGAATCTTGGAAGGGATCAGAAGGGAGAAAACTTACAGCTGAAGAGGAGAAAAGGGATACTTTAAAAGGGCAAGCATGCTGCTAGGTGAAAGGCCAGAGAGAACACACAACGACCAGAAGCTTTGGCCATAGGCTACAAGGCCAGTGTAGGCAGTGGCAGTGGTAGGCCAGGATGCCATCAGGGAGTATGGAGGTAGCATGGGAGCTGGGTCTCTCCCATGTGAAGATCCAGTAGCCTGTGGCTCCTTGGTCTCTGATAAGCTCATGATGACCCTAAGCCACCTCCCTCTTACCATTATGAACAGGTACTCAGCCATATTGTCAGTTTCATGTACTGGGGAATGTGTTCGTTGGCTCCAAATGCCCCTTTGGCCAGAAGTTGAGAAAGCTTCGTGGGGAGAATTGAGAGGATCACTGTCCCTGTGGATAACATAGGTGGTGAGCGTGTGTCAGTCAGTTGAATGCAATTGTAACATTGGCCAATAAGAGGTGGGGGGTCCAGGGACAGCTAGGTAGGCCAGGCCTGGGCAGGTGAGGGTATTTAGCAGATGTCCCTTAGTCTTCCTAAGGGGTCAATTTCCCCCCACAGACCCTTCTCCGCAATGCTCTCTATGGGGGCTGGGCTGCTTGATTCACTGATCTCTTTCCCTTGGAGTGGCTCCCAGGAGGACAGCATCATGTAGAATTTTGACTTCACTGATGATGTAGTCTTTCAGATGTCCTAAGGGTATTTGGATATACTTCTCTTCTACAGCAGGCAGATTTTTAGCTAGTGGACATGGAGAAGGGAGCTTCTCACTTCTGATCAAGGATGTCGAGAAGCCAGGGGCCTCCCAGGGATACCCCTGTGCTGTGTGGAGATGGGCAGCCAGCCTATCCAACAGCCCCACAGCCTTCCCACTTCACATACAGGGGCTCTGGTGGATTTAGGGAGGAAGGGGTGGTCCCTGAGGCCTAGCACACTGACAAGTGAATGCACTGGTTCTTACCTCTTCCGCCAACTCTCATTCACACACCCTCAATCTGGGCCCACACGTTCTTAGTGAGTGTCATGGGAGGAAAGAAGATATGATGTGGGCAGAGCTCAGAAGGGAGGCTGTAATTGTTGTTTTTACTTTAAGGAGTGTGTCTGCCTGACTCTCACTTCCTTTAGAAGGTGGAGGTAGCCTCTTGTGTAAGCCTTTCTCTGGGGCTCTCCAGCTCAGCTGATAGCATGGCTCATTCCTCTGGCCTTGGCCTTTTGCAGACCCCCATGCTGTTCAGGGACTGGTCAGATCTTCCATTAGTGCCCAGTGTGCTACATTGTCCTGAAAGGTACATGCCTACCTGCCTGATCTCTCAACCCTCAGGCTAGGTTTTTGTCCTGTGATGAGGGCCGGGGGGAGGGTAAGGCTGCACCATCCACTCTCTCCATGTGACCCTGAACATCTTGTACAGGGTCACCTTCATAATGGCCATGATGTCCAAGTCAGTATGTGCTGAGGGTCCTGATGTTCTGTGTACTCAGTGTTCAGATCTAGAGATGCTACTGTGGCCATGAGCCTGGGGTTCCGGTTTTGCATTTGGGACTCAGCGTCCAGTGGCTTTAGAAGGTTTGATAGACAGTGGTAGGCCTTGCTCAGGGTTCTGTGAGCCCTAGAAACAGCAGGCCTGGCCCTTGGGCTGAAGTAACTGTGCGTCCTGTACCATCGTTTCCCACATTCTGGGCTTTCTAGAGAACTCTCCCGCTCTCTTGGGGAGGTGGTGGCACCAATTGTTTCTTCTGTTTGTGTCATGTGACTTCACGTGCTCTGTGCATATTCTGCTCTTTGGCTGTGGTCTATACCCTCCTGCAACCCCTGCAGCCCCACGGACCTGAACAGTCGCCCAGTGTACTTAATATGTTTTCCTCTGGTTGAGTTACTCACCTGACTTCTTGTGAGTTGAAGAGTCACAGTGACGCCATTGGAATAGCCTGTAGCGCTCAGCACGTGGTCCAGTGAACCATTCAGTGGGTGAGTAGATGCCTAGAGGAAGTAGCACACAGTGGGGTGGGGTTGAGTTTAGCTACTGAGGACACAGAGGGACTCCCTTGTTCTCATCCTTAGTGAGTTCCGTGTCGGGATCACAGATTCATTAGGATCACCTGGTGAGGTCAGGGTCACAGTGTACGCTGCTCTCTCTGATGTGGTTCTAGAGGACAGGTGACCACTACTGGTTTACGACTTTGAGATGCAAAATTTTACTTATGACAGGTGGAATTCCTGGAGTTAGAGGTGGGTACACAATCAGAAGGGATCTAGTGTTCGATGACAAAGCATGGGGTGTAAGTAGTTATAGGATGATTGATTGCAAAAGAAAATTAAAGAACTTGTCTGGTTACAATCTCACTGCTGCCTTATTTGATGCAGCCCAGTGGAAGGTCCCTGCAACATAGCTCTAAATCAACAGCTGCTTTCATTGCTTGGAGTGTATGCTCTAATTTCCATCAGTAAAGGTATTTGCAGGAAACAACTCGCCTTCAGGCTTGCCCATGCTTGCGCATCAAGTCAGGGTTAAAGTCACCCGGGAGACCTGGATGCCTTGTTAAGAGAGTCCCCAGTTCCGGTCTTCATTTTAATCTACTTTAAAAGAAGTCATCTCAGACAACCTGAGTTTGAAGATGTCCAGATCCTTGTCTGATGCCCAGATCTGTCCAATATGGTGGTGTTCCAGGCTGGACCTCCCACTTATTCCCAGGTCAGCATTCAGGAATGCCAGGGGCCTAGCAGTTCTTGTCCCAAGGTTGTCTCAGGCCCACTCCTGGTTAGACATCTCCCCAGTCTCTCCCAGCAGCTGTCCGGAGACACTTGGTCCATCTTGTGCTGTGCTTACTGGCCTCATTCTTTCTGTAAAGAGTGTGGCACAGCCATGTCTGAACTCTTGGGGGTAATCTGTGAGGAGCAGTAGTAGCATTTGAAGTCTGCATCCCCCTCCTCTCTCATGCAGAGGTGGAAACGCCACATTTAATCAGCTAGAAGTTCTACACCATGGCAGCTGACAGACCGGCATTTCCTTGGGTTGGATAGGCGTCCCCTGCTCTGAGGGCTGCCATGCTCCTCTGTGACCAGTGACAAATGCCTCTATCCAACTCTGGTCCTGTGGTCTGCTAGGCACTGGGACATGCCAGGGGAAGAGACCTTCAGGAGGAAGTCCTTAGAGCTGATGTCTGGGGTCTGAGCTGAGTTCTTTGGCTATTGCCAATCTGTGTGACATCTTCTGGTCCTGTGGGGTCTTGACTAGAGCTGGGTCAGGGCCATGAGCTATATTCCTGGAATTCTATCTAACCAAACAGGCAATGTCCCTCTGGCCTTCAAAGTAGGCCTAAGAGTCTGGACTCCCTGTGGGCCCCTCCTCAGCCTGGCAGTCATGGCGGAAGGGCTTGTTTACAGAGCAGGCCCCAGTCTTTCTTGTGCTACAGTTTACTTTGTGCGAAATCAATTACTGGGGTTTTATTTTTGTCGACTTAGCTCCTCTGAATCTTTCTAGGGTGTTCCATGGAGTGTTGAAAGCAACCATCTCGTATTCTTATGTTGTAGGTGTATTATTTTTGTGGGACTGTCATAACAGAGTGCCACAGAGTGGTGGTGGGGGGATGGTTGTTTATATAACAGAAATGTATTTTCTCACAGTGCTGGAGGCTGGGCTCTACAATCAAGGTTGGGGCAGGGCTGGTTCCTCAAGGGCCTCTCACAGCCCTGCATCCTGATCTCTTATCAGTCAGGCTAGATTTGAGCTCACCCTAATGATCTCATTTTACTTTAATTATGGCTTTTAAGAACCTGTCTCTAAATACAGTTACATTCTGAGGTCTTCTAGGGTCAAGGTTTTAACAAAAAAAAAATTGGGAGGGAGTAAAATCCAGCCTAGGGCACTAGATGTAGCTACCCCTCAGTCCCATGACACGCTGTGGCATTGCTATCTGTTGGGTGGACAAAGGTGTGTTTCTGCCCTGTGTAGTTCCTGCTGTGTTTCACTGTGGTGTCTATGAGTTTGGAGCTGGCTGAGGGGTTGATGGAGAGCCTCTTGGTGGCTTCCATGGTGGCCCAGGCCCTCCTGTTCCTGACTAGCATGAACCCTACATTCTGCGCCTGTTCTCTCCCTACAGCTCGGTGCCAATGCCCTGCTCTTCGTGGGTGTGAACATATATGGCGTCTTCGTGCGGATCTTGACGGAGCGCTCACAGAGGAAGGCCTTCCTGCAGGCTCGAAGCTGCATTGAGGATCGGCTGCGGCTGGAGGATGAGAACGAGAAGCAGGTCAGTGTGCTCAGTCCAAGGTGGCCCTTTGGTCAGCTCTGCTCCTCGCCCGGCTGTGCTGGATTTCGATATGTGTATTATCTAATAAACGGCAGTTGTGGTTGTGGGGTCCCTACCTCTTCTCTTCTTGAGCCTCAGTCTGCCCTTTAATGGCAAGACTTCAATGCTCAGTGTTTCGTGGTGGTATCTGGGGAAGACAGAGAAATCTGATGGGCAGGCAACCCGGGCTTGCTTCTCCGAAGCAGCTGAGCTGCTTGTAAGCCGTGGATGACCGTGGGGTGGCATGTGGGCATCTCTCATCTTTCTGATGCACCTGTAGTGAGTTGACCCAGGCTTGGGAGGGTGAGGTGGGTCCTGAGCACACCTCAGCTGAATGTAAATGTGCAGCTGGCCCTGATCCTCTGGTCTTAGGCATCCACCTTCCCTGGCCTGTGAACCCTCCTTTGAGCACCCCACTGTGGCCTGCTGAGGCCGCGTGACTGTTGACCTATCCCCCAGATGAAATCGGCCGGAAGGGAACCCTGCATCAGCCCCTTTGTCCTCCTGTGGCTTGTCACCTGTGTGTCCTTGTCTGGTGTAGGGAGGAAGCTGAGCCCACTGGGTGAGCTAAGAAGGAGTAACTTGAGGAAGCCTAAAAGTGAGGCTTGGTATATCATGGGTGACTTTGCCAGAAGAATCCAGAATCTTCTTTCAGCTTGGGCCTCACAGGCACTCTGTGTACCTCTTGCTAAAGTCTCATAGTGGTTGTTCAGGCTATGGGACAGAGTAGCCATTTCCAACTATTGTCACGTTATCAATAAAAGGTATTATTATACCCACTGTTAGTTTTAAAACATTTCTTCCAATGTCTGGACACTGTAATGCAATGTAGTATTTCTAGCAAAGTTTGAATCTAATTGAAGAATAAATGACATAAGTATTTTTAGTCCATGTGTGTGCTAATGAGTGTGTGGACACATGGATGGGCATGTGGAGGGCAGTATGTGTTTGTGTGCATGGGTGTGTCCATACCTGTGGGAATGAATATGTGGATATGTATACATTTGCATTTGTACACATGGGTACACATGGAGCTGTGGGAATGTCTGAATGTGTACATGTGTTTGTGTGTATATCCACATACAGGCATTTGTGCATGCATGTGTGCATGTCCAGGTATACGAGTATATGTGTTGCATACTGTATGCATAAATATATCAGTCAGAGATCTTCAGAGGCTTTTTCTTCAGCCTCTAGAGTCATCATACTGGTATTGACATTTCCGTGGTACTTTCTAGATCTTGCTGTGTAGCCCAAGCTAGCCTTGAGCACTTGGTCCTCCAGTCCTGGCCTCCCAAATGCTGTAAGTCATGCCCTGCTGCACCTAGCTTGCCCTTGGCTTTATTACCTTCCTAAGGTCGGGAAGGGAATCTTCGGGAAATCTTCTTGTCTCAGAGCTAAAGGTACCCTGCAGGGCTGGAGCAGCAGGCTTCCCTGTGGGCCATGCTCGTGTGTGTCTCTGAAGGAGCCATGCTTGTGTGTATTTCTGAAGAGGCCATGCTTGTGTGAGTCTCTGAAGGAGCCATGCTCGTGTGTGTCTGAAGGAGCCATGCTTGTGTATGTCTGTGAAGGGGCTATGCTTGTGTGTGTCTGTGAAGGAGCCATGCTTGTGTGTGTCTGTGAAGGGGCCATGCTTGTGTGAGTCTCTGAAGGAGCCATGCTTGTGTGTGTCTGTGAGGGAGCCATGCTCGTGTGTGTCTGTGAAGGAGCCATGCTTGTGTGTGTCTGTGAATGGGCTATGCTTGTGTATGTCTGTGAAGGAGCTGTGCTTGTGTGTGTCTGTGAAGGAGCTATGCTTGTGTGTGTCTGTGAAGGAGCTGTGCTTGTGTGTGTCTGTGAAGGAGCTATGCTTGTGTGTGTCTGTGAAGGAGCCATGCTTGTGTGTGTCTGTGAAGGAGCTATGCTTGTGTGTGTCTGTGAATGGGCTATGCTTGTGTATGTCTGTGAAGGAGCTATGCTTGTGTGTGTCTGTGAAGGAGCTATGCTTGTGTATGTCTGTGAAGGAGCTATGCTTGTGTATGTCTGTGAAGGAGCTTTGCTTGTGTGTGTCTGTGAAGGAGCTATGCTTGTGTGTGTCTGTGAAGGAGCTATGCTTGTGTGTGTCTGTGAAGGAGCTATGCTTGTGTGTGTCTGTGAAGGAGCCATGCTTGTGTGTGTCTGTGAAGGAGCCATGCTTGTGTGTGTCTGTGAAGGAGCTATGCTTGTGTGTGTCTGTGAAGGAGCTATGCTTGTGTGTGTCTGTGAAGGAGCCATGCTTGTGTGAGTCTGTGAAGGAGCTGTGCTTGTGTGTGTCTGTGAAGGAGCCATGCTTGTGTGAGTCTGTGAAGGAGCTATGCTTGTGTATGTCTGTGAAGGAGCTATGCTTGTGTGTGTCTGTGAAGGAGCCATGCTTGTGTGAGTCTGTGAAGGAGCTATGCTTGTGTGTGTCTGTGAAGGAGCCATGCTTGTGTGAGTCTGTGAAGGAGCTATGCTTGTGTGTGTCTGTGAAGGAGCCATGCTTGTGTGAGTCTGTGAAGGAGCTATGCTTGTGTGTGTCTGTGAAGGAGCTATGCTTGTGTGTGTCTGTGAAGGAGCTGTGCTTGTGTGTGTCTGTGAAGGAGCTATGCTTGTGTGTGTCTGTGAAGGAGCCCATGACGCTCATTTTCATCTTCTATTCAGTGTTTTCCTTCATCCTCTGCTTTCATCTGATTTCATTTATCTTTGCTGCCTTTTCTATGGATCACCTTGCTTATAGCATTTTTCCTTTCATATTTTTTTCTCACGGCTATGGATGTAATTTTATTTTTATTTACCTATAATTTTATTTTGATTAATAGGTATTAATCAGATTTAAGAGGTGCAGTGTGGTATTTCAGCATGCACATGCAGGATGTACAGATGAAGTCAGGACAATTAGCATTTCCTTCCTGGCCATTTTTTAATCTCACAGCCTCGCACCGCCTCTCTGCTAGTTTTTCATAAAATCGCAGTAAGTTGTGATAGAGTCACTCCACTATGCTGGGAACATCAGAACATACTCCTTTCGCCTCACTGTGCTTTGTTACCTGTTACCAAACCTGCATCTGTAACCCCCTCCCACTCTCCGGCCATCGCTATTCTACGTCTATGTTGGCTTGTTTTAACTTCTACGCATAAGAGAGAGCAAGATAGTATATAGTCTTCTGATGTCTGGCGCGGGTCTGCTTAACGCGACCTGATGTCCTCTGGCTCCATTGGTTTTGCAGATGGCATGGTTGTGTCTTACTCCATGCTTGAATAATATTCCTATTCCTCATCCCTCCAGCCACTGGCGGTCACCAGGGCTGCTTTCCTGTCTTAGCTCTTGTGAAACACTGCTTGAGTGTTTCACCTCTCTTGGTTTTGTGGCAGCCCTGTGGATGAGGAAGGCAGATGAGGGGAGGTCCAGTCCCTTTGGAATTGAGGTTCTTAAGAAGGAAGTTTCCATCGGGTAATGTCACCAACCTGGTTAACCCAGCTGAATGACATTCACTTTTAAGGGTTTATCTTTATGTGTGTTCTTTAACTGCGTAGTTGTAATTTCATCGGGATACTTTCATTGTCTGTGCTGAGGCTGGCTGTTTTGCATGGGTGTAACCACACATGGTGTACCTTGAGTGAACTGCTCTTTGTGCATTGCTCCAGCGGCCTCTCCCACCTGTAGTTAGACATTGTGTTTTAAGAAGCTTTTTTCTCCCCAAGTATTCATATAGATTTAAAGTGTTTCCTTACATTTTCAGGGGTGTGAACTTGCCATTTCCTGGAGTATTTTCCTCAGTGGAGTGTACTTTTATTTCTTTAAGTAATGCCTGATTATAATCCACCCCTGAAGCACTAGTACCCTGGGTGTTCCAGGGCCACAGCATCGACCACCCTGGGGATTGTGATTAGCAAGTCCCACCAGTCCTTGGGACTTGGGACTCACCTTGACTGTGAGAGGGATCCCAGGCTTGTACCTTGGCTCTGTTGGGAATCCTAGTGGTGGCGGTGGGAGGGTCTGCATCATCTGTAGGAAATGGTAGACGATGGTTCAGAAGGTCTGAGCTGGTGGCGCCTGAGGGAAGGAAGATAGGCAAAGACAGCCGTGAGGCGCCGCGGTGTGGACAGTGTTCTAAGACCTCCTGTGTTCTCAGCTCGGAGTAGAACAAGAGGCTGAGCTGTTCCCGCATGACTGCTCGGGGAGGGTCTTGAGCCATGGCAAGCATGAAGACCAGACAGCCAAGGTCCCTGGCACAAATAGAGACATGGGTTGGGGAAGGGGGTCAGTGTCCAGGCAAGTTCTGGATGCAGTGGGGTGAACTACCAGGGATTTGGAGATCTCGGTTTCTCTCTTCCCTGGGGAAGAGTAGGCTCAGTTCTCGAAGCAGGTGTTGCACTCAAGAGGCTCAGGCATGTGGCTGTGGCTGCCAGATGTGCTGTGTGTCTGGGGCCCATCCTGACCATCTGGGTCTGTAAAGGGCGGAGCATTGGGCTGTTCTAAGACACAAACCTCCAGAGCCAGGCGGATCTCTGTGAGTTCAAGGCCAGCCTGGTCTAGAGATCGAGATCCAGGACAGGCACCAAAACTACACAGAGAAACGCTGTCTCACAAAACAAAACAAAACAAAACAAAACAAGTAAATAAATAAATAAATAGATAGAAAGAAAGAAAAGACAAAAAGACACAAATCTTTACATGGCTATCTCCCCATCCCCATCCCCTCTCCATTTTGTCCCAGGGACTCGTGTTACAGAGAGAAGTCACAGAGACATTAGTGGCCACACCCCAGCACAGTGTGTTGCTCGGGGCTGTAGTGCCTCATCCCTTTCCCACTGTTTTCAGTTTGGTTGCCTTGACCCTGATGCCATAGCTGCCCTTGTCCAAGGTCGGTTATGTTCTATTGTGCTGGCAGTGTATGCTGCCCCTGCATCTTGTAAAAACCTCTGAGTGTCCTGGGTGATGGTACCATGCACTGAGGTATTCAGTACCTCCTTACAATGTGTTTTGGTCCCAATCTCATGAAGTAGGATTATTAAGTGCAGCCACTGGAAACCTGTGCCCTCTGTGGCCGGGCTGTGCTGGGGTCTGGTTATGCTTCTGCTAATGCTGTCAAGCTTGACTCCTCACATTATTTTAGGGTGTGAGGCCTCCATCACCTGAGTCAGCAGAATGTATTTCACGCTGCCTTGAAGGAAGTAAGAACATATTTTATTTTGAGGCAAAGATGAGTGACCAAGGTCAAGGTGGGATTCAGTATGGAATGACATGCTCCATCATGCGAGATGTTACATGCACTTGCATAGCCATAAGACAACAGAGAGTCATAAACCAATGAGTTCAACACATGCAGTCGCGGACTGTCAGGTAGGTGGGCAGCAGCCAAATGGGATGTCCTCTTATAGGCTTCAGACATTCGCAGAGCACTCTTAGCTTTAGGGTTGGTGGAAGCTAAGTTGCCAAACTTACCAGTACCTTCTGAGAGGTTTACCTAACAAGCATGGGCTTGTCAGGCCATATACAAAGGTTAAAGGTAAGTTGCTGTTTTTCTCAAGAACCTGATAGCTCACAGCAATGTTGGCTCTCATTCTGCAACATTCCAACTCCCCAGTCACAGTGCTCTTTAGTCTCTAACAGAGAAGCAGCATCTTTGGAAAGCTTCAGCCCCACATGGAAGAATGTGCGAGGAGCTATTCTTGTCTTCTCTGAATCCTTTTTGTGGCATGTGTGTGCATTCGTGTGTGTGTGTGTGTGTGTGTGTGTGTGTGTGTGTGTGAGAGAGAGAGAGAGAGAGAGAGAGAGAGAGCGAGAGAGCAAGAGAGAGCATGTGTGTATGTGTATGCATGCACGTGAGTGAGTGTGAGAGAGAGCAAGCATGTGTATATGTGTGTGAATGTGTGTGAGAATATGTATGTATGAGTCTATGTGTGTGCATGCTTGCAAGAGAGCATGTGTGTGTGAGAGAAAGAGTGTGTGTGTGTGTGTGTGAGAGAGAGAGAGAAAGAGAGAGAGAAAGAGAGAGAGAAAGAGAGAGAGAGAGAGAGAGAGAGAGAGAGAGAGAGAGAGAGAGAGAGAGAGAGAGAGAGGGAGAATGAGAATGTAGGACTGAATGCTCCCTATGCCTGAGGCTTATTCTTTGGGGAGGATTTTGGGTGTAGTAAATGACCCATCTTCCCAACTAAACGAACAGGGACTAAACCAAAGGGAAGTCTTGTCCTGTAGGATGTGCGAGGAGTAGAAAGTCTGCTACACATTTGTTCATCCTGTAGTTAAGACAGATTAAAGTTAAACCCCTTTAAAACGAAGCGTTACCTGTGGAATGGCCTCTGTTGCATTAGTCTGCAGCGCGGGCTTCTGCTTGATTACCCTGAGACTTGGGGACGATGATGAAAGGGAGCAGAGTGAGGGCAGAACACTGCCAGACAGAGCCTCTCTACCGAGGGAGCTCTGGCCACTCCCTGCTCTCTGCCGCTTTTGGCTTGGTCACACCTTCACAGAGAACCAGTTGAATTGCTTGGAGGCTCCGTCTGGTCTGCTTTAGAACAGATGTGTCAGAGTTCACCCTTTGAAGTAGAAAAGCTTGAGAAAGACGAGCAAGAAGAAAGACACCCATGAGGGGTGTGAGGCCTGGAAAGGGTGGTTACAGACAAAGCAGCCAACCAAAATAGAGAGTTTGGGGCACGCAGGGATCATTTGATGCCTGGGAGAACTTGAAAACTTCAGTAGATAAAACAGGCAAATTCCTAGAAAAGCATCGGTAACCAAAGGTGATCCTAGAAAGAAATCCAAAAACCTACAGCCATTAAAAATACTGATCAGAAATTGATTTATTTATTGTTATATTGTCACATTGTGTTTTACTTACCTGGCAAGGCTGGGGATTGAACCCATGACTGCGCATGCCAGGTAAGCGCTCTCCCACTGAGCTGTACCCTAATAATCCCCGACTGGACATTTACAAGCGTACCCCAGAGTAGCAGCAAGTGCAGAGGTTTGCAGATGAGTTCTGTCCATCAGCCAGGAAGCTGGCCCGCTAGACCTGGCCAGTGTGTTCTTTGGGTTTAGTATGCCCTTCCTGGTGATCCCACTGGGCCAAGCTCGCAGGCTCAGCCAGGATAGGTGGGTCAGGGGTGACTGTGGAAGCCCTGCTTCCCTCTCTAGTTTTTATTAGCGACTCTTTTGGGGCCTTTTGTGATTCTGGTACCTTAGTGGACTGGGAAGGCATTTATTGCCTGTGTGTCCCCTTGTGGTAGTGCTGGTAATACGTGGAGTTCTAAGCAAGAGGCCAATGTGCTTATTGTTGGAGTGACCTGACTCCTAAGTGTAGTTTGTTTAATAGTAGGCAGGGCACCTTGCATATTGTACAGAGACCCCAGTGGTCACCCTGGCTTGGGTCAGCTTCAGTTTCTCCTGGCTTATGATCAGATGCTGGGCAGGGGAGGTGACCACCTTTATTGCTTCCTTTTCTTTTCTCTTCTTTCCCTTCCCTCCCCCTCTCTCTTTCTTTCTAGCCCCTGAGTTGGATGATCAGCAGGGGTGTGGTGGGATACCTGCTCCAGTCTGGATGCTGACTGTTTGTGTACATTGTAGCAGGCATGGTATATGGGGCTCTGTCAGACCCCTATCACTACCCAGCTCTGTGATCAAGTCCGCTGATGTTGTTTGTCCCCAAGTGCTCCAGCATTTGGGCAGCAGAAGCCACAGGGCCCAATGTTACCTGTTTGTTTTTCTTCCAGCATTGACAGGAAGGACTCTGTGCTAGTGAGAGCCTCTCTCTGGGAAGGAGGCTTCACGACATAGCCCAGGGACTGCAGGAAGTTTGTGTGGACCTTAGATTGCTGACTCAGCAGTCTTGTTCCTCATTTGCCATTAGTCTTCGTGACAGTTGGTGATTTTGGCCAAAGTGCTGTCCCTGGACAGGCTGGTCTCCGTGGTTCTCCTGATGATAGTACCTATGCGTGGGAGCCACTGCCACCAGATTGTAGAACCTGGTGTGTCTGGTGAGGAAGGGGCTCTGGAGACCTCCTGCCCTGCCGACAAGAACTTGGGTCTGTTGTTCTAAGGGTAGCCGGTGATCTAGAGGTCATGGTCAGGTCTGCGGCTACAAGCCTAGTGTCTGCTGCATGGCTTGCAGAGGTTGGGTGACCAGCCCCAGCTGTGTTCAGTACAGTTATGTGAAGTGACCTGTGGTGGTGGGGGGCGTGGGGTCTAGAGACTGCTGGTGGGTAAGGATTATGTAACACAGCTTCTGGGGATGTCTGCGCTTTTTACCAGGATTAGGAAAGAGCTGGAGAAATAGCAGTAGGAATTATGAGGAACAGGGTTCTCTCCAGGCCTGAGGATAGCTACCTCCTATCTGTGTCCTGCTGTGGCTGTCCATCTGTGTATACAGGTCTGGTGTCTTCTGTTCTCAAATCTCTTCTAAGGACACCAGTCAGAGTAGCAAAGGGCCCACCCTGGTGACTTTGTTTTAACTCAATTACTCTTTTTTTTTTTTTTTTTAAATAGAGCTTTTTATTTTTATTAGCATTTTTCAGTTGTACAAAATAATGGATTTCATTATGGCATCTCATACATGGATATGTTTTGATCATCTTTTGTCCCTGTTATCAGTGTCCTCCTGGTACCCCAGTGTTTCTCTCCCCTGTCTCCAAACCCTCCTTCTACTTAATGTATCATCTTTAGTGTTTCTCTTTAGTCATTATGGTTACATGTATACATATGTGTAGCTAGAGTTTTTCTGCCTGGCCCACAGTCAGGACAAATCTCTCTCACCTGCCAGTCCCACAGCCGCTCAAACCCAACCAAGTAAACACAGAGACTTATATTGGTTACAAACTGTATGGCCATGGCAGGCTTCTTGCTAACTGTTCTTACAGCTTAAATTAATCCATTTCTATAAATCTATACCTTGCCACGTGGCTCATGGCTTACCGGCATCTTCACATGCTGTTTGTCATTGTGGCGGCTGGCAGTGTCTCTCTGACTCAGCCTTCCACTTCCCAGCTTTATTCTCCTCCTTGTCCCACCTATACTTCCTGCCTGGCCACTGGCCAATCAGTGATTTATTTATTGACCAATCAGCAACACACTTGACATACAGACCATCCCACAGCACATATGTATACGTGTGTAAGTACAACCTTCTGAGTCTATTTAGTGTTGTTCATATGTATCTGTTTTTAGGGCTGACCCCTTGGTATTGGGTAGTCAATTAGGGAGCTCCTCCCTGGGAAGTACTAATTCTCCTTCTCTTTCTTAGCAGTCGTTGACTGCCTGTAGTGCTTCACCTAGGAGTGGGGCCTTGTGAGATCCCCCCATCCACGATGGCGTGCTCACTGGCGTTTTGTTCAGATCTTGTTTAGGCTGCCGTACTGTTGAGATTTGATAGATGCAGCTTCCCAGTCCAATACAGAAGAGAGAGCCTCTCAGCTTTGTAGAGCCTTATCTGCCAGTACAGTTCCATTAGGGGTCGGGATTTTACCTGTGCACGTTGTGGGGGACACAGTTCCATCCATACTATGCACCAAGAAGAGGTCCAGGGCACGATCCAAAAATGGGGAAAGGGTGCCTGTGAGCCTAGGTGGGTGTGTACTGGGTGGACGGTGTCATCTTTCCCCTCCAGAAGGAGAAGCACAAAGAGAAGCAAGCCTCGGCTCCCGTGGAGCTGGCGGAGAAGCAGCCTGGGATAGAGATTGGCCTCTTGCTGCTGGTTCTTTCTTGCCTATCCCTTTGGTTCTGACCAGTGCTGCAGCAGCCTAGGAGTGGAGCCCCATTAGGCTTTCCCCCTCTTCTGGCTGGTAGTGGCTATGGGTAGTTCATTAGCTATCTCTGGCTTGGGATGCACCACATCTGGGGTGGGTTTCCCTTCAGGATAATTGTGGGTCAGGTGTAGTGGGTCCTCCTCTTAGCCAGGTGTTGCATGCCCTCAGTGGTCATTCTAAGGGTGAGCCATCCCCACGAGGGAAACCAGTCTTTCTCATGACTTCATGACTTCAGAAAAGATGAGTCTATGGTGTCAGAAAAGATGAGTCTATGATGTTTCCAGTTTCCTCCGGGTTCCTCTTAGTATAGATTCTACTACCCCACATAGTGGCTGGCAGAGGCAGCTTCTCTGGTCCTCACTAAGAAGTGCGCTGTGAACGACGTGATGATGGGGAAGGTTCTTCATCTGGTCTCTTTTGTGTCCTATGTTCCCTCTGCCTTCAGATTCCAAATGCAAGCTGGTGACCTTAGCAGTGAACCTGAGATGATCAGGGTGAGGACAGTGGGTGACAGACCTTGACTTACAGACATGGGAGTCTAACGGGGTTAATGCAAAGAGAAGGGATGGACATAGTTTCAGCTAGTGGTGTGGGCAGAGCATAGCTGCTGAAGATGCTCCCCAGGCCTGGGCAGTGTGGAGGGCACTGGCTGGTTGCTACAGATATGAAGACGCTTTCGTAAATGACCGGATGTAGAGCTCTGTAGGTTCTAACTAGACCAGGGAGGAGAAAAGTCAATCCCATTTGTAGGACTGTGTGGTGTGTGGGCTGGCCTTGAGCACATAGGTGGCCAGTCAGCTCAAGGGACTCCCTGCAGTGCAGTGGACAGAGGAACAAGTGCCCAGCACATGAGATCATCAGAAGGGAAGACAGGCCTTGTGCTGCCAACCTGTGATAACACAGAAGCTGTGTCCTGAGCCCATGTCCCTTTATTTCTCTGCAACTGGCTCTTGCCTCCAGCATCACCTTCCTGCCAGCTTCAAGGGAGCTTTGAGCTGACAGCCTTCCCCTGGACCACAACCCTGGAGATTTTTTAACAGTCATAGCTGGAGAACACAGGACAAGAGGCATCTGAAGGTCACTATCATGTCCTGGGTCTTCTTTCCTGGTGCCCCTACAACCCACCCAGGAAGGCACTCTTGAGCCCAGCTTCCCTTTTGAGATGTAGTGGCTGGCTCCCAAGGGCCCTACTTGCTCCTCAGATGCCACTACTCAGTCAGAACCCTCTAGAAATGTGTAGCTATTTAAAGGACACTCAATTTGTTATCTTAACAAGGTAAATGGAACAATCAAGTTCTTGGCGTGTGAGAAAATTTATCAAGAAAAAGGATACTTTCTTTTAAATAATATAGTCTGGATTTTAGTTTTATTTAATTAATTTCTTTTTATTGAGACAGGGTCTCATGTATAGCAGGCTAACCTTAAACTTGCTATGTGTTTGGGGATAACCTTGAACTTGTGATCCTCCTGCTCCTACTTTCTGAGAGCTGGGATTACAGGCCTGCACTACCACATCCAGTTTCATGTGGTTCTAGAGACGGAACCCAGGGCTCTTTGTGGCGACTAGGCAAGCGCTTTTTCAGCTGAGCTACATCCCCAGGCGCTCGGGCTGAGTTTTCAAGAGGCTGATTTATTCTCACTGTACTTCTCAAACCACTACTACAATTGTTGCTTGGAGAACTATGAAGATTAACTGAAAGTTTAAAACAATTAAATGGTTTCTTCAGTATTTGCACAATTAGTTTTGTTATATGGAATTATGTCTTAATGCTATATGTTAATTTTATTTACTATGTTTATGTATAACCTTATATATTAACTTTATTTGACGTGTGCATTAAATATGGATTAAATTAACCTCATAGTATTAGTATAGGATTATCATACAATTTAATTTTGGAAATTTTTTCCTTATATCTCAAAGCAGCTTTCTGTCCATTAGCTGTCATGCCTATTAGAATCTTCCTTCCCCTCCACTAGACATAGATACACATGATGATTCTACGTCCTGTCTTCTGGATTTAACTATCTTGGATATTTCATACGAAGGGAGCTGTATAGTCCATGATCCTTTGTGAGTGACTGCTTCCCCTCAGTATGAGATTTTCAAGGTGTATATAGTTGGTTTTGTCTTACTAGTACTACATTCTTTTTCATGGCCCAGTTCTATTCAGTTGTATTGATGAACCACATTTTAGTGGGGAGGGGAGAGGAGGATGGACTACATTTTTTTATTTAACTTAATTAAAAAAATTGAGATAGGGTCTCACGTAGCTCAGGCTAGCTTTGAACTCATTATGTAACTGAGACTGACCTTGAACTCCTGATCCTCCTGCCTTGACCTCCTGAATGCTTGAATTACAGATGTGTGCCATTATGCCTGGCCATTTTGTTTATCCACTCACATTTGACTCATGGTCGGGTTGTTTCCCTGCTTTGGTCATATTGTAAACAATAGTGCTATGAAAATTGTTTCGACCTTTGTGTAGACACACCTTGTTATTTCTCTTGGGAACGTGGTAGGGAAATTCTAGGAGTGAAAATTCTGGCCATGGGATAACTTTAGCATTTTGAGGCACTGCCAAACTGTTTTCTCGAGTGCCTGACCATTTCCTGTTCCCACCAGGAATGTGTAAATGCACCACTTCTTCTAAACTAGAATCTGGTTTATCTTATTTTATTATTAAGAGTGTTTTGCCTGCATGTGTGTATTTGCATCGAATGTCTAGAGTGTGTGCCCGATGCCTGGGGAGGTCAGATCCCCTGGCATTGTAGTTACAAGTGATCATGACCACCATGTGGGTACTAGAACAGAACTCAGCTCTTCTGCAGAGCTACAAGAGCTTTTGCCACTGAGCCATCTCTCCAGCCTTGGTTTGGCTTATTACTTTTTTCTTTTTCTTTTTTGTCATTTTAAAGCTATTTGTGGATCCACGTGTAGTCACGACAGAAGGCAGATCTTATGTGGTTTTTCCTTGTTTCCCAATGGTACTGTCTTCCTGAAGTGGCAGAGCAGTGTGACAATGAGAACATCCAGCCTCAGGCACAAGGACCCCTCTCATTGCCCCTCCAGAGCCACACCGCCTCCATTCTTAATTCTCTATCTCTACAACTTTGTAACATCAGAAAAACAGAAGCATCTGGTTTATGGATTTTTTTATACTGAGCATAATTCTCTGGAGATTCATACAGGTTGTTGGTTATATCAGTAGTTTATTCCTGTTTATTGCTAAGTGGTATTTCACAGTGTGGCTATTATCACAGTGTGTTTTACCGTTCTGTCTGTGAAAGACATCCTGGTAGCTTCCAGTTTATGATGATTATGAATAAAGCTGTTTTGAACACCATGTAAAGTTTTCATATGAGCATAAATACTAATTTCTCTGGCCTGAATGCCTAGAAATAGTGCAGAGGCATGTGGTATTTGCAAAAATATTGAGATACAGCAAAAACTGTTTTCCAAAGTAGTTGAACCATAGAACTGGAAGGTTTTTAAACTGACGGACTCTGAGGTAACTCTAAATGTGCTAGATACTGGTCCTTCACCAGATGTGCGACTTGCAAATATCTTCCCTCAGCCTATGGCTTGTCATCGCTTTGTCTTAAGAGATTTTTGTTTTGTTTTGCTAGTGAGCAAACATTTTACATTTTGATGAGATTCAATTTATTTTTTTTTCCTGTTTTATGGCCTATTCAAGTTGTTGACTAGATCAAAGTTTCTTTTATTGCTCTGAGCCGAGTCTAAGAACACTTAGCTTAGCCCTAATTCCCAAAGGTTGTCTCTGTTTTTCCAACAGATTTGCAATTTTAGAGTTAGTAGATACATCTGTGGCATGTATTTCAAAGTGATATTTAAACAAGGTGTGAGGGTGAGGTTAAGGTCTTTCTTTCTTGGTTATGGGATGGCTGCTTTGTGGTTTATTGAAAACATCATCTTTATTGGATTTTTTGTAAAAGAAAAAAATCTAAGAATATTTGTGTATGTGCACTTCTGGGTCTTAGACTTTATTAGGTCATCCTCAGTATTCATCCTTTCCTGGACATTATCTTGAGTATTGTTACTTTGTAGTAAGTCTTGGGATTGGGTAGACTAACTCCTTCCACCTCTTGGTCTTTTTTCAAATGTTAGCTGCCACTTTTCCCTTTGTTATTCATATCTGTTTTGGAGTGATCTTGCCTTTGCCTACTATAAGCATTGCTTGGACTTTGCTAACATTTGTACTGTCATCTAGAGGGAATTTGCATCCTTACAGGGTTGAGTCTTCCCTTCGTGAATGAAGATTGCATCTCCATTTACTTAGCTCTTCTGAGTCTTTACTCAGTGCCTTGATTTTCAGAATACAAACTTTACACTTTTAAAGTTAGCTTGACATCTCAGCATTTTACTTTTGAGCACTTGTAAAGGTGTAGCAGTTAGTGTGTGTACACGTGTTCATTGCTACCATGTGAAAACGTGGCAGGTTCTTGAATGTTGGTTTGTCTATATGACTCTGAAGTTATTTGTCTTCATAGATCCCTAGTGTTTTATATAGAGACCTCCGTATACTTGGTACTTCTTCCTTCTATTCTGTAGCTCTTTTCTTACCTCATCACACTGGCTAGATTGCCAGGCACGTTATCAAATGCAATTAATGAGAGTCACTGTCCCTCTCTTGTTCCAGTGGAAGCATTTGAAGTTCTACTGTTAAATGTGGTGCCAACTGTAGGCTTTCTGGGGCTATCCTTTATCAGTGTGAGGGAGTTCTTGGTTTCTTCTTTATAAACATTTTCACCATAGATAAGAGCTGCATCTCTTTGTTTTCTCTATCAGAACTAATTGTTGTTATTTTATTCTTTATCCCGTTTTTGTGGAATATGGCATTGATATTTCAGTTCTGAACTAGCATTGCACTTTTGGATTAGATTTCGTTTGGTAGGATATATAATTCATTTGTGTGTTGGAAATTACTAACATCTTGTTAAGGATTCTTGCCATCTCTTTTCATTTTTTAGTGTGCTTATTTTTTGGTGTGTGTGTGTGCGTGCACGTGTGCATTGCACACACCTGTATGTGTGCGTGTGGAGGCCAGAGATCAATGTGTCTTTTCTCTATTGCTCTCCACTTTTAACTTTTATGTTTTAAAAAAGTAAATTATTAATCTCACTCCTTTATCTCCAGTTCCTCACCTCTCTCCCTCACCACTATTCCCCCCCCTTTTTTTTGTATTGTTTTGTTTTAAATGCACCCAGTCCAGTGCAGCTGGTGTATGCATGGGGGCAGGGCTAGCTTCTGGAGCATGGGTAGTCTTCAGTCCACATGACTGAAGAAAATGGACTCTTGCTCCCCCAGCAGCCATCAGTTGCCAATAATTCCTCAGCTAAGGGTGGGACTTCACACGCCCCTCTTCCATCTGTGCTGGGGTTTTGGTTGGCGTGGTCTGTGTGGGTTTTGTGTATGCAGTCACAGTCCCTGTGGTTCATGTGTGTAACACCTTCTCGTGTTCAGAAAACACTGTTTCTCTGCAGTCTTCTACTCCATCTGGTTCTACAATCCTTCTGCTTCCTCTCGATGATCCCCCCATCTTGAGAGAAAGGGGTGTGATACAGATGTCTCATTTAGGGCTGAGAATTTTGTAGTGTTTTAGTCTTGCATGATGACTGGTTATGGATCTCTGTAATAATAACCATGTGCTATAAAGATAGGTTTCTTTGATGAAGGTTGAGAGATGCACTAATCTATGAGTATAAAGATAAGTACTTGGGGGGCAGTTTAATTCTATGTTCATTTAGCAAATAGCAATAAGTTTGTCCCTAGGAACTATGATCTATTAGTCACAGGTTCTTGGCCTAGTTAATGGTACCAGATAAGAATTTTGTCTTGAGAACACTACTTAAATCCAAGCAGAAAATGGTTGGTTACTCCCATAACATTCATGCCACTATTGAACCAGTGGGCATATCTTGCCAGGCCAGTCATTATTGTATCTTTCAGGTTCAAAGCTGGGTTACACCGTTGATGGCCTTTCTCCCCTGGTAGTGTGGCGGATGAAGCTTTCAATTCAGAAATTCATTAATTTCTCCATGTCCCGTGACTCAAGTGTGTGCTGTCTTCAGCAATGGGGCGTTACCATCAAGTTCTGGAGGTTAACCAAGAACAGGAGCATTAGCCTGTATTGTTTGGGGACATCTATGGGACCCTGTTGACCCCAAAACGTGAAAAGAGGTATCCTATAGCTGACACTGGGCTTTTGATGTAACAACCTATGATGTCTGGGAGATGTCTAGATGTCTCTACCTATTATAAGGTAACTCCTTTTTAACTATTCTTATATATGTATATATTTTAGGAAACGTCTATGGCAGTCGGTTTCTCTATGGCTTTTTCGAAGGTTTTAGTGTTAGTTATACCTCGCCTTACTCCCTCTTCTACTCTGCCCCTCCCCCACCATTTGATCCTTCCACTCCGTTATTCCCCTTCCTCTTTACCACCTGGGTTCTATCCCCTCTTCCGTGAAGTCTACCACTATGGCCCCTCACCAGATTTTTTCTTCCTTCTGCAAGTATTCCGATTTAAATACACATTTCTAAAGATTTAAAGCTAGCTTCCACATATGAGAGAGAACATATGGCATTTGTCTTTCTGGGTCTCTGTTACTTCACTCAGAATGATTCTTTCCAGCTCCATCGATTTGTCTGAGAATCTCATCATTTTATTTTTCTTTATAGCTGAACAGCGTTCCGTTCTGTCTGTGTGCCACATTTTCATTATCCATTCGGTAGTTGATGGAAATCTGGGCTGTTTCCATTTCCTGGCTGTTGTGAATACAGCAGCAATGAACTGAGTGGGCAAGTATCTCTGTATTAGGATATTAGCGTCTGTGAGGATACGCCCCAGAAGCGGTATAGCCGGATCATATGGCAGGTCAGTTTTTAGCGTTTGGAGGAACATCCACACTGGTTTCCATAGAGGCTGCGTTGGTTGGTGTTCTCCTTTTCCCTCGTCTATGTCAGTTTGTTATAATTTGGCTTTTTAATCTTAGCCATTCTAACTTAGGTAAGATGATATCTCAAAGTAGTTTTAATTTGCATTTCCCTTATGGCTAAGGATGTTGAACACTTAAAAAAATATTTCTTAGCCATTTGTATTTTTCTTTTGAGAACTCTGTTTCATTCCTTGCTTCTTACTGTTTTTTTTTCCCTTGGTATATAGTTTTTTGAATTCTCTGACTATTATAAATTATAACCTTCTGTTAGATGTAGAGCTGGTGAAAATTTTCCTGTTCCATAGCTGCCTCCTCGCTTGAATCGTGTCCTTTGCGGTACAGAGAGAAGCTTTTAGTCTCCTGAGGTTCCAGTTGTCAGTTGCTGGTCTTAATACCTGGACTAGTGCAGTCCTGTTCAGAAAGTCCTCTCCCGTGCTTGCAAGTGAAGTGTACTCTCTGCTTTTCCCGCTGTCAGATTCAGGATATCAGGTCTTATGCTGCGGTCCTTGATCCATCTGAAGGTGAATATTGTGCAGAACTAGAGATAAGGATCTAGTTTCATTCTTGTGTGTGTGGATGTTGAGTTTGATCAGCACCATTTGATGAAGAGGCTCTCTTCCTTCTAATGTGTATTTTTGGCCTCTTTCTCTAAAATCAGGTTCCCTTTTTTATTTTTTATTTTTTTTGAGACAAGGTCTCTCATTGAACCTGGAGCTCTGGATGGCCAGAGGACCTTCCCAAATGGGGTGCATCTGTTTCTGCTCCCTCCTGATGTCACTGTGCCTGTCTTTTATGTGGGTGCTGGGACCTGAACTCTGATCTTCACACTTGCACAGCAAGCCCTTTGCCTACTGAGCCGTTTCCAGCCTCTCTCTAGTCATCCTTGTGACGGAGGCTCTACAGTGTTTATAGTTATTCTAGCATCTGTCCTCTGGATGTCAGCATGTGTTAGTTGTCTTTGTTCACTGAACATTGACTGCATCTTTCCTAGTTTTTGGTATTATAAATAATGTCCTGCTGGAATCTAGACATCTAGGTTACATTGCGTGAAGCTTGGTCTTATTTGGGGTCTTGTGTTAGGCTGGTTTTCTGTGACATCTTACTGGCAAGGGGAGGTGTTGTTTGTTTTTGCTCTTTTGGGGGTCCCACCACATGCAGCTCCCAAATAAATCACACACAGAGGCTTATTCTTGATTATAAATGCCCAGTCTTAGCTTGGCTTGTTTATTGCCAGCTTTTCTTAACTTTATTATAACCCATCTGTTTTTGGCCTTTGGGATTTTACCTTTCTCTTTTTTTGTATACCTTTCTTTCTTACTCTGTTGCTGGTTGTGTAGCTGGGTGGGCTGGTCCCTGGGTCCTCCTCCTCTAGCTCCTCCTTCTTTTTTCTCCCAGATTTCTCCTTCTATATATTCTCTCTGCCTGCCAGCCCCACCTATCATTTCTCCTGTCCCACTATTGGCCATTCACTCTTCATTAGACCATCAGGTGTTTTAGACAGGCACAGTATCACAGCTTCACAGAGTTAAACAAATGCAACATAAACAAAGGTAACGCACCTTAAAGTAATATTCTACAACAGGAAAGGGAGTTGTATTGATACTGTCAGGTGAAGCAAGATCCTTCTGTGGCTTCTCTGACACCATGCCTTATTAAGGGACTGGTGGAGGTCCAGCTTTGGTGGTTGACTTGGAGTGGGTGGATCAGAGCATAGACTTTTCAGACAGAGCCTTTGGCCTGGAGTACCACACTTATCACCCAGAAGTTTCCTCTTGAGAACTGCCCTGTTCTGGGTCTTTTGTTGGCCTTCCTTTTGGTTTGTGCCCAGTGACACCCTGAGTTCCTTCTTCCCCACCTCTGTGTTTGGGACACAGGAGGCAAACAGAATTCCCATGGCATGTCTTGGTCTGCGATCCCTGCCTTTCTCCCTCCAGCTTTCCATCTCGTGATGTTAGATGTGCAATAGCTGTGACTTTTATTGGCATTCCATGAGAGAAACAAGGAGAAGTTCTTCTCCATTTTCCCAGAAACAAAGCCCTCCTCACCAGATAAGAATCTGATTTGGGGATGGAGATGCAGTGGACAGAGCGCCTGCTTCACAAGCGTGAAGATCTGTTTGGATCCCCAGCACCCATGTGAGAAAGGTGGGTGTGGTCCAGTGCCTCTGTAACCCTAGCCCTGGGGCTTGGGGAGTAAACAGGCAGATCTCTAAGCTCAGTGGCCAGCTAGTTTTGCCATTGGTGAATGCTGCGTTCAGTGAGAGACTGTCTCAAAAGCTACGTGGGAAATGATCAAAGAGAACATTTCACTGGCTTCTGGCCTCTACACACATGCAGTAAGGTGCACATGTGTTTACACAAAATGCACACACACACACACACACACACACACACAATAAAGTAAGTATCTAATTTTTACTGTGAATAACCTGCAATGTAGGTCACAATCAAGGCACAGACATGCATTAAGGTTTAATGTAGTTTTCATGGGCTATAGTGACACTTTGCATTATCCACATTTGTAATAGCGTCTGTCCATTTGATTTCTGCCTTTGATCTTACTTCATCTGCTAGATTTTATTGCTGTTATAACCTGTTTCTGATGTGGGTTGTGTTGGCGCTTCAGGGTTGGGTTTGAGATTGGAAATTAACTTCAGATATTATCTTTATGATGTGAATGGGCTACTTGATCTTTGGGGTTTTTATTCTGAGTCAGAATTCTATCTTCTTGTCCACATCTAGCTGCTTGGGAACCTTGAAAACCCTGGCAGCCAAGGATCCCGATGTAAATGATGCCAGCACTAGAGCAAGGGCAATGGGACAGTCATGTGACCGCTGACTGCCATAGCTCCTTCTTGCAGTGACCATGCCATGGCCCAGCTTTCCATGTGAAGGGTTTCACAGCCCCGTGCTAGAGGCCATGTGCTGAGTCCAGCAGTAGCTTCCCTCTCTTCCCTCTGGGCTGGCACCTGTGGCCCCAGTATGCCTGACTCCCTGGAGGGCGATCTCCCCCTGTCTGACTGGTCCAGTCCTTTGACCTGCAACTCTGTTTCCATGCACTGATGGCAACTTCGGGCAGCACAGCAATGGTCTAAGGCCTCCCTGTGGGCTTATGGTGAGAGTGTTGCAGGGCTCTCAGGAGGGAGGTGGGAGAATGTCAATTGTGAAGGGAGGTGTGAATGGGTGAATGAGATGAGGCAGTCTGCCTCTGCTCAAGGAGCCTCCCCCCATTTCCTCCATGCCTCTGGGGTGGCCCCGAAGAGCACAGAATCTGCCCTTTCCTTTCAGATAGCTTTTCCCCACGGTCTTCTGAGTGTGCAGGTATCTTTGTGTTCCCACTTGGCCTGTGCTTTTTGAATCTCGTGGCTGTAACAGTCTCTGGAAGCTCCCAGGTTGGTGCATTGTTGACTTCTGACATATCAGTGAATACTGCCCCTAGAGGTTCCTTTCAGCCCAGCACAGCTGGTGGCTGGCAGTTGCCCGCCTCTGAGGGCCTCATCTTTGGCTGCATCCCTAGAGGCCTGTAGCGAAGGAAGGGACCCGATGACTCCTCATCATGCTCTGCCTTCCATTCCCTATGCAAGATGCCTTTCTCTCCCCCAAAGTGGCCTGGACGGTGTCCTCTTTCTTTGTGACCCAAACTGTAAACAGGTAGTCCTGCCTTCTCTAGCCTCCCTGTATGTATGTCTGGGTCCATCCAGCAAGGAGATGCATGGAAACTGTAGTGGGAGCTGGTGTGGGGCTGGTGTGGGGCTGGTGTGGGTACCTCCTCTGTACAGCACTGGACCCTATGGCTCCGGGGCAGGACCCTGGTGGCTTCTCTGATGTACAGATTCAGCCCTAATCATCGTCCAGTGCTGTGTGCCTGGTTTTCTTCCTCCTAGGCATGTTTATGTTAGCAGCTTTCCTGGGTTTTCCCAGTATACCCATTGCGCTTTCCAGTCACAGGATGAGCTGTGCACATTGACTGCTGTCCATGGTGTGGAACGGAAGGGCGGGGCCCTTACATCACTTCCTGGAATCATTAGGCTCTCAGGGACTGTGGCTGCCCTCTTCGCTGTCCTCCTGATGGTCTCTGTGGACACAGAGGCTCAGGTCCTTGAGGAAGTCACCAGGGTTGCAGCTGCCTTTAGTCAGAGAAGTGGCCTCTCATGTCACCGTGGACCATGGTCCAGGAGAGACTCAGAGAATGGCAGGGAAGGAATGCATCCCGTGGACATGACTGCTGAAATCCCCCAGAGGGAGGATGGCCAGGACGCTGGACCAGATAGTCAGGGGTCTGGGGAAGAGCCTGCAGCAGATCAGAGCAGGGATTGGTCCTCCTCCTTCAACCTTGTCCTCCATTGTCAGTAGGTCCTTCTTCCCCATTCTTGAGATTGAAAGACCATTTTTGGTCTTTCTTTGCAAGGCAACCTGGGATAGGTCATAAGAGCCCTGAGGGAAAATGGAGGCCCTTACACTTCAGATCCAGCACACAGGCCTGGCGGGTCAGAACAAGCCAGGGCTGAGATCAGGGAAGGTCACATCTGGAAGATGAGAGACAGAGTCCAACTCACAGACAGGAAACCAAAGCCTGGGAGGGTGCTGGGATGGGTTTTCCAGGGTGCTTCATCCCTTCTTGAAACAAACAAACAAACAAACAAACAAACAAACTATACACTTATTCTTTTCTCTCAGGGAGAGAAAGAAAATGCTTGCCCTACACAGATCAGGGAGCCATGAGAAGACAATGGCCAAGAGAAGGGGTCAGCTTGTTCCTGAGGCTCTATCTTCCTGTAACAAGGAGCCAGACTCAATCTTGAGGACTATTTCTGGATCCCATTGGAACAGTAGAGGGAAGGGAGCGGGACCGAGTAGGGCCTTGATTGGAGACAGTGGGATTTGCCAGGCTGAAGCTCCTAGTGCACAGTAGGCCGGAAGAGTAGCATGCAAAGGCTGTATGTAAGCATGTCTATGAGGTCAGGCCCACTTATGCTGCGTTAGGCTTCTGGAGTCAATTGCTTGCTCAGTGGTGATCCATGTTTGAGTATCAGTTCATGGAGCTTTGGGTCTGGGCAGTGCCTTCAGGCCTGGGCATGTGCTGGCTTGCCTGAGCAGGGTCTGTAGACCCCCCCCCCCCCACACACACACACTTAAGACAGCTTCTCTCCTAGGCCAGCAGGAGTGGGGAAGTCCTTGCTGTCTGACAAATGATGTTTCTCCTATTCAGGAGCGGTTGCTCATGAGCCTCTTGCCCCGGAATGTCGCCATGGAGATGAAGGAAGACTTCCTGAAGCCCCCAGAGAGGATTTTCCACAAGATTTACATCCAGAGGCACGACAACGTGAGGTAGGGATGGCACCAGCCCAGTCCAGCTCAACAGTGTACTGGGGGTTTGCAGGGCAGAGGTGATGAGATGTGTTTTTGGGGGATAGGGAGTAGAGGAGCTGAGAAGTGGATGAAGATGTGGGGAGGGAGAGGTGGGGAGGAGGACAGGGGAGCTATAATATTTCTGTAGTTTAGGGGGAGAGAGGAGATATGGCGAAGAAGCTCAGGTGGGCAGGTGTCCAGCAAGGAAGCTGGTCCCATGTAGAGGAGGCTGTGGCCTCTTAGGTGGCACATGCCAGTTCTCTTTCACACGTCTTACATCAGTACTTGCTCTTCCGACGTTAATAGGGAGACAGAACTTGGTTCCAAAGATTGGGTTATTGTGGTGAACTGGGGATTCTCCATTTCCGAATAATGGCAAAGTATTGCTTGAGATGGGCTCTTCCTCCTCACTTTCTTCATCTCCTCAGCCCAAGGAGGGCGGAGCTATTGTTTCTATTTTGGAGGCAAGGAACCTGGGCTTTCCATATGAACCGGCACGTGGATAGGTTGATTGAAGTTTGCTTGCTTAGAAAGATTCTGTTGAAACTATTTGTCTTTATGTATTGTTTAGTCTTTAAAAAATACTTTTTATTATAGCTTAATGCACTTAGAATAGTTGTCACCTGTTTGGGATTGCCACCATGTAAGTGGCACTCAGGGTGGACACAAAGTCTTTCTGTTCATTTGTTCTTTGATGGTTCTTCTGGGTGTTGGCGTCAGGACTCCCAGGCTTTGGCCCCTGAAGACATGAAAGCATGTGAAACACTCTCTTACCTTGGGTAGCACAGGTTCATACTATAGAGCACGTTTATCAGTTCTCAGAAAATGTTATCACACACACAAAAAATGAAATGATAAAAATTTAGAGGCTAGGGTGAAAACTTTAGAAAAAGAAGTTCTATTTATGGGTAATCAAGTTCAAAATATTAAGGTTAGATTAACTGTCTCTCATCATTATCAATTTAAATGGATTTATGTCTCTCCACTTACATACAGTTGCTTCTAAGATAACCTAGGCACAGGTTAGGTCCTATCTCCATGGCCTATGGAACAGTCTTGAACTAGCAATAAACATGCAGTCTTTGCATCAACAAAGTATAGCCATTAATTCAGCTCAATTGGAGTCCACCTTGGCTTCTGAGGTTACACACAGATTTTTACGATCTCTCACTTCTTTTGTTCAGGACAGAGCATTTGGCCTATTATCGTTAATTTGGGAGTAATTCTAGGAGTTGTGCTTATTTTGATTCTTGTCCTTCCAGTCATCTTTTTAAAACAAAAAAAGGGTGGAGATGGCACAGCCATATCTGCTGGGAACAGCAGAAGTCATAAAGCCAGCACAGCTGCTTGACAAAGATCCAGCAAAGCTGAGCCACACGATGGCTGCCATGCCACCTTTGATTTTCATCTCCACCTGTTACATACTTGGGGCACTTTTAATATTTGTACAATTTGAGGATATTGGATTGATGGAAAATTCCTTATGAATCATTTACGCCTTCTCCCAGGAATGCTGCTTTTAAGCTTACCCAGGAAAGTTCTGAACATACTATCCCCCCACTTTGAGGGCGATATTCTTATCTACTTGAAGGTCTGCCTTATACCTTGGAAGTTGTGACACATAAAGAAGCCAGAGGTCTCTTCATGAGGCTATGAGACTTTCTTGAAACATCTGTCCCTGTACTTACACTAGAACAAGATATTCAAAACGAAGTAAACTCAGAAGGGTCAATAAGATTCGATGGGCTAGAGGAGTTTCCCACAGTTCAGATTACAAGCCTCTTCCTAATGTACACTCAGACAATTAGGTGGCATCCAACTCTGCCCTACATAGAGACATATTGATGAGCAAAATATGGAGTAGAAATATGATAAAAGTATGAAGTGTCAGGACCTCCCTCTCTTAGAAAAGTTAGCTCATGCACAGCCACTATAATGTCATACGATCCAGGAACAACAGAATGCCAGGATTAGACATGTAGGCAAATTCTATAAACATATAAATGTGAACATTGATTGTATTATGCCAGAATTTGAATAATAACTACAGCAGTTATTATTCACTCTGATCACTAAGAGTTAAGAATACAGTACATGGGACATGGCAAAATGCCCAGGGTGATTGAAGATTTTTGTTTTGGTCTAGTGTCCTTGAAGCAACCAAAGCTACCAGCCTGAGAACAGGCTGTTATACGCCTCTAGATTCTTAAAAATTGGGTTATGGGGTTAATGAGTAAGAATGATAACTCTGTTTATTAATGATGTCAAAACTTGAGAGAAAATGATTGCAAATGATAACTCTGTTCTGTCATAGTTTATTAATGATGACTAAAAGATGAGCAAAAGGAAGTGAAACACAAGTCCAAAACCAAAAATGATATAATCTGTGTTTTGGAACATCATGAATGTATCCCTGCTTACTAAATTTTGTATAAATAAAGGAACACTCTGGCTGCTAGTCAGTCAGGCTGCAAGAATCTCCAGACCATCATGGCCTTCCATCCCCCACCGACTCCTTATATCCTCTGCGGGACCCATCCACCGCCAGGGATGGCTCCTGGCAGTTAAGACTTGTGAAACATCAATGTGTGAGCCTGCAGGCAGAGCCCATGTGGCTAACCAGCTCACAGATCTGGCTCTGTGCACATCTGTGAATTCTTTCACTCCCTGCTCTCATGCGGTTTGATAGGGACCAGCGCTGTCCTCCCTCCTCAGAGGAGGATGCTGAAGTGGTGTGGGATTAGGGCCCAGCTGTTTGGAAAGTAGCCACGGAGTCAGCCAGCGTTTGAACTTAGACGGCTCCAGAATGAGGGCTCAGAAGCTCCTTTCTGAGTCCCTGGCTGTTTGCTACCCTCTCACTACCGTGAGCAGCTGGCATTGCTGCCAGCATCGTGGAAATCAGGAAATTGAGATTCAGCCATGTGTAACAAATGTGCAAGATGCCCCGGGCAGTGGGTGGAGGGCTGGACGCAGGATTAGCTGACGCTCGCATTTGCTTTACTTCCCTTATTGCACCTGCTGATCCTTGTTAGTTGGAAAGGACAGAATTCAGTACCCCAGCTGCTTGCCGAGGAGGAGCACCAGCCACCAGAACATTTCAAAGTGAACCTGGAGGGCATACTGTAGGAGGGCGTCTCAGTTGAGGGCCTTCTGGTAACTTGAGTGAGTAGGGTATCATTGGCCTACTCCTTATTCAACAAAGCGGAAAGATAAACAAATACACAAACCAGCTCTGCAGCTTCCCCGTGTCTTAGTTAAGTTTCTATCACGATAATAAACACCATGGCCAAAAGCTAGTTGTGGAGGAAAGGGTTTATTTGGCTTACACCTCCACATTGTAATTCATCATTGAAAGAAGTCAGGGCAGGGACTGGATGCAGCGACCATGGAGGGATGCTGCTTACTAGCCTGCGCCCCATGGCTTGCTCAGCCTGCTTTCTTATAGAACCCAGGACCACCAGCCCAGGGGTGGCTCCATCCACAAAGGGCTGGACCCTCCCTCATTAATCACTAATTAAGAAAATGCCCTACAGACATACCTAAAGCCCCATCTTATAGGAGCATTTTCTTAGTTGAGGGTCCCTCCTCTTGGATGTGTAGTGGGTAGCTGTTCCAGCTTTGACCTGGAAGTACTACCCCCATTGAGGCTTCTGGTAACTGTCACGCTTACGAGGCAGGGCTGAGAGAGGAGCCCTTAAGACCTGAGATCCAGATGTGCTGGCTCTCTTGGTTCCCAGATCCTGGACACTGGAGGTAGACCAAGCAGAGTTCTCCAGAGAACACCACTGGACTGCACTATATCTTTCCCGGACCCTGTAACCTATCCCTTTACTTGTTAGTTACCCCACAAAATAAACTTCCCTTGTAACTATGTAAAGTTGCCTTAATACTTCCACCAATACAGATGACTTTAGTTTGGGTCAAGTTGACTCTCCAGCACACTCTGGGAGGGAGAGAATTGGTCAGGGTGACCAGTTCCCCATCTGCTCTGGAGCTGCCCAAATAACCAGCATCTGTCTTTGAGTCCTGAATTTCTGAGAGGTCTGATTCAGTTTTGGTTTGCTGGGGAAATAGAGGTGGGGCTTGTGCTGGAAGAAACCACAACTTTCACACACGTGTCCCTTGTTCAGGACACCATGAACTGATGGAACCCATAGCTGCCTACCGGAGACACAAAGAGTTGATAAAGGGCCTGAATAAGGGCTGGAATAAGTGATGTGGTTGCTCTCTTATGAGGGGCTGGTCTCTAAAGGTTGTGAATGAAGAGCCAGGCAAAGATACCCCAGACAAAGGAGGTAGATAGACCTGTAGACACAGATCTGAGAAAATGCACTTACACGGATTACTTCATAAGAGAATAAAAATAATTCTCATGAAGATAGAAAAGAATTATGCACAAGAAAAATGAGAATTTTAACAAGGAAATAAAAGCATGAAGGAGTACCAAGTCGGAAAGCTTAAGACTGTAGCAACCAAATATAAAATTCCCTGGAGGAGAATAGAGACTCAAGCAGGAAAAAAAAAAAAAAAAAAAAAAAAAAAAAAGATTAGTGAACTGGAAGACGGGTCCCTGGAAGGTCCCAGGCAGAGGGTCAAAAAGAGAAAAAAGAATCTAATGAGGGGATATGAGAAATCAGCATTGGGCCAAAACACATATTATAGGAATTGCTGAAGAAGAAGAATAGGAAGAGGGGCCATAAAGCTTTTTTTATTCTTTCTTTCTTTCTTTCTTTCTTTCTTTCTTTCTTTCTTTCTTTCTTTCTTTCTTTCTTTCTTTCTTTCTTCTCCTCCTCCTCCTCCTCTTCCTCCTCCTCCTCCTCCTCTTCCTCCTCCTCCTCCTCCTCCTCCTCCTCCTCCTCCTCCTCCTCCTTTTTTCAAGACAGGGTTTCTCTGTGTAGTCCTGGCTGTCCTAGATCTCACTCTGTAGCCCAGGCTGGCCTTCAACTCACAGAGATCCTCCTGCCTTTGCCTCCCGAGTGCTGGGATCAAAGGCATGCACTACCACTGCCCAGACCGTAAAACTTTTAAAAAAGCTTTTCAGATAAACACATGGAGACAGAAATGGGCATCCAGAAATAGGAAACATATATGACACCAAATAAGATAAATGTAAAGAAATTAATTAATTAATTAATTAATTTTTAAATGCAGGGTTTCCTCTGTGTATTCCTGGCTGTCCTGGAACTCACTTTGTAGACCAGGCTGGCTTTGAACTCACAGAGATCCATCTGCCTCTGCCTCCCGAGTGCTGAGATTAAAGGCGTGCACCACCACTGGCAAACTTAAAGAAATTTACGTGATAAAATTCTGTAAAGTTAGAAACAACGTGAGAATTTTGAAAGCAGCAGCAGAAAGTACTTCCCTGTAAATAACAGAACCCCATTAGGGTTTCACTGGGTCTCTAGGCAGAAACCGTGCAGGGCAGAGAGCATAAGTGACATATTCCAGATGTTTACAGCAAACAAAAAAACCTCCATAGACCAAAGGTGCTGTGCCTGGCACAATTCTCTTCAGAAATAAAGGCAGGACAGAGACACTGTCAAATAGTTGAAAATTGTAGGAGTTTGTGGCCACCTGACCTGCATTATAAAAAAATGCTAAAAGGAATCCTTGGAAAGAAATGAAAGACTCCTATACAGCAACACGGTGGCATGAGAGACTGAAACTCACTGATAAAGATGAACATATGTGAATATAGACATGTTGTATGTGTGTATATAAAGGCAAATAGTTTTCTATTGTGGTTGCACAAAAAGTATGAAAAGCCTGTCTGGAGAGATGCTCAGCATGGGGCGGGCAGAGGGGGTGGGGGAGGTGCTTGCTGCCAAGCTTGAAGGCCTGAGTTTCATCCCCAGAACCCACATGGTGGAAGGAGAGAACCAACTCTTGCATGCTGTCCTCTGACCATGCTTTGTAGCATAAATGTGCACCAGTACACACACATACATGCACACACATACATGCACACACACACACACACACACACACACACACACACGAACAACACATAAGCAAATGTAAAAAAGTTAAGAGTCAAAGATTTTTAAATAACTGTAATGAGAAAATAATTTAATATACGATACGAGCACATGTAAATTGTGGTGAGTAAATTATGGAAGAGGTGTTAAAATGTACATTTTTTTCTATGTGACTGAACTATGATAACTAATTCGAGAAGTTAACCGAAAGAGAGAGAGAGAGAGAGAGAGAGAGAGAGAGAGAGAGAGAGAGAGAGAGATAATCACAGCATTTCAATCCAGAAAACCAACAAACAGCAGCAGAACACAGACAATAATACAAACGAAAGATCCACAGACCTAAGAGGAAAGACATAACACAAAGGTAGTGTGAGCCCTTCACCATCAATATTCTACATGTAAATGGAGTAAAATCCCCCATCAATCAAAAGACAGAATGACTGAGTGGGAACCTCAGTCAAACAGACACAAGTCAAACCACAGTAACCAAGCAGCCTAACTACACCTTGTGTACAGGAAGCTTGCTTCAGATTGGAGGATGCACCTCCAGCTGGAGGGGTAGAGATGGAAAAGAGCATCCGTGTGAATGAGAACCAGGGGAGAGCAAGGGTTGCCTTGCCCTCATCAGCCCCAGTACACTCATGTCAAAATGGTCAGAAGAGATGGCATTTTATCATGGTTGAAGAGCCAGATTACAATAACAGTCATAACAACACACACCCAGCACAAAAACACTGAAATATGCAAAGTGAGTTTCCATAGAACTGAAAGGGGAAATGTCCATCAAAGCAATAGTATTCCACACTCTCTGATGGTGAGCAGAACATCCAGACAGAAGAACAAAGAGAGAGGACTATGATAACACCGTAGATGTGGGCTAGTAGACGAAACAGACTCTATCATCCCACTCAACATTCTTCTTAAGTGCCGGTGGCTCTTTCTTTAGCACAGATCACATAAGGTCATGGAAAAGTCTTAATGAATTTGAGATAAGTAAATCATACTATATTTTCTGATCTAATGGCACTGTACTTCTTGACTACAAATTATATTGCAAAGCTGTCATGATTGAAACAGTATGGCATGAAAGCAAAAACTTAGGATGGAATAGACTAAGGAGCCCAGAATTGAACCTGCATACATGTACCCAACCTGTCCTCAAGAGTGATAAAAGTGGAATAAGGGAAGGGTTATCTTCAACAGATAGTGCTAGAAAAACTTAACATCTATTCATGGAACAATGAAATTGGACCCTCATCTGATACCATATACAAAATCAATTAAAGTTGATTATAACCTGAAATGTATAAAATCCTAGAAAGAAAAATGGACTAAGTTCTGTGACATTGTTTTTGGCAATGATTTCATAGCAGCAAGAGCAGGAATAACTGGAATTAGATCCAGCTTGGTGATTCACCAAACTCCTGCAATCACCCAGTGTGTCCTCAAGAGAGATTGTGAGGTATCAAAACTGGGGCTCTGTGGCTTCCACACCTGTCCCCTGCTCTTCCTCCTCAGCTCCACAGCCCCTGGAGGCTGAGAATGTGCCCCTTCAAAGCTCTGCTGTCGGAATCGTCAGGGTTTGACAGCCTGGGGATTCCCTGGGAAGCCCTCTCATCAGCCTTCTCTAGCAGCCCTGACTCAGCCCCGTGTGAGCCTCAACCACAGCCACAGCCGCAGCCGCTCAACACCTTTGTTGAGACTGGTCTAGGGTGATCCTTCAGCATTGCAGCTGCTTCCGGCAGTGGTGACACCTGAGACAGGCAGCAAGGTGACTGGAAAGAAAGAAAGGGAAAACTGGGCACTGAGTGAACATGGGTGCTTTGCAAAGGTTTAGGCACAGTCGTGGGAATTTCAGAAGACGAAGCCTATGCAGAATTAGTTCACACAGATAGTGTCAAAACCAGACAGTCGTAACCAGGGCCCTCAGATGGGGGTAGGGGAGACTGTGATTTCTAGAGCTGCTGTCTTGTGCTCTCAACAGAAATATATTGGGTATGCTGCAAAAAGTTTGCATGGCTCATACATGGGCAAAGCAAGCAGTCAGCAGAAACTGTCCCCAAGGAAGCCTAGACATCGGGATTCTCAGACAAACATTTGAAGTCAGCGATTTTAAATGTGTTCAAAGAACAAACTGTGTCTGTGTAATTAAAGGAAACCATGGCGATGTTTTCTCACCAAACAGAGAATACCAACAGAGTAGACTTTTTTAAAAATAACCAAATCAAATAGGAGTTCTATATTTAAGATCTACAAGTGAAGTGAAACGTTTTCTGGAGGGGTTCAGTGGCTGACTCGAGCAGGCAGCATAGGAATAAGTGAGCTTAATGACGGAGCCATGAGCATCTCCAGGCTGCAGGAGAGTGGGGAAAATGGAGAAATGGGAAGGATTTCAGACCTCTGTGAGGTACTACCAAGTTTATGAACACGCACATGGTGAGATTCCCTAGACAAGGGAAGAAGGAGAAGACAGGATACTTGAAGAAACAATGACCGAAAATATTCCTTAAAACAACAACCAAAACCCACCATATTAGTTAATCTGTATATCCCAGAAGCTCCATATGTTTCAAAGTGGGTAAATTCAGAGACCCACACCAAGGTATATCCTGGTCAAAGTGACAACAGCCAGAGATGCGGGCAGAAAGTAACAGGAGAGAAAGGACTATCTTGGAGTGATCTTGCGTGGGACAGTGCCTAATTTATGGGGAGGAGAGCCTGGAGTCACAGGAAGGCACATTCAAAGGCTGAAGTAAAAAGAGGTCTGTGTCCTGCAGGACACGCAGCAGCAGCACCACTGCCCTGCCCATGGAGCCCCATTCTCTCGGTGTCTCCTTCCCACCCTGCCCTCTTCTTGTCAGGTAAAGAAAGCTATTCTGATTATAGCTGGCAGTCGGGGCTCCTCACCCATCTCCTTGTCTGTTTTCACCACAGTTAAATGAAAAGCCTTGGCATACTTCAAATGTCCCCTTCCCCCTGGCCAGAAAGAATCCCGAGGGCAGAGATGTGTATTGGAATCTCCTGTTTCTGGTCCATCCCAAGCACCTGCCCAGCATAGCTAGTCCTCAGTGAGCAACCTGCAAGTACATAAACAACACTTCAAATAATTGTGAATGGAGGCCACGAGGAAATGACAGCTCCCCAGGCGCAACAGGACGGATACACGTTTGAGCTTAGAGAGACTGTGACACCCGAGCAAGACCTGCACAGGTTCAAGCCACACACAATCCCAGCAGGGGGAGGGGAAGTGGACACCAAGTCCCAAAGATGCTGGGAGAGGGAAAATCAGTGCTCTTCAGCGGAGTGTCCAGCCTCGTGCTCGGAAGTAGTTGGCTAATACAGAATAGACTCCCTGGTTTTTTTTTTTGGTGTGTGTGTGTGTGTGTGTGTGTGTGTGTGTGTGTGTGTGTATGTGTGTGTGTGTATGCATGTGTGCGTGCACTTTAAAAAAATTTTGGTTTGGTTTAAGTTTTGGTTTTTTGTTTGCTTTTTTAAGAGAGAGAAGGGGGGCTGGAGAGATGGCTCAGTGGTAAGAGCACTGACTGCTCTTCGAGAGGACCCAGGTTCAATTCCCAGCACCCACATGGCAGCTCACAACCGTCTGTAACTCCAGTCCCACCTGAAACCCATGGCAAAACACCAATGGACATAAAATAAAAAATAAATTAATAAAAAAAAGAGAGAGAGAGGAACATGAAGTTAGGTGGATGGGTAGGGGGAGAAGCTTGGAGAGGGGGAAAGAATGGGATAAAAATATACTGTGTGAAGAATTTAAAACAAAAGTAATGAAAATTATTGCACATGGTTATGAACATGTGAGCTCTCATTTCCACGTCACAGCAGAGAAATGGGCACAAGGCAGGGCTGACAGTCTCCTCGCTGTAGCTAGTAGAATGGGACAGTCCTGCCCACTGACACCCACTGTTGTCCCCGAGAACCTCATTTCTTTTTATCTGACATTTGAAGCTCCCACACGGTGTGTGTGTGTGTGTGTGTGTGTGTGTGTGTGTGTGTGTGTGTGCAGGGGGGCGGGGCATCTAGCTTCTGGAAGTCCTGAAATGACGGGAACGCTCTGAATGTTTGAGCAGCATATTTTAAGACAGACTTTAAAGCTAAAAAATGTTGAAAGACAAACACTGTATGATTTTTCACCTCTCAGATATTTGCAGAATCTGTTTTAGTTTTGAAAGAGGAAATAATAGGAAATACCTTCTAGAGTCTCATCTTCTGTAGGAAGTTGAGCAGGCACCATGTTCTGAAGGCTGACTCCAGTTCTGCAATAGACACCTAGTACTTGGAGGAAGTCCTGTGGGCCTATGGACTTCCTACACCAGTGGCTCTCAACTTTCCTGATGCTGCGACCCTTTAATACAATTCCTCGTGTGGTGATCTCCAACCGTAAAACTATTTTTGTTGCTATTACATAACTGTGATTATGCTACTGTTATGGACTGTCATGCAAATATCTGTGTTTTCTGATGGTCTTAGGTGACGCCTGTGAAAGGGTCATTCGACCCTACAGGGGTCATGACCCACAGGTTGAGAACCACTGTTCTACACAGTGATTTAGGGTTTGGCTCTGGCAGTCTGACGGGCACATGCATCCGGGTAGCAGAAGGGGAAGAAGATGGTTGGTGGGGAGAGACCGTCCTTTCCTAAAAGCTGGCCACTCTACTTCCTTAGATGTAGATGATGCAGTTACGGGAGCTCCCTGGGAAGGGAGCAGGAGCTCCCTCTGTGGGGTGAGGGGTCAGCATGGGGGATGGCAAGCTCAAGTGGCCGAGCCGCTAGCTAATCCCTCCGTGACCAAGAGGTGTGCCTGGCAGCTGTTCGAGGCCTAGGTCTTCTTGCCTGTAGGAGAAAGAGGAAATCTCCCAGTTGCTTTGAGGAATGAGGGTATACATGGCAAAGGCCACGCAACTCCTAGGTCAGGATTTCCTGAGTGACCAAGAAGAGGTGACCTGGCTCCCCTTCCCCTTGCAGCATCCTGTTTGCAGACATCGTGGGTTTCACAGGTCTGGCGTCCCAGTGCACCGCCCAGGAGCTGGTGAAGCTGCTCAATGAACTCTTCGGCAAGTTCGACGAGTTAGCCACGGTAAGTAAGCACGGTGTTCGCGCCGGTTCTGTTAAGCCGGACGGCTTCTGGAGGGGTGCTCTGCCGAGCCGGCCTCTGTGTCTGTAGGAACCTCACTGGTCAATGATTCCCCGTTAGGCCTGAGCCGGGCACCAGCACTTCACAAGCTCCACTGGCTTCTTCCAAGCGGCGTCCAGATGGAACCATGTCCTGCAGGCTGCACTCGGCCCTGGCTGGCCTGGCACTGTGCACCTAAGACAGCCGCAGCCCTCTCTCTACCTCAAGGAGCCTTGACTGTGCCTCTTCTGGGGCTGGCCTTGCTCTGGGCTTGCCACCCTTCTGAGCGGGAGAATACCTGCTGCCCCTTCCCCCAGCCCCTGCTGAAGCCCCTGCTCCTGCCGCAGACTTACCCCTCCCCAGCCCCTGTTGATGCTAGGGATGTTGGGGATGAACAGTAGGCCTCCTGCAAGCCTTGCTGAAGGGTGGCACTCTGTCCTTCGGCTCTATGTCCCTATGTGAGAGCCTGGTTTACGGTCTCAGGAGGCCTTTGCACTTCCCGAACTTTATCATGTAGGCCGAAATGCCCCGTAGCTCATCTATCTTGTAGATCTACGCTGATTCCAGCTCCCAGCCTGTGTAGGCACGGGACAGCTTCCACAGGACACCAGCTGTACCCCAGGAAGAGTGGGAACCGCTGAGCATGGGAGGAAGGGAGCAGAAGGCAGAGGTGGGAACACCCGGGCGTGCGATTTATCGGGGTGCTACTTCCTGCACAAACTTCGGGGTCTTAACACCCTATCGCCTTTACCCTTCAAGGTGGTGAAGGGGTTTGTGGGATGGAGTCACATTCTCTTTTGCCCAGCCTCTGCCTGGGGTGGGTACGCGTGCTGAGGAACTGAGGGGATGGGGCGGCCATTTCCGCCATCGGCACGTTCCTCAGTGGAGGCAGCAGGAAAGGGTTTCTTAGTGAAGTGGGTTGGGCAGCCAGGGCTGGCTGTAGCAGCCCAGAGATTTGTCAGAGCAGTGCTGGCTGGGTAAGGAGATTCTGGCGGGCACGGGTTAGGCCATTGGCAAATGCCAGGGGGCAGGTTTAGTGTTTGATGGCAGGTGGTGGTAACCCCAAGCTTGCTTCAGACGGCTGGGCAGAGAGGAGATTAAGGTAGGATGGGTGGGCAGCAGGGATTTTAGACAACACTCCCTTATCTTAGTTAGGGTTACTAGTGTTGGAGTAAACAGCACGCCCAAAGGCAAGTTGGGGAAGTCGGGGCAGAACTCAAGTGAGACAGGAAACTGGAGGCAGGAGCTGGTGGAAGAGTCTGTGTGGAGGGGCGCTGCTTATTGGCTTGTTCCTCATGGCTTGCTCAGCCTGCTTTCTTACAGAACCCAGGACCATCGGCCTAGGGATGGCCCCACCTACCATGGACTGGGCCCTCCCCCATCAATCACTAATTAAGAAAATGCCCTACAGGCTTGCCTGCAGCCCCTCTTATGGGGCGGTTTGTCTTCTCATTTCTCAGATGACTTTAGCTTGTGTCAGGTTGACATAAAAATATCAGCCGGGTGGTGGTGGTGCACGCCTTTAATCCCAGCACTCTGGGAGGCAGAGGCAGGCAGATCTTTGTGAGTTCGAGGCCAGCCTGGTCTACAGAGCGAGATACAGGAAAGGTACAACGCTACACAGAGAAACCCTGTCTTGAAAAAAAAAAAAAAAAAAACCAAAAAAAAAAAAACCAAAAAAACCAAAACAAAAACAAAAACAAAATCTCCCCATACTCCTTTTATGAGGTCTCATGGGATGTTGCTGGAGTAAACATCCTGGAATTGAGTGGTGAAGTTGTTGTCTATGTTCCTAAAGATCTTCTGGAAAACCCATCCTGGGGCACCCAAGGATGTCCTAGCCAGGGTGTCATAGGACCCCTGACTGGGAAAGGCTTGGCCTTCTGAGGAGAGGTAGACTGTTTTTGTTGGACGCAGGGGCTGCCTGTCTGTGAGGCCTCTGCAGCCTTGTCTTGTTGTCCCTGGGTCTTGTCCCCGGAGTGTGGCTGTGCCTGTCTTCATATAAGCTGCCCTCACCTCTGAGGTGCGTCCCTGGATCTTGTTGTGGCACAAAAGATTTCTGGTCCCACATGAAGGAGGGCTGCTGTTGGATAGGAGAGTGGGGTGGGGATGGGGGGAGCGTGGCCAGCATGCAGCTCACTGCGGTGAGGGTGAGTCGCCCCTCTGTGTCTGGGTCAGAAAGCACATTTTGACAAGGTACGGGGTAGCTTGGAGGAGACTCCAGCCTGCAGCTCTCACTGGTGTAGCCAGTGGTGTTCCCGGGTCTGTCTCTGACTTTACCAGGGAGCTCATTCGTTGGAGGCTTCTGATCAGAGGGTCAAAGTTGGCCTTTTTTTTTTTTTTTTCTTGCTTGTGCCGCTAAAAGTTGTGGTAGGAGGGGGACTAGGTTCCCCATCCCCAGCCTGCAGGTCATCCAGGAATTTCTGAGGCCAGCATCATCCCCCAAAGGAGCCACTTTCAGTCAGCTCCAAGTGTCTGCTCCCCCACTTAGGGACTTCCCCAGAACTAGTATAGCTCTCCTGCAAGGCACCGGCCTTGTGTCCCCTGCCTTCGATGGTGGCTACAGGAGTTGAGGACAGTAAAGGTGGAACAGTCTTCAGTGACTGCTGACGGGCCTAGATGACTTGAAAGTGTTTTCCTGCTGAGCCAGTGTCCTGCAAAGGGCAGACGATTCACTCTTCATGAATCTCTTCAGGATTGTCACAATGGTGTTGTATCTAGAAAAATCTTTACCTAATCAAGAATTGTAGGTATCTCCTACCTGTCTTTTCCTTGGGAAATTGTGTGCTTTAAGGCTTTCCTGAGTGGCACGGTTTGAGGGTGAACTGTGAAACACCCCTGTGTCGTGCCTCTCAGGATGGCGTGAGCCCAGGGGCTCTGTCCTCTCCATCGGCATGCACGGCTGCAGCCCCATTTGCTTTGCGGCCTTGGGTTGCAGTGAAAGGACTTCAGTGCAGTGCCATGCTGGACTCTTCCCCTGGCCGCCTGGCTGTGGTGCCCCTTGACCATTTACATCAGTGCCACTGTTGGGGTGCCCACAGAACCCTTCGTGTAGAGTACCCCCCAGGCTGAGCTGCCACAGCTCTTGTTCCTGAGGACACTGTTCTGAGTAGCAGGACTCACAGTGCTAGGCAGAGACCAGATGTATCATCCTGGATACAGACTGCCTTCAGGTGACCCTGGATTTGGCCAGCGGAGAGAGTTCCAGGTGTCTCTGAGAAACCGGACGTTCAGAACTGTGCAGCCCCCACAGCTGACTTGGCTCCCCAGTGACTTCAGGAGAATCACCTCCCATAGCACAGTCTCTTGTTGTAAAGTGCTAGTTTGTTTCTGGGGGCATGGGATTGAGCTGAAGTGAGTATTTTCCGGAAGTCTTCTAGACAAAATGCTTTCAGTGGGGTCTGTTTGGACTTGAAGCACCCCACCGCAAGGGTACAGCTAAGAGCCCAGTTGAGATCTCGGAGGCTGGTGGGAAGCAGGATGGGCTGTGTAACAGTGGGATGATGCCACCACAGTGATGGCTGTGGGTGCACAGAGGGCTCTGTGGTGGGGCACAGTAGCCAGCACCCCACAGCTGGCAGAAGATTGGCCGGTGGGAACAGACATAATCCCCTCCCCTTGGGCCTACCTATCTTGTGACTTCTGTCCTCAAAATCAAGGTAGAACTTTAAGAGCATGGACTGAACGTTTTGGATGTGGTGGCAATCGACAACATGAGTAGGAAGTGGTGGCCCAGTTACACCCTGTGACAGGTGGGGCAGGGTACCCTGTCATGTTAAGGAGATGCTTACATAATGAAGCCAGTTCCCCAGGGCCTTGTGGTTTCAAAGCCTGTCGCCTGGGAGAGAACTGGCACCTATCATTCCAAGTTCCAAAGGTCATCTCTGTGAGGGCTTGCTTATTTGGCCTTTGGCCTCTGATCTTTTAGCTATCTGGAGAGGAGAGGAGCAGCTGGCCCACCAGTTCATCCTGTTGCCTTGTGTGGGTGTTTTGTACTCTTCTGAGACAGGGCAAGCCACACTCACTTCCAAGCCAGCTCTGAGGACCTAGTTATGACGAAGGAGCCCGGGACACAGTAGAGGTGCCATGGATTTACCAAGTGAGCAGTGCCACACTAAGTTGTCTGCTCAGTGGCCTCTGGACTCACCACCCTGGGATCTGAGAGCAGTAGACCTCTGAGGATGCCCACATATGAGGAGAATCAGAAAAGCCTGGGCCCATCCTCCTCGGCTGCAGCAGCCTTCTCTAGAGACGCTGAGCAAGCTGGGAGCAGACCAGCACTGATGAGACCCAGCATGCTTGCTGCTTGCATTTGCCTTTCCCGAGGGCTCTGTTTCCCAACAGTGACAGCCACTAAGTGCTCTTTCTTGTTCACCCCTTCTTTTCCCTGGGACAGTGGGAAGTCTTTGGAGTCTGGCTGGGCGAGCGCCTAGAGAGAAAGTCAGTGGTGATGTGGCTCACAGATGTGTCTGGGAAGAAGCACACCTCTGACTGGCCTTTGTAGGTGATGTGGGTGTCATGTGGGTGTGGGGTGTACTCCCAACCTGGGGTAGCCATTCTGGTATTGCTCAGCCCTGCCAGAGGACGTGGTCGTCCTTGGAGAGCTCATGTCGGTCCTGTCAATTCTCCTCCCATGAGGGGTTCTTTGTTGTTACTTTGCTGGGGAGAGGAAAGATAGCTTCCAGGGCCTGTTCCAGAACCACTCATCAGAGTTCCAAATAACCTGGAAATCTTCATTTGACTCACTGGATTTTGTGGCCAGCATTTGAGAGAGCTGCTTGCTAAAGCACATGCTTATGTGCAGAACACTGGGCCTGAGGGGTGGGACCTTTATTTCCCCTACTCTGAACCCCTGAATCTTCCTCCCTTCTAGTTGAAACTCAGCTTCACTGCCCCAAGACTGATTTTGTGCAGCCCTCCTGGCCCCATGCTAGCCACAGTCTCCAGGGACCCTGCATAGTTCCTGGACCCTGGCCTTGCTGCCTTTCCTGCATGGGGTAGCCCTGCCAAGCCCTCCTGGAACAAGAAGATATGAGAGCCCCCTCCATCACCACCCAAGGGAGGCGTAGTACCTTGTGAGCTGAGTCTGGGTGTTTGGGGGAAGATACTTGTTGAGAAAAGTCTATCTTTTGTGAAAGACTTTGTGAACAGAGGAAAGGCTTAAACAGTGCGTATCTTCCGTGGCCTAATGTGCTTCTCCCTCTCAACAAACAGGGACTGTAGCTGAAAGTTTTCCTGGTCCCGCCTGGCTCCCACGGCCTCTCAGTCCCGCAGCCACTCAGACTCAAATGAATACACAGAGGCTTATATTAATTACGAATTGTATGGCCTACTGGCTCAGCTAGATAGATCTTACATCTTAAATTAGCCCCTAACTATTAATCTATGTATTACCACATATTCCGTGGCTTTACCTACATCCCATTACATGTTACTCCTTTGGCGGCTCACTGGAGTCTCCTCTGCTCTTCTTTCTTCTCTTCTCTCTCTCTAGTTAGAGTGTCCCGCCTAACCGTATTCTGCCTCACCATTGGCCAAACAGCTTTATTTATCAGCCTATCAGAGCAACACACATTCACAGCATACAGAACATCCCCATCCCCATATGGCTCTGGCTCCTAAGTGCTTGCCCTTGACTGGTGTCACACTAAGGGATGTCAAGGCTGTGTTGGCTTCTGGGTGCTGCCTACACTCCACACATTCCTGCAGCAGCTTTCTCTTGGGGCACGCCTTCTTCAGAGCTAGCTTTGCTCTCTATCCTGTTCTCAGCTTCTTGTTCCCTGCTGTTCTGGTGGCATGGAAGGGCCCGTAAGAGAAAGTACTTTTATTCCTTTTCATTGCCTGGAAGCGTCGTCCCATTGTCTGGCTGAATCAAAGCTTGTTGTCTCTTCACAGCCTGATGGGCATCTGGGTTATTTCTGGGCTAGGTTATTCCAAATAAAGCTGCCGAGAGCATTTGTGTATAAAACTGTGTGCCGATGAGTGCTTTCCGCTTTCTTGCATAAATACGTAGGGGTGGGCTGATGGGAAAATATGCTGAATTTACGTTTAACGTTTTTAAGAGATGAGTCCAGTACTTTCCAGATTGCCTATTGCCACACACAACAACAGCGTGTGGGTGCTAGTTCCTCTGCATCTTTGTCTGCTGCTGTGGCTAGGCCTTTAAATGGGTGTGTGTCTCGGTCTCCCTAGTAACAAACCATGAGTCTCTTTTAATTGCTTGTTGGCCATCCATGTATCATCTATGGAGAAGTATCCATTCAGGGTTTTTTTTTTTTTTTTTGACCATCCTTCTTTTTAAATTGGGTTGATTGATTTCTTACTGTGGAGTTTTGAGAATGTGTATATTATATTTATTTGTAATTGTTTTAGTTAGGGTTGTACTATGTTGTCTGAGCTGGCCTCAGACTCACATCACCCTGTCTTAGCCCCCAAGTGCTGAGGTCACAGGTGTGTGCCACTGTGCCCCACCTAAGAGTTCATGATAGTCTCCAAGCAAGCCCTTCTTCAGACACATGGCTTGTAATTTGTTTTCCTTGTAAAATTTCTTCCTTCTAATAGTATTGCTTTAAGAGCAGAAAATTTTAAATTGTCTGTCGGCTTGTTTCTTTTATGGATTGCCATTTTTGTGTTGTTTCTGAACCATCCTTGCCCGGTGTCTGTCTCTGTGCTGGTTTCTCAAGGCCGCGGTGGCAAAGTCCCGTGTAGATCTGGAAGCTTGAAACAGCAGGAATTTGTTTGTACAGGTTTGGAGCCTGCAAGCTGAATCAGTACTGCTTGGCAGACCTGTACTCCCTCCAGGCGCTCCAGAGAGAATGTCTTCTGCCTCACACACCTTCTGCTGGCTCCTGCCAGGTCACTTCAGTCTCCTTCTGCCTCAAGTGGCCTTTTTTCCTCCTCTCTTCCTCCCCTCCCCCCAGCCCCTTACCCTACCCCCCTCCATCCTGGGGGTTTTTCCTATTTCAGATCTTCAACTAAATCGTATCTATAGAGATTCATCTTTTTATTGCCCAGTTAAGATGATACCATTGATATTTTTGAGCAATATATGTATTGCTCACTACACACTGAACTCCTCACTCTGAGTTTTGGTCTTTTTGCTGAAAGAAATGAGACTGGCTTTGACTATTTCAAGGGATTAGTGTAGGAAGAAGCTAAATAGCAAAAGTCACATAATATAAAGTCTAAAATTTCCAGCCTGGTGCCTAGCCCAGGGTTGACATGCAATGGAGATAATAATAATAATTACCACCCCAGCCAGAGAACCGTACACAAATGAGGCCATCTGTTAGAACAGCACAGATATCTGGAAGTTCAGTGTGAAAAAAATTAGGGTATTCTCTCCCAAGATATTAGCTCATTTTTCTTTAATCCCATCAAGTTCTTAATTCATATAACCAGATAAGGTTTGCTGCAGAAAATGTCCATTTGCTAGCTGGGTCTGTTTTAGAGAACTGTCAATTAACTGCTGTCTCACTACCCCGATGATTAAATCAGGCTCCAGCTCTGCAGAGGTTCACTCACCCTGCTCCTCACCAGCTGTGGTGTCACCCCTGACCCCCATACACACACACACACACACACACACACACACACACACACACACACACACAGAAGAGCAAGTGTTCCTTAAACACTTGCTTCGTAAGCTCGGACTGCATCACAGAGAGCGGAGTATATTCTGTGAGGTCTGTGTCCAAACTGAAAACAGCCGCCCTCAGAAGCCCAAGCAGATTCACTATCGAATACAGTGTAGTACTTAGACATTCTTTGTGCGCCTATGTTTTCCCATGACTTTACAAAGACATTGCTCTTAGGGAAACACAGGTGACAGATAGAAGGGCAACTAATCTTGATCCCGTGTGTTGTTTACCAGTTGCCTCAGCCAAGCCTGCTCTGTCCAGTAGGGCTAAACAAATTTAGTAAAACTGTTTGTCTCACCAAGGTCTGATAGACTCCCCGGTAGTGTTTACATTTTGAGTTAACTTTGATATATGATGTGAGGTGTAGATCAAAGCCATTTATTTTACCTGTAGGCTCTCAACGGTTTGCTGAGAAGACTAACCTTTCTCCACTAAACTACCTTATCAGATTTTTAGGAAACTCGCTTTTGCGTGTATAGCTGGGTGGGAATCTTTCTAGACTTTCTATTCTGTGGCGTTGCTCCGTGTGTCTGCCTTGACACCCAGACTATACCTTGGTCCTATAGCTTCATGGAGTCTGTGATCAGGTGTTGTGATCCAGCAAACTGCAGTGTTCTTTTTTCAAGGTGACTTTGGCTGCTTTAGGTCCTGTGCTTTTTAATACAGATTTTTAGAATTATCTCTCTGGCTTTAGCACAAAGGCTGCTTGCCAAAACTATACCATGAATCTGGTGAGAACTAGCACCTACAGATGCAGAAACTTCTGAACAGAGTTCATCTCTCCATTGAGACAACTTGTTTCATTTTCCTTCAGAAATGTGTGGTTTTTTTCAACATACAGATGTTTCATATCTTTTTTCTTTTTTGTGTGTTTCATATATTTCTTCAGACTTGTCCCTAAGTAGGTCCTACTTTTGATAGCATAATTCATGTTAATTTTAAATATTAACTTATAATTGTTTTTTTTTTTTTTTTTTTTTTTTTTTTTTTTTACTAACAGCAGACGACAGAGTCAGGTTTTTTTTGTTGTTGTTGTTGTTTTTTGTTTTTTTTGGTTTTTTGAGACAGGGTTTCTCTGTGTAGCTTTGCGCCTTTCCTGGAACTCACTTGGTAGTCCAGGCTGGCTTTGAACTCACAGAGATCCGCCTGGCTCTGCCTCCCGAGTGCTGGAATTAAAGGCGTGCATCCACCACCGCCCAGCAGAGTCAGTTTTTATATTGATTTATTGTTCTGAAAATGGAATAACCTGGTTTCTAGTGCAGTTTAGAAATTTCCACTGGACTTTCCATATGAATGATCACATTTGTACATGAATTCAGCTTAGTTTGTTTTCCTTTGGGAAGCCTTTTGTTTTCATTTTCTTGCTTCACTTTACTGGCTAGAGCCTCTGGTATAATGTCAGACGAAAGTGCAAGAGCGGCATTCCTGTCTTGTTCTCTATTTCCGGGGAGGCGTTCTGCATTCTTTCATCATTAAGAATCGTATTAGCAGTGGGGTTTCTGTGGAGGCTTTTTGTTGAACTGAACAAGTTTCCCTTTATCCCCAGTTTTCTCTGGTTTGTTTTTCTGAATCTGGAATGCCAGTTGTGTTTTGTTGGTGTTTCCCCGTTATGCATCTGTAGGGATGGTCCTGGTTTCCTGGGTTCATCACTACGGGAGGAATTGGATGCTTGATGTTAGCGTGTGAACACACCGGTGTGTTCCTGGGACCTCTCTACACCTATTCTCTTCCTTACGTGTTTTTGGCTCTAATTTGCCGACATTCTCTCTAGAACTTTCCCCATCTGTGTTAAGATCTTATCTGTGGCAATTCTTACTCCATCTCTCCGTCTATCTTGTATGATCTTACTCTGTGCCATTTCTTACTCCATCTCTCCATGCTATCATGTATGATCTCAGGGCTAAGTTGGTACAGGCTTCCTCTTGTTCAGTTCTTGGGAGGACCATGTAAAATGGGTGCCCTTCCTTTCTGAATATGTGGTAGAATGGGAAATCTATGAATTCAGAAGGGACAATTAGGTTATATTTCTCAGATGACTTTAATGATTTGTGTTTCTTTAAGGAATTTGTCAGCTTACTGCAGGTTTTTAACTGTCACTGAGTAAGGTTTTTGTCATACTTCCACATCCTTCCCAGTGGCCGCCTCTGCAGCCCCCACCGCTCGTATCCCTGATTTTGGTAATTTGTATATCTTTTCTCTCTCTATCTCTCCCTCCCCTGCCATCCCCTCTCCCTCTCCTGTCCCCTTCCCATCTTTCCCCCAGCCCTCTGACCTCCTAATTTTCTGGTTGATCAGTTTTGTTGATTTTCTTAAAAGATGTGCATTTAATTTTATTGATTTCTTAATTTCATTAATTTTCTTCTAGGCTTAACTATTGTGTTTCTTATTTTGGTTGAATTTACCTCTTTTTGTAGCTTTTTAAGGTTCAATTGAGACCCTTATTTGGGAACTTTGGAGGCTTTAATGTAAGTTTTTCATGCTATAAATTGCCTCTGAAATGCTATTTTAGCATCATCCCAAATATTCTGGTATTTTGTTTGTCTGCTTGCTTATTTATTTATTGAGACAGGGTCTCTCTATGTAGTCCTAGCTATCCTAGAGCTCAAACTCACAGAGATCCTCCAGCCTCTTCCTCCTGAGTGTTGAGATTGAAAGTGTGTGCCACCATGCCTGGCCTGTTGTATATTTATTTTTATTCAGTTCGAAATACTTTTAAATTTCCCTTTTCTGTTGAATATTCCTTTACACCGTGTGAATATATGTCGCTGTGATTGTTTTAATAAAGAAGCTGACTGGACAATAGCTGGACAGGATACACTTAGGCAGGAAAGCCAAACTGAGAATGATGGGAAGAAGAAAGGTGGAGTCAGAGGAGTTGCCAGCAGATGCAGAAGAAGCAGGATGTGTAAAACATGAGGTAAACAGCCATGAGCCATGTGGCAGAGGGTAGATAAGAAATATGGATTAATTTAAATGCAAGAGTTAGCTAGTAACAAGCCTGAGCTATTGGCTAAGCATTTGTATAAGCCTCAGTGTGTTTATTTGGGAGCTGCTGGTGGGAAAGAAACTTCCTCCTATACCTTTTGACTCTTTTTAGATTATTTTTAAATTTTTTTCTTAGTACCAGGTGGGTATTGAACCCAAGGTTGCACATGCTGACTAAACCCCCAGCCCAGTCTTTCTGTTTTTGAGCTCTCCTCAGATATACTTTTAAGTCAGAGAACACATGTTTATAACTTGAATTAAAAAAAAATAGGCCCAGAATATGGTTTATTTGGCAAAGGACTTGTGCACACTTGGACATGAGGTGTGCTCTGCTCTTGTAGAATTTTCCTGTCAACAGTGTGCTCTATAAATACACCAGGCCTGCAGGCTGATGGGATGGATTGTGCCTTATCTTCTACTTCTTGATGACTATCCTGGCCCTGTGTTCTCTCTATCATTGGAGCAGTTCATTAAAGTCTCCACAGTAACTTCTGGGAACCTTTCCCCTTTCTTAAATGTATGCAATTTCATGTTTAATTCTCAACAGAATTGTTATTCCCTCTTGGTGAAGTGCCTCCTCTGTTATTAAGAAATGACCCTCTTGGTCCCGGAAATAATCCTTAGCTTGCAGCCTCATTCGCCTGCTGGCTTTGCCGTTCTGACGCGCTCCTGTCAGGAAGACGCCTTTCCCTGCACTGTAAGTTTTGGTCCGTTCTGCCTTTTTGTGAAGATTGGTTCCAGTTTGGTTTTGCATTTTTATTTTTTTTAATCTGAGTACTAGTCCCTACTTTAACTGGGTGTGCAGGCTGCACCCTTGCTGTGTTTGAGCCGAAGGCTGGCCCCTGTGTCTTACGTCAGTTTCCCCCATTTGTGCTTTGCTCCCCCCCCCCCCCCTCACAAGCTTATTGAACGTTTGATGATTCCATTTCACTGTGTTGGTTTTAGCTCCTGTTTTTTTCATCGTTACCTTAGGGTTTAATTAGAATTTTTACTTGGGAACAGTCCACCATCATGTGACTTCTCGTTTACAGGCTGTGAGGCTGAGGCACAGTTATGGTGTGCCCCTGTTGTCCTCAAGAAATCCTTGAAGTTAAATTCATGGCAACCATTTCATGTATGTGTGCATACATACATACATACATACTTTATCTTGTTATATAGAATAAACTCCATTTTACATTGTTAATATTTTGTCTGTGCACTGAATCCTCTTTGAAAGAGATTTAAATAACACCAAGTCTTGCTCTTTATTCCCATAGCTATCATTTCTATGGCTGTGTGCCCATGTGGTCAAGATTCCTGTGTGTTGTTATCTTCCTGCCTACGGGCTCTCCTTTAGCATGTCAGTGCCTCGCTGCCGGGATGTTCCTGTATTTCTGAAAAGCTCTTTGTCAGGACGATGTATTTCTCCTGGGTGTAGAATCCTAGGCTGTCAGTTCAGTTTCCCTGACTCCCTCCACACTCTAAAGGCAATGCGCTCGCTGCCTTCTTGTCCATTTCTGATGAGATACTGGTTCTTACTGTTTTGTTCCTTTGTATGAAGTAGGTCCTCCCCACTTCTAGCTACTTTCAGGATTTTCTCTTTGTTACCTTTCTAAGAGCTTTGGTTTTGATGTCTCAGGACCGGTTTCCTATACTTGCTGTTTACTGAACCTCTTATACCTGTGGCTTTGACAGTTACATCGAATTTAGAAGCGATGACATAGTCAGGTCGCTGATTTCAAATACTCGTCCTCTGTGGCATCAGCGCCACCTGATGAGGTTCTCGGAAGGTGACCCTGCAGTCGCTGATGGTTTTGCTGAAACGATTGGGATGCCTTTTCTATTGCAACTTGGTTTCGAACAGCATTTGCTGTCTTCTGCAGCGTCTGACGTGTCTTTCCCACTCAGTGTCGTTTCCCTCTTAGTCTTAGTTTTCAGCTAACAAGTTCAATTTTGATCATTTCCCCCCTTGAAGTAGCAGCTAGAAAGCTTGACATGGCCCCCCTGCTGTACAAATTGCTCCTCCCGCTCCGTTCCCTGTGAGTGCCCTGTGATCTTAAGTGGATGGTTGCTCTGATCGGCGTGAGCCCTTCTGGAGAAGCCTGTGTGTGGGCTTCCTCACAGGTGCCTGCCGTGGTTTTGAGTCCCCGACACTGTGATGCAGGGTGGCCTCTGTGAAGCTCAGGCTTGGAAAACGGCCCACACCTGCAGCCCAAGCGCCTTCTCTTTTTGAAGGTCTCTGTTAGAAGTTAAGCAAACACAGGCCGTGCTTGCCTTCATTTCAACACTAGCTGACGGTTTATTTGCCTCCTTAGTCACAGCTGATGCTCCCAGAAGAGAGCAGTTGTTTTTTTACCTTTCCCCCAGTTACTGAATACTGTTAGATTTGCACTGGTCCTTTTTATCTTTAAAGACCTGGCCACATCTCTTTGATATGATGGGAGGACATGTGTCCTGGTGCCCAGTTACCCCATACCCACCGTGAAAAGACTAGAATTCTTCTCTGGATGTTAGTTTTCTTAATGGGAACATGATCTGGTTGGATATGCACACAATGCCTTTGGCTGGATGCTGGAGGCTAGGATGGGGCATGGTGAGATCACAGTATACCGTCTGCAGAGAGAACCAATCTAAGCATGGCCTCTTACCACCCGGGCCGCCTGCTGCTCATTTTGAGCCCATTGGTACAGTTCAGTTTGAACCCTTCTGGAACCCTTTGCCCTCAGGAGGATCCTATCATGGTGTGGTAGGTTGTCAGCTGCCTGGCACTGGTTAGAAGATGGAGCCAGAGTTAAGGTCGTGGTTGCATTGATAGATACCAACTGACGCATGCAACAATTAGCTGCACAGCATAGTGAGGTTATACACCTTGAGAAACATTTCCTCCCCCAGGACCCCACCTCCCAGATCTGAGCAGTGCTTGTTGTATGCTGGATCTGCTGAGGGCTTGTTGTAGTCAAAGTTGTCCCCAAACACGGACGTACTTGGAGACTTTCTAATCTAGGGAATTCCAGAAAAATATTTAGAGAATACTTCAATGACTGCTCCTATAGATCCGATCTGAACTGTTCTAAGGCAGTGGTTCTCAACCTTCCTATGCTGTGACCTTTTAATACAGTTCCTCATGTTGTGGTGACCCCCCACTATACAATTACTTTCGTTGCTACTTCGTAACTGTAACTTTGCTACTGTTATGAATCATAATGTTAATAATATCTGTGTTTTCTGATGGCCGTAGGTGACCCCTGTGAAAGGATTGTTCCACCCCCAAAGGGCTCGTCACCCACAGGTGGAGAACCGCTGTTCTAAAGGCTCATGCACTGAAGGCTTGGCTCCCAGATGGCAGTGCTGTTTGGGGAGTTTGCTGGAAAGTTGTCTGGGAGAAGTAGGTCACTGTGTGCCTGCCCTGAAAGACGGGATCATGTCTTGGGTCCCTTTCTGTCTCTTTTCCTGCTTCCTGGCATGACAAGTGGCCAAAGTTGTCCCTCCTTGCCTTTTCTGCCACGATGCTGTGCTTCACTGGTCCACAAACAGCAGAGCTGGTAGACATGGACTGAGACCTTTGAGTCCGTGAGTCCAGTGAGTATTCCATCCCTGCCTGTCTTTCTTCTGGGAGTTCTGTTGCAGTGCTGAGCATGTTGATTGACACCAGAGTTTGAGTTAGGGTCACTTGCATTAATTTACTTTGCTTTAGGGCAGAATAAGACACTTGTACCAAGTTGAGGAATCTTCTTGCAGGGTGGTGGCAAAGGTTCATGGCTCTAGGATACAATATGGCCACTTTGTTTAACTTTTAGTTGCTGTGAGTTGATGTTACTATGGTCTGCGCTATTGAAGTTATTGTTCTCCATTTTTGTGTCAACTCTGGGTATTTCCAGAAGGGCTCATTCAGGCTAGACTAACCAGAACTGTCTCTGTTAGGGTCAAGGTGCATCATGAGTCTGCTCGATGCCATCCATTGTCCTGTGTCCTTCCTGGCCTTTGACCCCACGCAACCTTCCAGAGGCTTCAACTCAGAGGCAGGACTCACCATGTGGTCACAGGCATTTGGTCACATCACCTCCACTTGTCCTGCCTCAGTTTCCCTGCTTATGAAACGTGAAGAGGACACCAGAAGGAGTATCACATTCCTTCTTGCTCCAACATGCTGGTTCTGTGAGCCATTCAAAGCCCGAGTATACCGTGGAAAGCTGAAATGAAAGAGACAATAGTTGTATTCACTCTTTTGTTCTTAGAGCAAACTGGCATGGTCCATGTATTGTCAAGCACAGACAGGGCTGGGGTGGAGAGACAATGTGAAGAGGACCAGATCCTGGTCCTTACAGCTCAGGGAGGAAACTCCTGAATCTTCAATAAGTAACTGTGCAAGGCTGGCAGTTTGCTGGGTAAGGTGGCTGCAGGGTATAATCGGTGTATAGATAAAGTGACGCCTGGAAGGAGAGTATGGGTGTTAGACAGGAGGGTGGACATCAGGGAGAGTTCGGCTGAATTGTGATTTAAGTTTGGGAGCTGATCAGGCAATGGGTGCCAAGGCTAGAGTGAGAAGCAGACAAGTCAAGTGGGGGAGGTATGGATTCCATGCACAGGTGGAGAGGTATGCACCCCTCAGTCCATCAGTGGGGAAGTGGGGAGGCAAAGGTTTCTAAGAATGTGTTCATTCAGAAAATGGCTGCCAAATCCCAATTTGTGGACTGCACATTTTTTTTCTAGATTACAGGATGCCATATGAGTGGGTGTGGCATCAACTCTGACCTTGAGATCCTGACATTGGGAACCTTACGAAAACATTGACATGTGCATCAGACTGGAGGGGACAATATGATGGGTCCCATGCACCCATAATGTAGGGTCAGCGGTGACTAGTTGTGGCTGTCTTCTTTGCTCTCCAGACGTCACCTGACTTCATAGACAGTGCATAGGTTTGCCATCTGAGGCTGCTCAACCGGTACCAACACCATTCCATTGTCCAACCCAGCCAAACAGGGAACAGCCAGATTATTTCCAACACCTCCTCTGAGTTTGGCTATTCCACAGCTGGTTTGTTCACATCAGCATGCAAGTGAGATGGATACAGATCTTGATTGCCCCCCTGGAATTTAACATGTAGGGTGACTGAGTGCAAACACATAGATAGAAGCTAGTGCCATCGAGGGAAGTTTGTTACTCACAGCCCCCAAGATAAGAGAGACAATGTTCTGTTCTCTGCAGTGCTGTGTTTTTACCTTTGAAAAAAAAAAAGAAGTTATATTGAAATTTCTAATCCATTTAACCCTGCACTCTTCATTTATATGTTTGTGTCTTTTCCTTGATGCTGCAGATTCTAATGAAGTGCCTTGATTTGAACATATACCCCAAGGTTCATATGTTGGCAACTTAATGTCTTAGTCAGCAAAGGAGGAAGCTGGGGCCTATTATGTGATTAGACCACAAGGGCTTAATGCTGGCTTGGGCTAGTTACCACAGAAACAGGTTGTTGCAATGCAAATTTGGTCACCTCCTGCCCTCTGTGTCTCATGCACTCTCTTGTCTTCCTTTCCACTCTGGGAGCATGAAGACCCTTGAGGAGCATGGTCTCTCAGCCGGTTCGAGAACTGTAAGAAGTACATCTCAGTTCTTTATAAATGACCCGGTCTTGAGCATTCTATTGTAGTAGCATAAATTGCACAAAGAGAGGCAACAATACTACTTGTTTCACTCCTCTCTAGGTAGTAGGTTCAAAACAATATTGTCAGTCATCAAGAATAAGACTACTGAGTTCACCTTAACGTTTCCTAGTGTTTGCTTTTGTTCTTGGCTGAGGTTACCAGCTAGATAGTGAAGTGATGTTTTCATGTGCTTTGAAATAATTCTCTGGGCGACCTTCTTCCCCAGGTGGTCACAGTAAGTTATTCCATTTTGTTTGGATTTTTAGGCATCACTCTTTCTTGCCCAATTTATTTTTATTTTTTATTTTTTAGTATATATACAAAATACTTGCAAAGGTCGGTTCCACAGTGAAAATCCCTCAGATGCATTGCAAGAGGCTACTGCCCCCTTCCTCCTACAGAAGTGGTTAAGCACCTATGCTGTGTTTGGGTTTGATCTTGCTCCTCCTGTGCGGGCACATGCACCCCCCCCCACCACACACACACACACACACACACACACACACACACACACACACACACACACTACAATGCAGACCTGTTCCTCTCTGTCCTTCCTAACACTAGAGAGACCACCAGGGACTGTATTTGCCTCGTCTGGTCCCTGTTGATGGGCAGATGTGTGCAGAGGTCTCGATTTGTTTTTTTTTTAGCTCCTCTGTCTCTGACTTCCCACCCACTTTAATGTATCCCCTGGGAGAGCTCCGTGCCTTTCTCTCTAACTGTGGTGTAGCAGGTGAGCGTTTGTGGTGCCCATCACCTGTACTCTGTCGTATAGAGATGGTGTTCTCAAAGGTCCTATTCCAAGTACAGCTTGTCTTACCATCTTTGTAGGACTTGGCCAGTCTGATTTTTAGTAATTAAAGTTTTTTAAAAAACACACATTCTATTTTACGTGTATGGGTGTTTTGCCTGCCTGCATGTCTGTGTGCCAGGTGGGTGCCTGTGCCCATGGAGGCCAGAAGAGGGCAACCAACCTCTGGCTACTGAGAATCAAAGTCTGGTCCTCTGGAAGAACAGCCTGTGTTCTTAACTGCTGAGCCATCTCTCCAGCCCCCACTTCGGACTTTAAATGCAGCAGTTAGGGTAAAAAAAAAAAAATAGATTAATCCAGTCTTGCCTTCCCTGTACTGGGGAGTTGGTGGTGCTGGGCTTGCCCGTCTCTCAGAATTGGGCCACTTGGGTAGGTTGTTTTAAGACTGACTCTAGCGGGGATTGGACCTCGTAAGGCTCTGGACTTAGCAGCAGCATCTGCCTCCCAACTCTTTGCTGCTTCCTAGACCTGCAAATTGGTAGGTCTTAATTTGATCATTTCTGCATGGAATCATAGCTTTACTGTGACCTCAAGACTTCCCCCCATGCTTTATTAATTGCTGGGGACTTGCAGGATCAGAGCCACTGTTTTGGGGAGCCTGACATCCTAGATTCTGTCCTGTTCTATCTACCCAGGCAAGGCCATAGTTGGTTAAGAACTGTCTGGAGCCCTCCAGGCCACACTTCGGAAGGACTGGCAAGTTTGAAATCTGACCCCAGCCAATACAAGTGTTGTACGGAGAAGACAAAAATAGCACACTGTGCAGAACAAAGAGACATCACAGGGATGCTGAATGTGACCATTACCACATTGTGCCACCAAGACATGTATGGTCAGACTGCCTCAGGCAGTGAGATCAAAGTCCTTGAGTACTGAGGACCACAGACATGCACGTACATACACATGTATGAGAGCCTTGTGTTCTCTGGGGAAACAGGCCAGAATAGTCATTTTAGAACAGCTGGTGTTACCTGGAGCCTGATCAGCATATGCACAGGTCAGTGTATGATCTCAGTTTATCCAGTATCACTCCCAGAAGTGATCATCTCAGGCAAGATTCTCACATGAGTTTAGTTAACATTGCAAATGGTTTATTTCGCAACTATCACCTTAGAAGACATTTGTTTAAAATGTCTCAGTGTGGGTGCTTCTGGGCAAATGAACAGCTATAACTGACCTGTGCAAAGGTTATTTTTGTATGGCTTTGATTATTTCCAGATGTTAAGGGGACCTGAAATGGAGCTGTTTGACAACTGTGGTGTTTTTTAAATTATTTTTTTATTTTTTGAAAGTTTTATTTATACAATGGATATTAACCATATCCATCTACCACTACCTCCCTCCAACTCCCCCTCGGTCCCCAAACCATCTCCATCCCAATTTCATGTCCTCTTTCTCATTGCTGTTAATACTTCCTTATCTAATTAGTGCTGCCCATGTGCGCATGGGTGTGAGGTCATCAACTGCAGTATGTGCAACCTGTCAGCATCCATGTCCCCAAAGGAGAGTGACTCTCCCTCAACACCCGTTAACTGCCTGCATCTCCTCCAATAGGGGTGCATCCTTTGGAGCCCCTGACCCATCATGCTGGGATTTCGACTGGTTTGATCTTATATATAGATAACATCATTGCTGTGAGTTGATCTGGATGTGACGTGAGTGTTGTATACAAGTTAGCATTTCACAGATTTCCTTCCCATCCTGCAGCTCTTACATTTTTTCTGCCCCCTCTTCTGTGAAGTTCCTGAGACTTGGATGGTGGAGGTTGATACAGATGACCTCCCCACAGCTGAACACTGAAATGTTATTTGTATTCAGCCCTTTAACCAGTTCTGAGTCTCTGCATTAACCACTACCCACTGTAAAAGGAAACATCTTTGGCCAAAGCTGAGAGAAGCCCAAATCTATGGTATAAACATAAATATTTAGACCATAGTATAGTTTATACTATATATGTTAGAGTATAGTATGACCATTTAAGAAAATAGCAACAGTAAGTTCCCTGCGAGGGCCTATGGTCTCTCCAGCCATGGGCTTTTGACCATGTATAGAGTGCCAGGCATGAATTCCCTCTTGTGCAGGGGTCCTCATATCCAGTCAGAAAGTGGTTAGCAACATGCATCACCAACATGCCACTCTTGCACCAGTGGACACATCTTGCCAGCAAGGCAGTATTGTAGCATGTGCATCCAGCACTGGGTAAGGGCATCGATGTTTGCCTCCCCCAGCAGTCTGCATAACTCCTTCTGGCACTGTGTAAGCTAGCCAGCAGGGAGAGTTTCCTGGGTGAGGTTGACTTCTAGGTCCTGCATCCAAAGTGAGTGGTGTCTTCAGCACTAAGGTCTTACCATCAGTTATTGGGAGCAACCAAGAGCAGTTCTCATGGTGTGTGTTATTATGGATGCATCTGGGGCCTCTATGACCAATAACTCAGAGAGGTGTCCAGTGCTTGGCACTGAAAATTTCGTTTAATAACTCATGTCTTCTGGAAGCATGTTGTCCACCTATGCAGGATACTTCTGTTCAAATCCTTTAAAAATATATAGTATATTAAAAAATTAATTTAGAAACTATTAGATTTCATATAGTTTCTTCACATAGCCTTAGTTTTGCTAACCCACCCGCTGTCCATCTTTTCCTGAATCTCCACATCCCTGAGTAAGCCTTTTCCCCTCTCATGCCTCCTGTGTTCTACTACCCCTCCTAACTGAATTACTTTTTAAATTTTTATTTTGCATGTGTGTGGGAAGGGCGCCATGCCATGATGTGTGTGTGTGTGTGTGTGTGTGTGTGTGTGTGTGTGTGTGTGTGTGTGTGTTTAGAGGCCAACTGGCGGGATTCATTTCTCTCCTTTCACCCTGTGAGTCTCAGTGTTCAAACTCAGGTGGTCAGGTTTGGTAGCAAGGGCCTTTACTCACTGAACCATTTCCCTGGCTCTAGCATTGCGTATTCTAATGATTTCCTTGAAATAAAAAATGACAGTCACAATGATATGTGGATCTGTCAGCATGTGTCAGGTTTCAGAATAGTGTGTGGCTGACTTGCTCCTTATGAAATCCACCCATCCTTCCTGGGGGAGGGGTGTCCATGCCCCCTGCATGGATGTTCCAGGGGACGCTGTGAGTGAGTCCCCTCAGAGGTGCTGTGGCAGCGTGAACAATCTTAACCTGAATCTCCAAACTGTGAAATTCTTCCAAAGCTAAGACTTTGAGCATCATGTGACACTCAAAAACTTTAGGAATTTAAAGCTTTCAGATTGGGTATGCCCGCCAGCAAAGTCTTTGCCACGCTTTCTAAATCTGACAATAAAGAAAAAAGATCTGGAAGTGCTTCTGGCTTTTAGAATTTCAGATATGGGAGACTCAGCATGCATTCTTCATATCTTAATATAAGTGGGAAAATGTGCTCCAAGGTGGGAGGTTCAGAGCTGCAGGGACTTCTGTGTGGGTATGGCTTGGACTTCCTTCTAGATTGCATGCCTTCCAGAAGGGCTGGACCATGGTTGGGGTGGGGGGGCACTGTGTAAGTTAAGTGGATGGGGGTACATTCCTAAAAGGTGGCCTTACTCCTGGACCTTGAAGGTCCAGGTGGTGCTGGCTAAATGGAGAAGACGGGAGAGACACACGATCCCAGTAGAAAGCGGTGAGGGTATTGGGGGCCCTGAGGGGAGCACCCTTACCAGCCTGACCCTGGCCACTGAAGACCATACACAAGCATACTCACCAGCAGCAACTCTGTCAATGATCTTGTGCTGTGCTTTCCCCAAAGGAAAACCACTGTCGCCGCATCAAGATCCTTGGGGACTGCTACTACTGTGTGTCGGGCCTCACCCAGCCCAAGACCGATCACGCCCATTGCTGTGTGGAGATGGGACTTGACATGATCGATACCATCACGTAAGTGTTGCGCCGTCACCACGTCTGTCTCCGGCTGCAGAGGCTGAGGCAGCAGTAGGAGGGGGCGGGGTCAGAGTGACCCACCTGCATTGGGAGGTGATGCATTGGCGAGCTCTCCTCTTGGTTTATGATGCATTTCTCTGTCCACGGAAATCATTTGTGTGTTTAGGGTGCCCAGAAGGGACCTTTGTAACTGAGCCTGGTGAGGCACTGAGGACGGCTGAGGGCACAAGCCCATTCAAAGCCAGCCGGTGTTCTTCTGGGCAGCCGATTGCCTCTGGTGCTCCGTGGGAAGAGGGGGCTGAAGTCTGAGCATGTGAGTGCCTGTGGAGTGGGTTCTCCTGTGAGACCCAGCCTACCTTTTCTTGGTCAGCCACAGCTGGCCTTGTCAGAGATAGTGATGTATTCCAGGTGTGGGACTGATGGACGAAGGTAGGATCCAGATCCAGATGTCTCAGCAGAGTGGCAGGTAGTTTCCATGAGCTGTTTTCAGGAAGTGGTGTAAAGTTCATGCTTAGAGTGGAAAGTACTGACATAAAAGCTACTCAAGGAAGACGTAAAGTGGCTGCCGTGTGCAAGCATGCACACACAGCATCCACACAGTTGGGGTTTGGGACAGGTGTAAGGAAGCAGCCAGCACTAAGGCTGCCCTGAACACCAAAGTTGGCTCTGCAGGGACTAGCTCTCCAGGACTGCTCCTGCCAGAAGCCCTCGGGAGCTGATCTGGGCTCCGCTCTATGAATGAAGTTCCCTGGTGCCTACGATGAATCCCTAGATGCAAGAGCCACTGCCCTGGGGAAAGGCAGCTGGAAAATGTGTTCTGCCGAAAGAGGGGTAAGGAAGGGAGAAGAGGAAGATGCCTGTCAGTGACTATCTATTGTCCCCTGGAAGGATGTTATATTGTGTGTCCCAGGTCACATCAAATCACTATTAGGGTTTGGAGAGATGGCTCAGTGGGTTAAGAGGACTGGCTGCTTTTCCAGAGGACCTGGGTTTGATTCCCAGCACCCACGTGGTGGCTCACAATGCTCAGAAACTGCAGTTCCAGGGGCTCGGACACCTGCCCTCTTCTGGCCTCTGTGGGCACCGCATGCATGTGGCCCACAGACATACATGCAGGCAAAACACCCATACACACATAATAAAAATAAATTAAAATAAAAGGATCACTATTGCATATGATATATGATCATGTATCATGTGTGGCAGCAGACAACATATCCTCTGCCATGTTACCTATCCTGTCCCATCATCACCACCCCTCATCTGTATCACATCCTATACCATCAAACTATATTTTACATAATACCATGTGTCGTATCAATCATGTGTGTATCTGCATTGTGCCATATATTATATCGGGTATCACATATGTATGGCACATGATGTAATATGCAATGGAACCACCATACTCTGACTCCAAGTATGGTAATTTGATGTTCAGCAGGAGCCCCGTGAGTCCAGGACAGGTTGTTGAGGCAAAGACAATATGTATTCTTAAAGCCGGAAAAACCAAGATGAGGTAGCATCGTCGTGTCTCTAGGCTCCTTTTCTCTTTGGTGTTTAAATCAGGAAACAGTTGATGAATTAAAGTATATTTTCTATCCATGTGTGAAATTGTCATAATGGAACCCATTGTTTTTACCTTTGTATACACTCATAACAAAAGGAAGAAAAGGAGAAGTGATGGATGAAACCTGGTGGCCGGTGAGCTGTGGATTTGACAGACAGTTTTTGGGTGACTCCATCCCACGCCACTGGTTAGGGCCTTGTGATTAATGAGGCCGTGTCCTCAGTGGGGGTGTCCCTGTAAATGTAGAAGACAGGCTCAGTGTATCAGGGGCCTGTGCTACCTTCTGAAGCCAGCATGGCTACGGTGCATGACTCTGCATTCCACTTCCCATCATGCATCATGTATAGATAGGTCGCATATTTTACGAGGTCCTATTTTGTGTGACCTGGTTCAGGTACAATGAGGCTTTGTAGGTGGAAGATCTGAGACAGAGGGTGGGCTGTGCAGATCCAGGTAAAGTTAGGTGGCTGCTCCAGCTGACTGGGGTGACTAGGTAGCTCACAGTGACTTTGTACCCTGCAGACTGGATGCCCTTCCTGCCTGTGTTCTCTGGCAGCTTTACTTCCCACCCGGTCTCTCTGAGTTCAGGAGCCTTATTTCTCACATGGGGCTCAGGCCTTCCTTTCTTTCCAGCCTCTCTTGTAAAGTTGGCATGTGCTTCGATTCTAAGGCATTTCTGTGGAATGCCACATCCGCCTGCTGAGGCTGAGCCGATACCTTGCCACCCTGCCCCATTTTCTCTGCTTCATGGTCTCCTCACTGCTCCTCCAGTATTTCAGCTGGAACTCTCTGTCTCTGTGTCTCTGGCTCTGTCATGAGAGGCTGGAGAGCCTGGGGCTTGGCGGCCTTGTCCTAGCCTTCCCGGACTGCTTTCTACTCTGTCTTACAGTCGTACAGCCTTGAGATCCCATGAGCCTAGAGTCTTTCTGTGACCTGAATTTCTGGCTCTGGATGGGAAGGAACAAGCAGCTTGAGTTCATCCAAGGGAATCTAACAGTCCTTCTTCCCGTGAGAATTGCACAGAGCCAAGGATGGCCCATGTGTGCTCAGCATTGGCTGGCCTCTGGATCTCCCAGGAAGATTCCATATGGCAACTGGCACCTTCCCTGATGGCCATACCAGCCTGCTTGTGCCCCTGTTTCAGAGGGGTGCGCAGAAACACACAAGACAGAACATGTTTATCGAGAGGACAGGCATGTCCCGGCAAAGTAGGGCGTTCATGTGGTTTTGTTTCTTGACCTTGGAGTGGGGCATCTGGGAACTTTGGAAACACTGTGACTCTTGGAGAAGAACTCGGGAAAACCAGTGAAGTGTTGGAGCTCATACATGTGCAGAGTGCCATGCTGGGCCTTGTGCTGTATGCCCCAATGTGGCAGCAGTGCCGATGCCCTTAACTACATCTTCCTTCTGTCTGGAGCCATCTGGACCAGGAATGCCTCCCAGTATCTAGAGGAAGCTAGCGGGCTTCAACGGTTTGGATTCTTTGATTCTGAAATGACCTCTTTTTTAAAATGTCCCTGAGTGATGGACAATGTGTCCCAGTGACCAATAAATAGCTGAGTCTGTGGGCCAGAAGTGCCCATTTTCAGGGGCTACAAGTAGGTTTGTAGGTTTGAGAATTCTGACTAGACAGAGAGCTTTCTGAGACTCAAAGACTAGCATGGTTACTGGAACTGTTTCCTGCACATCTCTTGGATGCACGGTGCAATGATGAAGGGTGATGGGGAGGCCACTATCTTCTGACTCAGCTGGGTTGGGACTCCATGATCAGCTGTTAAGTACAAACGAGGCTTTGCTGGCAGAACCTGACCAGGACTGCTGGCTGTTGGGAGCATGGCAGTCCATTCCGACACTTGTACATATAGGATGGGCTTGTGCAGGGAAGGAGCATGGACCAGACAAGGAAGGGTACATACAGTCAGGGCAGGCGCTGCTCCAAGTGTGAATGCAGATAGAAGTCTGCTAGACTGGTCCTGATTTCTCCCCAGGCTGGAGGGGTCAGGACACTTTCTTTGTCAACGACTGTGTAACAATCTGGTTATTTTTCTTCCTGGACTGTTCATTCCTATGGGGAAAATAGACAGGAACATTCACTTTATTTTTCTTTTCTACCCTTTAAACTCAGGCCCTCCATGCCTGTTTTCTTGTCATTGATTAGTTCAGAGGTTGAGGACATTGTTTTTCTGAGGCCTGCAATCCCAGGCAGCTCTGGAGTGGACCCAGAATGGGACAACGAGACCCCCTAAAGTGTAGAGCATCTGTGTTCCTCACTTTTACATCCCTGCAATGCAGTACTCAAGAAGAAAGGGCTTTAGGGCCATCCCTCAGCTGTTGTACCAGGGCTGGCAGGGCAGGATCCTCCTGTATCCTAAGGGCGAGGCCACCTCCCACTCCACCCCCCAATGGCCTTATTTTGATAGGCATCTAAGGATTTCTATGCTGCTTAGGCCTCAGAAAAAAAACTCCTCCTAAGCTCTGTTCCCAGATGCCCATGAGGGCAGGCTTTTGGGACAGAGATCACTGGAATTCTTCTCTTGGTGGTGAAGTAGTTGAGCCTTCCTCCCCCACCCAATGTGGTCTGTGCCTCCTCCCCTTTCTGCTTACACCCCTCCCCTCCCACAGTGGACCGGACCTCCACTTTTCCTGAGTGACCGACCCCAGGACCTCTGGTTGCTGAGGCTATAGAGGAGCTTGTGGGTTCCTGGTTCCCAGCCTGGGGTGATGTTTCGTTTTCCTCGAACGCTTCATCCTCTGGCTGTGAATGGAGAAGTGGTAGTTGTGAGGACGGAGCGTCTCTCAGATGCCGTAGCTGAGTGGGAGGATTTCTGCAGCCTCGGTAGGGGATGATTCACCAGCTCCCAGACAGAAGGAGCCATCCCAAGAAGAGGGAGGCCCTCTGCTGCAGGATTTCCCCAGGATTCCCTCCGCTGTGCTGCCCGTGGTCCTGTACAAGTCTGTCCACGTCACAGGGAAGCCCCTGCTGGCACAAGTGAGATGCGAACAGTGACCTAATTATTTTTCCACGTGCCTTCCAAGTGCACAGAGTGCTTCCTTTCTAAATAGATATTACCTACCATGGCCTTGCTTTTGAGCTGTGTCTCTTTCGGCTGCTGTGCTGAATTGGGAAGTGCATGGGTTTCCCCGCAGTGACCCACCTCTGAGCTGGTGAGGACAGCTTGCGCCATCAGTAAGTCATTGGTGGATGCCCGTGGTCTCTAGGCTAACGTCCTTATACCCAGGCATTTCTTTCTTCAGCTGGCTGTGTGTGAGCCACAGCACATGCCAGTCTCTCAGTACAGACTAACCTGGAGGATTGCTTTGTCTGATTACTGGATTCTGGTTTTAGAGACAGCCTTGTGGGTGTGTTTAATTGGAGTTTTCTCTGGGGTAGAGGATGCTATATACTTCCGAATTTCCACTCACTATAAAAAAAAAAAATCTGGCATAATGTTTAGGGGACCTTGGGATTCTGAGCATGTATATTAAAGCCGATGATTGCATTTTTATAGATGGTGAAGCGGAGGCCCGGGAGGGGAAGTTAGGAGCCCATGTGTTGAAGGCACAAGTTTGAACACATTGGGTGGAAGGGGGTTGCTGTAGTCTTCTATCATTCGAGGATGGAGGCTGGGGGCTGCCTCAGGCAAATGTGTTATCACTGCTTCTGGGGAATTCTGCCTAGATGACAGCAAATCACTGTTTAGAGTGCCCATTCCTCCTTTTCTATTTTTTCTCTGTTGTGTGCACAGCTGTATCCATGGTGCTTGGAAGAATGGCCAAGCGAAGTGAACTCAGCAGGTTCTTGTTGAACAGAATGCAGATTTGTCCTTTCATCTACGCTCTTGGTTTTATGTCGGCCAGTATCTATGTACACCGAGAGGGAAGAAGGGCCCTGTGCCTCAGGGTTGGCTGCTTCCTATTGGGATCCAGCACCAAACAGGGTCAGGACCGCATTCTTCCATCATAGAAAATACTTGTGATAGATAAGTCACTCTGAGAGCATAAATAAGAAATATAGGGTGAGTAAAGCCGATGGGGTGTGGAAATCCTGGTGTCCTGGAAAGGAAGTAAAAGCTTATGTTGGATTTGGACAAATCGTGCTTGGGTATAAGGGAGCCAAGAGGCACCACAACAGAACAGCTGGATGCGCTGTTTCGTTAGAAGACACTCTCCGGGGTGCTATGGATTCGGTGGTGCCAGCCTTGACATACCAGAGGCAGAAGCTGCCAGGAAAGACTGAGTGTTGGCAGACGGTGTTAGGTGCCAGACATGTGGGGCCTCGTGGGCTTAGGCGGATCCCAGCTCACAGGGATCCAAAACAGCTGGTTCGGAAGGCTTAAGGGAGCTTGTGGGCATTTGTAGACATGGGCAAATACATATCCTGGCAGTCCCCAGGCTGCCTTACCTTTTGTGACTGCAGAAACGTAAGTGCTGAATGTACTCCAGAACACGAAGGGCAGGTGTCTCCACGAATATTGCTCATGTGGGTTTGAAAATGTAAATTTTCTTGTTAGAGTTTCATTTCAGTGTCTCTTATTGAAGATTGGCAGACAACTGGGAATAAAGTTAAAGTTTTAAAAGTTTCATTCAAAATGTAAAAAACAAAATGGATCTTAAAGACTTAGCAATAGTCCGACTTCCACATGCACTTCTGGGATCACTGAAACTGATTCTGCACTAGGAACTCAAGACCCTGCCCTTTGGGCTGTATCTGGCTCTCGCATCTTGCCTGCCCAAGCACAGAGGCAGAGGGCAGCTGTCCTGTTTGGAAGACAGCTCAGGGGAGCACCTGGTGGGGACCAAGGGGAGACCAGAGGGTGTGGGGATATGTTGTGCAGGTATTCCAGGTGGGAGCAGGGTGGGCAGTTTGTAAACAGAAGTCAGGGTGAAGGTTAGCCAGATGCAGGGCAAGGTCAATCCATACATGCTATTTTATTACTGAAAATGTGACCTGCAGCATCCTCCTAGGTAATACCACACAGACCAGAGGGTGGAGCAGGCAGAGGCTTACTGAAGGCTGCACTGTTGGCCATATGATCACACACCTTCAATGACAAGGAGATGGTGTTCTTCCCAGAGTCCCTCGTGGAACATCTCTTGGTATTCTCTAGTAGTAGAACAGAAAAGGCTGGGAGGAGGTGGTTTACATCTCCTGCATTGAGGTGCACCAGGGGAGCTCTGAATCAGTTCCAGACATTGTCAGAGCTAATGTTGTCAGAGCCAGACTCACATGCCAGGACACTGAGTCTCAGGGACCAAGAGTAGTGTATCCTCAGTTGGCCAGATTGGCTGGTTCCCAAGTCCTTAATTCCCTCTGCACATGCTCTGCCTTCGTCCACTTCCCCAGACTGTTTCCTCAGAAGATCTACGTTGAGGTCCTGGGCTCATTTCCTCTTGGAGACTTCCCTGGGTGGGGAGGGGGCAGGAGGATGCTATGTTGGGAGTGCACAGAGTTTGCTGCCCATCGATGTGGCTGACTTTTAGCTCACGGTTGGGCAGAGATGTGCTGCTATCCTCTGATCAGACCTCCTGGTACCTGTCACATCACAAACCCAAGCAGCCTATTCCCCTGTGCTCATGGCTTCGCAGTGCAGCTGTAACAGCCTACTGAGGTCACTGCCAGGCAGCCTTCGGCCCCATGCCGTGTACCTGTGTTACAGATCCGTGGCTGAGGCTACTGAAGTGGACCTGAACATGCGTGTCGGGCTACACACCGGCAGGGTCCTCTGTGGAGTCCTGGGCCTACGCAAGTGGCAGTACGATGTCTGGTCTAATGACGTGACCCTGGCCAATGTCATGGAGGCTGCTGGCTTACCTGGGTAAGTTGTAGCTTGGGTGGAAGGTGGCTGAGCGCCTTTGCTAGAGTCCTCATTTCAAGCATTTGATCCTGAGGGTACTTGGGTAGGTTCATCTTTGACCCTCCATAGGACCCGGCTGAGGTCCAGTGCACATCTGCAGAAACCCAGTGTGGATCAGACCAGATGTGCATGGGGACGTTATCCTGGTACATGGGGTATTCTCATGCCTTGTTATTACTTCTGTTTTATTTTCTCACACTTGTGCACGGAAAATGCCGTGACTTTAGAGCCTCCCCTAGTGACTGTCATTCATGCCCCGCCCACTTGTCCTGTCTCTCAGTCAGCTGCAGAGTTTGAACATGAACTCAAGGCTTTTTCCTACAGGGAATTCAGAAAGTCTAGGGAAGAGCTGGCCTGGCAGAGAAGCAGCAGGTGGAGGTTCCCTTCGCATTTTCCACTGCCTTCTGCCCTCTGGCCCCAGCATCCAGGACCTGCAGGTCCTCATTGGGCTGGCTGTGAAGTCTTCCCCTTTCTTTTTCCACTCTGTTTTGTTCTCGTCTTCTTTATTACAGTCTTCTGATTGTTTCTTTCTCTCCTTTGGGTCTCTTCCTGATCCTTTATCCTTTGTGGCTTTCGCCAACCTTATCCTGTCTTCCTGAGTGTGCACCCCCTCACTTGGCTTGCCTGGGCCTTCTGGTTCTTTCTTCCCAGGTTACTCACACATTGGAACATGAGTGCGTGTGCCTCAGGAATCTTGCCCCAACCTCTGCTGTGACCCCAGTGAGTGCCTCACCCAGGACCCTGTGCAGCCACACTTGTGAGTTCACACTCAGCTTTGTATCCTTCTCTCATAGGAAGGTTCACATCACAAAGACGACCCTCGCGTGCTTGAACGGGGACTACGAGGTCGAGCCAGGTCACGGCCACGAGAGGAACACCTTCCTGAGAACTCACAACATCGAGACCTTCTTTATTGTGCCATCCCATCGGAGAAAGGTGGACAGCCAGGCCCCCTCATTCAGTCATGAAACAGCCCGGCCCAGCAGAGCTTTAAAGAAACCATCATTCTTACCTCCTGCTCTCCCATGTGGGCTGAGATATATTGGGTGCAGGGCTTTGTATCATGTAAATAGGTGGGGGAGAGGAGACAAGAGTTGGCAGGAGTCTGGAGAGTCAGAAATCTGGGGATGACTGGGCCACTTTGGGTCCTTTGTCCTTTCCGTGGCCCCTCACTCCTTTGCAGAGTGGCCATGAACTTCCTGAAAGAGGTCAGGGTACAAATCTTTGTAAACTTATGAGTGCTGTGCAAGAGGGCGCTCTGACCATCCTGCATTGGATGCTTCAGGTCACACAGCCAGGAAAAAAATGATGTGGTTAGGATTGAGGGGGACAGAGATGCTTCCAAGGCTCAGGTGACGGTTCAAGCTGATGGGATGGTCTGGACTAAAGTGAGGGTTCTGACGCAGATAAAAGGTGGGCTCGGAGGGGGTGAACCAGGCGAGTGAAGGGGTTCAGGTAACTGTGCTTGTTAGGTGAGGGTGCTCGTTCAGTGAGGATGGTGTGTTGGGGAGGATTCTGGCTCGGGTGAGGGTGTGTGTGTGCTCGGGTGAGGGTGTGTGCTCAGGTGAGGTGTGTGCTCATGTGAGTGTGTGTGTGCTCAGGTGAGGGTGTGTGTGTGCTCATGTGAGTGTGTGTGCTCGGGTGAGGGTGTGTGCTCAGGTGAGGTGTGTGCTCATGTGAGTGTGTGTGTGCTCAGGTGAGGGTGTGTGTGTGCTCATGTGAGTGTGTGTGCTCGGGTGAGGGTGTGTGCTCAGATATAGGCAGGTCCTCACATGACGATTTAGGTGGGAGATGGTTCTCTTGAAGGTGCGGGTTCTGGTTCAGGTGATGGGTTAGGTGAGTGTGTCTGTTCACATAAAGATACAGGTTTAGTTGTGAGTGCAGGCTCACGTGAGAGGGAGTACGTAGATTTCTGGATGCCTGGCATGCAGGAGGTACCAGGCCACCTAATTTTGGTGCCCCGTAGTTCCTATCTCTATTAAGGTCATGTTTCCATCCCGAGAGTCAAGATCTGCCTTCATTGACAGTATCTTCCCCCACCCTTGTGTTTGGATAGATATTTCCTGGCTTGATTCTCTCGGATATCAAACCAGCCAAGAGGATGAAGTTCAAGACTGTCTGCTACCTGCTGGTGCAGCTCATGCACTGCCGGAAAATGTTCAAAGCTGAGATCCCTTTCTCCAACGTGATGACCTGTGAGGACGATGACAAGGTAGGAATGGCCAAGGGACATGGGGCACCACTTCCTCTCCTCGTCCCTGGTGCAGCTTGGCTAGAACACTCCTCATCCTGATACCCTCATGACCTTGTGATGCAGCACAAGTCTGTATGTCACTTTGTACTTTGTATTTATCCCAGTCTAAGTTCACAGTCCGCATGCACATGTTGTCCAACTGGTTAGTCGTTCGGGTCTGTTGTCTTAGCCTTCCAATCTTCAGCTTGATCCTCTGAGTCTTTCTCTTCCTATCCTCATGGGCTTCTGTGGTCCTGTGCCTCTTACTATGTTTACTTCTTACTTCTCACATCACCTGGGGAATGTGAAAAGGGGTGCAGGAAGTGATTGGGGGGGAATCGGACTTGCATGTGTGAAAAGTTCAGCTGGCATGACGCAGCCTTGATTTCCAGCTTGGCCCAGGCTACCACAACAAAAGAGCCTGGTCTGAGAGGGGTAGACCACAAACTCCCTGGAAGCTAGCTGTCCAAGGTCAGGGTACCTGCAGGTCTAGTCTCTCCTTGGCTGGCAGAAGCGATCTTCTTGGTGTGTCCTTATGGTGGCAGACACGGCACTCTGATGTCACCTCCTCTCCTTATAAGGGCCTAATCCCATCAGGACCTCCTCTAAAGGAAATCACTTCCAACTCCTCCATTGTCATGTGGGAGTTAGAGTTTCAGCACTTGGATTTGGGGGTGATGTGTTGTTGTTTGCTCTTTTTGGGGGGCCTGCCACCCAGCTCTCAAATAAGCCACACACGGAAGCTTATTCTTAATTATGAGCATCCGGCCTTAGCTTGGCTTAGTTTCTAGCCAGCTTTCCTTAACTTACTTGACTACCTTTTGCCTCTGGGCTTTCCCCTTTCTATTCCTGTATACCTTTCTTTGTTTCTTACTCCATGGCTGGCAGTGTAGATGGGTGGCTGGCCCCTGGAGTCCTCCTCCTTCTCTGGCTCCTTCTTGATCTCTTCTCTTTCCAGATTTCTCCCTCTATATATTCTCTCTGCCTGCCAGCCCTGCCTGTCCTTTCTCCTGCCTTGCTATTGGCCAGTCCTTTATTAGACCATTGGGTGTTTTAGACAGGCACAGTAACGCGGCTTCACAGAGTTAAACAAATGCAACATAAACAAAAGTAACACACCTTAAAATATTCTGCTACAGTGATGTAAGCCTTCAACCCATCATAGTCGGCCATGCTTTCTTCCTCTCCCAGCATGCTTCACTGGGTCCTGCCTTCCAGGGCTACTGCTGAATTCAGAGCTGTTCCAGTTCACTGTGAGATGGCACTTGTGTGCTCTTGTCCATCCTTGGTGTTCCATCTTATGTTATGGCCACACGACACACTTTCACTTAGGTCACTTTGGGCCCAGTCCGCCATGTCCCCAGAGGGCCTGTCTGGAAAGGAATTATGCTGCTGTTTCTTTTCCTCCACTTTCTTCTTTTATTTTTCCTGGTAGGCCTACTGTTTGGATGTTGGCACTCTTGAACTGACTGAACCCCCACCCCCCTCCCAACCTTTTTCCTTCCATGTTCTGCAAAGTTTTTTTTCAACTTTATCATCAGTCTTAGTTAGGCTTTGTATTGTTTCGACAAAACATCATGACCAAAAAGCAAGTTGGGGAGGAAAGGGTTTATTTGGCTTACACTTCAGCATTGCTGTTCATCACTGAAGGAAGTCAGGACAGGAACTCAAACAGGGCAGGATCCTGGAGGCAGGAGCTGATGCAGAGGCCATGGAGGGGAGCTGTTTACTGGCTTGCTTCCATGCCTTGCTCAGCCTGCTTTCTTATAGAACCCAGGAACACCAGCCCAGGGATGGCTCTACCCAACATGGGCTGGGCCTATTGATCACTAATTAAGAAAATGCCTTAGATTGACATCTGATGGAGGCATTTCCTCAACTGAGGCTCCTTCCTCTCTGATGACTCTAGCTTGTGTCAAGTTGACACATAAAACCAGCCAGTACATCATCCAGCACTTCTATTGAGCATTTCAATTCTTAAAAATTCCAGGTACTCTTTGTTTTATGAATAATTCCTTTATGAATTTATTGTATACCCATGTCAGAGATCCCAGGCTGTCCTGGAAATTTGCCACGTAGCTAAGGATGCCCTTGAACTTCTGATTCTCCTGCCTCTACCTCCCAAGCACTGGGATTACAGATGTGTGGCATCACATCTGGTTTTATTTTATGCAGGGGATCGAACCCAGGGCTTCACAGGTACGCCAGGCAAGCACTACAACCTCAGCTTCCACCACTCACTGAGATTATTTTTAACTTTTATGTTGTTCTGAGTGGGTGTGCATCCTCCTGCCTGTGTACCATGGGATGCGTGTGGATGCTTGTGGAAGTTGGTTTTCCACTGCCGCTATATGGGTTTTGAGGCCCCAACTCAGCCATCAGACCTGGTGGCAGATGCCTTTCCCTGCTGAGCCATCTCACTGTCTCAAGATTTTTATTCTCTTTTATTTTTGAACGTGTATGTGGTGTGCATGCCTATTGTGGGTGCAGGTGCGGGTGCGTGTGTGTGTGTGTGTGTGTGTGCGCGCGTGTGCGTGTGCGTGTGCGTGTGTGTGTGTGTGTGTGTGTGTGTGTGTGTGTTGGGGGGGTGCACTTGTGGACACATGCACGTGGAGGCCAAAGGTTGATGTTGGACATCTTCCTCAATTGCTCTCCACCTTATTCTTTGAGGCAGGGTCTCCCCCTGGAATCCAGAGCTCACCCAGACTGCTACTTTACCTAGTCGGCTGACTTAAAGGATCCTCAGACTGCATGCCTGGCTCTGGAATGACAGGTGGGCTGCCACGCCCACTTGGCTCTGACGGGTTTTGGGGGCTGCATTCCAGTCCTTATTGCTGCTTGCATGGCGGGTGCTTTGGCCGCTGGGCCCCTCTCTTCAACTCTCTCGTGGGGTAGGGAGGAGTTAAGAATGAATTTCCGGTCCCAGAAACATCTCTTTGCTCTGAGCAGCTTGCTTTCATTTTTCCTTTTAGCTGGTCTGCCATTGTCTGTAATCCCGTAGACACCCAGAGCCTTTCCCGCTCTGTTCTTGATGGAGAGAGTTAGCAGAGCTGGGTACAAGTGCTGAGCCAGGGAAGGCGGCTTTCCAGTGCGGGCCTTCCTGTGGACACCGGGGTTTTCTGACTTGGATGATCAGGCGGTCACGTGTGGGTCTTCCGATCTTCTGGGCATGTGGTGGTGATAATGGTGGTGTCTCAGGCTTCACTTCAACCACACAGGGCCCCGAGACCCTGATGTCCCTTCTGGGGAAGACCCCACATTGTTTTCTACAGGAGGCGTACCGGAGAGCGTGGGGTGCACTTTAGGGCTCTGCTGCCCCCTTGTGGATGGCTCTTGATCAGAGCCACTGTATCCACCAGTGCCTGGGCCTGAAGGTGCCAGGCTCCCCAGTGCCCACTGTCCGGCCCTCTGAGATCACACTGACTTGACTTGTGTCTGTTGGCTCCAACCTGTTGCTACTTTTCCCACTGTTTTTTTCTCTGTTGTTACTGATTTTCTACCTTTGAAAGAAACTTCCTAGTGCAGTTAGAGGTTTTTTGGGACAAAGCAAGATTCCGTTGCCTCTTGCTTATAGTGGTTCCTTGCCCCAAGGACTTGTGCACATGAGTTCCTCTTTGCTGGAACTTTATCTGAGACTATTCTAAGAACTTCATTCATGGTGGATCACATCAGGGAGGATTAGCCTTTATGTGTGCCAGGCAGCTGGAGGCTGCATTACACTAAATGCTTGGCTTCTGTCACAGATAGTAGGAATGTTAGCTCCAATCACACACACACACACACACACACACACACACACACACACACACACACACACACCCTCAGGAGGCAGTGTTAATTGTCTTAGCAAGAATCTCCGTGCCCTTAATCTCTCATCACCTTCAGTGTCTGGTAGGTTCCTCATCCCATCCATCCCCCATCCTGGAGACGTGTGATCACCCAGAGCAACCTTCAGCAGGTATCCTGGTCACTTGAGCCAGAAGGCTCTGACCTCTGGTGTCTGCTCTGAGTAGTTGTCCGTCCACAGAGTCCTTCTTTCTCCTTGGCTGTCCAGCCCCAGCTGCTGTGCTACAGTCAGAGTTGAACCCAATAGTCCGTTGTCATGGCCTCTGCACCTTCTGCAGAGTCTTGTAGGAAGACTGCCCCACTGTGTTCTAGCAAGTGTCACTGAAATAATTTCCTTTTAATAACACCCCGACCTCCAGCCTGGCCTGAGCCCCTGTGCCGTGTCTCTTCCACCATGCTTGCGGTTTTGAGCTCTTGCCAGTGTTGGTGGCACCTCGGGGATGAGTCCTGACAGTGTACCCCAGGCCCCCAAACACATTTACACACCCATTCTGTTTGTCCTTTGGAGACTTTCCTGCCCACGGAGGTATTCGTTATGGATGACATCCCCAAACACAAAAATGCCCAAGAAAAAGAAATGAAAAGCATTTGTCACCCACCACCCCCAGATGAGACCTGGCACTTTGACCCTTTCGGTGTCCCAAGTGTGGGACCTGGGGATTCTTTAAGGAGCTTCATTATGTCGTAGAGGCAGTTCGGCTGCCTGTCTCTCCTTCTCTTCCCTCACTGTATCATGCAGTTGTAATTACATCAGGAAGTATCCCTCAGTCTGAGTTTTAAGTCTTTGCATAGATTTTTAAACCTAAGGAGAGATGTTTAGGTGGCATTGATATTTGGGGCTTTCCTGTTTTTATTAACTGAAGCAGGTCGTGGTACTTTTGTTCGTGAAAGTACAGTTTCATCCCTGGGCACTCTGTAGACTGTGCCTGGCAAGTATGGATGGGCTCTGCACTTGTCGCTGATCAGAGATTATGACGCCATGACCAGCAGTGACTGTTGAGGGGCACAGCCAGCATGGAGTCACCAGCAGTGACTGTTGAGGGGCACACCAGCATGGAGTCACCAGCAGTGACTGTTGAGGGGGCACAGCCAGCATGGGAGCCTTCTTTAGTCTTGTTTTCTGATTTTTGAAACATGTTTGTTCCTCTGTTCTACACTCAGAAACCTCCCCATATTCTCTCCCTCTCTCTCTCTCTCTCTCTCTCTCTCTCTCTCTCTCTCTCTCTCTCTCTCTGTCTCTCTCTCTGTGTGTCTCTCTCGTATGTGTGTGTGTGTGTGTGTGTGTGTGTGTGTGTGTGTGTGTACTGCTTTAAATCTAAGCTCATCGATTTAAAGCAACATGAAAGCCACTTGTGTGGGTGATATAGAAATCAAGTGTTCTGGATTGCTCCTCATTTTCTGTTTTCTCCTGGAAATCAGCTTGTGTGGGAAGCAGGTGGTAACTGTGTGAACTGAGCCTTTTTTACCCCAGAAACGCCTTAGGCCTTGGAGGCCTACACAAATCCCAGCCTTTTCTTTGTGGCTGAATGGCCTCCAGGTGTGGGCACAGGCCTGACTTCCCTAAGCCGCTTATTGGTAAACAGGGACTTCATTTCTAGGTATCATGTTCATGGGTGCTGGGCACATCTAATTTCATGGGCATCTTAGTGAACAGTACAAGGATAGCCTGGGGTTGGGGAGACTGCTGATCTAACAGAGTGCTGTTTTAATCTTGGACTGCTGCTGCCAACCTGGGCTCTCCCAAGCATCTTGTTCTGGCTGTGCTGTGTGTAAACCCTGGTTTCTCCAGCCACTTCAGCGCGGGGACTTAGCAAGGCTTGGAGTGTTGCCAGTGTGCTGGACACTGTGTCTCCTTCCCTGTTTCCGGTCTGTCCGCAATTTGCCTAGGCTATCTCCTGAGCCTTTTGTATAAAAACGATGAGGGGGGATTGTCATCTACATGAATTTACTGAGGATAACATTTAGCGTGTTTGGTCTACACTAATTGAAACCAATTGCAGTGACTTTTTAAATGATCTTGGTCAGTAATAATATGTACTTTAAACAGGGCTATTGTTCCTCTTTTCCATCTAATAATTAAGCTAGATGACAGTAATAAGGCTGGGCATTCTATCTCTTAATGAAGAGGCATAAGATTGTACCATTCCTCATGGTGCTTTGAGCTAGGAATACTAACCGGAAGTGGTCCCTGCAAGTTAGTGTTTACATGTTTTTTTTTTTTTTTTTTTTGAGTGATAACTGGATGTTGTATCTTAGGAAATACTTCTGAGTGTGGATCAAGGTGATCTGCCAAGGGGCTTTTGCCTCTGCTATCCTTGGCTACCTCAGGTCCTGTGACCTGACACAGTGCAGTGGGGTGCCGTTTTGTTATGTAGGTTGAGGTAGTAGGCTAGCTTTGGTATAACTGGGAAGTTAGGATTCTTGGCAAACAGACTTTCACATGGTCTTTGGCTGCCATCGTGTGGTTATTTCTGCTTTTCTGATTTATCATTCTTGATTGTTTGGCCAAGAGACCATAGCTTTTCTCACGGCCCCTGCACCCGTTGACACTTCCAGTTGCAGCCTCCTCTAGCTCCTGGCCTGGGATAGCTGTGACAAAAAGATGCCCCACGGGACCCCTTGTCACATACCATTCCTCTTTGAGTCCCAGAGTTCTGAAAGCCCACTCTCCCTCTCTACCTTTCAGAGCCTTGTGTTCATTTTGTGTGTATTGTCTGTGTTTTGCTTGCTGCTTTATTGGAGCGTGGAGGAGGAGTCTGTTCATTCCATCCTTTCTGCAGCTGCACCGTAGTATCTTAACAGTCTGTCTTCTGCGGAGACGTGGGAAGTGTCAGAGTCCCTGCTATGAGACCACAGCAGATGCCTTCAGATTGGGCTGTTTTCCTTTCCACAACCTGGTATCCTCTTGCACCTGTCATGTGATGTACAGAACAGGGGCTCACACTCTGGTCCTTCCAGCCCAGGCTACCTGTCACTTCTCACCATTCCTCCCTCAAAGGCAAACTCTAGATCTGCCTTTCTAACAGACTTCCAGACACCCCTTCCTACATATGTGGGCTTATGAGTGAAGGTGGTTACTCCATCCACGTATCCTTCCTGCGTGTGTGGGCTAGTGGGTACAGGTGGCTGCTTGTCCTGGGCCTATTTGTCACCGAATCCCAGGGCCGGCCCCCTCTACACTGATACCAAACAGACATTCTGTAGTTTGCAATACAGATCCGGGAACCTGAGTATTGGGTGTTAGGACACCGCCTTTGCCAACTCTGGCCAGCAGGGGGCAGCGCTGTGACAGTGTCTCAGCGTTCTGAACCTAGCCCAGACTGCAGCAGATAAGGACCGCTGACCATGGAGTGTACTTGGGTGCTATTGCTCAAAGGGTGGAGCATTTGATGCTATTTTCTCTATTTCTGTGGCGGCTACAGCGGAGGGCACTGAGAACAGCCTCGGAGAAGCTCAGAAACCGCTCATCTTTCTCTACCAACGTGGTCTACACCACCCCGGGCACACGTGTCAACAGGTACATCAGCCGTCTTCTTGAAGCCCGCCAGACAGAGCTGGAGATGGCAGACCTGAACTTCTTTACCCTGAAGTACAAACATGTCGAACGAGAGCAAAAAGTAAGTGACTCGGGGCTTCGTCCTTGCCCACGTCCCTGAGGACTCTGTGTCTTCCAGGTGGGTTGATCAGTCTCTTGTTCTCTCTCTCCCCCGTCTCCCGCTCCCCCCTCCCCCACAGTACCACCAGCTTCAGGATGAGTACTTCACCAGCGCCGTTGTCCTCGCCCTCATCCTGGCTGCCTTATTTGGGCTTGTCTACCTTCTGATAATTCCACAGTAAGTGCCGCTCTGGCGCTAGTCAGTCAGTGACAGGGGAAGGGGACCGAGAATCCCAGGTCTCCGCGGGTACTGGTTGTTTTTCTTGTTTTTTTTTTTTTGTGACTGGTTGAAGGGAAGAAGGGCTGATTTGGGCTCCCGGTCTGGAGGCACAGTCCATCACGACGGGAAACGTGGCATCCAGAGAGACTTTGAGCCTGGAGGACCCTGAGGCTGTTAGCCCCCGCCAGGATGGATCTAGACGTGGCGTGTGTGTGACTCGAGGCTCCATCCTCTGGGACTCACTTCCCCCCATGAGGCTCCACATCCTGAAGTGTTTGTTGGCGGACTACCCAGAGAGCGCCACTGTCCGGGGACCCCGTGCTCAAACCCATGTCACTCTGAAGCCAAACACTGGGGTTGGACCTGGGTGTCCTTGTGTACCAGAGATCCACGTCCCGGTCACTCTTCTGTCGTGCCTGGCATTTGAGGAGGGCATTGGCCACCGGCCTGCCTTCCTCCTACACTCTGTTCAGTACTTTGACAAGCCTGTTGGCATACAGCATCGTCGCTGTGTTTAGTTTTTCACTTGTGTGAACTCCAGGGCTTTCCGGGTTTTCTTTGGGGGTGGGGGGTGGGGGGCTTCTCCATTCACGTGACATGCACTTTTGTCCTCAGAGGGGCTTCTGAGGAGACCTCGTGGCCTTTCTGCTTTCTGGGTCCACGCCACTTTAAAAAAAAAAAACGTTAAAATGAGAAAAAAGCCGACACTACAAAGGAAGAATCTGTAGTGATTGAAATGACATTTAACCATCATAGGAGTCAGTGTAGGCTGGGAGTTTTTGTTTGGGGCCAGGAAGACACCAGGAAGTTTCCAGGTGTCCTTTTCTTTGGGCCCTTGTTTCCTAGTAGGACCTACCTTGAGGGCATAACATCTCCTTAGAGTTTTCAGAAAGCACATAGAAGTTCTTTATACCTGTTAGGAACAGGAAGCCTCGGCCGTGGGCTGCACAGACAGCTGTGAATTTGGCAGTCTACTGCATGGTTTTGTCTAGGGGTTATGTTTTTTTCTAGAAACATCTTTCCCAGACAGATATTAGTAGTACAGCTCCATGAAGTTGAACATTTCCTCCATTAGGACAAAAGGTCTTTCAGAAAGTCATGTGACCTGAAGCCAAGACTGAACTTTGGGGTGAGGTAGTATGGATGAGGATGGTCTTGGAAACCTCACCCAGGAGCCCCAAGTGTCTTCACTAGGAGAGAACCAGGTGAAGTGAGTCCCCAGGGCCTGTGACAAGTGGATAATGCAATGCTTTCTGGTGAGGTTCTCGGGGTCAGGAAGAGAGGCCCAGTTCTGAGGTACCTATCTGATACATCGTACCTAGCTCCCACCTAACAGTGACCTGTGTCCTCTGTCTCCAGGAGTGTGGCTGTCCTGCTGCTGCTGGTGTTTTCTATCTGCTTCTTGGTGGCCTGTATCCTGTACCTGCACATCACGCGGGTCCAGGTATGTTTGTGTGTCTTCTACAGGTGTCCAGGTATGTGAGTCTATGTCCAAGACCACGTACCTGAGTATTCTGTGTGTAGACTCATGGCAAAGCAGTGTCATCCTTCATTCTCAGTGGCAAGTAGAAGATACCTGCCCATGTGACAGATGCTGGTGAAGTCCAGTATACTGTGCCCTATGCAATGTTTTGGGGGCTGCCTTCTTGGCACAAACAGTGGGTGGCAAATATTGGTGGGAAAGGATCTTGAAGCATTGACTTTGCTACTTGGTTGGAGAGCCCAGGGTAGTTTGTTTCTTAAGCGTCCATGCTACTGGTCTAAGGTGGGCGTGGTCCAGGTGGTCTCTCTGTGCTGTCATGACCCTGACACTCAAGTGCAGTTTGGGTCTTTGGAACAAAGGCTGAGCATCATATTCTTGCCTACTCACTGCCTCTTAGAGTTCTGTTTCTCTTGGCCCTGCGATCTTTTCTCATAGGCTCAGCCTGTTTCCCAGTGCCCCATCTCCAGCGCATCCCTCCTGACTGGTGATGTTAGACCTAGGCTTACTTTTGTGTAATTGTTGAAAGCTGCAACCCCCTGAGAGGATTTAGTCCAGTCTCACTCATTTAATGCCATCATTATTCCCGGGTACATCTTGACTTTTTTTTTTTTTTTTTTTTCTAATTTAAAAAATACTCTATGTTAAGACTACATTTACGGCTTGTTGGCTCCCAGAGGTTGAGCGACATTGAGTTTGAAATTTCCGGCTTCAAACAGTATTGCCTTTGTCATAGAATCTCAACGAAAGCACGACATCAGGATTGTAATTTTCAAAGCTGTCATCGATGGGAGCCAGTATGTCTACATGACGGTGTGCAAACAGCACATACATGCAAAAGGTGTGAAGTTGTGTGTGCGTGGGTGGCACGGGGTGGGGGGTGCAGACAGTACCCCACAGCATAGCTGAGGAACACAGAGCCCCTGGAGCCCCACCCAGCAGCTCATCAGGGGACCCCAATTCCCCGGGGCAGAGTCACACCACTCTCTTCATGACCTAACATCTTGCCTATAAAACTAATAATATTCAAGCTCAAACACCACCCAGAGCTGTAGTATGCACGTCCTGGGAGACCAAATTGTGATGGCCTGCCCGAAACCACCCCCTGTGAAAACACAGCTTCACGCCTGACGGGGACTCAGGCCAGAATAACTCCTGGATGTTAACAGTCAAGTCAGCTGGCCTCTCCGCTGCCCACTCCCAGCCTCACCAAAGAGCAGCATGGAGGATTTCCTAAATGGGTGTTTCTGAAGCGGCAGCTCCCAAAGCTTCAGAGGTTGGCCTTCTCTGGTGCCTGGATTCATGCCGGCTGACGCATGGGAAACAGAGCGGAACCTGCTCTCAGCTGGAGCAGAGGCGGGGGGACTCAGCTCCCAGAAGGGTGCACCAGGTCAGGGTGGATGAACTAAAGCGGCGCATGGTGCCTGGTGTCCTCCGGGCTGTGCTGGGCTCTACACTTCGTTTTGGGGATGATTAGGCTAGTACGGAGGCTGTGGGAACAGGTGGTGGGATAGAGGCTGGGGGAGCGGGGACAGCGGGCAGGTCAGCAAGCAGGAGAGAATCCAGCATGGGCAGCCATATAGGTAGGATTAGGGACAGCTGCTGGGATATATCTCCAAGGAGACTATGGCATTGACAGTGTAGATATACTTCCCTCCACAGCGGCCATGGAGACAGTTGCATTGGCCCCAGTTCCTAAAGACAACTCACTTCCTACTTAGTTCATTAAGTATATTCACAGGCTCAATACTGAGCACTGGACAGAGAGGACTGGAGGAAGAACTCAGGGTTGCTTCAAGCCTGATGACTGTTTCATTTTGCATAGTCTTTCTGCCCCTTAGTGCTAGTATTGGCCCAATGCTGGCCTCCCTTGAGGAGGCCACAATATGATAGCAGTCCCAGCTTATGTCTACCAGACAGGATCATGCACCTAGAACGGGAGACTCCGCTCTCCAAGTCATTCAAAAGATCCATTAGCCTCCTGCTCGGGTGCACTCAGAGGAGCAGAACATGGACGATGTGCATATCCATCTGCACAGGGACCTGACTGTGATGAGGCTGGTGTCAGCCTCTGGACTGGAGCCTAAGGTTTGCAGACCCAGGAGAGATAAAGCAAGGACACCTTTTCTACCTTGCTCCTTGGAAACTTTCCCATTTGTTCCTACCACTGAAGTCCTTCCCAGAGAAAGGAAATCAGTACAAAGAGGCGACTGGACTCCGGTGTTCACTGCCATACAGTTGCCAAGATAGACTCTTCCTAAAGCATCCCTGACTGATGAACAGCATGTCAAAACCATCTCCGTTTCCTGCTGCTTCCTGACATAGCCACAGCCAACAGACACACAATGTCTCTGTTTGTGAGCTCCCAGCTCTAGAGAGAGTAGTCCATCCATCTATATGTCTCTTGATATCTAAGAGCAGGTGCCACGGCTTCTCAAAAGGCTGCGGGGAATGACTGACGCCAGGTCCATTATGGTTGGGAGAATTCAGTTCTGGGCAGTTGTGAGACTCATCCTTTCCTTACTGGCTGCTGCTGCCCCCTCCTCCTCCAAACCCTCAGTGGCACAGCGACCCTTTCTAGCAATCCACTCCATTTTCCTTCCATCCACCATCCAGAAAAAGCTCTTTTATTTTTTTCCTTATATTTTTATTTTTAATTAAAAATAGTTATCAAATATATTTATTGGATACAATATGCTGTTATACATTATGTTGCAGAATGATGAATTCATGCAAGTGAACATACTTGTTATATCACACACCATGGCTTTTTTGTTTGTTTTTGTTTTTGTACTGAGAGCGATTCAAGTCAACGCCTAGCAGTTGAAGCCTGTAATACATTGCCATTCACTGTAGCCGCTATACTGTGCAGTCCATCTCACGACCTCATTCTTCCCATCTAACTGAAATTTTGCAGCATTTCCCCATGAACTCCTTACCCGATCTTCTGGCATCTACCATTCTTCACTCCAATGTCTGTGAATTTGAGTCTTTGATGCCACACCCAAGTGAGATCATGCAGTGTGTTTCTGCACAGCGTTTTCTTTACTTAAAAGTAACTTCCCCCAGGTTTACCCATGTTTGGCGGTACAAATTGGAGGATTTGCTTCTTTTGTGAGGCTGAATGGTACTCCACTCTTCTTTGCCTGCCCATGGATCAGCAGGATACTGTAGGTTCGGTTGACTCCATCTTGGCTACTGGGAGTAGTACGGAAATGAATGTGGGAGAACAGCTGCCTCGCCTTCACTTTGTTTTCTGAGAGAGAATCTCCTGTATCCCAGAGAGATCTCCAACTTGCCATGCAGTCAGGGAAATTCTGGACCTCCTGCTTCTACCTCTTGAGTTCTGGGGTTACAGGCGCGTGATCCACACCTTGTTTCATGCAGAGCTGGGGGTGGAACTCAGGAATTGGTGTACCCTAGACAAGCACCCTACTAGCCTCCCTGCCTGTCTCCTCTTCGTCATATTGGTTTCTTTCTTTTGGATGTAGAGCTAGTAGGAGGATTACTGGCTCACATGGCAGTTCTGTTCTTAGTTTGATGATAGATCTCCATTCTGTTTTCTGTAATGGTTGTGCTAATGTACATTCCGGCCCCTGTGGTTGTCACTTGTTTGAGAAGTCACTCTAGCCGGGCGTGAGCATCTCATTATGGTTTTAGTTTGTATGTCTCCAGTGATGTGTGATGAATGCTGCCCCGGTATCAACATCAGACTTTTGTCTATATTCACTTGCAAAGCATATCTTAAATCCTTTGCCGGTTTAAAAATTGGATTATTCGTTTACTTGCTATTGAATTATCTGTGTTCCATATGTATTTTGGTTATTTATCCCCTCATCATCTGTATGCTTTACAAATAATGTTTCCTAACCTGTGAGTTATTTCTTTATTAATTATCATATATGGCAAAGCTCTGTGGGATTGGCCCAGCAGTGTTTCTTTGGATGTAGCTCCAAAAGCATGGGAGTGGGGAGAAATGGACAGCGGGGTTGCCACCAGCTAAAGAGCTTTGGTGCAGCAAATAAATAGTTCTGCTTCTACAAATGTCATGTGATCAGGTTAGATGCATGAGTTACTCCCATCTGAATGACTTGTTACAAACCTAGAATCTCTTCTGTAGTGGTATAATGTCAGGTGACTCAGTCTTTGATGCAAGAACTGGGGTGAGAAACCTCAAGGGCCATTAAGAACCATTGTCTATACCAAATGTGCTAAATAAATGCTCATTTTGTTAGCTTTTTATTTTGCTGTCATTTGCAACCTGAATAGAGGTTTTGATAGGTTAACAAACATTTCTAAGGGTTTATGGGAGAATCCCAATCTTGCTTGTTAATTACTGAAGTTACTTTGCATGGTTTCTGCTTATGTGGCCGTCCTTCTGGCCCTGGACTAGCATGACCTGATGCTCTACTTGTATGGGTTGCTAGTTTTGAGTATCTACAGAGTCCTGGAGAACCTGGCCCAGACTTGCAAGATACTGTCACTTCCCTGGTGCTGTTAGCAAGTTTCCAGAACTGTTCTGTGGAACCTGCTGCATCATGAAGCTCCTATAAGACTCATGAATGGTGCCCATTGTTGTGCCTAGGCTGTGCAGAGGCTGGAGCCAGACTGGCCTTGGTGAATGGAAGTCTGTGTTGCTGAGTCTTGAGTTCAGTTGTGGAGTACACCATGTTCATTTGATGATGAGGTGCTGTTGTGTGCGGCCACTTTTGCCAGACAACACCCAGTTCGTGATAGGCAGCTCAGGGCTTGTGGTAGCTTAGCAATGGTCTGACATTCCATTTCCGTCAGGTCCCAGTGTTACCATTGTCAGGGTCTGGGTCAGGTGTTTCCAGGTTCTAGGCTTATCCAAAAATTGAAAATTAAGAGTTTACACAGATCTATCTGCAAAGGAAGCGAGATAATTTCATTGGCTCAAATCCATAGTTTAGATTAAAAAGGGATACACTCTCAAGTGGGCCACATGGGGGACAGTTCTCAATGTGTCCTTACATGGGGCTCGAGAGAAGGAGGAATCTGGTTACTAAGGATGTCAAGTGGGCAGTTCTCTGTTTTGATTGATAGATTAGGTCATATATTTACTTTTCCTACTGAGAATGTCCCTTCCTATAATACATCTGATTTTAATCATATGCATGCCCAATTATGCAGAGGTATAAAACGGTAAGTAGGTTCCTAGAAGATATAGCTTGGTTTATTATACATGCAGGATACTAAAATCTCTCCTCTGCTGGCCTGCCTCCATAGCAGCAGGTAAAGAGCTGCTCTTAGGAGTAGTTATTGATAGAACATGGCAGGACCTGGCTCCAAGGTCTTGCTCCTGGACCTGTTTGTGGACCAGATTGGGATCTGTCGGTAGCTCTGGATGAATTCCCAACCACACCAAGCCAAGTTGTGACAGAAGCTGGGAACATTCTCTGATGATCAGGGACTTGAAGCTGTACCCTCCCCAGTGGCAGAGATCAGATCAAGAGGGAAATCTATAGAGAGGCAAGATCAGAAGAGCCCTTGGGCTTCCTACCAAATGGTGCCTCTTCTGTCTGAGGTCAGCTGAGACTAGGCTTCTGGGGATGCACTTTAGTGTCTGGACGCAGTGCCGGCTACGTATGCTGCCCACACCACTCTGTCCAGACCCCAGATTCTATGATCCTGGGATTGTTGTATTGATGGTAGTTTCCCCCAGTTTTTAAGCAAGAAGAGCAACACTCCCAGCCCTGTAGGAAGGGTGGCGGAAACAGCTATGTGTATTGCCATGGAGTCCCAGACCCAGGCTCTGTCTGCGTATGTTGCTTTCTATAAGGGACTCTGTATGCATATTGTAATCTATACTCTTGTTTTTAGGACTATGAACATGAAGAACTTCCTATTTCATCCTTGAAAGTACCTGTTAAATATTTTAGACTGTATTCAAAGTAAATAGATTATGAATAAAATTTCTAGTTACTGAAGAATTCTATTAAACCTGTCTGTGATGATAAACTTTGAGAATATGAGAGAGACAGAGAGAACGAGAGAGAGACAGAGACAGACAGACAGACACATAGAGAGAGACAGACAGAGACAGGATGGAAAGAGAGAGGAGGGAGGGGTAAATGGAATTCCTGAGGTTGGAGAATGCATTATAACAAAAATGCCCAGTGCTTCTACTCAATTAATTTTGGTGCCATCAAGGTGCCTGGGAGAGGGAGATGGGTGGGTGTTTCTCCTTTAAATTTAAATGCTGTGTGTGTGTGTCTGTGTCTCTGTGTGTTTTGAACTTTTTTTTTTTTTGGCAAGTTCTTCACATGGGAAATAAATAGATAAAAATAAGGAAGACCTTTGCATAGGAGGATGAAGACCTAATAAGCCTCTAGAAACAGGCAAGGCACCCTTCACATCCTGCCTCGCTTGGATGGCTTGCTGTGAGCATCAAGTTACTTCATAATCACAGTGTAGTTTTTAAAGCTCCCCCCACATCCCCCTCCCCCCCGTGGGTCGCTGGGCTTACAATCCAGAGCCTTACACAGTCTACACAACACTGTACCACTGAGCTGCATCCCTAGCTCTAAAGTGAGGTTTTCTTGTTCAGTGTTTTCCAGGGTGCCTGACGATCCAGATTCGCACCGTTTTGTGTGTGTTCATAGTGGTCTTAATCTACTCAGTAGCTCAAGGATGTGTGGTGAGTATTGCTAACTTTTGGTATGCACGGGGGCAGGAGCAGCAGGCTGGAGAAGCTGAGCCAGGAGCTAGGAGGCATAGTCAGGGTGGTAGGAGTAGATGGAGCTATAACACAAGATGGAGTTGCGGGTCTTGGAGACCAGGCAGGGGCTGGGACTACCTGGTCCACCTTGCTCATCCCCAACCTTTCCTATAGATAGCCAGGAGCTTTTGCAGGCTGCAGCAGCAGAGGCAGTTTACGCCTGGCTGATGGTGTCAGAGGCCGGGGAGTGGCTACTGCAGAAGGCTGGTGGATCAGTGAGGCTGGGACGCTTCAGCCTTTCGAGGGGCTGCTGTACTTTGCCTGGGCCTTCCTAAGCCTTCATGCCCTTGCTCCCCAGGTGGGCTGCCTGCCCTGGGCCTGGAGCTCTCAGTCCAATAGCTCCCTAGTGGTCCTTGCAGCTGGCGGCCGGCGCACTGTGCTGCCTGCCCTGCCCTGTGAGTCTGCACACCATGCCCTGCTCTGCTGCCTGGTGGGCACCCTCCCACTAGCCATATTCCTGCGGGTGTCCTCCTTGCCAAAGATGATCCTGCTGTCTGGGCTGACCACATCCTACATCCTTGTCCTGGAGCTCAGTGGATACACCAAGGTTGGGTAAGTGTGGTGCCCCAGGGAAAAACTCTAGACAGGGTGATATTAATTATCATTCTCCGCTGATAATAGTTTGCATTCATCTCTATTATTCTTAATCATCGCCTCAGTTGTGAACTGTACAGTCATAGCACTCCCTCCCTCCCTATCTCTTACACACACACACACACACACACACACACACACACACAATCACACACACACACAAACACATGCTTGTGCATGTGCACCAATTAGAAAGCCAATGTGAACCAAATATATACAATTTTACTTATGTTAGTAGCTTTTCCATCTCTCTCTCTCTCTCTCTCTCTCTCTCTCTCTCTCTCTCTCTCTCTCTCTCTCTCTGTTTGTTTTCGAGACAGGGTTTCTCTGTGTAGTTTTGGTGCCTGTCCTGCATCTCGCTCTGTAGATCGGGCTGGCCTCAAACTCACAGAGATCTGCCTGGCTCTGCCTCCAGAGTGCTGGGATTAAAGGTGTATGCTACTGCCACCTGGCCCATTTCTCTTTTTCAGTCCAGACTCTAGCAAGGCCTCTAACTTTTGGCTGAGATGAGTGTCAGGCCTGGGGTCAGGACCACAAGCCATAGGCCTCACTACTCAGAGATGGCTCTCTGCCCAGACCTAGGGTTTGATGACCATGTCTTGCCTGGAAACAGATACTGATGGGGTTTCTTCTCCACCTCCCCAGGGGCGGTGCCCTCTCTGGGCGCAGCTATGAGCCAATCATGGCTATCCTGCTGTTCTCATGCACACTGGCCCTGCATGCCAGGCAAGTGGATGTTAGACTGCGGCTGGACTACCTCTGGGCAGCACAGGTAAGTTGAGGCCTCTGTCTCCTGGGGCATGAGATGGCCGTGGGGAAGGGTGCAGAGACACTCGCTGGCCATGTGGCCCACCAAAGCCCTTGCTCAGTAGAAGAGTTAGAAGAGACATATTCAGGTCTGTCCTTGAGCTTGGGTTCGAGGACTGGCACCCAGGGCATGGCTGCACAGATGCAGAGTGCCTGGGCTGGGGACCGCAGTTAGAGTGGCTCTGTTGTCAGGCAGTACCTTCCTCGTCCTAGGGCCTCTGTGACGACTGGATATGGCCAGGATCCCGTCAGGGTCCTTTTAGAAAATGAACATGCCAAACCTCACTCTGCTCTCCCTGGACCTAGTTAATTTTCAGGGTATTTCTGACGGGAGAAGCAGTAGGATCTCTTTTGTGGAGGCTTCAGAGAGTAGCTGTGTGAGCTGGTCTCCGGCCCCGGCTGTCTGGGTACCAGGCAGACTGTCACATTGCCTGTACTTAGCTTTCTGTTCAAGTGTGAGAAAAGTGCTAGCTGAGGGGTGCTTATTTGAGCCCGTGTTCACAAAACCACTTAGGGCATGGTGAGGTTTACCAGTGTCCACGGCAGGGCAGAGTGGGACTGCCTGGTGCTGGGGTGCGTGCACCTCTGTGTATCACCCGTCCACCCCCACTTTCTTCTTCTTCTTTTTCTTCTTCTTTTTTTTTCCCCCCGAGACAGGGTTTCTCTGTGTAGCTTTGGAACCTTTCCTAGAACTCACCCTGTAGTCCAGGCTGGCCTCAAACTCACAGAGATCCACCTGCCTCAGCCTTCCAAGTGCTGGGATTAAAGGCATGCGCCACCACCACCCGGCCCACCCCCATTTTCTGTGCATTCCCCCAGGCATCTGAGAATCGAGGTAATTAAGCATTTGAGCAGCTTGCCCAGGCTCAGCTCCCATCTGCAGAACCTGCAGTGGTCTCCCCGGCAGCAGATTGTCTCGTGAGCCTCCCTTACCTGAAAAGAAGGGATGAAGGCTAGTGAACCCGAGCCTCTGCAAGAGCTGGTCTTCTGATTCGGATGCACTCGGAGCGGCCCTTTGCCTTTAGAGCAGTCGAGTATGGTTCAGTTATAGGAGCAGTACTGCCCAAGAAACGAAATCTCACCAGAGAAAACGGGTCCACAGAGGGACCTGCGGGTGTCGGACAGCGGCCAAGCTGGGGTAAGCAGCTGAGCCTGGCTGTTACTGCAGTCAGTGTGATATCTGGTCAGGCTCTGAACCCTTGTGAGCAGTTGTGTGAGGCCAAGCCGGAACATCTTCAGCCCAGAGCCTCGACTGTGCAGCCAGGGCTGAAGGGTCCCAGCTCAGAGCTGGGGCTCAGATGCCAGGTGGGTAAGGACAGTTGGGAGGAACCGGTGACTATGATACAGAGGCCCCCTGTGGACACAGGAGTCTTGAGGAAAGCCAGGTGACTGTGGTTGTGGGACCAGCTCTGACCCACTTGGTGGAATGGGAAATCCTGTTGATTTGTCCCTTTTCCTGGGGCTGAGTTGAGCAGCAGGCTGTACAGTGGAAGGACAGAGACTGGTCATTGGCAGCAGGAATGACAAGGGCTAGGCGCGGCATCAAATAGTCCTGGTCGCAGATTCCAACAGTTACATGTAGTACCAGTACTGGCCAAAATCTCCTCTGACCAGCAGTAAAATGGAGTGGAGAAACCCGACCCAAATTGCCCAAAATAAGTGCAATTCCCATTCTCAGCAAACTGTCCCCAGGCCTGGCATGGCGAAGCATGCTGTGTTCTCCCAGCTTGGTTGTGCAGATGGCCCTGTCCCTGGGCTGCTGGTCATGAATCCTGTTGGGTGGCCAGCTCTTGCAGCACTTACCATTGACCTGCCCTATGCGGAAGCAGGAACTAAGGAGCCTATTGGTTCATAGCATCTAGATGGGGGGTGCTCCTGGTGATGGCATTCGCCAGTTCTTGGAAAGGAGACCTGGCCAGTTGCATTTTGCCCGAGTCACACCAGGTAATGGGAAGAGCCTCTATGGTAGCTGTGGTATCGATCGTGGTCTTTGTTGTACTCAATTATCTGTCCACTGTAACCCAGCTGGCTGCCCGCTATGGCCTGCTTTGGCCCACTGACCCCGCCATCAGCAAGATCATTGGGTTTCAGATCTCATAGAGAATATCTACTAGAGAAAAACACACACACGATGAGGCTGGAAGGCCAGGACACTTGGCACAATGAGGTGGTGGTAGGGGCGTCTATAAGGTTGTTTGCTAGAGAAGACATCCAGTTGTTCTACAGTCTAAGCAAGGGGAAATGAGGCCTGCCTATGAATTCCTTCTGGGTGTGGGTGATCACATGACCCCTTGGGTAGGCATTTTTTCTCATATGGATTGACATGGCCTTTTCTTGGCTTTGATTATTAAATTACAATGTTTGTTATGAAATGCGGTATTGAAATGGTATCAAATCATGTGATTCTCCAGCCACACCTCTACCACCACTCATTACATATAGGTTTTCAGGAAGTGTGGGGCACAAATACATTCCCTCAAATGTGGTCCTCATGCATGAGTGTCATGAGGAGAGGGTTGCTAAATGGAGCATACTGACACATTTTTTTTTCAATAGACAGGTAACAACAAACGTCACCTTGCTTTCCCGTAACCCCAGCAAAACATGGAACTTTCAGGACTTTGTCTGTTTGCCCTCTGGATATTTAGTCAGGTTGTAGAGACATGAGAGCACCTCAAACTATTGCTTCATTGTCTGGACAAACACTAGCTGGGTTAATTATTTTTAGATACCACGTTGGCCATACAACCATAATAAACAAACAGGCTTTACTTTGCCCTTGGTGAAATTCTCTGGCTCCTCATCTTTATTATTGGCATAATTCTATCTGAACATTTTTTTTCTTTTTTGTTTTGTTTTTTTGAGACAGGGTTTCTCTGTGTAGCCCTAACTGTCCTGGAACTTTCTCTGTAGACCAGGCTGGCCTCAAACTCAGAGATCCACCTTGTTTCTGCCTCTCAAGTGCTGGGATTAAAGGTGTGCTCCATCATGCCCAGCAACTAACATTATTTTCATTGAATTAGTAAATAATATAATCCTTGTGACAAACATCATTCTAATGTTTATGTTCTTTTGTATGGATGCTTTTAACTTGTTGGTTTATCAGTAAATGTTTAAGGTGACTCCCCGTCTTGCTGAAGCCATCATTAACTCTGAGGAGGGTTGCCTTGGGGGCTGGATTCCCATCAGTAGACCTCAGTCAGCCTCTGTTGCATTTCTTACTTCACTGCCCAGGTTCTTGAGCATGCTTTCTTTTCTGCACAGGTATAGGAGTAACAGGGACTTTCCATCTTTCCCTGGGACTCTGAAATGCTATAGCATGTATCTCCCTTTTCTTCTGGTTAGCACACGCTTATGTCAGGGCTGTGAGTGGGCACACGGGGTCACATGATTTCCAATTAGCTCACACTAGGCCCCACTTCTTAAAACTTTATCACTCTCATTACTGTGCTGCAAATGATGTATATGTACAGGGGCAGTGAGCGTGCCAAGGCACATACATGGAGGTCAGAGGATAGCATTGTGGAGTTGATTCTCTCCTTCCATCTTTTATCGGCTCTTCTATCAGGCATACACAGCAAGCATCTTTCCCCACTGAGCCATCTCACCAGGCCTAAGCCTCACTCCTTATAGGTCCTACCACCCACCTCTCAACACCACCACACTGAGGACTAAGTGGTGTGCCCCTACACACACACACACACACACACACACACACACACACACACACACACACGAACCCTGGAACCAAACCACATGAGAGTTTTCCATTTGTAATAGTTTTCTGGGAGACTTTGGTAGAATTAGAGTTGTTTCTTCTATAAATATTCACTTCACTGGAGTGAAGTCTCTGAACTGGATGCTTTATTTGTTGTCTTATGGGGAGATGTTAAAGTAAAATTCAAGTTTCCTAAGAACATGAGGCCCTCTAGGCCTCCCATTGCTTTCTTCAGTGGCTTTAGGAGTTTGATCCTTCCCTGACAACTGCTCTTTGTTGACTTAAAATTGTCCGTAGCACCCCTTGATGTTCCTTTAATATTTATGGAGCCTGATTGTATTATTTAATTTCTTGTAATTGGTGACTGCTGAATTTATTGTTGTTTTAATTCCCTTTAAAGGGGACTTGAGAAGGACTTGTCCTTTCTAAAATAAGTGCTCTGCTCGGTGTTAGAGATGTGTCTCAAGAGTGGCTATAGTGGTTCTGGGAATGCTGGCGTGTGGTGTAATTTCATGTTCATTTGCTCCAAAGTAGTCTCTCCATTTCTGCATCCAAAGAGGAGTGTGTTCTTTACTTTGGAAGACTCTACAAAGATCTTGTAGTTAGTAACTTCAAAATTAATTTTACTGTAGTCAGAGAATATACTTTCATGGCTGGAATCCTGTTAACTTTCTTGGGGTCTAGCTATACTGACCATGTTCTGTGTGTCCCTAAATAGCACATGTTTCCTGTAGCTGTTCAATAATGTTTTGTAAATCTTGACTGAGTCAGATTTTTTCATGGAAACAGCTCTAGAACAGAAATGAAAGTTCATCAGAACATGATTCTGATCCCTATTCCCAGAAAAATATAAAAAAACAAAACAAACAAAAACCCACCAGTTTTGACAGAATAGCTAGAAAGAAAACCAGCATAGTTATAGCGATCAAGTTCTTTGTATTTGGATAGTCAGGCTGGATTGTACTGCAGTAACTAACATGCCCAGCATGTCAGTAGCACTGACTAGCCAAGATTCATTCTTCTTCCTACTACGTGTCTATGCAGGTTAGCTACAGGCCACACCATCACAGTCCTCTGGACAACAGGCTGGGGCCCACCAGCCAAGAGTGCACCATGATCTCCCTTGTCTTTAAGGGAGGCACTTCCACCATTCACTGGTGACCGGAAGTCAGTGGAGAATATTAAGAGCATCTACCTCGGAACTTTCAGAGAGCATGGAGAATACTGGAGTCTACTGTGGGTGGGAGGGCTCACATTGCTCCCAGGCCCCTCTGGTATTACATAAAAGGGAGATTTAGATGGACAGCTGTTTCAGCCCAGTCTGCTTGGTCTGAGTTACCCTGATCTAAGAGGTCGTGACACCACGGAGAGTTGGAGGCCCTATCTGATCTTCGTTCTTATATTGGGGTCTTGGGGTCTTTACGTGTACAGAAGGTATGTGTTTTATGGTGTGCTTTAGCTTATGTGACAGTTACCAAACCAAGGAAAGTTTTAGGTGAGGCCTTCTCTGGCCTATACTGGCCAGGACTCACCTGAAGATGTACTTGAATGGGACCTTATGCAGGTCCCCTGAGACCTGTTGTGAATGCAAACTGTCCTGGGCTCACCATTCTCTGCCCACTTGGGGAGTTCTCCAGGCTTTATGGGAGCTTATTCCATATGTGAGCCAGAAACCAGACTGTGGGGTGTGTGTGTGTGTGTGTGTGTGTGTGTGTGTGTGTACTTTTTACTTAGCTTACAAATGAGCGATTTCCATAAAGTGTGTGTGTGTGTGTGTGTGTGTGTGTGTGTGTGTGTGTGTACGTGTACGTACTTTTTACTTAGCTTACAAATGAGCGATTTCCATAAGGCTGCTTCAAGTATTTTTAGTTTGCTAATCTACCCTTTGCCTTCTCTTCTCCCCAGTCTGCATTCTCATCCCCTCTAAATTAACTCCTATTATTTTCTTGTCTCTTTTTGGGCCCTCTCCCCTGGGAGTTGATGGTACTTGACTTTAGCTTCCTTTATACCCTAGTTTGGGTTACAATTGAAACACCGTGACCAACAACAGCTTGGGAAGGAAAGGGTTTATTTGGCTTACACTTCCACGTTGTAGTCCATCAATGGAGAAAGTCAATGCAGGAATTCAGGCAAGGCTGGAAGCTGAAGGCAGGAGCTGATGCAGAGGCCGTGGGGGGGGTGGTGCTGCTTGCTGGCTTGCTCTTCTTATAGAACCCAGGACCACCAGCCCAAGGGTGGTATCACTCACCATAGGCTGGGCCCTCCCCCACCCATCACTAATTAAGAAAATGCTCTATAGCTGGAGTTTATGGAGGCATTTTCTCATTGAACTTCCCTCCTTTCAGATGACTCTAGCTTATATCAAAGTAAACATAAAACTAGCCTGCACACTGTACATGAATAGTTCATTTCCCTCTCTGGGCTTGCCCCAGAACAGGTGGTTCTTAGAGCTAAGGCTGTCTCCAAAGAAACATGCTAGATGATTCAGAGGAAGAGGACATCTGAAAGTGCCTTTTCAGGGACTATATGAAAATCAAGTCAGGTGTTGTCCTGGTATTAAAGAGTGAAGTGGTGGCCATACTCTTGGGTGCCCTGTGACCCTTGCAGGAATCTCAGTGGAGGATGGGGCAACTGTGTAGGCTGTTTGTTGTGAGGAACACACTGTTTATTTCAGGCACTGTGCTGGGGGTTGGTGGTGTTCTCTGACTGAGAATGTTTTTGTCAGAGTGATGGATGAGAGTCACCCCTACACACGTCAGCATCCCAGGGAGGTGCCAGGTTGGGATATCAGTTGTTTTGTTTTGTTCTTTATCCAAAATTACAAGCACACCAGCTCTGACCTTCTTGGAAATGCTTCATCATGGTTGATAGATGTGCCTGGTCAATAAATTCTAAAATGTAACACACCCGAGAAAGGGAACGCCTTTGGAAGAAGTGCCGAGAGCAAATTGTGGGAACAGTTCAGTGTGTATCTCATGTGACCTTGCTGACAAGACTGATAATGTGTGTCACCTGGTAAGCTAGTCCTTAAAAGTCCGAGTTTTCTGACTGTTTAGGAAATCTCAGAGAATTTCAGTGGATTTTCATTTGTTAAAAATACAACAATTCTGCTTGCTTTATGAAATAACTGCTATAGGTAGGATGGACGTTTGTCAGCCCCTTTGACCTGTGTGTGGAGTAAGACACATGTGACTGTAGGAAGGATAAAGACTCTAAAAGTCCCTAAATCCAAATGCTAGAATAAGCAGAACCCAGAATAAACCTTTCAATACAGTGTGCTGAGCCAGGCCTAATTTTCATTTTAGTGCTTATTTTTTTTAAACCTTTTTTTAGTCTTTGGAAGTTTCATATACTTGCATAAAGTATATTAATCATAACCATAAAAGGAAGTTTTGACTTCCATTTAAGAACATATATTACACTTTTGTGTGGGGCTGGGTACAGTGGCATATACCTTGAATCTCAGCACTTCAGAGGCAGTGGCAGGAAGATCTCTCTGAGTTCAAGGCCAGCCCGGGCTACTTGTGAGCTCCAGGTCAGCCAGGACTATATAGAGAGACTCTGTTTCAAAAACAAAACAAACAGAACAACTAATAACTCTTCTCCCATCTTCTATTCACACTTCGACTTTTAATCCTTACCGTTCCCCTGTCTCCTTTCATGTTCTACTGTCCGCTCTAATTAAACTTTCCCCCTGGGTTGTAGGACCGTAGATTTCTGGATAGCTCATTCACTCACCATTTATTTTGGCTAACCCTTCTGCCAACACCTTACTTTCCTATCTCTTATCCACCTACACGCTTGACTCTTTCCAACTCCAGTGTTTTCCCTCTGTTTTTGTTTTATCTGTATTTTCACTATCCTTTCTCCCTTGGCATCCATTCCAGAAGTCAGGGATTATTAAAACATTTTGTTTTTAAGCAAAGAATATTCAATTACATTGTTGTTTTTATTAAAGTGTTACTGATAGTAACAATAATTATTTTAGAGAGGATAAATAATGTTGTGCCATTAATACAACCAAGCTATTATTTTTAATATATATTTTTCCATCTTAATTCTACCCTTTAAAGGCTTTCCTTTGGGGTGCACTAGTATTCAGCATGTTAACTATAATTAGTAATACATTTCCTATGGAGAAGAGGGTGTTTGCAATGTTCTGTTGACAGGAACGGTGGATGAAAAGATTGAGGCCGGAAGTCAGAGGCCACTGACCTTTGAGAGAGACCCAGAGCAAGTCACAGACCCACTCATGGGACACTCATTGCCAGAGAACCACCTGACAGTGACTCCGGGCAAAAGCATGCCCAGTCCCCTTACGTTGTTTTTCTTTCCAACAGAGGTCATGGACTCTGAGCCCCCTTCAGAATTTCCAGTGGCCATGTCGTTCTGTTTGCAGAGTGGGCTCCAGCCTGTGTGGGTGGTGGCGGCCAGTGTCACCTCTGGTTTGACCTGGAGTCTGGGGCCCAGGGCTGTCTTTCTTTCTTGTGTTTCTGTGCACTGCAGTCTGCCCCTTTCTATGGGGTTCTGCTGGTTCATTGATCTTGTTTAAAAGCAAAAGACAAAACAAATCACTTAGGGCCCACTGCACTAGGCTTGGACTTTCACACTATGGTCACAACTCTTCCTCACAATGCTCCTTGAAATCACTACGTCTTGCGTTGACTGGTGGTGTCACAACAGGAAATCTAGCAGCGTGTAACTGGTAAAGTCAACTCTAGGGAAAGCAGAGGAGCCTTCCCCAAAGCCCTTGACAAATACAGCCCTAGGAACAGTGGTTCTAAAAATAGATGAAAAGATGCTGTAGCACAGAAATGTGTCTGTCCTGCCCTGTACATCACTGACTATACCACATGGGAGTGGCCCATGGATGACTTCCATGGCAGGCCCCAAACATCAAAGGCACTCTGGTGGCATTTCTACTATACCAAGAGTTTAATGTTCATAAATGCTAACACACATACATAGACTATTTCTCAAGCCAAATCCTTTTGAGGGTCAAGTTTTGTAGCAGAGATATACAACTTCCCTCTCTGAAAACTTTGGCATAAGATAGGCCACTAGCCCCCACTGATAGCAACCCTGGAGCCTCATGGTGGCCCATGCATAGGGCCATCCCTGACCTTTTTTTTCCTAGCTCTGTTCATGATAAATAGACTATGACTGGCTGGCAGTCCTTAGTGCTTCATCCCCTGCTTCTGGTTCAAAGAACATGCACTCACTGGGATGTGCTGGATCCACCTCAGACCAATTCTCATAACATTCTTGTCCCAATGATAGTAGGATGTGAGTTCTTGTGGAGGCAACAGAAGTTCTGGCAGGTAATATGGTGTCCTAGGGAGGTAGGTATCAGCCACCTGGTGCCGAGTCTTCTGGGCAAGGCAGACTAGAGGCCTGCCTTGGGGCTGGCACAGTCTAGAGTGGGCACATAAGTTTGCAAGAGGTGTTCAAGAGACAGGAATGGGATTTGGGGAGTAGACCCTGAAAATGGGAGCACCATTATCAACCACTGAAATTTACAGTGAGGGGACAGAGAATCCTTTAATCCTGCATTAAGGCTCTGGTCCATGTGTCTGGTGTGAAAGATGAAGAGTATTCATGTGGACCACCCCTACATCTAGAGCCCTGCATGGGTGATTAGTGAGATTGAAGCAGCATTCTCCCTGCTACCATGAGAATTTACTGTAGACACTTGGGGAACAAGGAAAAAGCCCTTGACTAACGTGCATCCTGTTCTGGCTAATGCACAAAGAGAAACCAGCCATGATCAGAAACTTTTAACAGAAAGTTTATATAGGCCATAAACATCAACATTCCACATATAAAGTTACACTTTGGGCAACTAAACAGAGACAGAAAACTTCAAGTCTGGCCAATTAGGACAAATTGGAGATTTTTACACAATGATATTGTCACAGTTATTTTTATTGTAGATCAACATTGTTCTTTCCCAGTAGTTGTTACCTGGGTCATCCTATCTGGCAGAATTATGCTCTTCTTGGTGAGAGAACCAAGATATAGACATGTTCTTTGATATGGAAATAGGACCTAATTGGCAGTAATCCTGATGAACAAATCTTAGCAGGAACATGTTCCCAGCAAGCCTGAAGTTCAGTTATGTTAGAGGCACACAGTATCTCTTACGGTTCCTAACAAGCCTGTTTAGTGCGCTCTTTATCTTTCGGGTAAATTAGAGGCCGCGCTCCTTCAGCTAAAGTCCACTTTGTGTAACTTAATATTTCCTAAGCAAACTTATTGGTAAATCCTTCATCACCTCAGTTTATCACCCCCAGTCTTTCCTATATCGAGGTGTCATGGTGGGAGGGTGAGGACATTGTGCATGCTTGGGATTCATGACCCGTGACCCCCAGGCTGAAGAGGAGCGGGATGACATGGAGAGAGTAAAACTGGACAACAAGAGGATCCTCTTCAACCTCCTGCCCGCCCACGTCGCACAGCACTTCCTCATGTCCAATCCCCGGAACATGGTGAGTGGAAGGGCCTCGCGGGGCCTGCTGGGTGACAGGACTTCCCGGTCTGTAGCTGGAATGCTGGCTCAGCATGGCCCACTCCGTGGCCCTCTGCTTCATCTGCAACTGGAGACCTCTTTGACCTTCAGAATCCCCTGATTTAATTGCTCAGCTCCCTGCCTGGTCTCCTTGCCAGTCCCCCGGAAATGGATCCCTTCTGGGCCCCCAGGAAACTCTAGGGAGCTTAGGTTGGCAGGTGTGCATTTCTTCCACTTACTTTCCCTTTGAGTGTGGGCTGGGTGTAGTGTTCGTCACACACAAGAGGAGGAAAGTGGGCTTTAATTCGGAGAGGAAAACCTCTTTTTCAAGTTTGGATCGTTTCCAATCGCTTTCCTAATTTGGGGACAGTATGTACTGAAAAAGCAGAACGTGCTTGTGTGTATAACTTATCTGTTATGTCTGCTTGAAACGTCTGGAGATTTTCCTTCCCTTGTCTGCAGGGCATGTTTGGTTAGAGCTTCTCACAGCCTTGCCTGCAGCAGTTACTGCAGTCACCAGCATAGCACAAGGGAGATGCTTACAAAGGCCAAGCTCATAAGCAAAGAAATCCAGGCTGGCTTTTAAGGTTCTAGGGGCAGGAACAAAGCCTGGAGGTTCAGCCTTAATCTGCCCGGCCGGAAGCAACTGCTGGTGTTTCTGTGCCCTCAGCTGACCTTTAGAGCCATGATCCCCCTTACCTGCTATTCCCTCACCTCGCTAGGCTCAAGGACAAAACTGACCACTCAGGACTTGCCCATGCAGTGCAGTGAATGACCTGGAGCCTCCAGTGTGTCTGTAGAACCAACTGCCCCTGTGGCCGGGCTCGCCCCCCTTCCAAATGCTGCTCCTGTTGCTTGGCCATACCTCGCATGGCATGGTGGGGCTGACCCCTTTGACCTTTGCAGGACCTCTATTACCAGTCCTATTCCCAAGTGGGCGTCATGTTCGCCTCCATCCCCAACTTCAATGACTTCTACATCGAGCTGGACGGCAACAACATGGGGGTTGAGTGTCTGCGGCTCCTCAATGAGATCATTGCCGACTTCGATGAGGTGAGGCCATGCAACAGCATCTCCTTGCAGGGAGGCAGGGATGATTCTTCTTGGACCCAAATCCTGCTTGTGTCTGCTGTGTCTCCATTAGGGTCCAGGACAGCTGTGACAGTTAAGACAGAGCATATTGACTCTAAGATAGGGACCAGGGCTGGGCAGCTTCCACTCCGGGTGTACAGGTGGGAACCTCTAGGCCCTTCCCCAACCAGGCACTGTGCCTGCCCCCAGCACTGGAAATCTTCTTCTCCCCAGTGACTATGAGCTTGGCTTCAGGGACGTAGATTGTCCTATGCTTCCTTGATGCCTCTTTCATATATACTGCCCGACACTGTGCAACAATCTGATGGCCACCTCCTCTGCTGCCCCCTCGTGGATGATGACTCTATGACATCTCTCCAGTGTTCTATGATGTTTAACAGTTTTGTATTTTAATCAAAGCTCATGGACAAGGACTTTTACAAGGACCTGGAGAAGATTAAGACCATTGGGAGTACCTATATGGCTGCCGTGGGGCTGGCGCCCACAGCAGGAACCAGGGTAAGTAATTCCCAGGCCACATGCTCAGGCCTGGGCCTAGCTCTGTTGCAGATGTTTCTGGCACCCTGGGCAGGTCCCCATACTGGGGTTGGTTTCTCTGTGTTGGATTAGGGGAGAAGATCCCAGGCTATCTTGCCATTGGCCAGTTCCTTCTAGATACCCAGCCTTAGGAAAGCCCTCAACCTCAAGCCCTTCTCCCCAGTTACCTCCCTTAGCTCCCGGCCTTGGAATGCTGAAAACTTTTCCCCACAAAGTGGAAATGTGAGAATGAAGTGGGTCTGCAGCTACCAAAGAGATTGATTCAGTGATTACAGTCTCCCAGAGCGGAGTCAGCAGGCCATTGTGTCCAACATTTAAGGGGTGAAGGATGCTAGTTGCCTCTAGTCGCTTCCAGAAGACAGAAGCAGGGGGAGGGCTTCCTCATCCCAGGTCACACCCTCACAACAAAGCCAGACAAAGACATCACAAGAAAGGAAAACCACAGATCAGTGTTTATTTCTCATAAATGTAAATGCATAAATTCCTCACCAGACATTAGCAAACTGAATCAGATAGTAAGTAAAATGAATTCTACACAAGGGCCATGGATTTATTCCAGATAATGTAAGACTGGTTTAACATTCCAAAATGAATTTCTGAAATTCACCCTGTCAACATATGATCCTAAAAATTGATGCAAAAAATCCATTTGCTTCAACACCCGTTCCTGAATAAAAGTTATTAAACTCAGAAAAAAGGAAACTTCTAACTGCACAAAGGACATACATAAAACCCCACATCTTAACATTGTATCTAATGGAGAAAAACTCCCCAGCCCAAGATCAGAAGCATTGCAAGAATATCCTTCTCACCAGCATTGGTATTAGTATTATCATTAATTTTTAAAGTCAGGATTTTGCTAACTAGTCTAGTCTGGACTTGAACCACCATATAGCCCAAGTTGGCAAAGAATCCCAATCTTCCTTCCTCCAGCTCCTGACTTCTGGGACTGTAGTGTATACTACCATACTCTGTTCTCCCACCACTAATATTTAGCAGCGTTCTGGAAGTCCTAGCTAAGGCCAAAAGACAAGAAAAGGAGATAAAACACATATGTACTTTGAAGGAAGACAGAAAACTATCTTTGTTTGCAGATGATGTGATTTTATATATGTAGAAAACCTGAAAGAACCAACCATGGGTAGGGTGGGGGATGGGCGAGTGACACTCTTGTAATTAATGAACTAATAAATCAGCATAGGAAGACTGCAGGATACAGGGTTCAGATGTAAAAGTCAGTCCTGTGTGGTAGCAATGGACACTTGGTATTTGAAATTACAAACACAACACCATTTATATTAGCCGTCAAATATAAATATATTTGGTATAAATATAGCATGGTATTTGCAAGATCTTTATAAGGCAGACTATTCTGTGTCCCTGCATGGGAAGGATGACTGCTGTCAAGATATCAGGGCTTATAAATTTGATTAATGAAATTCATCCAGTCTCAATCAAAACTGTATCAGGATAGCTCATGACATTGACAAACTGAACTTAAAAAATTTATACTGAAAAACCGAAGGATCCAGAAGTGCCAAGGCAGTACTGGAGAACTAACTAGAAAGCTACAGCCATCATGACAGTGTAGTGTACTGGGGGATATTTCAAACTGATTAGTGGAACAGGATAGAGTGCTCAGAAGGAGACACATATAACTATGCTTAGTTGATCTCTATTTTTAATGTAACAATTGCACATTCATATGCAAAAATACAACTAAGGTAAAGATGTTCTACTTTTCATAAGATTGATTTGAGTCCAGTGATTAACCTAAATGTAAATTTTTTAAAAAATCTATAAAATTTCTGGACAATAGCATGGGAGAAAATCTAGATGGTCTTGACTTTGGATGGTTCTTTTTAGATATAACACCCAAAGCATGATCCCTGAAAGAAAAGGTTAGTTAAACTTCATTAAATGAAAAGTTCCTACTCTGTAAGCAGTATTGTTGAGAATGAACAGTCAGTCTGTAGGCTGGGAGAAGATTTTCAAGCCACCTAGCTGATAAAAGACTTACATTTAAAATAAAAAAAAATAAGATTAATAAATAGGAAAAATGCCAACCTAGTTAAAAAGTGGGCAATCTGGATAGGTGTCTCACCAGTGAAGATCCACGGAGGCAAGGAAGCACATAAAAAGAAGGTCTGTATCCTAAGTTCTTAGGGAAGAGATTAAAGCTTTGGCGTAGAACTACACTGACCTATTGGAACAGCCAAAGTCCAGAACACTGATACCACCAAGTACTGGGAAGGACGAGGGACAGCAGGAACTCTTGTTCCTTACCGGTGGGAATGCAGAATGTTCTGGCCTCTGTGGAGACAGTTTGGCAGCTTCTTACAAAGCCAATTAGACCGTTACCACTACCTATATACCCCCACAATTGCAGTCCTTGGTCCTTACCAAAATGAGACGCAAACTCACATCCACGTAGACGCCTATACATAAATAGTCACAGCAGCTTTACCCATAATCATTAAAAAACTGGAAGTGAACAAATTCCCTTCACTAGGTGACTAGATAAAGAAATTCTGACATGTCCATAAAATTAAATAGAAGTATGCAGATGACAAAGAGACACCGTGTGACCTTAAGGTACTGTGTGGTACTGTCTGAAAGAGACAAAACTCCAGAGGCAGAATTAGTGGCTTCTGGGTGTAGGGTGGAAGGAGGATTGGCTCAGCAGAGCACAGAGGGGTTTTAGGGCAAGGAAGCTATTGTGTGACACCGTAGTGGTGGATGCATGACAGTATACCTTCGTCAAACCTGCAGAATATCCAGTATCAAGGGTGAGCTCTAATGTTAACTGCAGCTGTAGGTTGGCGGTAATATGCCAGTATTGGCTCACTGACTGTAGCAAATGATGTGCCGCTGGGATGCAAGACTTTAGCAAGAGGTCACTACATGGAGACCCTGTCATCTGCTCAGTTGCATATAAATGAAAGTTCTTTAAAAAAAATAAAGCCTGTTCAATGTTGTTTTAAGAACATTAGTTCCCTGATACTGAAGACAATAAGTCTCTTGGATAAATACAATTTAGAAACCTTTGTGGCCATCACTGTTTTACAAATGAAAGGACTTGGTTGCCCAGTCACACTCACACATATGCACCTTCAGTCTCCAGGAAGGAGCTGGCACCCCTCGCTGACATATGTCTAGGGTCTTTGTTTCGCTTGTCTGCAACATGTATTGATAGCACTGTCCAAATGGGCATCTGGGCACCTAACACCCCGGTCCCAGGTGCTGTTCCCTATACCTCCAGGGAGGCGTGGTCTAGACTAGCATGGCGTTGGGTGGTTTCTGCCTGGGTCTGACAGAAGCCATAGTTTGGGCAATATTCTGAGTTCTCTACCTGTAAAATAAGAGAATCAGTGTGTCCCCAGCCAGGTACCAAGAGCACTTGCTATTTCCAGGGCTGCTGTGTTTTGTAGGAATTAAATCCCAGTCCCAGGACCTGTCCAGGTGGTCCCCGATGCCCTCCTGTGTTGGCACTCGCCCCACACACTACTGTTCTGTCTCTTCGTGCCTAGGCTAAGAAGTCGATCTCTTCCCACCTGAGCACGCTGGCAGACTTTGCCATCGATATGTTTGATGTCCTGGATGAGATCAACTACCAGTCCTACAACGACTTTGTTCTCCGAGTCGGTAGGTGACCCTGGACTAGTCTCTGCCGCTGATGGACTGCTCTGGTCAGGAGCACATGGGGACAGCATTGTCTCTGAAGGGGACTTGTGGAAGTGCACTGCTGTAGAAAGGGATTTAGGAGTAAGGATTCATTATGCAGCTCAGGAGACGCAGTAAGCCTCTTCATTCACTGCCGCAGTCACTCAGTATTCTTCCTCACCTGGGCACAGGCTCCTCCATCACCACCCTGGTCACTAGCTAAGGCATGCAGGTCCCTTTGAAAACAGGTTTTGGAGGGGAGCCAGCAGCAGGGCCCAGGCAGTTCCTTCCTTGGCTGTGACTTAAGAGCGGAAACTGTTTGGTACCCAGGACCTTTTCTCCTGTTTACCAAACCCTATTAGTAATTCAGCTTTGGGGGCTGGAAGATGGCTCAGTGGTTAAGAGCACTGGCTGCTCTTCCAGAGGTCCAGAGTTTGATTCACAGCAATACATGGTGGCTCACAACCATCTATAGTGAGATCTGATGCCCTCCTCTGGCGTGCAGGCATACATGTAGATAGAGCACCCATACACATAAAAGAAATACATCTAAAAAACAGAAAGAAATTCAGCTCTCACCTGAGATGTAGACTGTCAGAAAAATTCTTACTCATTACTAGAATCCAGTTGAGTTAGAGTTAGATAATTTCTGTTCTTACTCCCCTCTCTCTCTTTATATCCCAGACCTCCCTCCTCCCTGTCTTGTTTGGTCTACAATGAACTGGAGGTCTATGGCCACTTTGCAATGCAAACGTCCAGTAGCCCTAAAAATGGCGCTTGATTGTGCTTGGGTGCAAGGGTGATGGGAGGTGAATGGCTTCACAGCAGGTGGTGTGTCAGTGACCTTAGAAGCAAGCTGTTTCAACAAGGTGTCCCCTGAGCAGAGCAGCCCTGGATTTTCCTGTGACCAGTCTCCTCCTGGGTCTCAGGCTCAGTGCAAATGCTAATTTGACAAGGTACAGACTGGATGGATATGTTGGAAATTCCTCTGTCCCGATCCTGGCCCCTGGGTTGGTCCCACAGGGAGATTGGATGATAGTTCCATATGGCTCTACTTCCAAGCTGGTCAGCCCCTACCCTGGTTCCCCTACCTAGATATAGGTGGCCGAGATTCACAAAGGTAGCTCCTAGAATCCTATCAGACATTTGAGAAGTGGCCCAGGGTTGTCCTCCAGGGCCACCAGGCTTGTGCCTGTGACTTCAGAGGAAGTTCAGAAACATTGCCTCACACACCCAGATAGACAGGCAGGAAGTGGCATCTATGCAGACCAGGCACCCCAGTGGCAGGGGTAGCTACCTGTAGGCTGTCACGAGAGTGCACCAGATGTCCCACTAAGGCCAGGCCAGGCCAGGATGGCACAGAGCATTTACAGGGAAAGAAACCCACCCAGAGAAGGTGAGCACCTTGCCAGAGTTCTCACAAATGGTAACTCAGACTTGAGTGTCCCTGGACCAGAGGAGATGCTGTGGAGCCGTGCAGGTCCTTGAGGCCAACTGGACCCTGACCTGTGGAAAGAGATGGGGTTCATGACCTCCTCTCTGGACATCTGAATTTGCACTTGGTGCTAGGGCCCCCACTCTGAGCAATATCCTAGGAAGCTACTACCACGTTCGGGGACAGAGGAGATGTACCTGGAGGTAAGTCACACTGTGACATAAAAGCCAGGCTTCCTGGTAGCTCCAGAGCAGGACTCTGTATAAGGAATAAGGTGGCAGTGATGGAGAAATATGTTCTTCTAGTGAGAATCCACTCCACACACTCAGGAAGAAGGAGAAAGATCTTTGATGATAACATGTGTCTAGCTCTGGCTAATGCCCAAAGAGGAGCCAGTGAGGAATAGAAGATTTTTTCCCTAGCTTATATAGACCTTAGGCTTGTGCATTTCATATGCGCTTTCATCCCTAAATCTCTTCCAGATCCCAGCCCCAGGTACGCAGAACAATTGAAATTGAGACCAGAGATAGCAAGTCTGGCCCCTTGGGCAGATGGGAGATTTACACAGCAAAGATATCGCCAGAATTCTTTCTTAACTACACCAGTGTTGTTCTTTTCAAATAGTTACCCTGGTTCATCTTGCCCACTTGGCAGAGTTAGGCTTTTCCTGATAAGATCACCACAGGGGATTTAATGGAACACCAGGGCTTAAATGTGGTTGTGACCCCAGACTCTGCGCCTTGAGCTGCCCTTAGAGGCACGATCTTTGATATGGGGATGGGCCTAATGGATGGTTGTAAGTCTGGGTTGTCTCCTTCTGTTATGGGGATGGAGCCTAATTAGAGGTCAATCTTGGTGAGCAAACCTGAGCAGAAACTTTCTCAGCAACTCTAAGTGTCAACTGAGGTACCAACATCTCTTTCTGGTCAGTGCTGCTGCAGGTATGGTGGCAGATGCTGGGTGGGCTGCCCCGTGGCCCACCTGGGGAAGCCTGGACTGGTTTGGACTGGTTTGGATTGCTGCCACCTGTGTTAGGCCGGAGGCCCCCTTTAGAAAGGAGGCTGGCTCTCTGTGGCCCTCAAACCGAGACTGAAGGGCATGCCTTTTCACAAGGAACAGCATCAGTGCCCAGGCTGCCCGGTGACACTCTTCCAGCTGCCCACAGGCCCTTCTGTGGCTATTTTCCAGGCATCAACGTTGGCCCTGTGGTGGCAGGAGTGATCGGCGCTCGCAGACCCCAGTACGACATCTGGGGAAACACAGTCAATGTGGCCAGCCGGATGGACAGCACTGGGGTCCAGGGCAGAATCCAGGTAAATCACCCAGAAATCCCAAAGACACAGGGACCCGTTCAGCTGGTAAGGACATTGAGGCATCAAGGATTCTGGGGTCTGTGGCCAGTAAGTGGCAGGGCAGATCAAGCTGAGTATCCTGGTGTCTGCTGGGGACCTGGATGACACTGTTAAGCCCGACAGATTGCTTTTGCTGTTTGATTTTTCCATGCAGCCTTAGAGCCACTCCTGAGTGAGCTGATGTAAACGTGAGGATCCCAGTGAATCAGGGGTCACTAAGTGGCCTGACAGTCTGGCTTACCCCACCCCCACCCCCTTCATATCCCAGACCACCCTTCTCCCTGTCTTGTTTGGGCTATAATTAACTGGAGGTTTATGGCCACTTTGCAATGCACATGTCCAGTATCCCTAAAGCGCTCTCCCTTGTTTCAAAATCATGGTCACAGTTGGGCTTGGTGGCGCACACCTTTAATCCCAGCATTTGAGAGGCAGAGGTAGATGGATCTCTGTGAGTTCGAGGCCAGCCTGGTCTACAGAGGGAGTTCCTGGACAGCCAGAGCTATATTGTAAGATGCTGTTTCAAAAGCAAGCAAGCAAACAAACAAACAAAAAACCGGGGTCACTATTCAGCTGTTGTAGGAGCATAGGAGGGAAGAGATGTTTCTCATATGTTTGAAGAGGAGGATGGTGGACATGCCCTTGTCTGAGGAGCTTCACTCAGATAGGACAAGGCTTAGTGGCTATGATATCTTCTAGGAGCCACTGAAAGGTGGGCTAATGGTCCTCATCACTGTGGGGATAGTCCAGCTTTTAGTATTTCCTCTTAGAATAACAGGAGACCTGCCATTCAGATGTAGCTCTGTTTGGTGCCTTGGCCTCTTGCCGCTCACCAAAAACTACAGCCTTCCAGGGTTTTGGAGGGACATTCTTATTATTCTGGTGCGTTCTTGCTGGTTTCAGGACCTGTAGGAAGCAGACACTGAACACAGGACACTGGAGAGGTAGTGCAGGTCCCCTGCTGTGGCTAGGCCACTGTTTCGGAGAGGGTTTTCTGACTCCATAGTTACGGAGTTGTGTCCCACTGGGCATTGATCCTTCAGCTTACCACAAAGTTTCCATCATCCCACAGCACTGTGAGGTACAAGCACGTGTCCCAGCTGCTAGTTCCAGCACCAAGTCCCAGTGCCCCTTAGCAGCTCTGCGTTTTTGCATTGATAACATGTCTTCGATTTTTTTTTTTCAGATTTCTTTTATTGTAGTAAAGTACACATAAAATGCACTGTCTTCACCGTTGACATGTATAACTTTGTGTGCTGAGCATCCTCATAGTGGCACAGCTACCACTGCTCTCCTGTCTAGGACATGTAGTCTGCTGTCATCTCGGAGAGTATGCTTACACTCCCCTCCAGCCTTCCCTGGACCCGTCATTCCCAAGGGAGGCTTCCCCCTTTTGTTACTGTAGTAAGATGTCCTGGCAAAGGCAACTCCATAGAAAAAGGGTTTCTTTTAGCTCACAGCTGTTCTAGGTACAGTCCATCAGGACAGAAGTCAGGCCAGCAGGAACTTGATGGCGTTGTGCGCGGGCAGTCAAAAGAGCAGTGATGCATGCGTGCTGGTGCTAGGCTCGGATTTCTCCACGTACACAGCCCAGGCCCCACCTACAGTTAAGATGGGTCTTCCCATATCAATCAACATCCTCAATTAATCCCCCACAGGCAATTCCCAGAGACCCTCTTCCCAAGGATTCCAGACTTTGTCCAGTTGACCACACTAACTCAACATCACATTACTGGCATCCCTTGTCAACTCGAGGCTCAAACACAAATCCCTTCTGAGCCATAACCTTCCACTCCTTGGTCCTATAGGCGCAAGACCATGTTAAAGTGTATTCCAGCCAAAATAAAAATCTTCCATGGTCATTAGTGGCAACAACACTGTAAAAGTCCAAATATCAAATTTAAAAAGTTACACTCTTCCAGCATATACTGACACAGAGTAAACATGCCTCTTCTAAAATGGAAGAAGCAAGGCGTAGCAAGACACAGTTGTACCAAAGCAAAACCAGAATCCAGCAGGGCAAACGCTAAATCCTATATTGAGTATTTAAGGCTCATAATGTAACCAGCTAGGCCCCTAAATGTGTGGGTAGACCTTCCCCTGTAGCTCTGCACATAGTTCACAGTTTAGCCAGCCCTCCTTGCCCACAGCCCTCCTTGCTGGATATTCCACCCTGGCTTCTCTAAGATCCGGGGTCTCCATTGCAATTGAGGTCTCACCTAAACAGCTTCCTGGAGTACACAGTAGCCTCTTGGGACCTCTGTGCAGGGACTCCGACCCTGCCTCATGTTGCCAGGCTTCGACTGTACTCCAGACTCCCTCAGTCTTGCATCCTCTATGCCTTTAAAACCAGCACACCTAGATGACCCTGCCAAACTCTCTGTGCCACTCTCTCGGGATGGAGCCCAGACTCCTTGGACCACAGCTATCTCTGTTTCACCTGACCCTAGAGAAGCATTCTTTCAGGCAGTTGTGTTCAAGGAACAGAGAACACCAGTAGCTTAGGCTTCCTTTGCGTTTAAATAAGTTGGGATTTTTACAAGATAATGGGGAAAGTTTTGCCCTCAGGCCGCCGCTCTCATTGCAGAGCTTTGTAGACGGCGTCTCTTCAGTCCTGCTGATCTCTTTAATAATCACAGCTGCTTTCTCCACACCAGGCTGAATGCCCTCATCTTTTTAAATTTCCCCTGCCAAGTGAATCAGCCCATTATTTTTAAATTCTGCTTCACTCAGGTTCTCAGGACACAGCAGAATGGAGGCAGATTTTTGGCCAAAATACACAGATGGCTGTTAGCCCAGTGCCTGATGGAGTCCTTGATACCGCCCGAAACACCATGAACCTGGCCTCCAGGCTCCATATTTCTCTCAGCATTCCTGTTTACCAAATACCAAAGAAATGGCCCATTAAGCTCTGCTTCCAATATTCAATGGCCTTTCTAGCCCAGAGTTTTAAACTCTTCCATATTCCAGCTGTGTGTAACATCCCAACAGCTTAAGAACCACACAGTCAGGTTTTATCACAGCAACAGCCCACTTCTTAATATGGACTTCTGTCTTAGTTTCATTTCCTGTTGCTGTGGTAAAATGTCTGAATACAAGCAACTTCCTAGGATTCTCTAGAGGGACGGAACTGATAGGATAAGTGTATATTAAAGGGGGTTTTATTGGATTTTTTTAATACTATATGGTCTGGGGAGTCCAGCAATGTCTGTCTTCACACTGGAGAAGCTGAGAGCCTTGAGGCTGGATCTCTCAGTAGTCCCAGGCTGCTGCTGCTGCTGGCCTGGAAGGTTGCTGGAGAGCTACCAGTCTGGAAGGTCAAAGAAGCTGCACTCTAATGTTAGCAATGGCAGCAGCAGCAATAGGGCAGATGGTCTCACAGCAAGGTGCACTTAGGGCAGATGACCCTTAGGGTGACATGGGAGGGCAACACAAAAGCAAGCAGCAAAAGCAAAGCTCTTCCCCTCAAACTGTCTTCTATCTGTCTGCCACTGGACCTGTCTCTCACATTTAGGGTGGGTCTTCCCCCTTCACGTAACCTGGTTAAGGAAATCCCTTATAGGTGTTCCCACAAGCTTGCCTCTTAGGTGATTCCTGATTTAGCAGTTGACAACCAACATCAACAATGACAGTTGACAACCAGTATCAACCATGACAGTTGACAACCAATATCAACCATGACAGTTGATAACCAATATCAACCATCACAGTTTGTAATAACCAATATCAACCATCATAGTTGACAACCAATATCAACCATCACAGTTGGCAACCATCAGTTGATAACCAATACCAACCATCATAGTTGACAACCAATATCAACCATCACAGTTGATAACAAATATCAACCATCATAGTTGACAACCAGTCTCAATCATCACAGTTGGCAACCATCAGTTGATAACCAATACCAACCATCATAGTTGACAACCAGTCTCAATCATCACAGTTGACAACCAATATCAACTATCACAGAGGCCACCCCGTATCCAGCTGGGTTGTTGCCTGAAGCCAACGTTGCATCTGTTACTAGAATCTGCTCTGAGCTTGACTGTGGCCCAGCTCCTCTGCCCCAAGTATGGCTTCCCACATGGCCTTCTTCATAGGTCTCCCTTTGGCACCCAGTGCCTCTGTCTTCCTTCCCTTTTCTAGGCATCCTAGAGTCAGATGTAAGTTCAGGGTTGCTAATAAAGAGACCACCGTTCCAACTGAAGTGTCAGGACAAGGCAAACTTTGCTCTTGATCGAAAGGTGCACTCAAAAGAGCAGACACACGGAGACAGGAAGTGCATTTGGGTTGCATTCTAACTCAGGTAGTGACTGTGTCTTTTCCCCATTGGCTGGGGTCTAACCTCACAGTCCGTTTAATTAGTCTGAAAAGAAAAATTGGCTCACAGGAAATAAAGGAAGAAGGGAAAGGGTCCACTACTCTAGGCCATCAAATTCCTGGAGACAGCAGTCAGTCTTTGTGTAGACAAATGTTTTGCAGGGATTGAGGATTACAATATTTGCATAAAACTCTGACGAGGTAGAGGAGGCAAAAGGTTTGAATTCTTTGTCCTAAACACACATTTTCTAGTATTGGATAGAAAAGGCTCATATTTGGTATCTCTTACACTAGTGCTCAATTCGATGTGGAGGGCCACCCTCCCCAGCTCTGCCAAAGTGTGAAAAGGTAGCTGGAGACAATTTCATTGTTTGAACATAAAATAGGAGGAGACAAGGAGGTAGAGAGGCCTCATGTGCTGGCTTAGGGCAATGCCAAGGATCAGGTATATCTCATCCTTTATCTTTTCTCTGGTTTGGGGAGGCAGGGATTATTGGGGGCAGGACACTGGTCTGAAGCCTGAGAAAAGAGAGCTAAGAGATGGCCATTTTCTCCTAGCCTTGCCCTCTGTGTGCTAATGACCCCTACCAAAGGTCCCATTTAGTAGCTGCACCCCAACAAACCCCAACAACTAAGGCTGCCAGTCCCAGTAGTGGGGTAAAAGCACCCACCAGACTCTACTTTGCTGAGGTATCTGGAGTCCCCAGCCAGATAGCCTGCCTCTGCCCCTCTATCCCTAACATTGGGGCTAGTCACACATAGACCCTGGCTAGTGCACAGAGTGGCCACAGTGGCTCACCCAAGCCCTGCTGGGTCCTTAGCCCCCGTTGCTCCCACTTGCCCAGATATAGAGTAGCTTTGTCCAAGTACTGCCGGGGTTGAACAGCCAGGATGGAGACTGGGGTGCAGGGTAGAAGGTACACTGGGGAGCTCCTGTCCTCCAGAGGACCCCTCATTGTGCGTGACTAAGATTGTTGGCTTCTTTCCACTGGCAGGTGACTGAGGAGGTCCACCGGTTGCTGAAGAGGTGCGCATACCAGTTTGTGTGCAGAGGCAAAGTCAGCGTCAAGGGGAAGGGAGAGATGCTAACGTACTTTCTAGAAGGCAGGACTGATGGAAACAGTTCCCATGGCAGGACCTTCCGCTTGGAGCGGAGAATGTGTCCTTATGGGAGAGGCCAGCCCAGACGGCCCCCACTATGTCCTGGAGCTGGACCCCCGATGAGGCCGGGGCTTCCCCCAGCCCCCGCTGGTCAGTTCCTGCCGTCCACAGCAGCAGGGAAGGAAGCCTAGTGGAGCCCATGGGCCACTGGAGATGCATGCAAAGCAAGAATGCTCCAGGGTGACATAAGCCATCATGGCTCCAGCCAAGACCGGCCAGAGGAGCAGTTGCTAAGTGGCTGGGCTGGAGAAGAAGCATCGTCTAGATGTGGCCTGAGGCCAATGGGAGATGTGCCCAAGCTACCCACTTGGGGCGTATGGAACCCTGTCTCTTCCTAGTGACCTGGTTATGCCTGGCTAGTGCTGGCATCGGTGGGACCTTGGGAATATCTTCCATGGTCATAGCAAAAGCTGTGGAGGTCCATCTGGCAGAGGAGCCCACCATGACTGAGCCCCAAGTCAACCTGGCTTATGGCTGGCTCTAGCCCTGGTAGGCCCTGGCTTATGGGTGGCTCAAACCCTGGCTAGAAGATTCGAGTGCCAGACTGGGAAGTTGGCCCCGCTGGGCAGGGCCGTGACAGTTGAGTTGTTTATACCATGGGCACAGCTTAGAGCTCGTCAGGTCTTGGACAGGACAGGACAGGAAGAATTGAAAAGCCACCTCTTACTGCATGAAGAGGGACATTGCCGGATTTCCTCAAGAGTAGGCTTTTGTTACCAGCCAGAGGCAGGTCTTCTGGAATCCTCAGGGGGCCCCACGGCCCCACTTCTATCCTCCTGGCCTGTGCATTCTCTTCCAACCCCACCCGCCTGCTGGTTTCTGACTCCTGTGACAGCGAGTCCTCTTCTCCTGTGCCGTCACCGCACATTCAGAGAAGAGGGGTGTGTGCAGATTTGCCTTCCCTGGGGTGTCTTGGACACTGTTAAGTGTCACAAGAATCAAGCCTTCATTTATGCTGAGTGATGGGCCCACTACACCCACGAGCACTTTCCTTGCTGGAAGACATCATTTCTCTGACATAACCAGTCCTCCTCCTGGGGGTTTCGGAGTTGGCAGAGTGTGTGTTCCTGAGTCTTAAGTGTGGTATCCCTGCTCCCGAGTGAAGAAGGGAGTCTCCCATCTGCGTTTCCCCACGACTGCCGCTGAGATGAAAATGGAGAGTGTGGGCAACAGGAGTCTGAAAGAGCTGCTAGGAAGCAATGGGCCCGGAATAGCTGGATGAAACCTGGCTTCTGGAGATACTCAGCCTCACTCACAGGAAGGGAGGCAGCCTGAAACAGGGCAGGTGGGCGTAAGCCCTGCCTGCTCACGGCTGTAGAGGCCCATCTTCTCACTGCTCCCCAAGGACTTTCCCCTGCCTAAGGTCCTGTCTTCTTCGACTAGGGCAGAGCTTTCCCTGGCAGGGTGCAGATGTGGGGTCCCTGGTTCCCAACTCAGCTCTGGCTCAAGTGTGTGGCCATGCTGGGGCCTGGGCAGTTTCACAGGTCAGCCAGTGCCCATCCTGGGAGACTCGGGCGAGGCTAGACTCAGGTGGCATGTGGGTGGGAAGAAAGTGTCAAGCGAAGGAGAGAGGCAGAGGCTGCGTGCACAGTCTCCAAGTACCTGAGACTGTAGACTGCACTGCAGGTGCCCTAGGGTAGGGGTGAGGCAGCTGTGAAGACTGCATATTCTCTATGGGCTGGAGCTTGTGGCTGATGGTAAAGGTACCCTCTGGCACCTTCTGCAGAGGAACGTTGACCTGTGCCCACCCTGCCTTGTTGCCTTTCTGATGATATTAGGCAGTGTGGTATGGCCTTTCTGTCATTCTGTTCTGGCTAGAACCCAGAGCCAGGGCCCAACTGACCTCAGCACTCCACTGTAGCGTTCGGAGCTGGAGAGCCAGTAGCTTCAGCCTCTTCCGGTGGTCATGTCTACTTCCTGTGGCTTGGCATTTTGATATAACAGTGCTGGGGGAATGCCGGATCAGGTAGGGCTGAGGGCAGGGGAGAGCTTTGGGGTTTCTCGCATGGTCCAGAATTCCATCAGAGATTGCATTTACAGGAAAGCTGCAGGCTGGTGGGGGTGGGGTGGGGGGTGGCTCTGAGGAGAGGCAGATTCATCTGAGCCAGAACCTGGCTAGGGCACACAAATATTCACTCTTTGTGCCTCCTGCCTGCTCCCATGGTTTCCTATCCTTGGGACAAATAGCTTTTCCTCTCATGGGCTTCTTTTTCCACTAGGACTTTTTCACCTGTCTGTTTGTCTTAACCAGATTTGAAGCAGTCAGCTCAGACAGGAGCACCCAGAGCAAGTGAGTTACATTGTAGCCCCGGCTCTGTGGGCTGTGGTGCTGTCCCTGGCCTTCTAGGTCATTAAGGATGGCAGAAAACCTCTAGCACAGCCTGGGTTTCCTCTGAGTGGCTTTGGGACCTCCAGAGCTCCTGCGTCCCTGGGCTGTCCAGGTTAGGCACGGAGGCATGGTTCTCAAAGATGCCCACATGATAGCCCGAGGCCCTGTGTGTGTGTCGGCCAAGGAGCTTCACAGGGGGACTTGGGGTGGCCACTGAAAGGTGGGAAAGGATCCTAGATTGCACCAATGGGGTTGGTGCAGACACATGGCCTCTCAGAAGTCAACAGAAGGATGGACAGGCTGGGAGAGGTGGGAAGCATACCCTGAAGAGACGGACCTGTGAGGGCACCACAGCTCCAGCCAGCAAAGAAGCCAGGATGTCACTCCCACAACCCACAGGGAACTGAAATTGGCCCTCACCTGAGTAAGCAGCAGGCAGACCATCAGAGCCATCAGGAAGGAGCCCAGTGACACCTGGATCTGACCTCTAAGACTCGGAGCAGAGCCAGCCGAGGCCTGTAGCGCTGCGCGCACATGGAGTGTGCAAAATGGGGATCACATGGGTGCTTGGGCAGAGCCACCCACAGTGTGGTCAGAGCCAGAGAAAGCAACCGTATAGGATGACATTGCCTTCTCTGGGCATAGAACTGTTCTGAAGTAGACCACACAGGAGCCTTGGCTGGGTCTCTTCTTCAGGGGCGACATCTCCATCATCAGCAATTCCAAACCCGCCTACTTCTTGTGAGGTCAGGAACCACACGTGCAGCCATAATGTTCCTCTGGGTTTGGTGATAAATGACTTTCTTTTTATTTGTGATAAAAATGTATTATATTGCCTTATTTATTTTTAATCTTGTACAATATTCATGTACAAATGTTAGAGCCATTTGGGTAGGATTCTCTCCAAATTATTTATTTTAAGATGCTCTGTAAATAGTGCACCAGATACAGGTGCTTCCTGTTCACTTGTACCAAAAATGAGGAAAAGCCTGGCACCCACGTCAGCCCTTGCTTGTGATGCTGTGGCCCTTGGGAAATGACCCCTTTGTGTTCCCTTCTCAACCCTAGCATGCCTCCCGTGCCTGACATTGTAGAGTAGAACACAGCCCCAGAATGCTTCCAAATGCTTCCATGGGCTGTGCCAACCTGGGACGGTCCACTCCCGGAGCGTGTATCCCTGCAGGTGTATGTCCCCACACACCCAGCAACCCAGTTGTTTCTCGGACTCCAAAGCCACCAGGGCTTCCGGACCCCTTCTGTCATAGAAGCAATAACCATAACTCTATACTGTAGAGACGAGTCTGGCCCAAGCAGATTGATACTTTGGAAACTACCCACGCATGTGAGTTTGCTATAGAGGACTGACATTCCAGGTCCCCACCCCTCCCAGAAGGCCCAGCTCTAACTTCTTGGTTTCTAGAGCTTGGATTGGTACCCCCAGATAGCTGAGCAGACTGAGCCAGCCACCAGTCCTGAGCCCTACATTATGGCTCACTAAGGAATAAAGTGTAGGGCAGCCATCCAGCCCTGTATCTGTACCTATCCTTGAGTCGTGATGCTTCGTCTGACTGAGGGTAGTAATGGTTTGTTTCAGCGATGTGAGCATCAAATAGTAATGGTTTGTTTCAGTGGTGTGAGCACTCATGGAATACTATTCAAAGAAAACGATGCCATATTCAAGGTTGCACATCTCGCCTTTATCGGTGCCATCCTGGTGGGAGAAGAGCTCTGTGTTGGAGAGGATGATTCCTGAGGTTATAACAGGAAAGGGCTAGGAAGGGAGCCCTGACTAGCATAAAGGATTCAGACTGTGGGCTTAGTTGGTGGATGTGGCTAGCCTTCAGAGAGTTCACATTTTATTTAAGTGCAATCTGAAGGACTCTTGTGCCAGATAACACGTCCTAACAGCAACCTACAGAGGCTGTGTAAATGACTTGCTTTAGTGGGCTGGGTAAGAGGGGAGCAGGTTGGATTGTGGAATCAGGGGAGGTTTCATTTGATTCTCCCAGCCATCACCACTCTCAACAAGGTAGGTTCTAGGACTCTCCGAGTCTCAGGGATCTTGTTCATAGCCTGTACAGTGTTCAGTCGATGGTGTGGGGGTTTTACAGAGCAGGTGTGTACCTTCCGCAGGGAGCGTAACAGTTGCAGGGAAAAGAACATTCCTACATCTATTGCTCACCCATCAGCACCATGAGAAGCTGCAGAAGTGATGCTCATATATTACTTTCTTAAATGGCTGTATATAGGTAACCCCCAGAAACTGACTTGCTCATGCTTTTTAGTGGCTTCAATTTTTAAAGAGTGCTCTTACATGCACATATACACAAAACAAACAAAACAAAAAACCCCAAACCCTTCTCCCTGTTGTTTGCCTTGGTACAATTAATAAAGAACAAGTCTGGCATCTTGGATGTTATGTGGGTGGGCCCTGAAGCATCTTGCTTCTCTGACTGTGATTGGCTTTGAATGTTTCCATTTTGGGTTTGAACCAATAGTTCATTTTCATTTACAACTGCAGGCTTGGAGATAGGTTGATGTTTAAAGGTGTGTGTGTGTGTGTGTGTGTGTGTGTGTGTGTGTGTGTGTGTGTGTGTGTAGGCTGGGGGTTAGAGGAGTTACATTGGGTGGACTTAGATTCAGGGATCTGCTTGCTGATGTGATGGGGCCCAGAGTTCAACAGGCAAAATCGGAGCCGCCCTCAGCTGGCCTGGGGAAGCTAACCTCTGTGTTTCAGGCAGAAAGAGGTCTCCATCCAGGAACTGAGACACCCAGATAACGATCTTGCTCATGAATCGTTCTGAGCTCCTTGGCACCAGAGAGGAAATGTGTTAGGATGCTCACAGCTGCCAGGATGAATATGGTGGAAATGGAGGCTCTTTGGCCCTAGGCAACTCTTGGTGCCTGTGTGGTCAGCTGGTACCACAGGAGGCCAGTGTGGACCCAGAGGCACAAGGCCTAGAGCCCAGGAGCCTTCCTAGGGGAAAGGCAGAGGGTGTGAGGCCTGGTCAGAGGAGCTCCACCTGGAGGGTAGGGGGGGGGACAGAACCAAAGGGCATATTCAGGAAGGCTTCTGCTGCTCACTGGATGGAGAATTCTGGGGAGTTTGATGTCCACATATAGATGATGTGGGGTGGCCTAGTCCTGCTGCTGGCTGATGACAGCTGAACAGGGTACTCCTGCCGGGGCCCCGTCTGTGATGCTCTAGTGACTGGAGGCAAGGAGGATGTGTTTCCTCTCACAGGGTCGGGTACACAGTAAACACAACCTCACAGACACACAGAATCAGGCAAGGCAGGTGTCTGCACCCTCAGGTTCTGCCTCCCCTCCAAGAACCCGGGGGTACTTGGGAATATATCTGGGATCTCCAGCTGCCCTGTGTGCTCACTCCTCGTAAAGGCAGGTCCAATAATAGGGTATGAGATTTGTCACTCTGTGGTCCCTTTTGTAAACACTTCAGATCCAACTTCAATTGGCACATTCTGTCACTAAACGATTATCCAGTCAACAGATCATTATGTAAAGACTAAGACGTTTGGATTTTTTAAGTTTTCTTACTGTTTTAATCCATTCTGTTCTACACAGACCAGATTTGTTCAGTAGCTTGAAAAACAACCAACGATTGCACTCGGGGCCATACTTAGTTCAAATCAATGTGTGCTCCTGTGCACATGTGTAAGCATGTGTATGCATGTCTTATACAACATAAATTCTCCCTAGGATTAAGATGATTAACAGAAGGACCAAAATTAAATTTGAATACAGTCAGCTGATCATCCTTTGGGACACTTAGCATCCCATAAACCCGAGGCAGCACCTGTCAATTCCCACCCTCCATTGTGGGGCATGGTTGGAGGATGGGCACTTGTCCCTGAGCTACTGTCCAGTAAGGACTGCTAACGCTCTTTTGCAAAGAGACTGCCATCATAGCATTCAGGCCCAGATGCATTGAGGCAATCTGTTGCTCCTGTTTCTTTTGTCTTGTTGGTTTGAGTACATGTGGAGTACTGTGCAGAGATGCCAGGGTGAGTGTGTATCAAAACTCTTGAGGGAGGAGCAAAGTGGCACCCACCTCAGGTACATGAGCCCTTTCCTACCCTCCAAGTTATAAGAGCTGCCGTGGAGGCCACGCCCTCCACCTGGTGTGTCTGTCAGCTGGCACCCATCTGGCTTGTACGGTGGGAAGAACAAGACTCAGGAGGCTAGGGCGAGTTGTGGTTCGTAAAATGTCTTAAAATTCAGAAAATGGACCACAGTCATGCCACATCCTCTGTCCTGACAAGTGTTAAGTCGTTTCAAATCTAATGAATGTACTGAGTTTTCTTCAGCATGCTATTAACCTGCTAAGTCCACAGTCAGCCACAGGGAGCTCAATCATTGTCCCATTAGTTAACATCTTGGGTAGGGGGGCTTTGATATGAGGGTAAATTGATCAAACATTCATTGCTAGTATTCCCATGTAGCTTTGCAATTCCTGGGCATCCATGTCTGTGAACAGCCTGTGGAGGAAGTGGTATAGTACTCAAATACATGTTGTCCTGAGACTGCAATCCAGAGAGGGAGGGGCCACGCCTCATCTGTTCTGGCCAACCTGTGTGTTTTCTCTTACCGTTAGGGTCTCTGCTAAGCAAACTGCATTCTGTAAGAACTGGGTCGCTGTTGATGCTATTGACTGTACAATAATGCCTACCGTGGTGCAGGGCACCTTATGGAGGCGGGTCCCTTGTGGGCAAGGCTTGCTTACATCCCATGTTTGGAGTATGTGGCCAAGTGCTGTTGGTTTCTGTAGTCCTTGGCTTCTTGTTGCTAAATTAAAGCCATCTGCTTCCTTTCGGATCGGGTGCATGCCTCTAAAGTTACAGACACCCAGCAAGAACTTAGAACACCTAGCTTTAGCAGGCCCCGTTTTTGCCGTGCCCTTGGTAGTCTAAAACTTTCTGAAACACAAACTGTCATCGTGTTTAGTGGGATCTTCTTAAAACACTCTTCTCTGTAGAGCCCAAACCACACACTGGTTTTCCCCCTTCACACAGCCAGCCTGGCTCCAGTTTCAGCTCTGACCTTCAACGCCCTACAGCCGTTTCTAGCATATGCTTCTGGCAGCCACAGCAGTGAGGGTACCTTCCCAGGGATTCAAGGGGAGTTTAGACAAAGTTCCCCAGGACTGTACAGAAAGCATCGAAGGGACTATGATGGATGACAGGAAGTATGTCAGCCTCTCAAGTACAGGGATCCCACATGCCTTCTAAGCTTTACCTACTGACGCCAGGCAGCATCCACTTCAGATACATTGGTTTCCCAACATTTCCAGCCACTTCCTGAGAATTAGCATTTCAATGGAGATGCTAGCTGAGACTGATTCCAGAAATCTCCTAGGCTTAATCAACTCGTAAGGCTAACAGTTGCAGGCCAGTCCATCCGCCTGTGGGTGGTGCCCCTATCCCCCATGGCACTGCCACTGGAAGTGGGCTTGACAGCAGCCAGAACTTGTTTCTCACCTCCCACCAGCAGCCTCCACTCAGCCCCAGGCCCCAGGCCCATGAAGCACAAGTCTCAGGGGACCGTTCCCATCCTGGGGGGACCCCAAGGAAGCCCCCAGCATCTCTTGCATACACCACTGGCAGTGTGGGCACAACTGGCCACCAGGAGCACACATGCCACACATGCCTGGGGAGGAGGGGCCTGCTCCGTTGCCTTCTTCCCTGGTAAAATTGAACATATGCAAGCCATGTACACTTGGGAATTGCATGCCCTGAGATTCCTAGCTGTGTGCACCTTAGTTTGAAGTTGACATTCTGTAGCATGCCCAAAAGAACGGATGGGCTTGGGCTTGTCCTCCAGTCACCTCTGCTGCTTGTTGGGAGCGCAGCGTTTCCCTCTGCCAGCTGACCCCAGGTGTGGGGAAACCGGTGTGGCTCCAGCACCTACTGTGCCCACTGTCTCCCTTCAGCCCATGCTCCCGCTCCCGCCATCCTCTCACTTAGGGTGATTGCTCACCAATTTGCACAAATGGGAATGCCATTATGTCTTAGCAGTAATTCCATCTTGATTTAAAATAAGCCCAAAGCCCACTTCTGGATTTCCTTACTTTAAAAAAAAAAAAAGAAGAAAAAGAAAAAAAAAAAAAAAGCATGTAAGCACCTGTGTCCTGTGTTTATCAAGAAGGCTTTGAGTCCCTCAGTGGGATGGAGGGTGCATGGACAAAGGGGGCATTTTCTCCCACACAGTAAACCTACCAGATGCGTCCGTAGCTGTGAGAACGCAACGATTATATTCACAATAACTCACTATCACTGGGTAACCTCTCACAATAGATTTGTATAATCAATACGGGTCTATTTTTATGTCAACTCTGTAGAGCACCTTCCGGTCTTTTTCAAGATTGTTAAATTGAGACAAGTAATTGAATAATTTGTCCTATTTTTATTTAAAAAGTGAATGGACTGAAATGTTAATGTGAATGTACATTTCTTAACTGCAACTTTTCTACTGAGTGTTTGCACTATACTCTCTGGAGTCTTATTTAACAAAAATAAAAGAGAAAAATTGCTTGACTAAATGCTGGCTGTTCTCATTGAAAGACAAATGTTTTGACGCCATTCCTGACTCTCTTCATGCACATTCGAAGGGGTGGGGCCATCATTATTCAAAATGTCACACAAAGTCACGTTCATTTTTACACCACCGCCCTTTCACTTTTTTTGCCTGGATTTTAGTCATAGACTTCTGTGACCCTCATGACTCAGATATTTCTCTGATAACCTTTCAACATTGTTATGGACTCTCCAGGCTTCTTGCGGTCTGGGGTAGCCTGTCAGTAGTATTACTTCTTGGAGCTTTCAGAAAGTCTTCTAGCTAAGGACTCAGTAATTTTATTATCTGTGAAGTCTCCATCATCTCCGTACGCGCTAGGCAAGCATTCTGCCCTTATCTACATCCCCTGCTCATTGCCCCTTCTTAAAAGATTTTTTTAAAAAAAATCACCTGAGCACAGCACTAAGCCGGTGATAGGTTTCTTTCAAAAGTGAAAAATTAACCCATCCCGGGTTAGCAGAATGGTGCAGGATCACGTCCACAGTCACACCCGTTTCAAGTTGTTTTTCCTTTGGTGTCTGGAAAGTTCTCCAGAGCGAGGAGCAGGAGGGAGGGGAGGTGGGTGGGTGTACTCTGGTATCAGGGAGGAGTGCAAAACCAGAACTTAGCTTCAGGAACCGGCTCACACGACTGGGGCGGGCATGTCTGAAGCCCGCTGGGCAGAGACTGAGGAGGAGCATAATTTGCAGCTTGCACCTGATGACATGAGGCCACCCTTGCTGGTGACAGGTCACCTGTTTATTTGAAGTCTTTTACAAGTAGCAGTCCCGTGTAAAAAGCAGTCCTGTGTAAAAAGCAGTCCCATATGGAATATTGGAAGGTCTGAGATTAAGAAATACAATGTAGCAGAAACATGGTCATCAGTAGAACTATTAATTAAAGGAACACAAATTGAAAGCACTATCATGTCGTATCCACCCTTAGTGGGATGACGTTTTTAGAAAGATAATAAATGCACCATGAGGAAATCTGCTGTGAGATCACACTTGTACACTTGGTCACAGGGAGTTAGTCATCACTTGGTAAACGGTCACAGGGATCACAGGGTGTTAATTCCTTGAGTACGGTAAAACCACTCCAGGATGTTAACAGTGGCCAATAGCCTACCAACCCTAGTTGATCCCTCCATCCACTCCAGGCTTTCATGTGCTGCTGATAATGGCGAACAACTGGTAACACACTGTGGTAGACAAAGTTCTGAGAATTCCCCCCACCGAGATCCCATCATCGTCACTTGTAATGGTATGATGTATCACTCCTAATTGTGCCGGGGGCTATATGATCTTATACGCGGACCTCCCTTGTTTCCTGAGAGCAGAAAACCACCTCTGGCTGGTGGCAGGAGGATCAGCTGGAGAGCTCTGAAGGGTGAGAGGTTTTGTCCAGTCGTGAATGGCTTAGAGCAGCAGTTCTCAACCTGAGGGCCGCAACCCCTTTGACAAAGCCCTATCTCCAAAAAATATTTACATTAGAATTGGTAACAGTAGTAGAATTACAGTTATGAAGTAGCAATGGAAACGATTTCATTGTTGGGGGTCACCACACAGGAGGAACTGTATTAAAGGGTCACAGCATTAGGAAGGTTAAGAACCACTGGCTTAGAGGGTTAGCTTCACTGCATGACTAGGGAGAAGAGGGTCAGCATCTTGGAGCAGAGCATCTCTTCTTTGGCATCCAGCAAGAGAACAAAACCTCGGACCCACAATTGCAGGGAAGAGATTAGAAGGACTTGCTCTCCCCGGGCCTCTGGAGCAGGGGCTAAGCCGGGCTTCAGTACTGCTGAACACAAGTGAATCACTCTCAATGTTCACGTAGGCAGTTTTTAAAATAGTGCGTCTTTTAAAGTTTCTATCTCCTTGGTTAGACTTTGAGGACCTAATTCTAAGTTGTTAGACTCTGCCCTGATGTCCCAGCTGCCTTGAAAATGGGATTATTAGCCCCAAAGAGTAAGACTGCCTTCACCCTACCCACAGAGCTCAGAAAGTTGTAATGCTTGGTGCTGTCGGCCTGAGGGTCCCAGCCTCCAAGTCCTGTTTGAAAACTCACACTGGTAGACACTCCTGCCACTGCTCCTGCCAGCTACTGTTGAAGACGACAGCGTAGCCATAAGCCGACAACCCCAGTGCATGAAAAATGGTCTGTGGCGTCTAGAGCCTGAAGCCTGTGTTTTAGGTCAGAGGATAACGTGTAGGAGTCAGTTCTCTCCTTCTACTGTATAGACTCCAGGGATCAAACTCAGGCTGTTAGACATGGCAGCAAGCACCCTTACCCCACTGAGCCGTCTTGCCAACCCAGCCCCAAGAATGACATTTTAATCACTTCAGCCTGAAAGCCCCCAGGCAGTTATTGGTATCACAAGGAGTAGAATCAGTCAACATGAACAGACCTGGGGGTATATTTCTGTCCAGCAATGCCAGGGAATCAGTCACCTCAGTCTCACTCTGGGATCCCAGGGAGAACCCCAGCTGAACTACCAGAGCAGGGCCATGATAAAGGGGTGTGCGTGAGCCACTGGGCTGCTCAAGATCACTCACCACTCAGCCACAGGAAATGACAGTGCAGCAGGAAGCCCTTCTTTCTAATCGGAACAAAGGAGCTGTCCCTCCATGGGGGAACTCAAACCCAAGGCAGGCATGCCACAGGATTAGAAATTAGTTCCCTAAGCACACTCCATAAGAAATGGGTGACAGTGTTGAGGCACTGGGTGGAGACAAGAGTGACTGCAAAAGATCAGATAGAGGGAAAAACCGCTCAGAGATTGAGGGCATTGCAAGTTGGAACTGCCAGGAAGCAGAACATGTTCTAGTTTTTTCTTGTAGGTTTTAGGATTGCTGTTTTGCAAAACGTGGTCTTGCAGACTCAAACAGTCCATGCTTATCTCTAAGCAACCATTGTTGCCATCATCACCAAGGACCATTACTCATCAATTATCATGGAATTGTTAACTTAGGGACCCTGCTGTTTGAACAGCCTGATCTAGCAGCACCAGCTTTACAAGGCTCTGTTTCTCCCAAGCCAATGCCTCCTTGTGACCCACAAAGTGTCCAAAGGGGACCTTGCATTATCTGGATTGCCCCTCAGTATCTTGCTACAGAGTGTGGACTCTCTGCACTGCCCGATTGGTCAAGTATCCTCCCAAATGGCATGTTTTAAATAACATTTTAACGTTTGTTTTGTTTGTGTGTGAGAACACGAGCAGGTGTTTTAGGTCAGAGGATAACGTGTAGGAGTCAGTTCTCTCCTTCTACTGTATAGACTCCAGGGATCAAACTCAGGCTGTTAGACGTGGCAGCAAGCACCCTTACCCCACTGAGCCGTCTTGCCAGCCCAGCCCCAAGAATGACATTTTAATCACTTCAGCTGAGTGTCTGTGAGTAACGTATACTCTAACTGGGCAAATGCACAATAATCCAGAAAACACAACATAAATGTCCAGGAAATTATCTGTCACCCAAGCCCTTCCTCTGAGGCCTGCAAGTCTTTCTTTCAAGACCACATTGCCCCAAACTGCTTCCCTGAGCTCATTCTGTGTTTGAATTTCAGTCTTTGAAAAGTGAGGTTGAAATAGAATTCTCTTGGCTACACATCTGAATTGATTTGCATTCAAGCCCAAACTTTGGAAATAGTTCTCCTGAAAAGAGTTTATTTTTAATAATGAAGATCGGAAGGACTTTTTTCTGATGCGTTCATCTCCATGTTACACAGTTCTAATCAGGTTTCAAAAATAGTGTTCTGTCTTATTTGAAAAATTAATAAAGCTCTGACACTCTCACAGGACTGATTTTATAACCAGATAATTACACAAATGAAAATAGAGAATTATTTTAATGGGAAGTGGCTTGTAAAACATGCAGATGTTGAAATAGGAAGTAAATGATAACTTATGGAGAACATCGTGTGGAATCCGATGTTTCTGTCACAGCCACAGCTGCTGGCCTGCTCCTGAAAGCAGACAATGAAACCTGTTACCTGAGGCTCCAAGCAGGTGGCCCCGGACCCTGCATATGCCTAGACCTTCTTCTTTTATTAGGGCTTTCTCCTTTTGGTTTCACTAGAGTGCTAACCTTTTGTCTGCAGCCATTGAGGACAGGACAGGCAGGAAGTGGAATAGACTGCACTGGAAACATAAACATACATCTGTTTTTAGCAAGAAAACAGCAAACATATCCAAGAATAAAATGGATTTAAGTGGCCACAGCATGTCCGTATAAAGAGGCCAGCCTGAGAGCAGGTGGAGGCAGTTAGCTCCAGGGGTGACCATTTAGTGTCTCCTTCCTTGCATTATCTGGAGGTCCATCCACCACCTAGGGCTAGGATACTTAGCAGAGACAGAGCATGGGGAGAAAATGGGCAGGGTAAGCAGCTGCCCAGGCTTCCATTGGGCCTCTATTCCCCTTGTCCCGCCCACAGCACAGCCTTGAGCAGCAGCTGCAGCTTTCCAGGTGTCTAGAAATTGGAGCTTTCTAACCGTGCTGCCCTGAAGACGACTAGAAAGTGAATCCAATCCATTCCTGAGGGAACTAAAACCCAAACCCGAAACTGTACTCTTTGCCGGTTTCTCCCATCCTCCGAGGACTCACACCAACCCCCTCCCTCCATCTGTACCAGCCCTGATCCCACTCGGTACCAGCCTGTCCTCTCCACCGTGGGCCTAGCTGAGTCCCCGGGGTAAGCTCAGAGCTTCAGTCACACCACACTTGCACTTGGCCTAGTATTTCAGAACTCCATGGCCCATTTCCTTCTGGTCCCGGCTCGCTGAAGGCCTGAGTGAACTCAGCCCAGAGAATCAGGATGTCCCCAGTACACACAGCTTTCCCAGAGCCAAGGGAGCTGGGCCAGCAGCACCTGGGTCCATAGGCTTTGTATTGCACCTGCTAAGTTTTTGCCAGTTTTCAGATAAGGAAAACAAGGGTCAGAGGAGCAGAGCAATTTGTCCCCGAGGTCAAAGCCAGGCAGTAGAGAGCACAGGGTTCAATCGAGCCCAGTGACCTTTTCAAGAACACAAAGAAATCTCATTCTCTTTCGAACTGCCAACTCTGCCCCTTAGTGTGCCTCCCCCAATCTCTCCACAGGCCTAGGCAATTCGTCCCCCACCTTACAGTTTAGGTAACAAGGTCTGCTTCCTTCTTACCTACCTGGGCCAGCTGGAGTGAATGGTGTAGATGATTTAATTCATGCCAAGGCAGCAGGGTCCTGGGCATCAACCCTGACTGTGCTGAAGCTAAGTGGCCCCTGGGCTTGGTCGGGGAGCTCAGTGCTAAGCACCTCCTCTTGGATGGTAAGCTCATGATGGACCGCCTCCTCAATTTCCTGAAGCTGCTGGGCCTCCCATTGCCGCAAGCGTTGCATCTGTGTGGAAGACAGAAATCCGCAGAACCGCCGTCACTCTTGGTAACCAATGTGCACAATGCACTTGGGGAAGGAAAGTCCCCAGCAGGTCTGGGGCCCTCGTTCAGGTCTGAGATACCAGCCAAACCCACAGGGTTCTCCCTCCCTGTCTTCTGTGTGTTACCCCAAGTGTGGAGAAAGGGGTGGATCCCAGACCTAGGCTTTCACAGTCTCAGGAGAGGTCAGCGCCTGAAGCTTATCAGAGTGAGAATCTAAAATCTGCAGGCAGTGGGTAGAAAGCAGAGGCCCTGCCATGAAAGAGGCTGGCTGTACTGATATCTGCTACCCTAGAGGTTAGCATCCTCTGGAGGGATACAGGGGAGAAATGAACAGGAAGAAAATTCCTCCTGAGCTTCCTTCCCTATGCAGTCCTCACGCTGCAAGCTTCCAGTGGGAGGGTTTGGAATTGGGGTCTGTTGACAGGAACTGGAAACTGACAGAAAGCATGTGTTTGTTGTTTGAGATGGTCTCAGGTATGTAGCCTAGGCTGGCCTCCTGCCTCTGACTTCCATTGTTGGGGTTACAGCTGTTCCCCACACCTGGCCTAAAGATACGTATTCTTAATGCTCTGTCTACTTTGGCCACTGCTCCTGCCAGGATGCTTTCTGGTACTTACCTAATCTTCGGGGCTCTGGTAAAGAGTGGCCCTGGCATCAGGAGAGGCAGAAGCACCCCAGAGAGAGGCAGGGGTTCAGTGTGGCTTGTGCTCTTGCTGTGTGAGAGTGAGCCATCTCTGTTCCAGTACTGTGGCTCAGGAAGGGATTGGGGCAGCTCAGCCAGGTCCTGAGAACTCAGGACCCTCCCAGATGGTAACAGCATCCTGCTGTGTCTAGGATCAAAGTGCAGTAAAGAACCTAGATGGCCCTTTAGGAGAACCTATGTAGTGAGGTGAAAAATGGGACAATTCCTGTCAGAACCCTCAGTACTGAAGACAGTTATGAGCTAGAGGCCTGGGACAAGAAACAGCCAGAGCCTGCACTGGGGACCAGGCTTGCAAAGCCCCGGGCTGGGGAGTCATGGTGTCCACAGGCAACAGCATCCACAGCATCCCTTCTGAGCAAAAAGCTGTCTTGAGACAGCTGAGCCTTGAGTGTCAGAAAAGCTGGAAGGCCCTGTGACCTCATAGGCAGAGGTGAGTATACTGTGCACACCCCATGCTTGGGGCCAGAGGAACCTGAGTGATGGAAGGTAAATGTGCCCCTACCCCATACCACAGCTGGAAAGCACACAGGGACCTAGAGCTCCCTAAGGACAGGGCTGGGATGGGATGCGGGGACCTACTGCAGCTGCCCGCTTCTTTGGGTCTCGCCTCCTCTGCCAGGGGGTGTCTGAAATTCCAGGCATCCCCGAGTTCCTTGGCCAGTTCACTGCCTGCAGGGCCTCTATCTTTGGACGCTCCTCCTTGTTCAATGAGGCTGACATGCATGGCTCTTCCTCTGCAGCTAAATGGTCTGAATGGGGCTCTACCTGCCCACTGGAACTCTCAAAATCCTCAACAGTTGAAAGCCTCTTCTTTCTGAAGGTGGCTGTGGGGCTGAACCCCTCTAGCTGGGACACAGGATCCTGGAAGGAGTCTTCAGATGTCAAGGACCAATTGCTTTGGAAGTTCCTTCTTGGGGGCCTTGGGCTCCAGCCCATAGCCATCTCCTGAGGAGTGCTGTGCATGGCAGGTTTCTTCCAGTCTGGCCTCTTTGTCACTAGAGAGGAGCTCAACTCAGGAACCTGGAGATAAACACAGGAATCTGGGTCCTAGACAGTTGCAGCATGCTTCATGGGAACACAATACATTCTCATCCAAGCACAACCACCCAAAGACACATATCCAGTGGCCACAGAGAAGGAAGCATTAAGCACCGAGGGTCTGCACCCATGCCTGGAGACTCAAACCACATGCATGATGGGACACTCCCACTTCCCTGTTCCTTTATATTGATAGTTAATGACAGCGCAGGGAGCCACAGTCAGAGATGGGTCTCAAGGATGGGGTTGAAGCACAGAGAATGTTCCAGAAAACTGCCTTCCCAGGGAGGAAAACAGTTAAGTGTTACCAATGAAACAGTTAACAGAATCTTAACACAGAAAATAAAAAGAAACACTTTTTGGCAAATGATGAACAGGGGAAGCCAGTTGGGCAGGTGGCTTCTGCTCAGTGGTTTCAACTCCTTTGGGGGACGAAAGACCCATTCACAGGGGTCACCTAAGACCATCAGGAAATACAGATATTTACAAGATGATTCATAACAGTAGCAAAATTACAGTTATAAAGTAGCAATGGAAATAATTTTATGGTTGGGGGTCACCACAGCATGAGGATCCTTGTTAAAGGGTCACAGCATTGGGAAAGGTTGAGAATCACCGCTCTAGCTGATGAGATATGCTGATTTGGCTAGAATATCCCCAATCCAGTCATCTAGATTAAATTTCTCCTCCAAGAGAAAGCCTGGATTAAACCAACAATATTCCTGCATGCAAACTGGTTTTTTAGACATGAATGAAGGCTGCCATAAGCCTTCATATCCGCAGGTCCTGCTTCAGTGGATTTAATGGAGGACAGGTAGAAAATACTCAAGAAGAAAAGAACTGTCCAACTTAGGTAATTTTCAAAGCAGCAGCATGCACGTGAGGATTCAGGGTTTTTCTTATGGTTATTCCAAACACAATACAGCCCAGCGGTAATTTCCAAGCTGTTTGAATCATCATGCTGTGTTATGAGGAAGCGACGTTGCCTGGATTCTGCACAAACGCTGCCATGTTCTACATAAGGAACTTGAATGTCAGTGGATGTTGGAACCTGAGGAGGGTCCTGGATTGCCTGGAATTAAACACATTTGTGTTCACCATAGGGCATGCCTCCTTTCAGTGCCCTTTGACAGCTCTTCATGTGAAAACACCTGGCAGCAACTGACACTCTGTTGTTTTGTGTTTTCTGTATTCCTCGGGGCTTCAGACAGATTCGCACAGGCAGCACGCTAGTGCTTGCAGCACGCTAGTGCTTCATCTGAGGTCACTTTGAGAGTGCTGCCAGGTTGCCCATTTTGCTTTCTCTCACCTTTATGAAGCAATGTCTTGCACTTGTATTTTTGTAATGAGAGTAATAGTGTCCACTGCACTATTTGAGACATCCCCAAACTGTTAAGGAAGCCATTGTCATTTGGAGGTAGGGGGACTGGAATATTCCAAAAGAAAATGTTATATTTTTTTTTTTTTTCAAGACAGGGTTTCTCTGTGTAGGCCTGGCTATTCTGGAACTTGTCCTGTTGACCAGGCTGGTCTCGAACTCAGAGATCTGCCTGCCTCTGCCTCCCAAGTGCTGGGATCAAAAGTGTGTGCCGCCACCACCACCCAGCAATTTTTTTTAAAATGACTTTGATACTCCTTGAGGCTGAACAATGCTGTATAGTTACCCGTTGCTACCCATGGACAAAGCCAGCCATCAGCAGCAACCCAGGGGGGTTCTACTATGTAGAGGCCAGGGATGTTCTGAGGTTTCAGGATCAGACTGGGGAGACTCTGGTCTGGCCCTAGCTAGGAAGAACTAGCAAGGAGAAGTCCAGAGCTGACTAAGGTGTGTGGTGTGGGGGCTCCAGGCCAGGTGCATATGACTCATCTAAGATAGAGCACATCCAGGGTCTACAGCAGCTTCTCACAGGATAGGAACGCCTTGGGGCCTAATGGGCAGGCAGCCTAAGAGCAATCTGCATTATTACGTACACCACCGGACTGCGCCTCACCGCCCGACTCGACTCCATCTTACTCCCAGAAGCACCCCTCTATACCTACCTGTGTGTCGGACTCCATCCCGTCTTTCCTCTGAAATGGGTGTCCTTGGGCAGAGTGCTCAGAAATACGCCCGGCAACGGTTCCCACTCAGGCCTGGGCAGGTGTGTATGGGCACGTCTAATGAGCACGTGGCAGTGCAAGGCCGGGGGAGCGTGCTCCTCACCTTGAGGGTGTTCACCTGGCCAGTTTCTTCTGCGTGTACCTGAGTATTACCTTAGAATACCCCTGGATTCTCACAACGAAGGGTTGTCAGGTCCCCTAATCCAAGAGAGAACAAAGACACTCCCACATTCAGACAAGCTGAGAGCCACTGGCCAGCGCTAGACTTTCAAGCAGGTCTGTGGCAGAGGACCCTCCCCTTCTTTTCCGTCAGTGACTCTCAGATTTGAGTTGCTAGAGCCCAGAGCACTGGGCCAGCCAAATTCCTGATTAAGCTGATCAGCATGGGTCTCATAATCACATTTCTAAGGATTCGCAGAAGATGACCCTGGGTGGAGCCACCTTGTCGCCTCTGCACCAGTGAATGATTATGGGTACCACTGAGGATGGCAACTGAGTCAATCCCAGCCTGCACCAGCACTGAGCTCCCAAAGGGATTATGAGTCCTTGAGAGGGACTTTGCATGGAAGTAAGACGTGGGTCTTCAAAATAGGCGGGCACACTGGTAAGTCTGAGCACGGTGGAGCCTGAGGTGTGTGGGACAGCATAGGTGGGCACACTGGTAAGTCTCAGCACGGTGGAGCCTGAGGTGTCTGGGACAGCATAGGCGGGCACACTGGTAAGTCTCAGCACGGTGGAGCCTGAGGTGTGTGGGACAGCATAGGCGGGCACACTGGTAAGTCTCAGCACGGTGGAGCCTGAGGTGTGTGGGACAGCATAGGTGGGCACACTGGTAAGTCTCAGCACGGTGGAGCCTGAGGTGTGTGGGACAGCAGAAGACAGAAGACAGAAGGATGGTTTTAATATGTTTCCCAGACTTGCCTTGAACTCTTCTTACCCTTTAGACCCCAGAGGAGCTAAGACCACAGGTGTGTGCCTCTGGGCCCAGCCAACTGTTTTAAACTTACCTCCTGCCTCCCAGGTACCCAGATATTACTATTTTGATTAACCTATCTTTTTTATTTTTTATTTTTTATCTCACTATGTAGCCTTGGCTGGCCTGGAATGCCCTGGTGTTGAGATGAAAGATGTATAACACCGCATTCAGCTGGAATCTCTTTTTGAACATGTGACTATATATCTAATTTTTAAATGGTAACACATTATGCTGTCTATTCTATAACCTTTCTCATTTGACAAATAAGGGTCTTGTCTATAGTATACATCATTATCTACCTATGCATACATGTGGAACATACATGTACCTGCACACATGTTCACACACATATTGCTGCAAAGTATTCTTCTCTTTAGATGTATTCTAATTTTCTCCATCTGTGTCTTTTCTGGCTGTGCATGTCATCTAGCCTGGCACTTAAAAATAACACTCCACAAAACTAAGAGGCAACTCAGTCTGATTGCCCTGTGACGTGTTCAGGCAAGTAGGATTGCTTCAAAGTCAGGCAAACTTTGAGACTCACAGCACATTGATGACAGCTTGTACCCCCAGAGGGCTATGCCTCCAGAGCCCCACCAGCAAGACAGCGCTCACCAGCAGCATGCAGCACAGACACCTGCAGCGAATTAGCCGGCCCTGCTGCGCTATGTACAGGGCGGAGGAGCCCCACCTAGTCTCCTGCGGTCTCCCATCTTGCTCACCAAAGCCTCAGGAAGACCTGTCTTGAGGAGTCTTGGTCTCTCTCGTCATAGGTGCAGCCCCTAAAGCGAGGCCTGGAGGGTGTGTACACCACAGCCTCAGTTCTGGCCCTGCCCACAGGCCGGGTGCTGAGTCTGTGTGGTGTCCCACAGCTGTCTGCATGCATAGGGGTTTCAAGGCTGGAAAAGCCCTCATGTGCCACCGTGTTTTTCTGAGAGAGGAGATCTCCACAGAAACCCTCCACATCTTAGTGATGAAGCACAGAGAAGCAGTGATCGCCCAAACAGAGTAGCAAGGGTGAAAAGCCGCATGCTAGCCTCGAATGTCCCAGGGTCTTAATGCGGTGCTAAGTGTCCCTAATCAGTCTCCAGCAGTGAACCCCACTCTCCGACCCCCTTCCCTCATTAAGAGGTGGATGAACTGCTTTGCTCTGGAGAGTGTTGGGAGACAGATTATGTCTAAGAACAACCAGTCAGGGGTAACCTCCCTGGATGGTCACTAGCTTCCGGTTTCAGTCACATTTGGTCTCTACGTAAATAATGTTTTGAAATTGCCTAAAGGTGAGCTTCTGGGCTGTTTCCATCAAAGGGCTTTAACTTTTTGGCTGCTGTCTTTAGGAGCAGTGGGAGAAACATAGTAGGACCATCTTTCTGAGAGGAAGAAAGGAAGGAAGAGAGGGAGGGAGAAGGGAGGAAGGAGTGAAGGAAGAAAAGAGGGCAAAAGGAATGAAAGCTATATCACTTAGTTCTAGTTCACATTTCCCTGAAAAGATCATGTAATGAGCACATATTAATTTTAAACAGTAAACTTCCCTGTCTAGTAAACCCGGTCTTGGGCTTCCCTGCTCTCCAGGTTCTGCTCCCTAATGTGACTGAGTGATGAGTTTCTGGACGTGTTCTTGAGTGCCTGACTGCACATGAGATTCAGACAAAGCCGCTGTGTCCACCATTGGCCTTAACAGTCCAAGGCAAGGACTAGTCAGACCACATGGCAAGTGTTTGTCACAAGTATGACACGTGGCCCCAGAACTGGCCTTCAGAGATAGCTGTGTCTTGGTCCCTCCAGCTAAAATCTGCATGCAGAGGGACTTTGCATGGAAGCAAGAAGTGGGTCTTCAAAATAGACAAGGACACTGGTAAATCTCGGCATGGTAGAGCCTGGGTTGCCTGTGGAGAGCAGAAGATGGAGGGTAGAAGGGACAGGTGGCCCATCTACACAGGTCTCCAGGTGGGGCCTGTAGTGTCCCAGGGGATGAGAAAACGTGATGACGTTCCTTGAGACCAATTCAAAACAGAGTCCAGTCTGAGGAAGAAAATAGTGACCTAGCTACTTACAACAGCCACCCCTGTCTTCTGGAAGGTGAACATGACCTTTTAGGGTTTAATGACTTTCTACCCCAAGGGTTGATACACACACACACACTCACACTCACACACACACACTCACACTCACACACACTCTTTTGTAGCAGGTCAATTTGCCAAGGATAAATTAAAGAAAAGACATGTCAAATAATTTGTGCAAGGTTGTTACAACCCTGTCTAGCCCACCCAGTCCTCAGTCAAGCACAAGGCTTAACACACAAGGCCTCGAAAGGCCTTCTACAGTCTTTCAACCTTCTGACACAATGGTTTCTTTCCTTAGAAATGCAATTAACACATTAAATAACATTATAATAGAATGATTTGATAGGGTTTGAGCAGAATTTATAAAAATCACTTTTTAAAAGTGGTCAGTATGACAAACGTACTCAGTGGCTAGTCATACATAATTCCCACTGCACTAATGGCTAATGGGATGAAAAGCATGCCTGGCTTTCACACTTGCTGCCTGGAAGGGATAACATGCGCTGGATTCTCTTGGAATACACCAAAATAGTTCTTGCTATTTTAATACCCAGAAAGTTGAATTCGCATATCTGTCTCAAAGAGAGAAAAAAACTATGATGGATTTGAAAGTAGGAAAAATGAGCTTTATACCCTTTTCCAAGAGCTGTGTGTCCTTCTGCCCACAGTCAGTCCTTCTCATCACTGTGTCTCCTTTATGCTTTTTTAGAATTTTCTTCCAGATACGAGTACCCTACAGGCTAGGATCCTCACATAGGGAGGGCATGCTATTTGTTTCCATCCCCTCCCAACACCCAACCTTAGCCGTTGTTCGGGTTGGGGGTTGTTTGTTTCTTACCAAACACATCCATCATCTTTGAAAACTCCACTCCTCCCACCCCTAAAGGGATGGCTTTAAGGGAGAGTGGGATCAGAGGGCTTTGTGAGCTGCTGGCTCTGAATGTGAGCACGTATCAGAGCCCTGGACACGTGTTAAAATAGAGTGACGGGCACATCCCTGGAAACCAGGCTTCGGGGCTGGCCTTGCTATCCAGCTCCTGGTGGCTTTATGCTGCTTAGAGCTCCATACATTACAGATGTGAGTGATCAGGGGTGCCTGTCCCCAGGAAGAGAAGGACGATGGAAGATTGTTTGTATCCTATCCTTGTGCCTGGCACTTAATATTGCTCTCTTAAACTAATCTTAACACACCCTCAACTTTACTGGGGAAGGGGATGTCAATCCCAAGACTGAGTTGAGGTCTTTTGACAAAGTCCCTGAATGCTGGTCCTAGGCCTGTTCCTCTCCCTCTGTGCTTAGGGAGTATAGGGGTGAGCTATTCCCCTCACCCAACCTTTCTTCCAGACCGCACAGCGGTGCCTTTCATCTGTCCAGGAGGTAAGGGCAGCAGGCCAGGCCTTTGCCTGGGTTTACATCATCCCCGTGTTGATCATGGACTGTGGGCAGAACATCTTTTTGTGTTTTCCCCTCAGGTTCAAAACAACCTCTCTGTGGAGGTTTCCCCTGGATTGCGGCACTTTTCCCCTTTGAAAGTTCCCCCTTTGCCCTTGACTCTTGTATCATTTCCCCAGATTGCCTAACTCTGTAGCTGCCTGTGTGTAAGCAGCACCCGGCATGAAGGCAGGACTGGGAACAGCGTGTGATGGATGGAAGGCCTCTCATGCTTTCATCATCTCCAGGCCCCACGGCTTCTGTCAGCGGCAGCCGAAGGAGCCTGCAGGCAGCTCAGGGAGCTATCAGCTCACATTTATTTAGCAGCCATATTGCCAAGGGTCCCTTCAGCTCCTCCTTACAGCCTTGTGTGTGATGCACTGGGGGAGAGGAAATCCGAGGTGAAAATGCAGACTTTTGCTCCCATATGACCTCCCTCTTCTGGTGCTAATGAAACTGTCAGAGCTGAGGTTTTCACGTGTGATATTCCACAGTGTTGCAGAAGTTGTCAAAACAAAAAGGCAGAGGTGTGAAGATCATTGAGGGAGATGCTGAGTGTGGCCGTTCACACAGCGCCCTCTGGAGTACGGACTGGGATTGCCGTGCAAATGTCTCTGTCGACTTTTCTTAATACCTTTCCACTGTAGCACGCTGAATTTACAAAAACAGAGCAGGAGGGAGTGCCTGTGTGTACAGGAAATACACAGGCTTTGATTTGGATAAAGTGGGAGCTTCACCCTAGCTGCTCATACTGAGACCTGCTGGCACCTGAGCGCCCCCTCTTGGCACCAGCTGTTTGTAATAAGCACCCGCAAGACACTGGACAGGCAGGGTGGCACCTGCTTGCAATCACAGCACTTGGGAGGTGGTGGCAGGAGGATCAGGAGCTTCAGGCCAGAGATGGCTGTATAGTAAGTTCAAGGACAGCCTGAACAATGTGAGACTCTGGCCCAATGAAACAAAACAATGAGAACAATGACAACACTAGAAACCCAAACCCAAACCAAAACATTGTTCTCCAGTTCTGGTAGCCTGGTTGCTCCCAGCCTGCCATTCAAGAATCTTAGATCTTGGAAGGAATGATTGCTTATAGGACACCATCACGTCCCTGGTGATTACTCCAAATTCAAGTTTTTCCACCCTTCTTAAGGCTTTCTCACGGTCAGCATGCTTAGACCCCTGGGTATCCTATGCTTTCAGGCAGAGAGAACTGTTGGCTCTTCTCTGGGCACACTGAGCTTGGTGGGTTCTCTCACCTTCTGCTACCTCTCCCTGTCACGGCACCCCAACCTTCACAGCTCGGAGGATCTCGCTTTCCCCTACCAGACCAGCAGTGGCATCACCTTGTCCTTGAAGTATCCAGATATCCTGGACACTCTCTTCCTTCCTGCCACAGGAGCACAGGATGAACTTAGGAGCCCTCCAGAGACTGCCAGCTTGCTGGGCTGTGAGCATGCTAGATTGTGACTCTGTTTGGGATGTCCTCTCACCCCTCCTTCCTATGCCCAACTCTGTCCTCCTCACCCAGAGGACAGTTCTCTCTGCTCTACTGTGTGGTGAGGAAAGGCCTGCAGACAGAGAAGCTCAGGGAACAGACATCTAAGAAGCTGGGAGGGTTATTTATTAAGCGGTGCTGTTTACCGTTTGAGAAAAGCCATGAGGCACAACAAAACCCACTATAAGAATTTATTAAGGGAAGGGAACGGAAGGGGTGTGCATAGGCCTATGGGATGACCATGCAGGAAAAGGGGGGAGGAATAGGTGGAACCCGCTTTTATAGGGCCCCTCCCCCACATGCGCATATGGCTTACGTAGCTACGCAACACATGTGCATAGATTATGGGACCCCATTGCCCACAGATTACGTGATCACACAGGGTGATCCTGCAGTGCACGGATCACGTAGGATGTAAAGCCCTAGGATGACTAAGCATCTTGTGCGGTAGGTCATGTAGCTGGAGGAGTGGCTAGGAATTCTAACAGGGAGGAAGGGTTGGTCATCTGCCATGTGAAGCCACCGGAGTCTTGAAAGACAGCTTCTGGGGGGAGGCGAAACACTGTGGACAAAGACATAAGGTTAACGGGACAATGGAAATTCCAGTGTGAAAACGCAGAGCTAGAGTGTGGAAATGAAATTGAGTGGTTCACAGTGAACAAGTGAGGGGGGGGGGCATCTCATTGGAAAATGAGCGGGTTTCCCAGGTTCAGGATTAGAGCTAGGCAAGAGAGGTGGCTGAGTCAGGCTGTGACTCAGGAGAAGGGCTAGTCACCCTACCCCACGCAGCACAGGCCAGTGAAACTGGCTGTCCACATGGGCCTGGGGGTGGGATGGGGAGCTGGCTTCCTTTGTGTTGACAGAGTTGGGAGTCAAAGTGGCATTTGGTGGCTGTTTGGTGTGTGTGCCTGTGAGCTAAGCAATGGAAACATTTGGGAAATCGATCATTGGAGAGAAAGAAGAGCCACTGTGTACAAGAGCAGCGATGATGGGACAACTGAATGCGTGCTGGGCAAGTACACAGCAGAGTAAACTATTAGGGCCGTGGCTCCTGCCTGGCACACAGTCCCAAATATTTGTCAGTGTTTTGCCTTCCCTGTGTTTCATTAAGGAAACATTTCAAGGGAGGACAGTGATTACAAGTTGAGGCAGTCAAAGGGAAACTTCAGAGCACAAATTCCCCTTCCAGAAGTAAAATTATTTAGGGACTTACATTCAAGCTACTCATTAAAATAACTTACAATGAAATGTTAGGGGCTGGAGAGATATGGTGTACTGTTCGTGTAGAGGACCTGAATTCAGTTCCCAGCCCCCATGTCGGGTGGCTCACAACCACCTGGAACTCCAGGGGGATCTGAAACCCTCTTCTGGACTCCAGGGGCACCTGCACTCACATGCAAACAGACCCTTCTGCCATACACACAATCATAAATAAACCCTTTTTAAAAATGAATGTTTATTTAAAATAAAAATGTTTTAAAATGGGAATCATTTGATCAATTTCTTAACAAGGTACTGACCTTGGGGCACCTTTGTCAGAGGGGGGAAAAAAGGCATAGTTGGGCATGGGAGCACACTATTGTGATCCTAGTATCCAGGAAGCTAAGGCAGGAGGATTGCTATGTGTTTGGGTCCAGTCTAGACCGTGTAGTGAGATCCTGTTTCAAATAAATAAATTGACAAGTAAACAAAAGTCGTGAGAGACACACTCATGAGATGGTGAGTGTCTGGGAGGAGGCTTGTCGCCTGATCTTACTCCAGTTGCTATGGCAGATGTTGATAAAAGTCGTGAGAGACACACTCATGAGATGGTGAGTGTCTGGGAGGAGGCTTGTCGCCTGATCTTACTCCAGTTGCTACAGCAGATGTTGATAAAAGTCGTGAGAGACACACTCATGAGATGGTGAGTGTCTGGGAGGAGGCTTGTCGCCTGATCTTACTCCAGTTGCTATGGCAGATGTTGATCCAGCAGCGTTTCTTCGCGACCGTCCAAGTTGATCAAAAGCCGGCTTTGCAAAGTTCAGTCACTTTTATGAGGCCAGGGAGCCGGGGGATGGGTAGCGGGGTAATTCCGTATTCTTTCTTTCAGGCCTGGGGAATCGAACACAGGGCCTTGTGCCTATCGGGGAAGCCTTCTGTCCCTCACCTATGTATATCTGCAGCCCAGTGCGATTGTACTTTATATAGCATAAGCACATGGTACGGATTCAGAAGGCTAAGGAAGGTCATAGGAAAAACCAACGTGTCCTCGGGCTCCTAAATCATGCCCTGCCCCGGTAGTCATCCTGCCCATTGTTCTGCACTCTTCTCAAGACATTCAATACATTGAGGGTCACAGCTGCTCCTGTGCACTGGCAGTGGGCCTATGTCCTCCCCTCCCAACGTTTCTTAGTATGGAGGTTTTCCTTCATTGAAGAATGCCTTTGTCGGGAAGGTTTCCCGTTAGGAAACAGAATTGTCTGTCTGACTGTGGACATTTAGGCTGTGTGTGGGACAGCTTTAGAGTGAGCTCTCATCATCTGTAGCCACGGGCTTGCACAGTCCTCTGGCGCCTGGGCTTTCAGACTCCCTTCGTCTTCCCAGCCAGCTCCTTCAGTGATGTCCACAGGCAGTGCAGTGACAGCACCAGAAGCTGGTCCACCTCCCCTGTCCCTCTCTGCGGAGTCAAGAAGGGTGTTTCTGTGGTTGGATGTGAACGATCAGCCTGTGCCTGTTGCCTATTGCTGTGTGGTGGAGTTGAGTTCCGAAATCCTCCACCCCTCCAGGGACTCTCCCTCAGCCCCTTTACCTGGCATAGTCCTCCCCATTCCTCAACTCCTGCCCCCTGAGTCCTCTCTCTTGTCGAGGGTTCTGCTGCTCACTGTGACCCACGGGCCCATCTTTCTGGCCCTTGGTGTTGTACTCCTTTATCTGTCAGGGCTTTGGCTGTACTTAGAATTCATGAGCCAGTCAGTCTCCGTTGACATCTCCCCTCATACCTGCTCCGTAGCAGGGCACCTGCACTGGTTCCTTTGAATGGAAGAATGACTGCTATGCATCAGTGTATGTGTGTTTAGAGTGCATTAGTCAAATCACCCAGAAAGCCATTTCCCCAAGGCTCAAACACAGGGAGCAGTCATGAACTTCTGGGTAACAGGGATGTGAGTTTCTGTCCAGGATGTTCCAGAGCAGTCTCTGTGACCTTGACCTGAAATCTCTCCTGCAATCTTTGTCTTCAATGTCCTTCTCTTGAGCCAGGGGCTAACGTTGAGGTCTCCAAGGCCTCAGGTCTGAAATACCACTCTTAAAGACCCTGAAGGGCTGGACTAGTATGTGAGCGGTGGTGGAACACTTGGGTAGTTTTCAGAATTCCACCCCACTCCGAACCATGGAGGGCAAACAAGAAGATCCAAACCATCGCTAGAGGCTGGTTGTTCTGAGTTAGCATCTGCCGTCGGGAGGCAGAGGTGAAGGTGGGTGGGAGGTGAAATCTAGAACTGGTACCCAGAAGACTCTCAGAGGCAAGGGGGGTGCTGATCAGTTTACTCTGGGAGGTTTGGGGGAGCTTCCAGGGTGTGTCCCATTTCTGATCGTCCTTAAAGGTTTCTAAGTTTTCCTTGTAGTATAAAAGGATGAAAAATGGGTCAGAGAAAGCTGTCATACTTGATCACGGATAAGAATCTCATCCAAGCTAGAATGTTAGACAGTTAGAGGTAGCTTGGGTCTGACTTCACAGCCATACAGAACAGGTTCCTGAGGCCCTGGGCCTCTCTCCTCTTTGGAGGGGCCATTGTGCTTTTGGAGTTGAAGCCGTGATAGTCCTGAGGTTGAACTATGGATTTCTTCCCTTGCTGGCTAGGGGCTTCTCCGGGAGGAAGGAGACACAACCATGGGCTTTGTTAGGGAGAATCCCACTTCTGTCCCCCACTTTGGGGCCTGAAGCCTTCTTGGCCTAACCTGTCTTTCCTTAGTCTCTTAGGCTCGCCCTGAGTCCACTTGAAGGGCCTGGTCGGCTAGGTCTTTGATGCCCCTTGAACAAAAACAAGTGCCCTCCCCCATCTGGCTACCATCTTGCTGTTAGAATTGGACTTCAGCTCCTGTCCTAGTTCATCACAACAGGACAAACATAGTAGGAAACTTGATCCCTTCCCCCCCACCCCCGCCCCCCTCCACCCACGGTTTGCGCAGAGCTCACAAGCAAAACAAACTTATTTTGAACACTGGGATCCTAGCACGCTGCCCCGACAATCATTAACCTGTGCCTCTGAGCCAGCCCTTCATAAGGCTCTGGCTACAACCAGCCAGCATCGTCCACTGCCTGCCACCACACAACCAGCGAGCAGTGAACACCGCACACGGCCATCTGCCCAGAGAGCTGTGACCACCGTTGTCACTACCACCTGCCCAGAGAGTTGTGAGCACCCAGCCACTGCTGCCTGCCTACGAGGTCTCATCCACTGCCGGCTGCGCTGGGGTTGCGATGCCTGAGTTCCTCGCTGTTGTTCCTTGGCGGTTCCTGATCCTCCTAGCCTTCCAAGTTGGCGTGGCCACTGGAGCCCCCCAGCCATGGCGCTGTGCGCCCTGCACTGCTGAGAGCCTGGGGCTCTGTCCCCCCGTGCCCGCTTCGTGCCCCGAGATTTCCCGGCCTGCCGGTTGTGGCTGCTGCCCGACATGTGCCTTGCCACTGGGTGCCGCCTGCGGTGTGGCCACGGCTCGCTGCGCCCAGGGACTCAGCTGCCGTGCCCTGCCAGGGGAACCTCGTCCCCTGCATGCCCTCACCCGCGGCCAGGGAGCCTGTGTACCAGAGCCTGCTGCCCCCGCCACGAGAACCTTGTCCAGCTCCGAGCTCGAAGGTACTGCAACCCCTCTCTCCCTCTAGATCTCTTGGCTGGGACACACACATCCTGCCTAGGCCACCAGAGGCCTATCCCGAGCCGATAGTGGGTGGGACAAAGACACTCTAGGCCCACTAAAAGCTTCCAGCTGTGATGGGCAAACAAATCACCCACTAAGGCCCATCGTTGCTTGGTCTTGTGGGGTGTGTGTGTATGTGTGTGTGTGTCGGGGGGGGGGCGGGGGTTGTATCCCAGGAAGGGTGGTCCAAGTGCCCAGTGCTTAGTGGAGAGCTGGGAAGAGCGTTCACAGACTGGTAGTACTTGGTGTCTCAGTGGGGTGAAGGGAGCGATGGAGCTGCCAGGAGGGTGGGGTGCTGGCCCAAGCACATAACGCCTCCCCCGGGGGTCCTGCCCTTGGCAGGTCAGTGGCTCAAGGGTCCAGGAAGGTTTAGGATGGAAGCCTTCCCGCTGCCCCCCAGGGGGTTTGCAATGTCCTTTGTAGCATATATCCTGCCACGCAGTATGTGCTTCCCAGATGTTTACAGAACATAATGTGAAAATTTAGGCCCGAACCTTCGCTTCCATTCATTGCTATAGACAAACAGTGTTTGATGTGTATGTTGTCTGCTAGGAATCTGACAATCAGGTTCTTTCCTGAATTTAAGCACTGGTTTGTTTGTAGTAGGAAGCTTGGGAAATGCCTCTTCCTCTGCTCCAGCCCCCTATCTCCCCATCTGGGCTACATGCACGTCCTGTGTGGGTGTGGAGGAGCCCCGTGGTTCCATACTCTGACGGGAAGCTGTACTGCAAGCATGTGACCCTTTGGAGTAAATGAAATTAGAGCTACCCCGGAGGTCCTCTGAAAGGGACACCCGCCTCCCCCTCCCCCCCAGCAGCGGGGTGTGACTCCTCCATTGTTTCTCCCCGTGAGCCTTTCCAGGCTCTGTCTGCAAGGTGTTTAATGATGTCCTCCTCTGTGAGGGGATGCACAGAGGTGACAGTGTGTGGGAAGGCAGGATTCCCAGGAGAGCCAAGGGGTCGAGTCTCATCACTAGTGGGCTCAGGAATTGACCCTAGTCCTTGGCTTCTTCAGGGTTATATTCTTGCTCTTCCCTCACCAAATTGTGCATGATGCTCCCTCTGCCCTGGGGCTTCCCTGCCCTGCCTCTTCCTGACATATACTATTTTCCCAGAAAAGAATTAGTATTGCTATTTGGTCATAATTGTTGCCAAAAGCCGTTGGTGAAAAATCCGATTTCACCAGGGCCATTCTAGATTGGTTCTAAGGAGAAGTAGTGACCGGGCACAGGAACGATCCCTCCAGGGCCTCATGGATTTGTGGTGCTTGCTTTGCAGAGGCAAAGGCTACTGTAGCCCCTGAGGATGAGCTTCCCGAGAGCCCAGAGATGACAGAGGAGCAGCTACTGGAGAGCTTCCACTTGATGGCCCCCTCCAGTGAGGACCGGCCCATCCTGTGGAACGCCATCAGCAACTACAACAGCATCCGGGCCCGAGAGATCGCTAACCTCAAGAAATGGAAGGTGAGACCCTCCACGTAGACCCTTAGGCTTATCTCTAAGTGAAGATGTTGGTCTAGAGAATTTCTGAAAGGCACTGAGCATACTGAAGCTGAGCATAGAGGAACAACTACTCCCATTCCTGCTGTATTTTTGCCTCCTTAAAAAAATATGGCAAAATACACAGAGCATAAAATTGGCCATTTTCAGTTTAAGTTTCTTTGTCCCTAAGTGCATTCAGCAATTGTTGCCACCGTCCAGCCCCACAGTTTTTCCAGCCTCCAATTCTCAATCCAGGAAGAACTTCTCTAGTTTAATGGCTGGTTTTAATTTGATCACTTGGGGGCGACAGAGAACCAAAATTAGAGATAAATTACAGAGGCCTTTAAAAAAGTACACTCAATGAAGCGAAAGAATTTTTAGGGACACTTTAGAATTTCATCCGGAAATTATGGAAAGAATAAGAAATCTCATTCTGATCTCAAGCTATCCAGATGAGTGCCTTGCTCCACAATCAACGTGGCATATGTTAATTGCAAGGACAGTTGTTCGAAAATCTAGATATTTCTGATGCTAAATTCCACATACAGAGATTGAGCCCACTGTCATTCCCACTAGAGTGCAGGTGCCCAAATTACTCAGCAGATGGCAGGGGTTGGGAAGCATTGTATACCATTGGCTAGGTTCTTACCAGGATGTCACTAATCAAGTCTTTAAAAAAAATGCCACCCAGTGAGGATGTGGATGGAGTTCCCATCCTTTACCCACACAGCTCAAGCCTGAGACCAACTTGTCCCACTCACAGATGGGAAAAAATACCTGGGGACAGCATATGTTTGACCCATATCCCTAGATGTCCCAGTCTAAATGTCTAAAATGATAAATCTCTTTTCTTGTATTCATGCTAATATAAAATGATTCTTCTAGGAGCCCTGCCGACGAGAACTCTATAAAGTGCTAGAGAGGTTGTCCGCAGCTCAACAGAAAGCAGGGGATGAAATCTACAAATTTTATCTGCCAAACTGCAACAAGAATGGATTTTATCACAGCAAACAGGTAGGTGGCTTTGCTACTGCTTCTTCTTGTATGCTAGCTCTGCTCTTCCACATTCAGTAAAGCCTCACAGTTTTTACATCAAATGATTTCTAGGCACAAGTACACAACATGGATGGCTTTTCCAAGTGAGATCCCTCCCTGCACAGTTGGGAGAAGCTAGTCCTTAGAAAGAGGTGTGGGATGGATGAGGAACACTTCAGCCAGTAGAGGGGGCTAAGCATTAGTGTGATGAGTGAGGAGCCCCTGAGCTAGTAGGGAGGACTACTTTCACTCAGATCAACAGAGTGAAGCCAGTAGGGAGGAGCATCTTCACTCAGATCAACAGAGATGGGTGCTCCAAATGCTGACACTCAGGTTTCAGTTCCTTGCAACTAGAGGAAAGGGACACGGTCAACTTAGGAGACAGACATCCCGCTTTCTCTCTTCCCACAAATAAAAACAAACTCTGTAGTAAAATACAGTACGGCTTTGTGCTATGCCCAGTAATAAATGGGATCCAACAAGTCAGGGCTTAATTTTAAGGATCCTTTAGGACTCAGAGAAGTTCAGGTTCTGGGATTACACTCAGAAAACCCGAGGTCTAGGTCCAGCTGAGTGATTGAGGTGGTTAATCAAAGAGGTCCATTGCTGGGCTCCTTTGCCATCAAGGCCATGAAGCAGATAATTGTGAAAACACTGTACCATTGAACAAATGTGTGAGACCATTATCCCACGTGCCACACAGCAAGTGTCTCCATTTTGTCATGACCACCAGAAGGGCATTGACATTGCTGAGCCTTAGCTAGTAGGTGGCTGTGCAGTGCTCAGCCTCGCTCAGGGACAGGGTGGCCAGAGCTCCCACTGCCTGCTGCTCCTGACCTTGCTCCTGTCTTTACAGTGTGAGACATCCCTGGATGGAGAAGTGGGGCTCTGCTGGTGTGTCTATCCATGGAGTGGGAAGAAGATCCCTGGGTCTCTGGAGACCAGAGGGGACCCCAACTGCCACCAGTATTTCAATGTACAAAACTGAAGACTTCCACACATGTTCTCTCACACCAAATATTTAAGTATATAGTATATTTATACTCTGGAGCACACCATTTTATATATGTGTATATGTATATATCCAGGAACTACTTTTTATACTCCACATACTGCTTGATGGTATGTGTTGGTTCGTATTTATTCACTGTAAGTTTACGTTTTTCTACACAGTTACTTGTGCTATATTAATTTATATATCATGAAGCACTTCTCATCACGTATATGTAAATACTACGTCTCAGCTATTCCAAAGTCCATTCTTCTGGTTTGAAAGGGCAGAGTGATACTGCCTAGAACATGCGCAAGTCAATGTGAGGTAGAGAGTTTTCCAGTGGGTTTAAGGAGGAAAGTTAGCCAAGGATCTCCTCTCTGCATCCCACAGATCTGTGTCTGATGCCCATTTGCCAGGAAAGTTAAGATGTTGACTATGTAATCAAAGCTAAATGTGGAAACTTGCATCCGGTTTATTTTTAAATGCATATCTGGAATAAATACTCTACCTGCAAGTCCTGTTGTCCCTGTGGAGTCCCAGCCTCATCTTTGTTCCTGCGATCTCTTTACCTTTCACCCACACCTGACTCTGAGTCTGCTTTGGGGATAGACAGCGTGATAGATGTGCTTTGATCGTGTGGCCCCATTATTAAGCAGCATCAGGCCCCTGTCTGGGTCACACTAGAGATCCCTTCCCCTCTCGGCCCATCTCTTTCTCCCCAGAGTCCTCAGCCTCTTCTCTCCTTAACACTCTTCAACTTATTAATAGGCCCAGGTTTCCTCTAGCTGGAACACAGGTACAGACAAGTAGGCACTGGCTTCTTGTGCTTTTGAGACAGGGTCTTACTGTGTAGCCCAGGCTGGTCTAAAAGTCACAGCAATTCCCCTGCCTTAGGCTTCAAAGTGCCCAGGGCCACCATGTGCAGTTTTTGGATTGCTTTTGTTCTCGAGCCTTCTCCCCCTCTTGGAGTCACCATCCACCTTTGCCACAGCTGGTCAGCAGCACATGCTCCTCCCTCTAGTTTCCAGGCCAAAGCCCCATCCACAGCTGGACAGCAGCACATGCCCCTCTCTCTAGTTTCCAGGCCAAAGCCCCAGCCCCAGCCCCAGCTCCAGTCTTCTCCATCCCTCCATTGTCCATTTCTCGAAACTGACCCAGGTGGCCTGTCAGAAGCCATCTTGCCTGATGCTTGCCCCTCCCCGTGCTGAATGTTCCTGGCCTCTCGCTGCTTCCTATCTTTCCATAGCGTTCCGTGTCAGATTATTCCACTCAGGCTGCCTCCAGCCCTGCCTACTGATGTCTGAAAGGGAAGCTGAGGCTTCTTCACTGCCTCTTCTCCAGGGAACCAGACATCTCCCACTTCCCTATGTGTGAAGGTCACTGGGCACAGCAACCTTTAGGATTGGTGATGGCTAACTCCTAGGGTTGGAGGGCAGCGGAGGAGAAGGCAGAGTCAGAGGAGTGTCTAGCTGGGAGGTTGGGAGAAGCAGCAGGTAAAGAAAGAGCAAGAGGAAAAGCAGGCGGGCATGAGTCCTTGAAGGGCTTAGAACATTTAAAGAGGACTTGCTCAAGTATTGCCTCTTGTGGCAAGTATTATTACCTTGCCACAGAGCCAGAGCCGGTAGGGTACACACATCTGTCTATGACCTATCTTCTGTTGGCATTTAACTATCTGTCATCTGTCTCTCTAGCTCTTTATCTTTTATATGGCAAATGAACTCAGGGCCTCATACTTACAAGGCAAGTGTTCTGCCTCCAAGCCATCTCCTTAGCTCTACCAATTTATCACTTAACAACCATCTCTCTATATAGTCCCCAGCACTTACTTACTCTTCAACCATCTATTTGTCTGACTTTGAATTCCATCTGTCAATCCATCCATCCATCATCTATGCACTCATCTACCTGTCAATGGAGATTCATTGTGAAGAATTGGTTCATGTGCTAGGGAAGGCTGAGAAGTCCCAACATCTACCCCAGGGAAGCTGGTACTGTGATCAGTCTGAGGCTGAAGACTTGAACACTGGTGACTTAATGATGTAATTTCCACTTTAACGGTCAGAGAAGATAAATGCCAGGTAGGAAGGAAGAATTCTCCCCTTTTGTTTTATTCAGACTCTGAGCAGATGGCACAATGTGTAATGTGGATGGTGGTGGTGGTGGTGGGTGTCAGGGAGTCAGTGTGCACATCTCATCAGGAGACACTCACAGATATACTTGAAATGATGTTAACTTTGTACACATCGTGGCCTGGTCAAGTTGATATGAAGAAATGACCATCACAAGCATGGACAGGTGAAAGGTCAGAGGTGAAGGGGTGAGGGCAAGGAAGGGTATGTGAACTGGTAGGTCCAGGTAGGTTAGCCCAGTGGGTTTGTGAAGAAGCATCACCATGTGGCTCACACCTCTGCCATGGCACCAAAGGGCCTGCTAAGTTTCTGTCCTGGATTCCTAGAGGCTCAAACATGAGGGTGATGCACTCTGGATCTGGCTTCAGGGCACGTGGTGGCCAGTGTATGCTGCCCCTCCACCCCAAGTGAGTTCAGTGTCCATTGTTGAAGTGTCAATCAGCACAGCACTCCAAGGGTACTACCCTCTGATTTTTCTTGGTTCCCACCCTGTGGTCATACTGTACACCCCCAGATCTCCAAACACTCATAGAACCAATTTTTTTGTTTGTTTGTTGTGTCCAACTCTGTGAACACTTAGGATGTCTGTTGGATGACTTTAAACATGACTCTAAACAGGCAATTACTGTATGTGGTTTGATGCTATGGTCCCAGGATGTACTTGAAGTTATTTTGGCAAGGGACAGTTGTGCCAAAGCCAGAGAGGGACTGAGGTACCAGGAGCCCTCCCAGCATCCTTTGGGGGTTCTCCTCCTTTTCTGGATTCGATTCACTTCCCTTCTTCAAGCACCCAGCAGCAGAAAGGCTAGTGACGTGTAGGATGTGCCCATCTTACCATGCACATCATGTACCTGGGGAAGCTGCTCTGAAGACCTGAGGCCCAAACTGGAGAGGCAAGGACCAGACTGTCATGGAGACAGCCTACTTTAACTGTCTAGATCATAATAACCACCCACACAACCTACTGGACCCAGATATTCCTCTGTATGTGGCCTGATGCTGCGTGGATGTCAGAGAAGAGGCCACAGCAGCTGCCCCACTGAGATTCTTTTGTTGGAGATGGACTCAGCTATGTCTAGTAATGTCCATGACATCTTCTACTATGTCTAGAAGATTCTGCCCTCATGGAGTAATCTCACCAGTGACTCAAGACCCAGATGCAAACAAAAGGAGCCGGGCATTTTTTTTAAATGATAAAAACTTTATTTACTATTTATAAATACATTGCAAGACAAACTTTTCAAAAATACATTTTTCCCCCAAAAACTTAATTAAAAAAATAAAGGAAAGCTGATAGGCAGGCAGAATGTCTTGAGATTCCTTTGAGCTCTCAAGACAAGCTCTGTACAGCGCATGTCCACCCCGTGGGATGCAGTGCGGTCTCCTCGCACCCTCTGTTGCCAGACCTCCTTGGCCTTGGCCTTGGGGAGAGCAGCCCCGCCTCCAGACACGGGCTCCTGTCCTGGGGCGTGCCTGGGGTTACATCACCTAGCATCTCTAACGTTTTACCTAAGATTATCTAGTACAGATTCTATTATATTTGGGCTATGTCGTATACACTGTTAACAATTACGAATGTATTTTATCTGCATATATGCGTGAATTATAAAGAAAGTCTGAGAAGGACCTTAAGATCAACAACGGGTAATTCTCTAGGTGGTCTTGCCAGGCTCTCCAACAAGCCACTCCTCTTTCCTGTTTAGATAGGAAGGAGGGGGAAGATGAAAATAAACCTTTTTTTTCTTAAAAAAAAAAAAAAGCTTGCCGTGCCTCCCCTCCCCCCTCCCCCACAGTAAATTTTATTTTGAGAAGTTGGACAAGAAAACACTGTTTTTTTTTTGAAATCATCTGAAGAACTAACTGTACCATTATTTGTGACATCTCTGAACGTGGAGGCTGACACTCACTGCTCCTCCCACCTGGGGACCATCTGCTGACAACGGAAGGTCCTCGTCCTCGTTTTTTATGGGCTCCCAGAGTGCCTTAGAACATTCCTGGTCAGTTTTAATCAGAGAGATTTCACCTATTCTCTCCCACAGTTCCCAAGTAGATCAGGTCACTGGCAGATAATGGGCCAGGCCCTTGGTTCAGAGATGACATCCTAAGGGCCATGAGCCTCAGGAGTCTGTGTCCAGATGTCCTGGTGACTTGGTTAGGGGTTTCCCCATGCTCCATAGTGCCTGCACTCATTTACAGGGAATGGAAAGAAGATTTTTCTATATCGGCAACAGAACCTCTCAAGTCAGGAAGGCAGAGGGCCAGCAGCACTGGAGCCCCGTGTTGGGGGGGTGGGTTAGCGGGGAGAGGGCATCCGTGGCCTGGAGTACATGAGTGTTTTCATAGGAAGCAACAGGAAAATTCAAACTGCGTTTTTGTTGACTACCGGAGAGTAGAAGGATGATCAAGTTTACTATTTAAACAACCAGAGGCATTTCAAAAATCTGTCTAAACTTTGGTTTTTTTTGTTTTTAATCAGTTCACCACAAAAAAGAAATATAAGTCAAGGCTGTAGCCAGCTGCTGATCATGTTGTTGGCAGTCTTTTGTGCAAAATAAGGCGTATTTGAGCTCCACATCAACTAAAAAAAAAAAGAGTAAGACATACATTGAAATAACTACCTCTAAAATCCAAAGGACTCAGCCTTTCACTCAGCCCCCAAGCACTCAGTGTGACACTGTGAGAAAGGGGCGGGGCCTCAGTCTATTCTTTCTCAACCAATCAAAGAACACTGTAAGATACTTTCATTGTTAAAAAGTATTACCCCCAAATTAGAATTATTTTTCCAACTTACGAGAAAAATTTTTAACTAAAACTGAATATTTTTCTGTCTATTAATATTATCTTGAGAAAACATAGCATATTTATTCTTTCTCATAATTGCTTCATTCCCCCATGAAGACAAACCACAGAATTTCTGTAGATTAGAGTTTTACTTAAAAAAAAAGAATATCTTCAGTGTTTGCATATGAAAGAGTGTGGGCCTGTGGTGGCACATGCCTTTGATCCTAGCACTGGGGAGGCAGAGGAAGATGGACCGCTGTGAGTCCAAGGCCAGCCTGATCTACAGAGTGAGTTCCAAGACAGCCAGGGCTACACAGAGCAATACTGTCTTGAAAAACCAAAAACCAAAAAAAAAAAAAAAAAAAGTGTATATTTTAAGTCATTTAGAATAGGTATCTTTGAAGCCACACTGACCCTGGCCTTGAGTGTGTGGTTGGGTAGGGACCTCCTTCTCCCTGAACAGTCCCCTTTGTCTTCCTCTCTTTGGGGCCCGGCTGCAGCTCCTGGGCCAATAAGCCCAGGATGAGGGGTGGTTGGACATCTGGTGGCCATAGCTGCCCCTAGCAATTCTCCGGATTCTCAACCACTTTCAGAGGGAGCTGCCCCGGGACCTAAACCCTTGGCTTACGTGGCACAGCAGGTGGTATCTACTGGCTCTGCACGTTGAGGCAGTGCACGTCATCTCTGCCCTTGGTGTCATAGCCAGGCAAGGGCTGTCCGTACTTGTCCACGCACCAGCAGAAGCCACGTTTTCTGCCTTTGGATGGGCGGCACTGTGGGAGGGGGAGACAGGACATGAATACCACACGCATTGGTACCACACACATTGGTACCACACGCATTGGCTAGTTTTACGTCACTTGACACAAGCTACAGTCATCTGGGAAGAGGGAACCTCAGCTGAGAAAATGTCCCCACCAGACTGACAAGTGGATGAGCCTGTGGTGCATTTTCTTGATGGATGATTGATGGGGTAGGGCCTAGCTCCATGGACAGGGCCACCCTTTGGCAGGGAGTCCTGGGTGCTATAAGAGAGCAGGCTGAGCAACCCATGGGGAGCAAGCTAGTAAGCAGCACTCCTCTATGGCCTTTGCTACAGTTCCTGCCGTGACTTTCTTCAGGGATGGACCGTGATATGAAGGTGTAAGTGAAATAAACCCTTTCCTCCACCAATTGTTTAGTCATGATGCTTTTCACAGCAATAAAAACCCTAACCGAGACACTGTGTTTAAGCTGGTAACCCAAGTGGTTACCCAGTGTTCAGCTGGCCTGAGGTAAAATTATGATGGTCATGACTCCTAAAGAGCCACCCATGTGTAGGTGGGGGTGTACATCCATGCATGCCTGTGTGTGCTCTAACCTCTCTGGGGAAGCTGGAGGTGCGGCTGAGCTTTCTTCGTCTTGTGGCTGTCAGGCTGGATCTCTCAGATCTCACGTCCAGCCTCATCTCTGGTCTCGCCTTAGTGGAAGTGTGCTGAGCTGGTCAGTGGATAGTGTAGAGCTCAGGCTCCCTGATGCAGACTACTGTACAAACACTGGAATGTGGACATGCTGTGGTGAGCATTGTTTACTTCTGTCTCCTAGAGTCATGTGAACTACCTAGTTAGAAAGCTACCTAAAATATCGCCACTAGGTGATGCATACGTGTATCAGAAGGGGGCCACACCAGTTGAGGCTCCTGCAAACTGAGACTGATTCCCCACTGGGCCAATGGAGAAAGGAGGGAGAGAACATCCTGGGGACCCCACTCACCTGCTTCTTCTTATAGAACCCCTTCTTGTCACAGTTTGGGATGTGGACACCTCTGGGACTCAACACATTGAGGAACTTCAGATGATTCAGGGTGTCTTCCATTTCTCTGCGGCAGGGACCCTGAGGACACAATTATTGTTTTGACAATCTCCCAATGGCCACAGGACCAGCCCAGAAGGAACCTGTGACATGCCTCTCTAGGACATTCTGCTCGCGTCAGCGAGAAGGTCCTGGGAGGACGCTAACCATCACTCCGTGTCTTCTGCTCTCTCAAGAGTACAACTAAGTTTGTGGAAAGTGATCTAAGAATAGGCCAGTAGGCTTCGGGAAGTCCACCGAATAAAATCAAGCCGTCTTATGGGAAGTCTGTTCCTTAACTGCGGGGCCCACCACACACTTTACTAGTACACTTTAGCTTGAACTTTCCAAGAGTCTCTGACATAGGAGGTGGGGCCTGGAAGAGAGAAGCTGCCCATTCATCAGCTAGGACCCCTGGGACTTGCTACATGAAGACTGTCTTGGGGTGTTTCTTTCGAGTGCCCCCCTCCCAACAAGAGGAAAAGGTCTCACATATTCTGTCTCCCGCTTAGACTCAGAGGAGAAGTTCTGGGTGTCTGTGCTCTGTGACTCATAGTCAACTTTGTAACGCTGGCTGTCCCTGGCATGGCCTTTTTTGATGACATCCATCTTCGCATGGAGTGGATGGAACTTGGAATCAGTCACTCGGTGTGTGCTGGGGACAGCCTGACTTTCCACACTCCCAGCACTGTGGTCCTCCTCAGATTCACTGATGTTTCCTGGAAAAGAACATGGCGATAAGGAAATGATCATTATTGGCAAAGGAATAATAATCTTTTCAGAACCAGGTCACACCTAAAAGACAAAGTCATTCAAAAATTCTTAATAAGTTAAGAAAAAGGCAACTGGATAAAGCATTCTAGAATACTACCCGTTGTACCCCGACTGCTTTACTTCAGGAAATCATCTGTTAGAAAGTTACTCTGCCATGTGGTTTTACTATGCAGCGCCAAGTGAAGGCAGTGGATGCTTATGAAGCCCTTCAACAGATGAGAAAGCAGCCAGCTCCACCTGTCACCGGCAGGGGGCAGTCATGCACCATGGAATGCTGCTATGGAGCTGATCAGAAAACTCACAGGAGATTCCAAATGTGGTCCTCTCAGCCCTGGGTACAGCTGTTGGGGGGTGGGACAATGTGAAAAAAAAAAAAATCCCCACCCAGTGGCAGCATCACACTGGCCTGGGATTCCAATATTCAAAACTCAGGTTTGCTGTGAGCTCTAGTTTCATGTGAAGTATCTCACTTCAGGGACCTGCAGAATCTTGTGGGCATGTGAGAGAGGTTTATTTCTGAGGTGCCTGTATATCTTTCAGTTTCAAGGTCCACACAGACTTTGTGTATTGGGTGGGAGGGGCACTTTCTTGGGCAAACCTTTCCCATTGCCCTCAGCAGTGAGCACACAGAATGCAGATAGCACCAATGTACTGCCCACAGCTTAGACCACTAGGTGCCAAGGTGCATTTACTACCTTGGAGAGAGGAAGGGGAGCTAAAAAGAAAACTCCTTTTGGGAGGGGCCTCTCATAATCCAAGGTGCTAAGGGGAGGGTCCTAACTGATCCCAGTGCTGGAAGGCTAATAGATTAATTTGGATCTTATGTATGTGACTAGATTTGTGGCTAGACAGGAAGTCAGACTTCGCCACTCCAACTTGTAGTAAGAGCCCCATGGGGATCCAAAGCCAGATGATCAGCCCCTGACGATGCCCAGCTCTGAACTCCAAAGCTTCAGGTTCAACCTTCAGGTCTTGGCTACAGAATTCCTTTGCTCCCATGAATTAAAAGCCCTCCTAGCAGGAAGGTCCAGTTGGCTCTCCAATCTAGTTCCGAATTTACTGTCTGGGTGCAAGGTGCGGGGCTCCAGCTGGCCTCTTTTTTTTTTTTTTTTCCCTCTCAGGAAATGCCAGGCTGGGGCATCCTGCCCATGGGGAAGACACGAGTCTCTGGCTCTAGGCCAAAAGAAGCAAATGCTTCACTCTCTGGAAATTGCCAGAGGGCTGCAAAGTCCACTGTTTAGAGTAACGGCCCTTCAGGACCCCAGGGAGACCCTCTTGCCCACGGGCCTCAGTTTCTCACCTACCAAATAGCTCCCAGAGTCCATCTGCAAAGCTCTCAATGAATTCTGTGCCTTCTCAAGCACAAATTCCCAGGGTCTAGACCAGCACCTGGCAGAGACTTGGTTTCAATTTGCTTTAATCTTAGTGGTTTTTCTTTTTGGAAGTATAGGGACAGAGGAAATGCTAATATGTAAATAAAAGTATTTGTCTTCCAAGAAGCTGAAGTAATTTCTTAAACTCCCTTTGTTTGTTTGTTTGTTGACCTTAGACTGCTGATTAGGGGAGAATATGGTTCAACTTAAAAAGGTAATTGTGAATTGTATCACAGAACTATCATTCCCTCCCCTACCCCCATGGATATTAGAAGCCACTGAACTATTTTACAATTACAGCTCACATCAATTTATACTATAGCGCTTACTAACAGTGGTCGTTAAGCCTAACTCAAAATGGCAATGTTGGTATTTCTTAGGATCGCTTCTGGGATACCACTGAATGCACTCGAAGTCAAAGACACACAAGGCAAACAGCCTAATTTTGCTTTTGACTTGAGTCAGCGAAACAACTGGGGTCTTTGCCAGGAATCCGGTGCTTCTCAGGGATGAATAAACCAGGACCTGCCTGTACCTGGGATTGTGAGCTCTGCAGCCACAGCAATCATAAAGGGACCGTTGGTCCAGCTAGCCGTGGTCCCAGGGGCTTGCTCCGCACCATCTGCCCGCCTTATGTGGGGAAACCCGAGAATTCTAGCCTTCGTCTGTGCTGGGCAAGAACTTGACTCACATAACTAAGCTGAGACTGGCTAAGAATGCTGGACATTTCGAACAACAGCTGCCAAATCCATTTAAGTCTGTCTGTCTTTCTTTCTTTTTCTTCCTAAGGGAACAACGCGATGTCCTTACAATGGCCGCCTGCTTGATAAGACCAGCCCCAGGAAGGATAACTGCCAAGCGTTTGCGATTTTCCTTTCAGGGGCTGCTTCCGCTGCACCCCACTCATTCTGCATCGAATTATGAAGGCGGAACATTCCTGGGTAGTCTCTGCTTCAGACGCCTGGATCTGCACTGCCCGTACCCTACGTACCTGGGACATGATCCCCGAAGCCCTCAGGCGCGGGATAGTGCCTACTGGGACAAACGGGGCTCAAACCCTATTGTAGCTCCTGGTGATGTTGAGCAGTTCTGAAGTTTTTGAACTTTAGATTACACAACCTTAAAGACACCAGGACTCTAATTCCATCTCGTTAGTTTTTGGATAAACGGGGACACAATACTGCTTTGCCCATCAGCCCGTGCAAAAACGTTAGTATCTTTCAAGACAAGTGCCAACCAACAAACCTTCCTGGTCCTGACCCGATCCCGGATTCCCATGCTCATGCTTCCCTGGGATAGACAGACGCCTTCCCAATTGTGGAGAATGGAAACTCAGGTCCACAGTTGGGCTACAGAGCCCAAACCCAGGCATCTGCGCTCAGCGAGACTCTCCAATGACCAGGATCCGTCCTCTGGCAGTCTACTTTGGTATCCTTTTGTCTTGCCACGGAAATTTACCGGTTTTCCTGGACAGCATTTTGCAACTTACAAGAAAGCTGCACTTTGAGAAGCGAGCAAGTGGAGCGATGGCCGCGGGGACCCCTTCGCCTCCCAGGGCCGGTCTCGCCACTAACACCTTCTGGATGAGCCATGTGAAGCCTCTGAAGCCACAGGCTCTGCCTGCCCGCCACCCGCGCCGGGTCCCAGGGAGTGCTCTCGGCGCACGTGGTGCGAACTGCTTACCTGGAGCGGGTTGGGAGGGCAGGTAAGCGCTCAGGCTGCCGGTGGCGCTGGCGTTGGCGCAGAACCCGCGCCCGTTCAGCAGCGCCTTCAGCGGGTACTGCTCCCCGGGCCGTGGCTGGCAGCGGAGGCTGTTGCCGCAGCGCTCGGTGTAGACGCCGCACGCGTCGCCTTCGCGCAGCGCGCAAGTCAAGCAGCAGCCGCAGCCCGGTTCTCGCACCAGCTCCGTGCACGGGGGCGTGGTGGGCGGAGGCGCGCACTGGGCTAGCGCGCGCGCGTCGCACGGTTCGCAGCGCACTACGGGGCCCGCGCCCACCGCGCCCGCGCCGGCTCGCGCCACCGGCGGCCCGCGGAGCAGAGTGAGTGCGGTGAGCGCAGCCGCCCAGAGCGCGGGGCGCGCGGGATGCATGGCGCCGGGCGGAGAGACTGCGGCTCGGCGGACCGGAGCGGAGTGGAGCGGAGCACGCGGGACGAGGCTGCGGGATGTGCGGAGCGAGCAGCAGGTCCTCAGCGTCCAGCAGCCGCGCTAGCTCGCATCTGGGCAGCCCGGGCGCGCAGGCCGATATATAGAAGCTGGGGTGGCGGAGGACACGCCCCGGAACGGCGCGGGTGGGGGGTGGGCCGGCGCAGGCTCCGCTCCAGGGCCCGCGCCTCCCCGGGAAACGGGACCAAGGACGGGGGCGCGCTGCGCGCGTCTTCACTGGGCACCTGCTCCATGTGCGCACGCCCTGCACTCGGGCCTCCCCTTCTTTCCCGGGGACCGGGGGCGCTTCCGGCCACCTTGCTGTCTCTTGCGTCCCAGTCACTTGAGGGCCTCTGATTCCCCCTAATGAAATGACTCCCAGCCAACTTGGCGCCCAGGACCCTGCAGCCCCTCCCCCTGGATGCCGGGTTTAGGTGGCCCTCCTGCACTGATTTATGTCTGGAAAGCTGGCGGGCGCATTCAACTCCTGTGTACTTCGCAAAGTTTCTGCAGTTGAGTGCCTCATGTAGAGCATGTTGCATTTCCCAGCGAGAACGTGCGGATCATATTTAAATCTGCACCGTTGGCCACTTGAGCCTCCAGAGTCTCGCACTGAACAATCGAACGTGACGGTCGTGGGTTCTAAAGATTTGCTTTTCAAAGCGGTCGTGACTCAAATACTCTCTTACTTCGCCACACTTCCCCAGTTAGCCGAATGAGCAGTGAGAGCGTCCTTACGGGAAGGTGGTTTTTTTTTTTTTTTTTTTTTTTTTTTTTTAAAGAAATGAAGTTCCAACAGTTCTTATTTGGGGATTCTTTTAAGTTAGCGGTTACATCTTCGGAGACACTGAAGCGGGTGCCGCTGAACCATGATTAATAGCCAAGCAGCCCCTAAAACGAATAATTTTCACAACCATTTTTGAAGTCATCGTTGCACGCCTGTACTAAATTCTCTCTGATACGCCCCAGTGCAGACTGGAGTTACTGCTAGTCTGCGCACTGGGAACACCGCGAAGAGTTGAAAGCCCGGTGCAATAGCTCTCTTGAGTTCGCAGCTATCTACTTTCCCTTGTGTGGGCCTCTCCAAAGTATAAGCGCTCCTTCCGTAGGTGACCAACAGAGGACGCTGGTGGTCCAGGATTGAATTGACAAACTTCATGGCTTTTTCCCCCTCTCCCCTTTTTTAATAGTTTGTGGATGAGTGGTGGGAACTTGTAAGAGACCGATGTGCAAGGAGACTTTCCTGATGCCCTTGAATAGAGTGTTTACAACAGGGGCTTCAGAAGTTGTCTTTGGGGAGACCTATGCAATTTTATGTAGGAAGCAAACTAAGACGACTTCCCCATATATCCTTCCGTCCATCATGCAGTTTCTGGTGAAGCTGACATTCATCCACCCATGTGTCTTTGTGTCTCCCTGTATTTGTGGCTCTCTTTACATCTATTTATAGTCCTTTAAAAATGATTTGTTTTAATTTTAGTTAAATTTAGTTCTCCCGTGTTATTAAATAACAATGCTAAAATTTGGGCTTTTACAAAGGGGGGAGGAATCAAAGATCAGAAACGCGAGGCTTGGGTTCCGTGGTAGCCAGCCAAGGCACAGCATCCCAATTTTCGCATTATTTCTTCCCCATAGTGCTCAGGTTGTGGCTAGACTTAACATTGTCTAACCCAAACTACCCTAATTGTTCCTCTTTTTCTCCCGTGTATTAACACCCAAGATTTCATTGGAAAATTGAAAAAAAAATCCCCCAGGGTTACACTTGTTCTTTAAATAACCACAGAGACCTTGACTCCAAAATTAGAACAAGGTTCGGTATCAAAAATGATTCTAGATATGGCAGGCCTCCCCTCTGTTTGGTACAATGTTATACACAGAAGCAGTCTGGTCAGTGGTCAGTGTAGCACTTTTACCCAGCCTTATCATCAGGCTAGGAGGCAGGGGACGTCTAGAAGGAATGGCTTCTTGGAAAAGATAAAAAGTCTTTAGTTTGGTTCTCTTCACAAGGAAAGAACCTTGCTTGCCGTTTGAGAAATGGGCGCTTGTTCCAAGTGGGACTCCTAGGGGGCGCCAAAGCTCCAGGTCTCTGCCTGAATTTACAGGCATGGCGGAGTTTTCACAGGATGCGTTCCTGAAAGTGTTTTATGTCGACTGTCATCAGCTTTATCACGAAATCTTGCACCAGCCAAGAACATTAGTGGCACTGACATGAGGAGACTTTTGCTTTAATATTTAGCTGTTTTCTTTTGACAAAACTTCAGGGTACCTCCTGCCCTGAAAATAATTATTGCAGGAAGGATTTAGATGTGAAAAAAAAATGTAATTTTGTGACATGTTAGTTAATTATGTCAGACTTTAAAACTGGTGTCGGTGGCTATGAATAAGGTGTGCAGTGGGGAAGGTGTGTTCTTCCCTAATGAAGGTGCTTGGCATTCGATTGTGGATAATGACAATGGGCAGGCGTCTGACCATCTCCGAACAGAGCCCTGCTCACTGACCTGATGATAGTTGGATTCCAGCTGCCAGCTGCATATTTTACCTGATTGACACAAACTCTTCATTGGAGCCCTTTGTGCACAAAAGTTGGACACTTTTGTGCATGATGTTCCACTTCTGCTCAGGGCTGGCCAAGTGCCTTAGGGTTTCTATTGCTGTGAAGAGACATCTCCACCACAGCAGCTCTTATAAGGAAAACATTTGATTGAGGTGATGGCTTACAGTTCAGAGGTTCAGTCCATGGTCATCATGGTGGGGAGCATGGAGGCATGCAGGCAGACATGGTAAGGGAGGAGTAGCTGAGAGCCCTACATCTTGCAGGCAACAGGAAATCGACTGAGACATTGGACAGTATCCTCAGCATAGGAAACCTCAAAGCCCACCCCCACAGTGACACACTTCCTCTAACAAGGCCATGCCCACTCCAACAAAGCCACACCTCTTAATAGTGCCACTCCCTATGAGATTATGGGGCTAATTACATTCAAACTACCATATCAAGCAAGCAGAGAACCTCAAGTCCTTAGCACTGTAGACAGCAGGCATTGGCTCCAGATGTCCCTAGGAATGTGGCTGTCATCCTTACTGGTTACTACTGGTCTCTGGATAGAAGGACCAGACTCCTGAGGGCAGGTAATGTTGGAGACCTAGTATCTAGGACTCAGTCACTCAGCCTAAAACTTGAGAATTCCCCCCACCCAGGGTAAGTGGGTGGGGACAGGAAACCTAATTGTCCCTCCCTTAGGTCACCTTCTCATTGACCACCCCCCTGAGTTACATATTCCAGACTTTTAAAGGACCATTAACTGCCCCAAATTATTGCCACCAATAGCGTTGCAGGTGACTTACCCAAAGAGCACCACTGAAGCATGTACCAGCCACAAAGATTCGAGGGAGTCCAGGGGACATCAGCAGAGACCAAAGGCTCATGGGTAGCATGGCCACAGAGAGAGCAGAGGGGCCTCAAAAGCATGTTGGTATTCTAACAGAGGAAGGACAGACCTGTTTAGGTGGTCAGGACAAGCTCCAGAGGGGTTGTGGTATTTGAGTCTCACAGAACTGCGAGGCCAGCAGAGGGAGAATAGTAATAGTTTGTGCATGTGTTTTCCTAGAGCAGTGGCTCTCAACCTGTGGGTCCTGACCCCTTTGGGGGTCAAACTGCCCTTTCACAGGGGTCGCCTAAGACCATTGAAAAATTCAGATATTTACATTATGATTCATAACGGTAGCAAAATTACAGTTATGAAGTAACAACAGTAATCATTTTATGGTTGGGAGTCACCATACAGGAGGGATTGCATTAAAAAGGGTCACAGCATTAGGAAGGTTGGGAACAATGCCTTAGAGAGTTGCTTTGTCTGGAAAAGGCGGAGTGGGCTGAGAAGAGACAGTGTCGGCCTTGGCAAGCGGACGTTGGAGTCGGCGGAATTCTGAATTGTGGAGGAGAAGGTGGCTGGAGAGAGTGGATGGAGAAGATGGCATTGGAAATCCAGATCCTTGGGGACTGAGACCCTCAGAGGCAGTACTGTCTGGTTTGACAATTTGGAGGCAGGTGGCAGGCTTCTGGAGAGAAGGCTGAGACATGTTCTATAGAAAAGACAGTACTTCTGGGGGAATCCCTCTCCGGAAGGGTGCTTCTGTTTAGTACAGTAGTCTTGGGTGTGACATTTTCTCCCTCAGCAGTGAAGCTTTCTATTCAGACACCCACACGGTGCCCATGTAACCTATCCGGGGGACAGCTGTCTGTCTCCCTCCATTAGGTAAAGGCAGTTCCGGTCTGCTCCATATCTCACTGTTAACCAAGGTCACAATGTCAGGAATAGTAAGAAAGGCTGGGGAATGGTTCAGAGTACACACACTGGTACTGGTGGCTCAGTTCTTCCCTTACTGGCTTTCTGACATAAAGTAGGCTGCAAGCCTGGAGTATAGGATGAAGCAGATTCGTGGAAGCAGATTTGTGGTGTGGATGGAAGGGCCCACTCTTAGTTATATGTTGCCTGGTGGATGGGAAGTCAGAGTTCATTTGTGTGTTTGCCTAATCACCTGGACAAATTTTGGTTATTATTGTCTACAGTGTTCTGTCTATATCTGGTGCCAGATCTCATTACAGATGGTTGTGAGCCACCATGTGGTTGCTGGGAATTGAACTCAGGACCTCTGGGAGAGCAGCCAGTGCTCTTAACTTCTGAGCCATCTCTCCAAGCCCCACCTGGACAAATCTTAAATGTGAAGTTTTGTTCTCTATTGGGTACCAGCTCACAGGGCAGAGGTCTTGTCTCCTTGTTCCAAATGATAACCTGCTTATACTTGATGTTTCCAGCTTGCTGGCACGATGCTCGAGCTCTTCACACTGACATCAATAGAACATATTCTTCCCTTGGCCAAGGAATCTAGAAGCAAAGGCAATTGGAAAACATTTTTCACCCAGTTGGTTTGCCCCTGGAACCAACCAGTTCCTCCCCAAGAGCTTCAGGGGCCTGTGTTTTCTGTCTCTCTGTCTTTGTCTCTCTGTCTGTCTGTCTCTCTCTCATTCCTTCCCTTTCCCTCTCCCTCTCCCTCTCCCTCTCCCTCTCCCTCTCCCTCTCCCTCTCCCTCTCCCTCTCCCTCTCCCTCTCCCTCTTCCTCTCTTTTTGCTGGGCTTCCTAGAGTACAAATCTCAGATTCCACAGTCCACCCTCTATCTCATGGGTTGGTAGATAAATAGATTTTTTTCTGCTATAATATAACCAACATAGATGACAGAATCAAAGTGTGTTTGATGTATGTGATGTTCACATGGCATTTCTGAAGTCCCCCTTGCTGCTGACTTCTACCTTTATTCCACTGTGGCCTAAAGAACGAACACTCTCTCTCTCTCTCTCTCTCTCTCTCTCTCTCTCTCTCTCTCTCTCTCTCTCTCTCGTTAAGCCTTGTCTTGTGGCCTATGATGGAGTCAATTTTGGAGAAGGTTTCATTCGCTGCTGAGAAGAATGTGTATTCCCTATTTGTCAGATAAAATAAAATAACCCTGTAGATATTGTTCAATCCAGTTGATTTCTTATGTAAATTAGCTCTGAAGTTTTTCTGCTGACTTTAGATTTAGAAGAAGTATCTAAATATGAGCAGGACATTGACATTTACCACTTTAATTATGTCAGGAACTATGTGATCTTTTATGCCTTGTAGTGCTTGTTTTATGGAATCGGGAGCTTTGATACTCTGCATAAATATTTATAATTGTTGTATTTTTGTATCCCATTGCTCCATTTATTAATACGTAGTGGTCTTTTTTATCTCTTCTGATTAGCTTTACTTTGAAGTCTATTTTATCAGCCACAAGAAGAGCTGTGTCTGCTTGTTTATGGCTTCCACTTGCTTGCCAATTTGATTTCCATTTTTAGACACCCACTTTTTGGGCATCTTTGCTAAGTGTGTTTCTTGGAGACAACAGGGAGTTGGTTCTTGTTTCTTTAAAAGCTATCTGTTTCCTATTTATCTAGTGTGTGCAAGGATGTTGTGATAGAGGTATAGAGGTCAGAGGACAGCTTGCACAAGTCTATTCTTTCCTTCCACCATGTGGAGTCTGGGGCTTGAGCTCATGCTATAAGGCTTGGTGGTAGGCACCTTTACCTGCTGAGCCATCTACCCACCACACTTCTTGTTTCTTAATTCTGCTGGTTAGTCTGGGTCTTTTTAGTGATTAGTTGAGCCTAGTTACATTTAAGGTTATTATTAGGAAGAACTTACTAGGATCCACTGACCCCTAGTGATCCTGCCTAGACCCAAGCCTGCCCATGCCATCTCCACATCCCCAGCCCTAGCTCCTGATGCAAAGCTTGTACACACTGGCTTTTCCTGTGAGTGCCCCAATAACAAATCCTGTTTGTACCATCTCAATGCTCCCAGGCCTACCTCTTGGTGTGCAGCTTCTGCACCAGCCAAGCGAGAGGCAGGATAGAATCTTACATCAGACACACAAAGAACAAAGTCTGTGTGTCCAAGTCACATTGTAAAAACACAAACAGTATCGAAGACCAAACAGCATGCACCCCTAAACCCATTGATCCCATATAAATATTTTCTGATGAGAATTACCTAGATGAACCCTGGAACACAGAATTTATAAGAACAATCATAAACTTGGTCAAAGAATGAATAGAATCCAAAGAAGACACAAACAAACTCAGTGGGGAACCAATAAATGCCTGAATGATGTCCAAGAAAGACAAATATAAAGCTAAATGAAATGATAAAAACAATTCAGGATTTGAAAACAAAATCTAGTAAAGAGATAGAACTACTGATAAGAACTCAAGCTGACGTAAAGATGGAATTGAAAAACTCAAACACTCACTTAGAAAACTCAGGGGAAAGCCTTGTAAAAACAGATTGAGTAGAAGAGAGGACATCAGAACTTGAAGATAAAGTAGAGGAATTAGGCAACTCAAGCAAAGAATATTTTAAAAAATGAAAAACATGTGAAAGGAACATGCAGGAACTATTGGACTATTGGAAAATAACAAGTCTTCAATTATAGGCATAGAAGAGGAATCCCAGGTCAAAGGCATAAACCAGATTTTCAACTCCCTAACTCTGTTTATAAAACGCAACAACAACAAAAAAAAACCCAAAACTGTTTTCTGTTGAGCATAGGTCCAAAAATCCTCAACAAAATACCTGCAAGTCAAACACAAGCATGTATCAAAAAGATCAAATTGGCTTTGTCCTCAAGATGCAGGGATGGTTCAATACACATAAGTCAATCAATGTGACAAATAAAGAGACTTAGAGATAAGAATCATGTGATCATTTCAATAGAAGCCTAGGAAGCCATTGACAAATCCAACTTCATGACACAAGTCCCAGAGAGAGTAGGACTAGGCACGTAGATGTCGATGAATTTTTCTTTTAAACCCTGGGGTTAGTACACCACCCACCTCTCTTGCCTGTGTCCATGCCCCGCCCCCATGTCTGTCTCTGTGTGTGTGTGTGTGTGTGTGTGTGTGTGTGTGTGTGTGTGTGTCTATATCTGAGACCAAGCATTAGGAGATAAGAAAAGAAAAAGTAGTGATGGTTTCCCCAGCGTTTTGGACTGCCACTCTTCTGGCTATAAGGTATGGGTTCATAGATTCAGGTTTAGGTATCAGATGTCCTAAGCACTATCACTGTCATGGTCTCTTTGCTACTATGGAGTTAAGTGAATATTGACACACAAGAGAACAGTCAAGAACCAGATTGTATATCTTAGAACTCTCCAGTGTACCAGAGTACAATTCTGGGTTTTGGAATGACTCGGTCCTGGTCCAGGAAATAGCACAGGAAAGCTGGGAATTTCACCACGAGTTTGGTGGGATTTAGAATTCTGGTCCTCTTGTTTTTGTGTGCCTCATACCATTTCCTTGTAAGACTCCTCAAAGCTTTGCCCCATTCATTTCACACTGATTTATTGCTGTATTCATGGGTGAGAAAGGACAAGGTGTGTTTGTGTTATCTTCTCTGGAACTTATCATTCCTCTTAGGCTCACAGACCCCCTTGCCTGTGTAGAAATACAGTGGTACCCATGTGGAAACCCAATGAAGCATTGTGGTTAGACATTGTGATGGCTAATTCTGGTTGTCAACCTGACTGGCACCTTAGAGGCAGGCGGGAAATCCAAAGCAGATAAACAGAGAGAGGAGAGGAGAGGAGAGATGCCAGCCTGCCGCAGAAGGAGCAGCAAGATGCCAGCAGACTGGTAATGCCACTGCCACATGGCAACATATAGGTTAATAGAAATGGGTTAAAGTGTTACAGCTCTTTTAGAATTTGTCTAGCAGGTTTTCTGGCTTCCGTCGGAACCCCCCCCCCCCCAAAAAAAAAAATAGAAATGGGTTAAGTTATAAGAGCTATCTAACAAGAAGCCTGCCATAGGCCATGCAATTGGTAATATATTTTAAGCCTCTGAATGATTATTTTATAAGCAGGTGTGGGTAGGTGGGGCCACACAAGAATGGAGGAACTTGGGACCTGAGAAAACTTCCGGCTACAGACTGCATGTGGAATTAAATAAAAAAAAATGTTGCTGGGTACTTTCAATGAGGGATTTTCTTAATCAGCTTATTTGAAACAGGAAGACACAACCTAATTTGTGCTTCAACTTCTTGTGGGAGCCCTGATTAAAGGACATGAAAGAAGGAAGCTTTCCTGTTGCCTGGCTTCCCTCTCTCTCACTGGCAAGTCCATCTAGTCTCTTACTGAGGCATTCCTTTGCTGGTTTTAGAACCACCTTCTTTGAGATTCCAGTGTAGACTGAAGATAAGGAGCTTTCCAAAGAGTTCTCTGGAATCCAGCGCCAGACTGAGACATCCAGACTCATGAGTGGAACCAACACCAGCTTCTCAGCCTTTCAAGCATGAGGCAGCCATTGTTGGACTTCTGGGACTACATCCTGTAAGCCAGTCTTTTAATATATATTCATTTAATGTATATTCATTCTATCAGTTCTGTTCCTTCAGAGCCCTCTCTAAGACAGACATAGAACTTTCTCTTTTTCTGTTACCATCTTGGCACAAAGTGGCCATTTATGCCTAGGTCACCCCTAGGGGCATGTTTACCCACAAATTCAAAGGCACACATAGAAAATTCTACTTGTCTGTTAATTTGTATTAGTCATTTTAAAACTGAGATATAATTTACTGTGGTGGTTTGAATGAGAATGGCCCCCATAGGCTCGTATATATTTTAATGCCTGGTCTCCAGTTGGTGGAACTGTTTGGGAAAGAGTAAGAGATGTGACAGCTGGGGCAGGGTTTGAGGTTTCAAAAGCCCACACCATTCCCGGTTAGAGCTCTTTGCCTCGTGCTTGTGGATAAAGATGTGAGCTTCCAGCCACTGCTTCAGCATGTCTGCTTGCCTGCTGCCATGCTCACAGCTGTCATGGATTCTAGTCCTCTGAAACTGTGAGCCCCCAATAATTTCTTTCTTTTCTAAGCTGCTTTGGTCATGGTGTCTTATCATAGCAATGGAAAAGTAACTAAGATATCCACATACTGCAAGATCCACCCTTCCCTAGTGTATAATTCAGTAGGTTTGAATTTATTTTCTATGGGTCTTTATTTTTTATTAGAGACAGCCATATGAAGCCAGTTGCTTATGGCTGCAAAAATCCTTGTCAGTGTATCCTTGTATCTTCACAGGCATTAGCATCTCCTGTACATGGTTTCAAGTGTAAGAAGTGGGGTACAATTCTGAATTTCTATGGTTGTCCTAATGAAGGTTTCTGTTGATGAAATACTCAGACCAAAAGCAGCTTGTGGAGGAGAGGATTTAATCTTACACTTTTAGATTAACAGTCCCTCAGTGAGGGTATCACTTGTTCTTGGCCTGCTTCTGTGCTGTGGTTCTGATCTGTTAACCAATTCAGGCTCCTTGTGACCATACATCACTGACCTAATCTATACATTTCCCAAAGAATTAGAAGGACAAATTGTTCCCCTTCACATGTATTCTTTGCATTTATACCTAACTTTAGAGTCAGTTTACTTGATGGAAATTGTGTTGACTTCAACAATAAATAAATTCAGTATGGACAGTTATCTTTACACAATTAAACACTTGAATGAAACCACAACTACAGAGTATCCGCCTATGTAGGTAGGTGTTGTTCGAATCTTAGATGGTTTTATAATAAAAATCCCAGAGCCAGATATCAGGGTTAAAGCTGAAAGATCAGAGAAGCAGAACATCCAGCCACTAGTTCTTACCTCTATGAAATCCTCAGCCTAAAGAGAGTGAGCTCCTGTTTCCTCACTCCTTATAAACCTTTCTCTGTCCTGTCGTATTACCTTCTGGGATTAAAGACGTGTGTTCTTCCCAAGTAAAGGCATGGGGTCTCAAGTGCTGGGATTAAAGTTGTGTGCCACTACTGCCTGGCTCTGTTTCTCTCCTATACTGAATCAATCTCATGTAGCCCAGTGTGGCCTTGAACTCACAGAGATCCAGTCAGATCTCTGCCTCCCTAGTGATAGGATTAAAGGTGTGTGCCACTGCTGCCTGACCTCTATGTCTAATCTAGTGGCTGGCTCTGTTCTCTGATCCTCAGGCAAGTTTATTAGGGTATACAATATATCACCACAGGTAGGTCTTTCATTTTCTTAGTAAAATTAGAGAAACTTATTTTTAGAGGCTTTATCAACCTTTTGTTATATTCTTTACCGAGAGTTTTGGGGTGTGTATAGCTATACATACCCTTCATCAGGTTAAGAAAATTACTGTAGATTACTGTTTTGCAAACATTGACATCCACCCCATCTTTTTCTGCTTCTACTAAGATGGTCATTGAGCTCCACTTTAGTTTGTTAGTGTTCTGACTACATCCTGTCCTACAGATTAATTAGTACCATGACCCAGGTAGTAATTCAATTAGGCCTCATTACATTCTCCTTTAAAACATTATTTTAAGGACTGGAGAAATGGTTCAGTTGTTAGAAATACTGGCTGCTCTTCCAGAGGACCAATCCAGTTCCAGGAGCTCCAACACTCTCTTCTGGTGTTTGTCAGCACTGCAGACACACATGGTATGCAGATAAACATGCAGGCAAAATAGCCATACACACAAAAATTATTTTAAAATTTTATATGTAGAGTATTTTGCTTGCATGTATGTGCCTGGTGCCAAGAGAGGCCAAAGGAGTGTGTCTGGCTCCTAGAACTAGAGATAGTCATGAGCCGCCATTTGTGGTGCTAGGAATTGAACCAGGTCCTCTGAAAGAGCAGCCAGTGCTCTTAACATCTCTCCAACCCCCACACTCTGTTTATCTACTCTCATTTCTCATTCTTTTCATCCTCCCACTTCTACTTACTTTCCATCATGCTTCTCTGTGTCTAAGTACACCTGAGTTAAGTTTGCTAACGTTTAAGATTTTATGTCCGTGGACTTACCTTCTGGCTGACTTATTTTTGTTTGGAGTCAAGGTCTCATGGTGTGCCCAGCTAATCTGGAACTAACTATGTAGACACACTGGCCTTGAATTCATGGGGATCTATCTGCCTCTGCATTACAAGTGCTAGGATTACAGGCTTGTGCTATCACACCCGCTTTGTCACTTTTCAAAGAAAAACTTTCAATGTTGAAATGACTTCGTTCAGATTTGACGAGATTTTTTGGAGCCCCAAGACCTATTGGTCATCGTTCTGTGCTGTGTTTCACTCTGTGTCTGCTGTTTACTCATCTGTCTTGATTTTCTTTGCTTAGGACTCCTTACTTTTTGTTTTTGCCTTTTTGTTTTGTTTTGTTTTGTCTTTTTTCTTTCTTAGAACTCACTCTGTAGACCAGGCTGGCCTTGAACTCACAGAGATCTGCCTGCCTCTGCCTCCCAAGTGCTGGGACTAAAGGTGTGTGCCACCAAGCCTGTTTGTTTAATGGTCAAGTGTTTTGGAGAACATTGCTCAGTGTGTATGTGATGTTCCTTATGTTAGAGTGAGGTGACAAAAAGGATCCTTTTTGTTGCATCTTATTGAGCATCAATAGCTCACCACACATTCTATCATGATGTCAACAGAGCTTACTACCATGGCATTGGGCAGGGGGTTGACTGGCTGGGCTTTGTTAAAGTTGTCCCAGCTCCATCAAATATGTCAGTGAATGCATCGTCTTTTTTTTTTTTTTTTTAAATTTACTCTGCAAGAGTTAGTGTAAGGCTAGAGTCATTTGAGCATTTCCTAAATCACCAGGGAACTTTGAGATTCAGGCTTTTTTTTGTTGTTGTTGTTAGAATATGTTGTTACCAATTGACTTTTTGAAAAGTCTTATGACCCAGTTTCATGTTCATTGACATACAACTTGTTTATGACATTTTCTTATCATCTTCCTTGGACAGGATTTGTTAAGGGAGGCATCGTTTTCTTTTGTGACATTCGATATTTTACTCGCCCCTTCTCTCGTGCATGGTTTTGCTTGTGGTTTGTAAGTTCTGTCATTAGTTTTTCCAAGACCAACTCTTTTCTTTCGGGGGTTGGAGTTGGCCATTGTTCTGATGCTTGTTTGCTATTTCATTAGTCTCTGCTCTCGCTTTTATTATTTCCTTATTTTTTGGAAAACTTATTTCATTGTTCTTTAAAAAGCTTTTGGAGACTGGAATGCAATTTTTATTTACTTTTATTTTTTTATTCCAAGAAAACATACTTTATTTTTATATATAACAATATAGTTTACACATTAAACAATACTGTGATGAAATGATATGTTATAGACTTAAACAGAAGAATAAAGGTAAATGAAATGTTAACTTTAGTTGCTCTTCCTGACATTCCCATTTAAAATGAGATACATTTCCTTCTAAGAATTGTTTTAGATCATAGTCAAGTTTTGATATATAGTACTTTCTTTGTTATATAGTTCAAAACATTTCCCCTTATGTTTTCTTCTTTGACCCATAATATATTTAGAAGCATATTTAAAAATTTTATGTCTATGAAGCATGGCTAAGTATCATTTTGCTTTACTTGTAGTGTATGTATATTGTGGTCAGAGGATGTGCTCTGGATGGCCCTACTGTACCTCAGTTGAGTTGAGTAGTCCTAGTGATTAGATATCAGCCAGGATTTTTATTTTCAGGAGTGCAGAGTTTGTTTTATTTTAAAATTAAAATACACAATGATATGGCTATGGTTTTTATATCTTAGTGTTAGAAACGCTTGGGTTGGGGCTGTAGCTCAGTGGTAGGACATCACCTCGGTTACAGGAGGCGCTGGATTCAGTTCCCAGCTCCATGAAAACAAACAACAAAAAGCAGGCTGTTTTTCCTTTGGTACCGTCAGATTTCTTCTCATGCCTCTGATGGGTTTTTGTTTGGTTATATTTAGGTCCTGTGATTAAATACAGAAAGAGTTAGCATCTTCCTGGCTCATCGAATTGTTGGTCTTTCTAAAGTTGAACATGTTCAACTCCCCAAATCCTCTCATGCCTGCCCTTCCTACCCTCCTCTCCCTTCCCACACAACTTTAAGTTTTCTTCTCTCTCTCACCAATGAGTCCAGTTTGTGTTGCCCAACTAATCTTGGGAGCAGCTTGACCTCCCAGGGGTCACATCATTATTGAAAACTGACTCTTCCTCTCCCAGCAGCGATCAGTTTTCAATAGCTCCTCACCTAGTGGTGGGATTTCTTGCCCATCTTCCCCACTCTATATTGGGTGTTGGTCTAGCATAAGCTTGTGCAGGGCTTGTGCATGTTGGCACAATTGCTGTGAATTCACATTGCGACCGTTATGTCCTGAAAATGATCTCCTTGATGTTATCTCCCACCTCAGCCTCTTACATTCTTCCTGCCTCTGTGAGACTTTCAGGGGTGGATGTGATATATGTCTTCTATTTAGGGCTGAGAACACAGTCTCTTATTCTCTGCACTTGACCATTTGAGGGTCTCTGTGTCAACTGTTATTTACTGCAAGGAGAAGTTCTCTGATGAGGGTTGAAAGGTGCTCTGATCTATAACTGTAAATCATAAGGTGTCGTTTTAGTACTATGCCAATTTAGCAGAATAGTAGTATTAGGTTCTCCTGTATGGTCTGTGACCAATATCATCGTATGTTCTTAGCCTCTTTAACAGTACCTGGTGTGTGTTCCATCTCATGGGGTGGGCCTTAGATCCAAACAGAAAGTGGTTGGTTGCTTCTATAACATTCATGCCTCTATTGTACCAGTGGGCATGCATTGTCAGACCAGTCATTGTGGTCTGCATGGTTCACAACTGGGTGAGATTAATGATTGATTTTTTTCTTCCTGTAGTGTACATATCACTTCCCAGCACTAGCCATTAGGTGTGAAGCTTACAGGTGAGTACCATCTTGATTTTTTTTTCTTGTTCTGTGACTCAAATATATGTTTTCTTCAGCAATGGGGTTTACTGTCAAACTCTGGAAGATAACAAACAGTACTGGAGATATCTTGTAATTCTTGGGAGTCTATGGGACTCTAATGACCTGTAACTCAAAGGTAACCCATTTTTGGTTTTTATTTGCTAGCAAGCAGTGTCTACCCAGTTAGGGTATTGTCTCCTTTTTAGAGGGGATCTCCATTATTTATCATCTACCTACCTACCTATCTATCAATACACACATTCACACATTTTAGGAAGTTTCTGTAGTAGTTTTCTTTTTGTCATTTTTTTCTTTTATTGAAAATAGATTTTTATACAATATTATAGATTATATATTACATACATATATGTATGTAATATATATGTAATATATAATCAGAATATATTATATATTATATATGGTTTTCCCTCCCCATACACCTTCCATATCCTTTCTCATTCAGATCCACACCATTTCTATCTCTCATTAGAAAACAAACAGGCATCTAGGGAATATTAATAGGATAAAATAAGATAAATAAAAAACAAACAAATTGGAATAGGAACAAACAACCAAACAAGAAAAAGAGATAAAGAAAACCCCCAAGAAATGCATATAGATGCAGAGACACACTTTGTATACTCAGGAATCCTGTAAAATCCACAAACCAGAAGCCATAACACACACACACACACACACACACACACACACACACACACACACACACACAAAGGACCTGTTTTGTGTTGTCCGTCTACTGCTGGGCATGGGGCCTACCTTAAGAGTGGTTTTTTGTTTTTTGTTTTTGGTGAGATGCCCTTTAGAAAACTAATTTTTCATTTGCAAGTGGGTATCAGTTGGATATAGCTTCTGGGTTATGGATGGGTGTGTGTGTTGACTTCTCCTTTCAGCTCTAGTACACCATCTGGTGCAGATCCATGCAGCCCCTGTGCGTGTTGCCATAGTCTCTGTGAGTTCATACACGTACTAGTCCTGTTGTGTCTAGAAGGTTTCTCTGTGTAACAGCCCTAGCTGTCCTGGAACTCACTCAGTAGACCAAGCTGGCCTCACAGAGATCCACCTGCCTCTGCCTCCTGAATGCTGGATTAAAGGCATGCATCACCATGCCTGGCTAAGGCCTTGATTATTTAGAGTTCTCTATCCTTCCTGGTTCTTACACTCTTTCTGCTTCCTCTTTGGAATTTCCTTAGCCCTGAGGTGAGGGATTTGATGGAGATATCCCTTTTTGAGCTGAGTGTCCGAGGTCTCTTACTCTCTGCATATTGCCTGACTGTGGGTCTCTGTGTTTGTTTCATCTTCCACAGGAGGAAGTTTCTCTGATGATGGCTGAGCAAGGCACTCATCTATGAGTATAGCAGAATGTCATTAGGAAGTCATTTTATTGCTATATTCCTTTAGCAGAACAGTAGTACTTGGTTTTCTCCTAGGTCCTTGGCCTATTTCGTCTCAGGTTCTTGGCCACCCAAGCAGCATTGGGTATGTGTTCCATCTCATGGAATGGGCCTTAAGTCAAATCAGATATCGGTTGGTTACTCCCATAACTTTGTACCACTATTGCACTAATGCATCTTACAGGTGGATCACCATTGTAGGTTGAAGTGTTTGTAGCTATGTTGATGTTTACCTTTCTCCTTTGGTAGGGTGCAAAGTACCTTCTAGTAACATGAACACTGTAGTCATGTTAGTAGGGGTAAAGGCTCTAGATAGGCATCAGATCAATTTCTATGTGTTCAGTGAGTTGTATAGGTGTTGTCTTCAGCAATATGACCTTACTGTCGGTTTGTGGAGAGCAACCAATAAGCTTGGCAATAGCCTCGGTTATTTGGAGGTTACCATGGGACTTCCTTGGCCAAGACTCTATTAGATGTAACCCATGATTGGTACTGGAAGCTTTGTTTGGTGACTAGAGATGTCCAGTTGGGGCTCTGTCTCCCCCATTATTTGGTGATCTCATTTAGATTGCCTTCATATATGTATATAATTTAGGTAGCTTCTACTGTATTAAGCTTTCATACGACTTGTCAAATGGCTCTTAATTTTAGCTATCCCTCCACGTATTACCCTCTTGTCCCCCTTCTGCCCTCCCTATTCTAGTCCTCCCTGATAACCCATAGTTATCTATTCTATCCTAAGGAGAGTCACCCTTCTCCTGCTAGCCCCTTATACTCTGGATTACCTCACTCAGGATAATTTTTTTTCTAGTTGCATCCATTTGCCTGCAAATTTCATGATGTCATTTTTTTTAAATAGTTGAGTAATACTTCATTGTGTAAATGTGCCACATTTTCTTTATCTGTTCTTTGGTTGAGGAACATCTAGGTTGATTGGAGTTTCTGACTATTATAAATAAAGCTGCAATAAACATGGTTGAACAAGTGCCCTTGTAGTGTGATGGAGCATCTTTTGGGTGTATGCCTAGGAGTGGTAAGCTGAATCTTGAGTTCTGAGGAACCATCACATTAATTTCCATAGTGGCTGTACAAGTTTGTATTCCCAACAGCAATAAAGGAGTGTTCCCCTTGCTTCACGTCCTTGCCAGTAGGAACTGCCACTTGTGGTTTTGATTTTAGCCATTCTGACAGGTGTAAGATGGAATCTCAGAGTTGTTTTGATTGATATATCCCTGAGGCTAAAGATGTTGGGCATTTCTTTGTTTCTCAGCCATTTGAGATTCCTCTGTTGAGAATTCTGTTTAGATCTGTACTCCATTTTTGAAATTGGATTATTTGGTTTGTTGATGTCTACTTTCTTGAGTTCTTTATATATTTTGGAAATTAGGCCTATGTCAGATGTGGAGTTGGTGAAAATCTTTTCCCATTCTGTAGACTGCTGTTTTGTCTTATTGTAGGTGTCCTTTGACTTACAGAGCTGTTCAGTTTCATGAGGTTCCATTTATTAATTGTTGATCCTTGGGTCTATGCTATTGGTGTTCTCTTCAGGAAGTAGTCTCCTGTGCCAATGCATTCAAGATTATTCCTCGCTTTCTCTTCTTTTAGATACACTGTATCTGGTTTTATGTTAAAGTCTCTGGATCTACTTGGACTGGAGTTTTGTGTAGGGGGATAGATATGGATCTATTTGCTTTCTTCTAAATGTAGACATCCAGTTAGACCAGCATTACTTGTAGAAAATGCTTTCTTTTTTTCCACTGTGTATTTCTGGCTTCTATATTAAAAAACAAACAAACAGGTGTCCATTGGTATGTAGACTTACGTCTGGGTCTTCAATTTGATTCCATTAATCAACAGGTCTGTTTTTATGTTACCATGCTTTGGCATTATTTTTTAAGTTTTTATTAGTATAGCTTTGTAATACAACTTGAAATAGAGAATAGTGGTATCTCCAGCAGTTCTTTTATTGCTTAGGACTTTTTTCTTAGCTATACTGGGTTTGTTGTGTTTCCATATAAAGTTGAGTATTATTCTTTCAAGGTCTGTAAAGAATTTTGTTAGAATTTTGATGGGGATTGCTTTGAATCTGTAGACTGATTTTGGTAAATTGACCATTTTTACTATGTTAATCCTACCAATCCAGTAGCATGGGAGATCTTTCCATCTTCTGATATCTTCTTCAATGTCTTTCTTCAAAGACTTGGAAGTTTTTGTCATACAGGTCTTTTACTTGCTTGGTTAGAGTTACCCCAAGATAGTTTATATTATTTAAGGATATTGTGAAGGATGTTGGTTCCCTGATTTCTTTCTCAGCCAGTTTGTCATTTCTGTATAGGATTTTTTTGAGTTCATCTTGTATTCAGCCACTTTGATGATAGTGTTTTTCAACTGTAGGAGTTCCTTGGTAGAATTTTTGGGACCACTTATGTGTACTGTCATATCATTTGCAATTATCATTATTTTGACTTCTTCTTTTCCAATTTGTATCCCCTTGATTTCTTGCAGTTGTCTAACTGCTCCAGCTAGATCTTTGAGTACTATACTGAATAGAAATGGAGAGAGTAGACAGTCTTATCTTGTTCCCGATTTTAGTGGAATTGCTTTGAGTTTCTCTTCATTTAATTTGATACTGGCTATAGGCTTGCTGTAAATTGCCTTCATAATGTTGAAGTACATCCTTTGCATCCCTGACCTCTCCAAGACTTTTTATCATGAAGTGGTGTTGGATTTTGTCAAAGGATTTTTAAAGCATCTAATGAGATGATCATGTGCTTTTTTTCTTTTAGTTTGTTTATATGGTGGATTACATCCACTAATTTTCATATGTTGAACCATCCCTGCATCTCTGGTATGAAGCCTATTTGATCATTGTGGATGTTCTTTTTGGTGTGTTCTTGGATTTGGTTTGCAAGTATTTTATTGAGTATTTTTGCATCTATGTTCGTGAGGGAAATTATTGGTTTTATCTCTTTTTTTTGTTAAATCTTCATGTGGTTTGGGTATAAGGGTGGCTGTGGCCTCATAAAATGAATAGAAACTTCTGTTTCTATTTTGTGGAATAATTTGAGGGGTATTGGTATTAGCTATTCTTTGAAGGTCTGGTAGAATTCTGTGCTGAAACCATTTGGCCCTGGGCTTTTTTTGGTTGGGAGACTTTTAGTGATTGCTTCTATTTCCTAAGGGGTTATAGGTCTATTTAAATTGTTTATCTGATCTTGATTTAACTTTGGTAAGTGGTATATATCAAGAGAATTTCTTTAAGAGTTTCCAATTTTGTGGAGTACAGGTTTTTAAAGTATGACCTACTGATTCTTTGGATTTCCTCGGTATCTGTTGTTGTATCCCTTTTTTTCATTTTTGATTTTGTTAATTTGGATATTCTCTCTTTACCTTTTAGTTAATTTCGATAAGGTTTGTCTATTTTGTTGATTTTCTCAAAGAACCAACTCTTTGTTTCATTGATTCTTTGTGTTGTTCTCTGTTTTCATTTTATTGATTTCAGCCCTCACTTTGATTATTTCCCGCTGTCTACTCCTTTTGGGTGAGCTTGCTTCTTTTTGTTCTAGCGTTTTCAGGTGTGTTGTTAGGTTGCTAGTAAGTGATCTCCTCAATTTCTTTATGTAGGCACTTAATGCTATGAATTTTCCTCCCAGCACTCCTTTCATTGTGTCCCATAAGTTTGGGTGTGTTGTGCACTCATTTTTATTGAATTCTAGGAAGTCTTTAATTTCTTTATTCCTGCCCTGAACCAGTAGTTACTCAGCAGAGTTTTGTTCAGTTTCCATAAATTTGTAGGCATTCTGTTGTTTTGGAAATTCAGCTTTAATCTGTGGTGGTCTGATAGGATGCAGGGGGTTATTTCAGTTTTCTTGTAACTGTTAAGACTTTCTTTGTGACTGAGTACGTGGTCAGTTTTGGAGAAAGTTCTGTGAGGTGCTGAGATGAAGGTATATTCTTTTTTTTTTTTTTTTTTGGTTTTGCTTTTTGTTTTTCGAGACAGGGTTTCTCTGTGTACCTTTGCACCTTTCCTGGAACTCGCTTTGGAGACCAGGTTGGCCTCGAACTCACAGAGATCCGCCTGCCTCTGCCTCCCAAGTGCTGGGATTAAAGGCGTGCGCCACCACCGCCCGGCAAAGGTATATTCTTTTGTGTTTGGGTGAAGTACTCTGTAGTTAGATCCATTTGGTTCGTAATGTTTCTTAGCTCCAATATTTGTCTATTCAGTTTTTGTCTGGATGACTTGTCCATTGGTGAGAGTGGGCATTAAAATCTCCTACTAATAATGTGTGAGGGTTGATGTGTGATGTAAGCATTAGTAATATTTCTTTTTACAAATGTGGGTGCCCTTGCATTTGGGGCACAGGTGTTAAGAATTGAAAGATCATTTTGGTAGATTTTTTCCTTCGATGAGCATGAAATATCCTTTCTTGTCTCTTTTGATTAATTTTGGTTTGAAGTCTATTTTGTTAGATATTAGAATGGCTACACCAGCTTGCTTCTTAGGTCCATTTGCTTGGAAAATCATTTTCCAACCCTTTACTCTGAGGTAATTTCTATCTTTCATGTTGAAGTGTGTTCCTTATATGCAGCAGAAGGATGGATCCTGTTTTCACAACCATTCTTTTAGTCTGTGTCTTTTTTATTGGGGAATTGACCAATGACTGTTAATTCCTGTTATGTTGTTGTTGTTGGCATTTTCTTTGTTTCTTCTATTTCCATTTTGAGGTCTTGAATATTTTCATTCGTTTTCTTCAACTGTTTGTTCTTCCTTGGCTTTCTTTAAGGGATTAATTAATTTCCTCTTTAAGGACCCCTATCATCTTCAAACAGTTGGTTTTAAGGTCTTTTTCTTGTGCTTCAGCTGTGCTGGAATTTTCAGGACTTCTTGTCATAGGATAGCTGGATTCTAATGGGGACATAATGCCCTGGCTTGTTGTTGATTGTGTTTTTATTTCCTCTGGTGTCTAGGTATCTGGGTTTGGGGAAATTATAAGTCTAGGTGCCAATTTCTGGGTTTGTCTTTGTTGGATGGGTATTTTATTCCTTGATTTCTGTTTCCTCTTTGGTCTTCTGGTCTTTGTGACCTGGAGTTCTGGCAGCTGGTATGGCCTTTGGTGAAGTAGGGGGTCTCTGCCCGAGTTGGGGGCTGTTCTTTTGGCTGGTGTGGTCTGTTCCAGCTAGCATGGCCTGCACTGAGGGTGTGGAAGAGTTCTGTGGGCAGGTGGGCAGCCTATGTGTTCTTCTGGTTGGCATGGTCTGTGCCTGTTGATCTAACTGGTGTGGCCTGCACATCATTGTGTTCTTATGTTGGCATCTAGGCATCTGGGTAATGGTGATTTATAGGTCTCAGTGTTGATTTCTAGGTTTGTCTTTGTCAGGTGGGTTTTGCTCCTTCATTTCTGTTTCCTGTCTGGATTTTCACACATTTGATGGCTGTGTGTTGCCTCTTTTACTGACCTGCTCAGGTGGTGTGTTCACAGGGAATGCCTGCTGGTGCTGGAGATTGGGATACAGTGACCAGTTTGGTAGAGAGTTTAGGAGGGATCCACAGAGAGGTGAGCACTGGGGAAGGGAGGCTGCAGCTAGTGATTTGTTGCAGGAATAGGGATGAGACTTATGGATTGAAATATATATACAGAGAGAGAGAGAGAGAGAGAGAGAGAGAGAGAGAGAGAGAGAGAGAATATCTTTGACAGCCTACCTGGTGTTCTTGCTGGTGTGGCCTATGGTTGAGCAGGAGTTGGGGGCTGGGATACAGTGATGAATGAGGAGGAGGAGGTTTGGAGGTGATGGTCTGTGGGATCCACAGGAGATGTGGGCAGGAAGGGAGGCTGCAGCTGTGATTTGTTGTAGTGCTAGTGACAAGACTGAAGGATTGGGTCTGGGGGAACAGAGAGAGAGGAGAAGGTCTGCAAGCAGCCAACCTGGATTTCTGACTGCACGAGATTCCCAGGATACGGTGTAGATGTTTATCCTGTAGAGAATACACTGGGGCTCCACTGGGACTCTCCACAGCTCACAGAGGTTTTCCTGATGTCTCGTAGAAAGGCTGCTGATGCTTCAAAGTCTCAGAGTGACAGTGTTGTGAGACTTGATTGTGTGAACACCTTGTCTGAGACCAGAGCCTGCTGAAGTGCACTTGGCTTTAGCCAGGAAATGGTCATGACACAAGTCTTCACCTCTGAACTTCCTTGTGCCTAGACATTCACATTGCCTGTGTGTCTGGAGCCCTTGGCTTCCAAGTTCAGAGGGAACATTCAGAAGTCCAAATTTTAGGCAGAATAAATTTGCAGTTCCGCTTTCCCCATTAGTGACAGGCCAAGAGTCAAAAGGTCTGAAATGATACGTGCAGACACTGGGCTGGCTATCTGACCACTTGGACACATTTCTAATCTGCGGTTGTCTTTCTAACCTGCCTCTGCTTCCCCACATCTCCGGAAATTCTCAGCCATTCACAGCTGTGTTCCATTTTAGGTAATGCATTATTCCCACCCTCCCAGCTCTTCAGATGTTTTCCTTTTGTTTTCTACAGCTTTATTAAGAAACATTGGGTTTTGTTTGGCTTTATCCTATTTAATCCCTCTTAATTCTTCTCCGCTTCTTTTTTATTGATTGAATTCATTTTCTGACATATATGTATATAATACATTCTGCTTACTGTCATCCACACCTCCTTTATTCCTGCCCCCTATCATCTCCTCACTACAAATCCCTTTCCCACATGTTGTTTGGGGGGGTTTGCTCTTTTTGGGGGGCCTGCCACCCAGCTCCCAAATAAACCACACACGGAGGCTTACTATTACTTATGAGTGCCTGGCCTTAGCTTGGCTTAGATTCTAGCCAGCTTTCCTTAACTTATCCCATCTACTTTTTACCTCTGGGCTTTTCACATTCTCTTATTTCTGTACATTTTACTCTTACTCCGTGGCTTGCTGGTTGTGTAGCTGGGTGGTTGGCCCCTGGAGTCCTCTTCCTTCTCTGGCTCCCAGATCTTAGATTCACCCCCGGCCCCCAGTTTTCTCCTTCTGTGTTTTCTCCTTCTATATATACTCTCTGCCTGTCAGCCCCGCCTGTCCTTTCTCCTGCCTTGCTATTGGCCAGTTCTTTATTAGACCATCAGGTATTTTACATAGACACAGTAACACAGCTTCACAGAGTTAAACAAATGCAACATAAACAAAAGTAACACGCCTTAAAATATTCTACTCCACCCACATTTGTGACTTTTTGTTTTGTGACTCACTGAGCTTAACCAGGGTCTTTTGTTTGACCAGAGGTTTGGAGGGGTTTGGAGGTGTCCACTGAAGCCTGGTGGGCTCACCAGTGCATTCATGACATAAGACAATGACTGTCCCTCTCAAGAATCCATCTGTAGTCAATAATTAATCAGGGCTGAGTGGGGCCCTCTGAGCCCCTCCTGCATCTATGATTGGCTGTTCGTAGACCCAGTCTTGTGCCGTCTTGGCCCAGTAGCCATGGCTGCTGCAATGACCCTGATGCTGTGGCTGTGTCATGCTGGGAAGATGGGCTTGAACAACCCTTCTCCCTACCGTCCCGCTCTCAGGCTTTTCCCGTCCCCTCTTCTGCACTGTCCCTTGGGTCTTAGGCAGCATGCCATGGTCCTCTTTAGGGCTAAGCACTCAGCGGTTACTTACTCTAGGCACCTTCGGCAGCCATGAGGTTGAAGTCAGATGTCTTCCTCAGCTGTATTCCACTTCATGTTTTGAGACACTATCTCTTACTGGAACTGAAATTCACCAGTTTAGCTGGACTGTCCCACCAGGAGGCCCAGCTTTCTCTTGTTCCTGCCTGCCCAGAGCTGCTGGGATTCCAGATGTGCAGTTGCTGGAATTCCAGATGTGCAACGGAGCCCAGCTTCTTATTTATTCTTGTTTGGGGAGTGCAGGGACTGGACTCAGGCTCTCATGCTTGTGCAGGAAGCATATCACCCACTGAGCTGCCCCCAGGATCCTCTTTTACCTTCGTGTATTTTCCATACGCTTTGTCAGAGATGGCTTTCAAAGATTCCTTGTCGTTTACAGCTGTGTCCCGTCTGAGGCTTATAGATGTATTTGGTTTTAAAACTTAATTTGGCTTTTTTTTAATTACAGATAATTCATGCTTATGTGAAACACTGAAGCAAGTCAGAGAAAGGATACATAGGAAAATGTTTTAGAGTCTGTTGCATAACAGAGGTTCTGTCTCATTTATGGTTTTGGTTAATGGGAGGCAGCCTTGGGGTCTTCCAAGTGACAAGTGTCTCTACTATTCTGGGAGAATAATATCAGCATTTGTATTAATAAGTTAGCTCCTGGAAAGTCCCCACGTTTACTTCAAGCTGGGGACCTGGTCATGTCAGAAAGTCTAACAAAGCAGATGAGGAGTTAGGGCTTTAGGCTGTGTGACATCATCTCAACCTCTGGGGAGGGAAGGGGAGTCAAGGTCAAGCTCATCTCCACTGACACAGTCAGTCATTATGGGAAGTGAGACTGGAATAAAACGTCTACCCACAGCCTAGCTGATCATCCCCGGGGATGATACTTGTGGGTGATACATGTTAAGGTGTCTGGAGAGTTACATGTCTTGGGGATAGGGAAGCTTTGCATTCAGGACCCTCCCAGAGCATATCTTTTGACTGGTCCTCATTTATATCCATATATATATATGTGTATATATGTATATATATGTATATATATGTACAAATCTATAATTATAAGAACACTTTTTAGACCATGAATTATTATAATAAATTTTAAATATCAGAGGGCTGTGAGAACTCTGATATTGTAGTCAGTCAGAAGTGAAGACTTTGGGGAATTTGAACTCGTGGCTGGCATCTGAACTGAGGGCAGTCTTATGAAGTCTGACCGAATTCCAGCTCTGCAAGGTCAGTACTGCATTGCCGACTGTCACTCCTCAGGCGCCCTGCCCCCTTTGAGAAATTTCTTCTAGTCCTTATGGATTTTTCCTCTTTATATTTGAGATCATCCCACCTATAGAATTTTGCTGCCATTTTTTTTGGTCGCTTGAAACTTCTCATGTGATGGAAGCGCATGCATATTGCATTCCATTGTTTCATTTTAATGTGCGATTTCTGTAGAGTAGAGGTTTATTAAACCATGCCTGGAGCAAGTCCATCACCATTTCCAACTTTATGTGCTCATTTCCTGTCTGTTACATTTTGGTGATTTTTCACAATACTTACAATTTATTATTATTATTGTATTTGTGATAGTGGTCTTTAATGTGGCTATTGTACTTGTCCTGGAGTTTATACTCTAGTGTTTAAGATGATGAACTTGACCAGTGCTGTGTATGTTCTCACACACCTCTAGCCAGCTGTTCCTCCTCTTCCCTAATGTACAGAAATACTGGAATTAGTTCTGGTGAGAACCTTCTAATGCTTTCTAAGCATTCAACTGAAAGAAGAATGTCCCATTTTGAACACTAGAAATGACCAAGCTTAGTCGGGAAGACACGTCTGGTCTGATGCTGAACAGTCATGCCATGAGAGCAAAGGCAAAGTTGTTGTTTTTTTTTAAACATATTTCTTTATTGATTCTTTGGAAATTTTACATCATGCACCCCAATCCTGCTCACCTCCTAGTCCTCCCATATCTGACCCTCACCCCTGCACTATGCCCCCCCAAGAAAAAAATAAGTAAAACCAAACCAACCAACCAAGCAAACAAACAAACAAAAAACCCACCTCTCTATCTTTCCAACACCTCTTCATTCATCCGGTGGCATCAGGAGCTGCAGTGTGTCACACAGTATATATACTCCTTTGTCCAATCAGTCCTACCCACAAAATGTTCATTGCCACGAGTCGTTGGTCTGGTTCAAGGCCTCTGGCACACCATCATCACTGGACCCTCATGAAACTCCTCTTGGATATCCTGTTGCTGTCCCGAGTCATGGAGCAGCATGCGGCTACCATTCCAAATGACAATAGATGGGGGAGATGTTAGGGCAGGCCAACTCAAAGTCCAGGATGTGGGTCTGGATGGTAGCTGAGTTGTTTGGTTTGGGCCGCTGGTACCACCCCTTCAGGTGAGGGGCAGAGACAGCTCTCTTGGGTCCATGCCATCGGAGCCAGCTCTCCCACACCTATGGTGAGGAATGGGGTCATCTCTCCTGAGTGCTGGGAGTCAGTTCTCTCATGGGTGGTGTTACCCATGGGTGGTGTTACCCCCTCTTCTGCTGCAGTATCCAGCGGGGGGCAGGGCCAGCTATCCTGGGGCCAGTGAGGGACAGGCTGGTTCAGCACGGCCCTTGGATTTCAACACACTTGGTTTCTGTGAACCCCTGTGGCAACATGAACCATGGACATCAGCTCAGAATCTGGTTATTGCTGGGCTATGGACCCAGACATGGCCCAAGGCAGCAGCCAGGCTCCAGCCCTGTGTGGCTGCACAGGCCACTTGGATTGGCATGGCCCCTGTGGCATGGAGGCCCTTGTACACGAACATAGCCCTAGGTGGTAGCCCAGACTCCACGCATTGGCATTGCCTTTGATGGTATCAGGAGACAGGGATATTAACATAGCCCTTAGTTGTGGTAGGGCCCAGACATGGCCCTCAGCAGCAGCCCTGGCCCAGATGACACCATGGCTTCAGTGGCAGCACAGCCTTTTAGACACTAACATGACCACAGGGTGGCCTAGACCTTGGGCATATGTGTGGCCTTTGGTGCCACCATGGACTACAGACATCATAGACCCTGACTGTGATAGGACCACAGACCCAGACATGGTCCCTGGCAGCAGCCCAGCTCAGATGTCACCATAGCCCAAGGTGGTAGCACAGGACACTCAGATGGGCATGGAAAGGCAAAGTCCTTATAGGAAGCAGAGAGTTCTACTACTCCTATGAATATGTAAATGAAATGACAAGAACTGATCTCATTGGAGAGTTTCAGTGATATAGACAGAAGATCAAACCGGCTATAACATTTCCTTAGGCAAAGTTTAACCCGAGCAGGACCCAAACTCTCTTTACTTACAAAGGTGGAGAGAGGTAAAGACTGCAGATGGGGCGCTTGTAGATAAAAGTCTGGTCTATGAGGATTAAGGAAAACCACCATTTCTATAGCATCCAAGTGCAAGGTGAAGCAGCTGGAGGTGACGAGCTGGGTGGAATTTTATTATTGGATAAAACTCTATTTCCTAGTGAAGCAAAGAGAAAGAATTCTGATCTGAGATTTTATTCCTACGACATTTAAACAACCTCTTCCAAGGGACACAGACAGAAAGACAGAGAGACAGACAGATACACACACACACACACAAAGCGAGAGAGAGAGAGAGAGAGAGAGAGAGAGAGAGAGAGAGAGAGAGAGAGCGAGCACATCTGTACCCCTCAAGCACACAGTAAGATCATGAGTTTGTCTGTTACCCCAGTGTGAGTTTATGTGAATGGGTTTGAAGGAGATGGAAACCCACATTTTATCATTTTATCTTTTTTTTTTTTTTAAATTTAAGCGAAGTATTAGCTGAAGTGTAATTGTCAATAATTAAGGAAGGGAAAACTGTCAAGACTGGCATAGATGGATCAATTCAATTAGAAAACAATTTCAATGGCCAAAGATAGATTGTATTTTGTTGAAATACAGAAAAAAGTTTTAGCAAAGACCTCTGATTATTTCTCCTTTAGGAAAGGCACTAGATTAATAAAATAATAAAAGAACTGTTTATAATGTGGTCATTGTTTTTTTCATATTTTATGGGAGTTCCATGTATTAATATATTAAAAAGAAAAACATGATGTATTAGAAGACATGTTATTAACATACACAGTAAGCTTTTTGTCATCAATATACAAAGATTTAGTAGCCAAACTTATTAAATTTCCCAGGTAAGGTAGGCAAAGGATGTCACGACACAGACTGCCAGCTGGGAAAACATTCCATCATTTTCTTCAAAAGCAACACAATTGTTCTCTGGCACATGGCTGAGTTTGTTCCAAGCCCCATTCTTGACTACTGCTCTAGCACCTTTCTAGGGTAAGAGGGACAGAAATGAGCTGTCACTCCAAGCTCCCCCTACCCTTCCAGCTTTTCATGGAACCAGTGTGCTGCTCCATCCTCCATTCCTACCCGCTGAGGAACCTCTGGCATGGCTCAGCCTCAGCACCAACACTCAGGGCAGTAGAGCCACCAAGATCAGGAGCCTGGTTCTTTCAGTGAGCCTGCATCACCCGTCAGCTTTGCACCTACTGGATAGTCTGGTGACAATTCATTTCAGCCTTTGCTTGGCAACCACTTGTTCTAACAGTTCAGCTCAACCTAGTACACAACCCACATGCTTAAAAGGAGGAACACAAATGGATAGCAACCACACAAAGAGTATTATTTTCAGGAATAATCAAGAAAGTCTAAAATGACAAAATATACTGATTTGACCTATCAAATATTGTTCATCTACCCTCCAGTACAAAATTCAACAACAACAACAAAAAGCTAATTGGGACAAGGATTCAGGGAAATTACCATTATTACAGAAGGATGTGGTCATTGTTAACTGCATCTCTCCAGAGGCTTCTGGAGAGGCAAAGAAACACACTAGAATATGTAAAATTACTTAATAGTAAGAACAAGTAACGTTTCTAACAGGCTGCAAACAAACAGTGAGATTCCCAGTCTTATTGGGGCGGACCACAGTAAATGTATTGATCTGCCAGAAGAAAGTCACAGGGTTGAAAACCCTCCCAGTCTTGCCTAATTTGGTGATATCTTCAGACTCTAGTTAGTTTGATGAGGGAGGAAAATACATCAGGCAGATCCCAAATCCCATCCACGCAACACACACTGGGCTCTGGCAGGAGTAGGGAAAATGCAGTGTGGATCCCACCTGTTCTCAGAGCTCAGCTCCTGGCTCTGCCTCATTGCTAACTGTTGGACGGATGCTATTATCCAGCCCAGAAGGAGTTAACAAGGTATAGTTTTGGGACCTAACCAGGAAGCACAGTGTGTACACCCCTTCCAGTGGAGACTTGCCATGGAAATCAATAATCCTGAGACAAAGAGAGTACGGACAAGATGGGTTGCCTTCATAAATGGCCAATCTCTTGCCAAGAGACCTCAGCAGGAGTATTGGTGGATGTTGGTGGGCCTCAGTTACAGCAAAGGCTAACAGCGGGGTGAGCTTCAACAGGTGTCTATCCTGGCTGATGTCTGGTTAGAGCCGGGATGTCAAGCAGATGATTGCTGTCAGCCTACAGGAGATGCAGCGTCTATATGTAAAGCAGCCACACCTATGGGCCTCCTTTTAGCCTTCTGCTGATATCTAGTGAAAACCAAAACCCAAACCACAAACCAGCCGGCCTAGAGCTTTTTATCGTATGACACCCCATTAAGCTTATGTTGAGAGAAAGGGTTTGCCCCGTGCCTCAGTCTCTACTTACGGAAGTGTTTGCACCCATTGCTTCGAATTCTGAGGCACTGCCCAGGCCTGCATTGCAGCAGCGTTTGGGCTTTCCCCACTCCATTTTCAAAAAGTATGTGGCATGGGATAGGGCATCTATTCCTGACCCGTGACAGTTAGTCACTAGAGAACATGCTTCAGGCTGTGTGGTCAGTGCATGGTGACAGATCTCCTGTCACAGCACAGGACCAGTGCTGTGGCTTTCGTTCTCTAGCCACTGGTGGAAGTATGTTAAAATCCTTTTTTCTATCAGAAGTGTGTGCAACGCTACCACCCAAACATTGTTGTGCTCCAGACTTGCTGAGCTCAGACTGCAAAGCCCAAATTGTAGAGTATGAGAAAACACGGAGTCATGCCTTGTGATGCAGGCCTGTGATCCTAGATTCTCCAGACCCCCAGGAAGAAGGGCTGGAAGCCTCAGGCTAGCTTAGGAAACTTAGAATAAACAGCAATAAGTGAGGGTTGAGGGTGACTCCAGGGCAGAGTGCTTACCTAGCATGGGTGAAGCCCGTGGCTTAGTTCCCACTACTACAAAAACTAAACAAGAAAATAGACAGACTACACTTGCCGCCCTCAACAGAGCTCAGCCTGGAGGTGCTGCCGGGGAGAACCAGCCTGTCCTTCACCTCATGCCTGTGCTGCTCTCTGAGTTCCATGACTTCACATGCACTCTTTAAACACATTAGCTGATCAGTCACACTTGCCAAGCCGACATTGTGCTAAAGGACTTCATTTGGTGAGGAGACAGGAAGGCCTCGCATGTAGAGACAGAGGCTGCAGTGTGTGTCCAGGGAAGGCTGGTTGTCCAGGAGGAAATGGGTTCAGATGGCAGCGGGGTGGACCCTAAAATTGGGGCCTTAGGAGAGAAGAACCTCCTAAGCACTCAGTTGAGTCAGGTACCTCCTTCAGAGTGCGGTGTAACCCTTCATTCAATGGGCAGGAAAGCATCCCTTTGTCTGCGCACACCTTGGGTTATTCTCTAACTGGTTTTATCTCACCTTTCTCTAAAGCAGCCTCCCAGTGACTGCCTTCCCCAAGGGATAGGCTTCCTCTTGTGGATAGGTGACCCTGGACTTTTCCATCAGGGAAGTGAAAATTAAAACTACTTTGAGTTACCACCGTACCTCAGTCAGAGTGTCTGTCAATCAGGAAATGTGACAGCAAATGTTGCAGAGGATGTGGAGAGAAAGGTGGGGTTTATTTACTGTATGTGGGGTACAAATTACCATGGTCATTATGGAAATCATTTTGGAGATTACTCAAAAAATTAAAAATGGAGCTACCATATCACCTAACTATTTCACACCTGGGAATACACCCAGAGAACTCCATACCCTGCCACAGAGATACTTGTACTCCTCTGTTTATTGCGGATTTGTTCACTATATCAGGAAATAGAACCAACTGATGAATAGATAATGAAAATCTGGTACATATATAAAATGGAATGCTATTCTTCTCTAACATATAAAAATCACAAAACTTGCAGGAAAAATGGATGGACTTAGTATGTATAATCTTACGTGAAGCCACATAACTTCTGGAAAAAAAAGCATGCTCTCCCTTGTATGCAAATCCTGGCCTATAATGTGTATATGTATGTATGTAGACAAATGTGCATGTGGGCACAGCATAACATGTAGGAAGGAGAACAAGAAAGGGCAAATGCTAGGGAATGAGGAAGGCTTGAGTGCAGGTGATGGACACGTGAGTCCTAAAGAGGATATAAAGCTACTTGTTTTTCTAGTTTCAACTCTATCACAGGTTTTTCATATTTTTTTTTAGCGGTGGATAAGTGCATAAAAATATATTTGGTATTGAAAGTGTGAAATCCAGTGTGAAGCTCCACAGTTCCAGAATGGCTATTCTCACTGTCTAGACGTTCATTGAGATGCATAGACTTTGGGTCTGGTTAATTTTGCTCCATGGTGTTTTTTTTTTTTAATTTTCAAATTATTTATAATAAACTTTAATAAATTAAAAACAACCCAAAATTTAAGAAAAGCAAAGAGGTTTAATACTAGGCCTCAGATGGGTTAACCAGGGAGGGGCTAGCTCTCATGTGCTGGAAAGTGCTGTGTGGGCTGCTTGGGGAGAAAAGACATCAGTGGGCTTCCCAGCTGTGGGCTCTACATTCCACATACTGAACTTCTGGGCCGATGGGTTCACTGCTGCCATAGTGGCATAGATGTCATGGGCTAACCAACTACCTTCTGATGGGACTTGAGCCCTGCTCCACAAGAGTGAATTTATTGTATACCTGGTCAAAGTCTGTGACTGGTGAAGTCATAGTCTCCGAGGTGAAACCTACTATTATTATTTTGCTAAATAGCCATGTATGTTGTCAAGCTACCTTCTAAATATTTGTGTTTATGCTGATAGACCTGAGCTGTTCTCAACCTTGGTCAGAAGCTTCTTTTTTGCAGTGGGCAGCAGTTAAAACTACAGAGACTCGTAACTGGTCAAAGTGCTGAGAGTAAGTGACTTCAAGTGAGGGCTCAGTTCTAAATGCGACATCTTTATTAACCTCTCTGCCAAGGCCCAGGGGCCATTGTGGAAGAGAAGGCAGAAAGAACGGAAGTGCTGCAGGACACAGAGGAGTACTGTCTTTTGGACATACCATGGATATTATTATGCACATACATCTCAACAGCTAAGGTTACCTGTACAAGACTTCCACTGGATAAGCCAGCAAAAATTATAGCACAGATTAGGGTGGAGTTTGAGAGGCCCCACTCCTAACTAAGGAGCTCTTAGGAGCTGACAGCTGCTGGGGGAGGGAGAATCATCATTTTTTGGGTATGTGGATAGCCCTACATTCATGCAATTATGGGTTATGGGCAATACTCAGTGGATTTTGTGGGTTATGAGAGAGAGAGAGATGGAGAGAGAGAGAGAGAGAGAGAGAGAGAGAGAGAGAGAGAGAGAGAGAGAGAGAGAGAGAGAGAGAGAGAGAACAACATAAAGTTGAGAGTTTGACATGCCAAGGGATATCTGGGAAGAGTTGGGGGTGGGTGGGAGTAGATATAATCATGTTTTATTGTATACAAATACGAAATTATCAAAGGATTAAGAGCTTAGGGGGCACTTTAGTACTATGCCCATTTAACAGGATAATAGTATTAAATTCTGTCCTGGGGAATATGGCTTAGTCACCCAGTATAATTTTGCCCAGTTAATGGAACCAGGTTTGAGTTCTGTCTTGTGGAGTGGATTTATATGCAAAGATAAAGTGGTTCGTTATTTCCATAATATTCATGCTTCTAGCCACATGCCACTACTGGACTAGTGGGGCATATCTTGCCAGGCCAGTTGTTACTGTAGCTAACAGGGTTCACAACTTGGTGAGATTGGTGATTGATTTTCTCCCCCAGTGGCATGCATGGAAACTTCCAGCACTAGGAATGCTAGCCAGTAAGGACGAAGCTTCCAAGGCAACACCAGATTGTTTTCTCCATGTCCTGTGAGACATTCAAGAACATGGTATCTTCATCAATAGGGTCTCACCATGAAACTATGGAGGATGATCAAGAGCAATGACAATAGCCTATAGTATTGGTGGGGTGTGGGACCTCATGGACTAACAACTTAAAAGGAAGTAATCTGTACTCAGCACAGGGTTTTTATTTGGTAGCCTATGATGGCTGGGAGAGGCATCCTTCCATTCTTTATAGGATAACTCAATTAAAACTCCTTTTAAATATGCATATCATTGTATCTTAGGAAGCTTCTATAGCAGAAGGTTTTCATATAGATTTTTAAAGGCATTTAGTGGTAATTGCCCCTCCCTATATTCTCTCTACCCTGTGCTCCTCTCCCCACCTTAACCCTTCATGTTCCATTATTCTTTCTGCCTTCATAATATTTGCACTTGATTAGTTTATTTTTCCCCATCACAGACCGTTTTTTTTTTTTTTTTTTTGCAGTAGATGGATGTTAATACAGAAATCCACAACTGGTCAATATGCAGAGAATAAGAGACTATGCACTTCTCAGTTCTTAAAAGGACATCTATATTATACCCCTCCACCCAAAGCCCAAGGAACATTTTGGAAGAGATGGCAGAAAGATTCTAAGAGCAGAGGAGGTATATGACTGTTGTGAAGTAGTATTTGTTGGGGATGACGGGGCCATGGCACACTTGGACTCACAGCAGCTGTGCCTGGATGTACAAGACCTGGGCCAGATCAAGGCAGCCAAAACTCCAGCATAGATGGGGAAACAGTCATGAAGTCCCACCCCTAGCTGAGGAGCACTCGATGACTGCTTTGGGAAGGAGCAATTGTTGACTGCTTGGGGAAGGAAAGTCAGTTTAGGAATGTGACGTCTCAGCACTCTTTTGAAAGTTGGTCCTCTGTCATGTTCTCTTTGGTGGGTGTCATAGTTAGCTTCAACTGTCAACCTGACACTAACCTGGAGTCACAAGGGAAGAGGGACCCTCACCTGGAGAATTTTCTAGATCAGATTGGCTTGTGACCATGTTTGCAGCATTTTTTTAGTTGCCAATTGATGTAGAAAGGCAGTGCCATTCCTAGGGGTTGGCCTGGGCTGTATGATAAAGGTAGCTGAGCAAGCCAGCAAGCAACATTCCTCCAGGATCTCTGCTTTGGTTTCTGCCTTAAGCTCTTGCCCTGAGTTCCTGTCTTGCCTTCCCCCAGTGACTGTAACCTGTAAGATGAATTAAACCCCTTTTTCTCTAAGTTGCTTTTGGTCATGATGTTTATTACAGTAACAAAAAGCTTGTCTGCCCTGCAAGGAGGCCATCATGCTAAGGACCTGTTACATGACTTCTGGGGGAGATGGAAATAATGTCTATTTACTTCAGATAAGGCCTTGATGACAGACCGAAGAATGACCCCATCTGACTTTAGCCTGGAGGACGAGTGAGTTACCTCCAGGAGCAGAGGTGACTCATGGGCAGCCACATTACTGGGGAGCCCACTCTAGCATGAGTGACACTTAGCAAAGCTGTGTCTCTAGCGTTCTCTGCAGGCAGCTTGGCAGATTCTTAATACTTTTGACTATTTAGTTTTCTGACTTTCCTGAGCCTTGTAAGTTGTGTATCTGCTCACCCCAGGATAGGAGCTTTTAAGTTGGAGGAAAATGCTACCCACTTAACAGCTCATGCTTGGAAGACACTGGATTTCTAGAAGCTTCTAGTTGAGAGCAGAGTGATTGATACTTCTGGCAGGATATCAGCCTCAGGCTTTCACCAACTCATTCAGTATTGCCTTGGGTATTCCAATGGCACCTGGTCACTTTTCTGTTGCTCCTCCTCCATCGATTTCACTGCTGCCATGGGGGAGAACAGTGATAATAATGAGGTCTTGGGGTAGACTCTGGAGGGCAAAGCGAACCTGCATGCAGATGGTCAGGACTGCGTGGGTTCTGTGACCTAATAGCTATGTTTTTATCCACTGCAGGTCTAAGAAGAGGCCCTTCTGGACCCCCCATTCATGTAATTCCTGATGCCCCTCCAATTCATGTCCTGTTTGTTACTTCTGTAATTATTGTCTGTCTCTCCATGAGACCGGGCACGGGCTTATCTCCTTTGGCCAGTCAGAGATGCAGGAGTGCAGCCAGAGATGGCAGTGACAGCTCATATACGGGATGGAATGGAGTGACCTGCATACTGAGCAGGTCCCCTGGATGGACCGTGTGACTGGGTATGGTGGTGTCAAGAATGCCAACTACTGAGCTGGTTTGTGACTGGCTTGTGTGGCAGAGGAACACAGGAGTAGGTAAGGGATAATCTTATTGTAATTGAAGCCATCACATGAAAGTGGGGGCCTTGAGAGGGGCTGGGCAGGGCAAGCCATCACTAGTTTCCACGGTCCACATGAGCATGAGGTCACGGAGAGCCACTTTGCATGTGAGAAGAGCAGCGTGAATGGAAAGGCCTGAGCTGAGGAAGCAGTGTGGCTCATTCTCCAAAATGGCTGCCTGGTTTCTTGTTTCTTCATGCCACCTGACCTATTTTTCCCCTGTCCAGGAAGGATTTGTGCAGGAAGTCCCTAGGGTCTTTAAGAAACACACAACATAACTTCTAGGACATTCTCACTCAGCAGCGCCCCAGCCACGCACAATCCTGAGCTGTGTCCAGAGTCTTCTGGAAAGCCCCTGCCCTCTCGGAGCTGGGGAATAGAAACAGCCAGAACTCTCAGGATTCCTGTTAAAAATGAATGCATACCCTAATTTATATCCAGTCTGCTGTCTCTTCATACACCATGCATGCCAGTCTTAGATTATATGCTGTTAATCTAATTTAATGCTCTGTTATGTCACTTAAGGCACACCATAGCACCTTAAAGTATCCTCTGTCATTAGCACTACCATGAGATCTAGGTCTGACATTAAAATGGACCAAGAAACTCGAGACGATCAGGCTCAGGCCTCCTGTTCTCAAAGAAAATCCCAGGTGAGGATAACAGTGCCGTAGTAATGAGGGCTGAACCTTCTAGATGCTGAGCATGGATGTGGTCATGAATTCTTTATAATGATGTCCAGCAGGATCCATGACTATCCTGAGTTCTACAGAGCAGCTGGAAAGGACAGATGAAGGGATCCTTCTAGACACTTGCCTTGGAGACAGACACACTGGAGCTGCCTCTTCCTAGCTGGCTTTCCAAGGTTGGTCACTTTTCCATCAGTAGGCAGGGTCTTAAGGCACTGACTGTCTTGGTCCCCTTGTCCTTCATGTCACCTCTCTGGTCATTTTCTAATTACATTTTCCTTCCCCAACTTCAAGGAACAATGTATATACAGCACCATTCCTTCTGAAGAATTGCTTATTTGTTTAGATAGTGTCTTAGAATTGCAGCATCAACAGGGCAGCCCTGACTTGCTCCCTTCCTGTTCCCAGCCTCCTGCCCCAACCGGAAATGGAAATGCACATACAACCATCCTGTTGTGTAAGGCTCGGAGATGACCACTGGAAGGTGGCTGTGCCTCTTGAGATAAGGGTATCAGCAGAGCCTCCAGTTGCTCCAAACTCACTAGCTGCCCTGATTTCTGTCACAGATGATATTGTAGCAAGGGCCATCTGCTTTCTCTGCCTTAGTGCTACCCTCAGCCTAAGCATGCTCTCCAGCATCTCTTCTGGTCCCTGGAAAGTGTCTGCACAGTTTCCCAAACAAATAGCTGGGATATTCAGAACTCAGAGTCCATCCTGCCATCTGTCCTGAACAGATCAGTGGATCTCCACTGGTGTTTGCCACCACTGTACCCATCGAGGTCTGGTCTTGGAAACAATGGGGGTAGGTGACAGAGTCCCAAAGCTGAGTCAGGTGACACTCAGCACATGTGCTGTGGATTTACAGAAGCCTGTGGTGCTGAAAGTAGGGGTTCAGGGACTCCTCAAGGAAGGGCAGCGGTGCTGTTTGCTGTGTTGTACCCAGAGTCCCTCAAAGACCAACAAGAGACTGAATCCGATTCAAAAGCCAAGAGTCTTTGTACTATTACTAGTTAACTCGGGACTCTCCGTCCATTCCCAAGTAGCAATGGGGCAGGGTTTTTAAAGCAAGGGGACTTGGGGTCTACAGACTGCATAGGAACAGATTCAGGATTGGTTTATGTGAGTGGCAATCATGTTAGTAACTTTTAACTGGCTAGGGTTAGTTGGGGGTTACAGTTATCAATTTTGGGCAGGCCTGGATAAGTTCCAGGCTTTGTCCTTGAGCTGCCATGGAGGCTGGCTGGCCTAACATGTACTGACTGTGGGGGCTACTCAGTGGCCCAGGCTTTCATACTGACTCATGCACATAGCTCTAAGTTGGTGAGGGGTCCCAGACAGTAAACAATTGGCTGAACCATGAGCGGTCAAAGTTCGTGCAGAAAGGCAGCTACTGCAAGGACTATGTCTTTTGTTCATGGCCCTCCCAGAAACTGCTTGCTTAAGTCTCAGGAAACTGAAATTGAGACCTGATCTCTGAGAGAAGACTGACAGCCTGTTATGGTGTCTGCTTGGTCCTTTCAGCCAAACCCTCACCTGGCCGGGCATCATCATGTCAAGAACTTTCTATTTGTTGGATTTCAGAGCTGGTGGGGATTTCTACATCTGGTTCACCTGTGCTTGAAGGTATTTCCACTCTCAGTGACTTACTTTTACTAGGAGGCAGGGAGAGCCCACCTAGGCCCAAAAAAACAGCTGTGAAGTAAATGTAGAGAAGTAGCCTCCCTCCTCAGGGATGGAAGTCCTTGGTAGCTGGTTTCCTAGGACCAATTGGATGCATGAGCCCCATTCTTTGGCTTGTGGTGAGGTTGGTAAGTGTCACTGACATTTCCGCTTCTTGGAAGGGCCCTGAGACTCTGAGGGCAATTCAAAGCACAGCTCATTGAGGTCACGTGTGTGGTTGGGGAGCCTGTGGCTTGCGGCCCTCCCAGTCTCTGTGTGTCTTCAGTTCTCACTGTCTGCAGTCCTCTCCCAAACTCTCTTAGAGCTGGGGTTTGGGTGAAGAATAGGGAGAGGGGTCATGGTGGTCGTGGGAGCCACAGAAAGGGCCCCCAGAGATTTGTGGGTTTCTAGGAGGTGTGGAGTAAGATTAGACCGTGTGGCTAGGGACTGGAAGAGAACATTTACTAGGGCCTGCAGAACTCAGCTTTGCGGCCCCTGGGGATGATTTGTGAGGAGACAACCGTCCCCAAATGAAATCCTTGGTGCCCTTCCTTGCCTCCAGAAGGAACAGTCTCTTCGGTTTTTCCAGTTCCACAGATTACTTAACTGCCACCGCCAGCCATGGTGGCTCCTCCGAGCAGTGGGAGATGGGCACCAGGTAGCTGCACAGTAGTGTCTTGGCCTCCATGTCTGAATATTGCTTGGCAATGGTGAGTGACCTCAGCTCCTCTCTCCATGGTCGGATGCTGAGGGTTGGCATACTTGATTGCCCTATGTAGTGCATGCAATAAACACCTATGGCTGATCTGCCAAAGGCCAAAGTGAGCGCTGCAGGTAAAGAATTCGTGAGACTCCACGGTGGGATGGTGAGAGGGGATCTGGAACAACATCCCCCAAACACAGATGTACACAGATGAGCTTGTTCTTTTATTGGAGAGGCACCTTTTATTGGGTAAAGAATCCTGAGTTTTAATCCAATGTAAACAAATGTTCAGGACTTTTAGGTCTGTCACTGATCTTGGGAAAAGGTGCTTCTTTTTTTTTTTCTCATGAAATGTGGTCTGTGAGGAATCCCTGTTTAAGAGCCATTGGAAAGAAATCTTCAAGATCTGCAGAGGTCGTCACAGTGCTGAAGGAAGATTTGTCTACAAGAATGATTTCATCAGGCATTACAGAGACCCATCACAGTTGGGTCTGTCGGGATCATTGTAGACAAGAACTGGAGTGTCTTGGGAGTGGCTGCTGATTTGTAACTCTCACGTCTTGGTGATACTATTTTCTGGCTCCCAAATCCCCATCAGGACCTGCTGCCTGCTGCTGCAGTGGCTAGTTCTTGGTTGGCATCACAGGGTTAATGTAGGTCTGTGCCACAGTGAATGAAGGCCCCATGAGTCACCTCTCAGGCATTTCTCCTCAGTCCTCCCGCTCCTTAGCAGTTTCTGATATTCAATTTCCTCACTTTGTTTCAGAAACAGAGAATGTTGATTCACCACCATGCAGTAGAACACGTATGCCGTGTCAACGTCTGAATGGCCTGTGACAGTGTGGTTGTCTTGGCAATAGCAGCGGCCACCCACGTAAACATCTGGAAGGCGAAGTGAGACTCACCCAAAGGAGGAGGTTTTGACTGGGATTGTGAGCAGGTCATCAGGAGTGCAGTAGAGGGAGCACACGTAGGCGTGGGTATGTGGTCAGACTCACGGAGCGACTTGATCGTGGGAAAGTTCAGAGCAACCTCAGGCTCAGTGGAATCAGAGACAGTAGTCTAGCCCATCCCCAACCTGGCTTTAATGTCCCTTAAGACACAAAGCATCCACATCCTTTTCCTGTAGTAGTCTAGAAGGTAGAAAGGAGTCCCTTGGTGCCCCTGATTTGCCCTCAACACTCTTTCAACAGTTCAGGTGACAGCTTTTGTGGCAATTTTAGTCTTGGCAACAGGACTGGGGCTCCATAAGGGATCAGTACTTTTGGGAAATTGCATTTCCATGCAAATGTCTGTGACTTGGATCCAGATGGTTGTCTGATGTTAGGGAGAGAGGGGGAAGCAGGACCCTGTCCCTGTGGAGGTCATCATCATTTGGGGAGGCTGTATCTGTCCTGGACGCCCCTCAAGGCCCTGGAAAAACTGCAATGGTCATTGGTGTGAGGGGATTGGATGTGGACACTTCACTCCAACTCTGTCTTCTGTGCTAGGCTTTCTTACCTGACTATACTCCTGGGAGTTCTGCAGGAGCATGCGCCTTGTTGAGTGGCTGTGGAAGTGTGTGAACTGCCATCTTCTTCTGGAGCCCTCTGCCAACTGGAGGGCCTGGGCAGGTATCATTGAGTCTGGGTCTGGAGGGGCTGGCGGATTAAGGAGCTGTTACAGATGGACCAGGACCCAGCCCCAGGCTGACTGCTATGAAACCAGGGCCCATAGGGGTTCAAAGGATGCCACGCCTGTGCGGCTCTGTATATACTCAAAGCCTGGCAGTTCTTTCTTTCTCTAGTGCACCCTGATGAGGTTGTTCACGTTCTCCCTGCTGCCCCTGGCTGCCGTGGTCCTTCTTTTGCTAGTTCACTTTTGTGACTGCTGGGTTTCTCCATGCTGGTTACCAGGATGGAGCTGAAGTTGAGGGGTGCTGAACAGCTGAGGCGTTTGTCAGCACAAGTGGGATGAGAATCCATGACCTCAGTCTTGAGTTTTTCCATCTGTGACCTGGGCAGGGTCGGGCTTCCAGGTATGTGGTGAAAGGCTGTGAGACAGTCCATGCTCCTGGGGTGGAGGGTCATCTGACTGGTGATGGGTGTCACTGGCTTGTAATAGGGAAACTGAGGCTAAGTCCCTTAGAATTCTTGCAGCAATTTGATGGAGTGACTCATAACTGTTGAACCTATCAGGAGCTGGACTTTGCATTTTCCATGCTGTTTTCATTTGTCTTTTCTAGAAATAGATTATTTTATAGTACAAAACCAAAGCCCAAACAGTTCCGAATGAACTGGAAATTAAAACGCACTTGGAAGTGTCTTCACTATGAGGGATTTGAGAGGCAGTGGGATAACCCAGAGAACATAACAAATGCAACCACACACAGCAATGATCCAGTGTAGATGAACAGCTGGCTGGGGACAGAGGGTGGGCACAGGAAGTTCAGGGAATGGAAGACAATGAATAAACAGGTAATATAGACGTTCATATACCTGGGGGTTCCCTGGAGTGGACTAATGGCTTTTGGGGGCTCCTGATGAAAGGGTGCTTACGTTGGGGGCCCTTTGATCTGCGTCAGCTGACAGGGCAGACGTTCTCTGTGTGCTTCAACACAGTCCCCTGCTCCTCTGTGGCCTTTCGTGTGAGTTGGGAAGAGCCCACACAGGCCAGTGTGCCTGACCACATGCATACCCTTGTCTGCTCAGCCTGTCTGCCTTTGTTCATCACATCCTGGTAGCTGAGAAGGACTCTGCATTTTCACACATAACCGTACACTGAAGGGATTGTGAGACTCAGAATGAACACTTCCCTTCCCTGAGTCTGTTCTGTCCATATGTGAGTCGGAAGCTGGTGACATGACCTCTAAAGTTCCTTTCTGGCTGGACACTGAGGAAGTCTGCAGGTAACCCTGGTGGTTGCTTTTTGTCCCCTTCATGGTTTTTTTGTGCCTTTTCCTGGGTTTGGTTGCCTGGGTCTGTCCACTCTTCCTATTTACACTCTTGTCTGAACACACCCACCCCTAATCTCCCCTGCCTCCAGCAAACGTGCATGGTCTCCAGCACGTCCCTTGGTCAGCCTGGCCGTGTCCTAGCATTTCTGTTGCATCTACTGCAGCTATATTGTAAACAAAGGGATTCCTGCCCATGCTGTCTCTCCCAGCTGAAGTTCTCAACTCTGACTCAGTGGTTGAATCAAGGTAAATCATTCCTCAGGTGTGAAGAAAACTAATCATCCGATACCATGGTGGCCAACTCTGTGCTTCCTCCCAGAGTCCACAGGGGCTGCCAGGTGAGAGGATCATAGATTGGACAGGTGTGTGCCAGGTTTTCAGACGGGACAACTTTCGAAGGTATTCTCTCTGAAGATCTTTAAACTTTCTCAGCAGAGAAATACTCTTTTTCAAACAGAGCTTTATCTGCTAATCCAGTGCATAAAATTTTGTGCAAACAAGTTTTTTATTAATGTCCCATCTTATTTTTAAACTGATGGTGTTTTTGTTTGTGATTAAGAAAACCAGGCAACAGAAGCTTTAGGAGAAGCTGGGCAAGAGCTTTCCAATCTCTATTTTTTCTCTCAGGGAGTCTCCCAATCTAATTCATAAGGTAGCAATACAATAACATTAAAGGGTTTTTTTTGAGAAATAAATTCAGTATTGAATTTAAGGAAGACAAACAAAACAAAACAAAACAAAACAAAGCAACAACAACAACCAACTTTAAAAGGTTTATCCACAAGAATTTGAAATGTACTTGGGTAGGGGAAATGGAAGAAGTATTTTGTAATTGACTTAAAAGTCATACAAAATCAAAGCAACCATTTGGGCCACTGTGGGAAGTATAGTTGGGTGGATGTTAGGGAAAGCATTATTGGCTAATTGTGGAGCATTTTGCCATTCCAAAGGACCCTCCTCACTGTGCATTGTCTCTTGAAAGTCTTGATGGAGTTCAAAAGGTATTTGAATGAAACGGAAACCAACTGGTATAACAGAGATGATTCTGGTCTTTGACCTCTGCTGTGAGGGGTAAATGTAGACAATGACAGGGAAACAGACGACTTAAGACTTGAATAATGTTGGCATTGACCACAAAAAAGGCAAAGCGGGGCATGATAGTAGAAAAGGGGGCAGATGCCAAGGCCCTGAGGCAGGTGGTGAACTTAGCTGATTCTACAGAAACAAGACATGGGCTTAAGCTTATCCAGGAAAGAGGAGAGGGCTGGGTGGGCTGCTGGAGCTGAGGTGCCATTTAGAATCAGCTGGTAAGCACCTTTAGACTCAGTTCCACTCATGGTCATGGTTGGGCTCTACAGATAATGTTGCAAGAAGCAAGGACACACATACCTAATAGAGGGGTGGAGCTTGCAAAGTCACGGCATGGATTTATGTGTAGTTGTACCCTTCTGCCATCTGGTCCACAGGAAGTATGTTTCAGAGTCTCAATGGATGACTAAAAATCAGGATGGCACCCCCTCCTGCATACCTACAAAAAGTTTAACTCATAAATCAGATGCAGTAAAAATTCATAAAAATCAGTGACAACAAGCTATGATAGAAGTATGTGAACTTGGTCTCTTTCTGTCAAAATATGTAATGTGTGATGGCTATTCTTGGTTGTCAACTTGACTACATCTGGGATTAACTAAAACCCAAGTGGCTGTGTTCACCTGTGGGTTTTTTTCTTAATTAAATCATTTGAAGTGGAGACCCACTTTTAGTCCAGATCTTTTGAGGTGAGAAGATCCACCTTTAACTGGGCCACACCTTTGGCTGGAGGCCTATATAAAGGACATGGAAGAGGGAATGTTCCTCTTTGCCTGTTTGCTTTTGTCCTTGGTAGTAAGTCTGTTCTTTCACTGGCATTAGAGCCTACTTCTTTGGAATTCCAGTGTATACTGAAGACCAGCTAAGACGTCCAGCCTCGTGGACCAAACAACTACCAGATCCTTGAAACTTCCGTGGGTAGACAGCCATTGTTGGATTAGCTGGATCACAGCCTGAAAACCATTCTGATAAATCCCCTTTACATAATACATATATATATACGTATATATGTATGTATGTATAATAAAATATATAAAATATATATTCTGTTCCTCTAAATATATGTTCTGTTCCTCTAAAGAACCTTGACTAATATATTATGTTTTCATTCTTCGGCTTTGCTGTCATACCTGGATGGCTAGCATCAGTGATCTCCCACTGTGGGTCATTACTGAATGAAATAAGGGTCATTTGAACACAAGTACTGTGACACCTCAACCATCAATCTGATAGCTAACATTGTTACTAAGTGTCTAACAGGTAAGTAATATATATAGTGTGGATATGTTGAACAGTAGAATGATTACCATCCTGGGTGGGTAGAAGTAAGAAGGTCTGAGATTACATCATGCTACTCAGAACACTACACAGTTCAAAGTTACAATCAGATTGTTTCTGGAATGTCCTGTGTCATGTTCTTACAGTATGATTGACTGTAAATAAAAACCTAAACTGTAGATAATGGGTGAGTTATTGTAGTGGATTATGAGCGAACCCACTGGGAACCCCAGGGGTTCATTTTCTATGAAAAAGTTTATAGCTTTAAAATGTATCTTTCTGATTATGTTCCATGACCCTATGATTTTGGGTTCATCAAACAGAATTTTCTGGAAAATTAAGTTAAGTTGGTTGAAATATCATGGTGAGCCATTAGCAGTTTAAAAAAATCTTACTGTCTTCTTGCCAATCAATCACTGTATCAGTTATATGATTTTGTGAAATTTATTTTATTGAAAATCACTAATAGTGACCTGTATGGCAGGTGGCTGATGAGGAAGATGTTGGTTCTAAACCTCGCAGATGTCGCCTCTTCCCTGGTGTCCAGTGGGTGTCTGTCCCTGTCTCTGCTACTATTTTCCAAGATGTTTGTGTGGCCTACATTGGTACTTCTTGACTAGTTAAAAGATCCTGAATTAGATGGTCCATGGGTGAAGGACGTGCAGTCCTATCTGATTCCTTCAGACCTCATATCCATGATAGGAATCGGATTTTGCTGTGCTGTCCACCAGCGGATCAGGATATATTTGAAAACGAACCTAAATGAGACTCTAGCAGTTTAAATACCACCAGCCCAAAGTAATTTCATGGCATCTCTAAAAAACAAAACAAAACAAAACAAAACATGGCTGTAGAGCTTTTACATGCCTGTGGCTTTCTACCATAACTCTGGGCTCAGTGAAGCCTGGTATAAGAGGCACAAAGGACAAGGACCAGACAGGGCCCCGACTCAGAGTGGCCATATACATATACATATGCCATATACAGAGAAGAGATTCATGCCACCCCCAGCCTTTGGGACCTTCTGGGGTAATCTGCTGCTTTAAGCCTCAGTTTCCTTCTCTGGAAAGGGACCAACTACAGGACCTGCATCTAATTGAATTTCAACTGCACTTGCCTGATGCTCTGGCTGAGTTGTCTGAGAATCTCACTTAGAAGCAACCTTGGTCCTTCTCACCCTTGGAATCCTCACAGTGGGTGCTTGGTTAGTTCTGTGGACCCAGCAGCCAGGCCATTGTCTTTGTGGGCCTCTGATGGGCCAAGCACACTCACTGTGGCCACATGCCTCTGACAGGCCTGCTGTGTCATGGCTCTTGCCATGGCTGAGGAGCAGAAATCTCACAGGAGGCTCTAAGAATAGAGGAGTTCTTTCTGAGACTCACATCAATGTCTGAACCAACTTCTTCACATGAGCAAACAAATACTAACCGACATTGACCACTTCTCTCTTGCCAAAGATTGTAGCCTCTCTTTCCAATGTTAATGTTTAATAGCTTCCCAATCCTTTCTTCTGTAAGATGCGCTCTCTCTTTTCAGAACACTTGTTGAAAACTCATATGTCATAAATGAACTACATTAAACTCTCAAGAACCAGGAAGTCCAATGGTGTCTTAGAAAAATCATAACTCAGTAAGAAAAATCCTCAAAAAATGTTTTTATTAGCTTCTTGAATAATGGAAATTATTCAGGATGTTAGACAGAGCCAAATGTGAAATCTGTTCTTGTTTAATCTCAGTTAACAACAACCAAATAAATAAATAAATAAATAAATTAAGCTCTCCACTTTAAAAGGTGGCTCGAATATTCATTTTCCTTAGAGATCTTCATTTTTCAGAAAACTAAGTCAAATCTAGCCAGCATGAACTTTATTAGGTGATTATTATTTTTAATATCCATTAGGGGTGGGTGGGTGGGACTGGAGAGATGGCTCAGAAGTTAAGAGCACCTCGTGTTCTTGCAGAGGCAGAGGACCTGGGTTTGGTTCCCAGCACCAACAAGGTGGCTTACAACCATCTGTAACTATTGCTCTTTTCAGGCATCTGATGTCCTCTTCTGGACTCTGTGGGTACCACCCGTGATAGACATATGTGCAGGCAAAATCCTCATACACATACAAAATAAAACTCACTGAAGATACTCTATGTCCTTCAGTGAACACACATATATAACCCATTCATCTGCAAATTTGTTTTAATTTTTAATATAGTAAAATGCATGCATAGCAAATAATTATTTTAAATTAAATTCTTAATGATTTATTATCCGTAAGTAAATAAATAAATCTCTAAAGAATTCATGGATGGCTCTAATTCTTCTTCTTTGGGAATCCTAGCTTTTGAAGCAGGCTTCTCACCTTTTAGTCTTGGTATTTATCACCACCTACTTATGTCCACCTGTTGTGTTTCTGTCCCTAAGGTAGGTAAGGGACTGGTTCCTCCATGGGATGTTGACAACCTTGTGTAAATCTGTATAGGAGGTGTGGTGAGGACCAGACTGAAATTTTTGCAGAATATCTTGTCTTCTTCCTAGACCATGGGCTTGGTCATGGCTGCTTATGGTTGGTGCGGTTTCTCAGTTGTCTTCCTGGTAGCCAGGATGCTGAGTTCTGTCTTGATTTCTGATGGGGTGCGACTTCCACCTTCTTTCTTTGGGCCCATCTGGGGATGCTGTGTGGAAGGGTACCCTCCCCCTGCTGCCTCTGTGTCCTTGTGCCACTGCACAGGATCCGGGAATTGATTCCTCTGGGTATTCCACTGTGTACCGGTGAACTGGTTCATTGGGAGGAGGACTGTTCGGTAGCTGCTGAATCCATCCCATCAAGCTCTGCCTTGTTGTATATCACGAATCCCTGGCTCCCATCCCAAGACTCAAGTCTTTGCTTGCTCCAGGGCACCTACCTCAGATGTCACCAGCACCATTACAATGACGAATTCTGCAGCCTTGCCTTTCTATAATGTCCCCGCTTTGCTCTTTAGCCTGGTATCCCAGAGATGCATTTGACATGATGCACAAGTATACTGAGTCATCTGTGAAATGGGGTGCCCACCCCAACTCCAGGAGCCACAAGAGGCATAAGCTGAGGTAGAACAGCAGTCCAGTCTTCTGGGTCTGAATGAATGAGATCTTTCCAGGGGAGATTCAGAACAGGGTTCAAAGGCAGGGCACACGCAGAGAGGAACCTCCTTTGATTTTGTGTCAAAGATGCAGAGCATGCTGCTTGTCTGTGTGGTACTCCACCACAACCTACTCTATAGTTACCTCAATTACAAAATACAATCGTGGCGTTTCTCTTCTACCTGCTGAGGGAGTCCTAGGAAAGGACCCTTGGGCACTCCATCCACACATTCTCCAGGAACGCTGCATTGTGTATCAGGATTTTGGGTCTCATTCTAATTTCATGCTTGATCAGCCAGGTTTAATAACCTGGGTTTGATCTGTCTCACTAAGATGGTGGCCATTGTTAATGTGGGAAGACTTGTTATGAGGAAGGTGGCTGATGAAAGTTCCTGGGAGTGTGGCCCTGTATCTGTGGTTTCCAGATCCTTTGCTGTGTTGTGGTTTGCCAGGCCAACCGTGGATCCAGGGACAGACCTGACTGGGTGGTGAGGGAATGAAGAAGAGATAAACACAGAGACACACAGAAAAGCTGGGATCAGATGAACGGGGTTCTCTAGTGGAGAAACCACACCGCTCCAGAAGCTCAGTATGTTTATGAGATACAGCTGAACAGAGATGTGGAGTTATTACACATGCATAAACAAGGAGGTGGGGTTGTTGCCTACAGCTGACAAGCAGAGAGGTAAGAGGTTTAGCTAATCTTGGTAGGAACAGTCTCTGTAGGGGAGCAGTCTTCAGGCTGCACATATCCAGGGAGAGAAAGATATGGTGGACATTTTCTGTATACACTATCAACATCACACACAGATCAGAGGACGGCTTTGACATCACTCTGTGTCTCGCCCTGGGCAGGGGAGGCTTTGCCATTTTCCTATGGATCTGATATGTCAATAGCATGCATTCACTCAGGAATTCACTCACTCCGGGCTTCCCACAGTGGTTGGTATGAACCATGATGCTTATGTTTAGCATAAGCTTTTATAGTTCTTTCTCTATCATCTCCTTACATTTCCCCTTAACCCAGCAGGTAGACAAGATTATCACACAAGAAAACAAGTCAGCGGAGCTTCTGACAGGTCCTGCTAGCTGGTCTTGAGAGCACATTCCAGACAGAGGAATAGCACTGCAGTCATAGGAGACCTGGGTTGAACTACTCATTCAGGCGAGGCCAGGGCATGAGACTCTCAGGATGGGTAGCCTTGTTAGAAGGGCTAAGAGTTAAAAGGGGACCAAGAATGTTGTTGGGATTGGCCTATGCAGGGAGGCTCAGTCTGAGCCTGAGATGTTGAGTGGTTACAGAAGAGGGCCCAGCTCTGTGGGTGGGGCCATCCCTGGGCAGATGGTCCTGGGTGCTATAAGAAAGCAGGCTGAGTAAGTCATGTTGAGCAAGCCAGTAAGCAGCACTCCTTCATGGCCTCTGCATCAGCACCTGCTTCCAGGTTTCTGTCCTGAAGTTTTTGGATGATGGACTACAGTCTATAATATAAATAAACAAACCATTTTCTCCCCAAGTTGCTTTTGTTCACAGTGTTTTGTTACAGCAATAGAAAGGCAAGCTAACACATACTCTTTACAGTGTTTATTTCAGCCTTGGAGGACCCTGAAGGGCAGGGAGGCTCCAGAATTGTCTAGTGTCTAGAGACTTCTTAGGGAGAGAGGACATCTGTACTCTTGTCCATTTCTGCCTACTGTGGAGGGTAGGATGGGAAGGACAGGGGCAGAGCTTGGAGCTGGGATCAGCCTTAGCACTCATCTGTGCAGTGTTTACACTTCAGACCCTCGAGAGTAGCATTAAAGATCCTGAGCAGTTTGGAAGTGATCATTTAGGCTTCTGTGCTGAGAATCAACTTTGGATGTTGTGAGGCCCATGAGAAGGATGTGACAGGCATGCAGGTGTGGGCTGAAGGGGAACACAGAGGTAGGTGTATGTTAGAAAACCAGAGGCATATAATAGCAGGTAAGATAAAGTCCCTGAGAAGAAGGTCAGAATCAAGGATGATGCTAATGTCATTGAGCATCTGAAATGAGGGGATCGTCCTTAGCTGGAGGGGGAACCTGTGTTAGGGCCTGGGAATGTTGAGTCTGAGATGTCATTAGACACATGCATAGGGAGCTGTTGTTTAATACATGTATCTGGCCTCTGTGTGGAGTCTTTCTCACTTGCCTCTCTCACCTCTCTCCTGCTCAGTGCTTCCTGCTGTATCTCCAGTGTTTTTACCAGAGGCTGTGCCCTGGCACAGTCATTTGAAATGGCTTTGCAGAAGTGCCATTCATCTACCGTAGGGTTCACTCATGGAAGCTGGATGATCATGTGGGTTTTAGTGTGTCCACAGAGTTGTGCAGCCATTCCTTAGCTTAGTTTTGAACATTCTTGTCACCCACTAAAAGATGCTTCATACTTATTAGAGAACACCCCCCATTTGCTATAATGGTTATTTAAAATATCAGTTACTGCTATTTTAAGCCTGTCTGCAAGGCTCTTAAAGATAGAAGCCTCATGCTATTTGTTTTTGTATTACTAGCTTATAATATTTATCAAAAATAGCTCTTAAGTAAATAAATAAGCAATAGTTTGAAATAAAAGTGCTTACAAATGCAAACACAGGACTGTGTATCTTTAAGACAGAATGACCGCTTTGCATTCCTCTGTGTGACTGTCTTTAGTTATTTTTCAGACCTACTTGAAAAACCAACAGGAGTCTATGGAGATAGATGGTCATTACTTTCTGTTTCTTGGCTACATTTCTCTAGCATCTGTTGTAAACAAAACAGAAAAGCATCTTTCCCATCCAGGGTAGATATCTCCAATGCAAGGAAGCCAATGATGAAAAATGTAGTATCAAAGGTCAGACTATTATAAACTCACAACACAAGTCACATCTGCTCATTAAACTTAATTCCAATGAACAACATCAGAGCACGGAGAAGTTGGAGAATCCTAGGGGAAACAGGATTGATAAATTCTTGGTTTAACCACCATACCTCGGTAGTATGCATATTATCTCCTTTTCTGTGTGTTTCTGGATTCATACCACATACTGGTGGAGGGTCATTGGCTAGATCAGAGTAGGCCTCTCCAACACCTTTGTTTCAGAGTACAGGAGATAGAGTCAACCTTGGGACCTTCCAGTGGGCAGTGGTGGAGGCAGCCAACAGTAGGCAGCATGCTGTGTTAATTCAAACAAGGAGGAAATACTGATTAGGCCTTCAGGGGCTGAGTAGGGCTCTCCCAGCGTTAATAGAAGGCTTGAACCTTTTGGTTTAGTGATGCATTACATGGAACAATAATGGTTCTGATGGACAGTGGACCTGCCTGCTTCCCTGATGCTGGGTTTGGTGAATCCTGAGGCTGTGCTCTCATGGAACACAGCACCCAGTCTCTGAATATAACCCTGACTTGCCTGCTTCTACCTCCTCTGTGACCGTGTTGAGTGGCTCAGTCTTGTTGTGCACAAAACTACACATCTCAATATGCCAGCTCAGGAAACACTAACTGGCTTCTGACCTACCAGGTCTTGTTTAAGGTGCTGGTGGTACAGATATGAGTAAAGCAGTTGTTTCACGACCATAGAAAGGATAGTCTATAGGTCAGGAGTGAACAAAGGGACAATAAAGTAACAGCAGTAGGCACATAGTATGGAGAAAATACAGCAGAGGAAGAGAAAAGAAAGTGCCGGACCAATTGGAGTAGGTGAATGTGATTGTTTATACAGGATGGTCAGGGAAGGTATTCCTGATAAAATAGCATGCAGAGCAGATAAGGCAGCAAGGAGGACGTGTGCACACTGGTATACAAGGGCAAAAGCCCCAAGACAGAAGCCCATATTGTGAGTTACTGAAATGTGAGTTAGGAGATGTGGACAGGAAGGTTGCCGATTTATATATCATTTAGAGTCTGTGGGCCATTGTGAGGATTTGGAATGAGAGCATTGGTGCAGAGGGGTCATATAATCTCATACCACTGTGTGTGTGTGTGTGTGTGTGGAGAGAGAGAGAGAGAGAGAGAGAGAGAGAGAGAGAGAGAGAGAGAGAGAGAGAGAGAGAGAGAGGCACATATGTTGTTATGCATATGGTATGTACTCACATGTGTGTGCTGGTGCATGCTTCCATGTGTGCATGCCTATGGAGGCCAGAGAAGGGCATTGGGTATCCTCCTCTATCATTCTTCCCCATATTACTTTGAAGCAAGGTTCTTTCCTGGAACTCTTATTTTTCAGCTAAGATGGCATAGACACTGGTTACATAATCAACCATCATAAATATACCAAGAGCTAACTGAAGACCATTGACAAAGAACAGAAGGCAGCCGGGGAAATGATGGCTAGAGCATTAATGGAAATGCAGGAAATGGAAGCATGAGACAGAAATTCTTAAGCTAAACAGTACCTTAGCTGACATGGAAAATTCAGCAAAGGGTGAGCAGCAGACCTGAGCTGGAGGGACAAAGGGTCTCCAGGAGTAGCTCAATTTACATAATCCCGTCTGTGAAGCAGAAAAGAAAACGGAGCAAAAGAACAAAATAACACTTAGAGATCTGTGGGTTCTGTGGTGAGCTTCAGAAGGAGGAAGGGGCACAACCAAACCTTAAGGGAGGGTACCCCAAACTCTCCTCATATGTCACTATGTCTTGGTAAATGACCAAAGCACAAATATAAAGAGTACAGGACAGTGAGTTTTACTCAGACACAAAGAAGAAAGAAATTCAGTTGTTTACAGGTAAATAGATGAAGCTAGAAATTGACTTCAGTGAAATAAGCCAGACTCCAAAACATTGCATGTTTCTTCTTACATGTAGATCCCAGATTTCCAGACTTCATTCATATTTATAATTTATTTTATGGCATGACAATAAAAGTAGTACTATTTGGGCAAAGTAGGGGCTTAACGGGGCAGGAAAGGAAAGGATACAGCAGACACCATGGTCAAGTATAGATATACTTGAATGAAAATGTCTTTACCATCACTGTGTGCGATGACTACATGCCAATAAGTAAAAGAAAACCATCCATGATGTTACAACCAGACTTTAAAACACAAAACTATTTGGAGACTTCATTAGGATCACCTTCATACATTTCAGGAATTTCCCATTGCACTAGGTTTCCATACCACCCCTCAAATGCCCCTCAGTTCTAGTTAGCTCTTCTCATTTCCCTACCTCAACCCCATCTACCCCCCAATCCTCCTGTTCCAGTCCCTTCTGCCCCCAGTCCATCTATTAAGTATTTTATTCCTTCCTTCCAGGGAGATCCGTGCACTGCCCCAGTCCCTTCTTCTATAGCTTACCTCACTGGGTCTATGGTTTGTAGCTTGGTTATCATTTACTTAACAGCTAATATCCATTTATAAGTGAGTACATATCACATTTATCTTTCTGTATCTGGGTTACCTCTCTCAGGATGAGTTTTTCTAGTTCCATCTATTTGTCTGCAAATGTCTTGTTGCTATTTTTTATTAAAATGTTTATTTTATAATTAATTTCACATATCAGCCACGGATTCCCCCGCCTTCCCTCCTCCCCCCCCCAGCCCTCCTCCCCCAATTCACCCCCCACTTTGCCTTGATGCCATTTTAAAAATAGTGGAGTAATATAAATTACTCCATTGTGTAAATGTACCACCTTTTCTCTACCCATTCTTTGGTTGAGGGACATCTGGGTGGTTTTCAATTTCTGACTGTTATGAATAGAGCAGCAATGAACATGGCTGAACAAGTGTCTCTGTAGTACGATGAAACATCCTTTGTGTACATGCCCAGTAGTGTAGCAGCAAGCACACAGGACCTGCACGAGTGTGCCCAGGCCGTCTGCATATATATTAAAGCTTTCAGTTCAGTGTTTTCATGAGACTCCCGCGTGTGTGAACAAGTGGGCTTCTGATTCCAGTGCCTTCTCCTAGGACCTTTTCCTTCTGTTGGTTTGTTTTTTCCAACTTTGATGTGATCGTTTTTGTTTTATATTATTACATTTTATTTTGTCATCTTTGGTTGTTATTTCTTAGAAGCCTATTATGAGAGACAGAAATGGAGTGGATCCTGATGGGAGGGGAGGTGGGGAGGAATTGGGAGGAGTAGAGGGAGGGGAAAATAATCAGGATAGATTGTATAAGAAAGGAATCTATTTTCAATAAAAGGGGGGGAACATACAAAACTAAAGAAAGTGTCTTCCTAACATAGACCAGGAGCAACTACCCATCACAGAATCACAGTCTGTGTAAACTCTTAGTCACCAGGACAGTCACGCTCTCATCAGCAAGAAAAATGAAATCTTCAAATTTCTGGTAGGAAAAGAAGCTGCTAGCAAGATTTCTCTTAATATAACATTCTTCAGCAACAGAGGAGAACTAGATTTCCAGATAAATACTCCAGGAAATGCTACAGAGAGATTCCTTCAAGTTGAAATAAAAGGCATTCGAAACAATAAAAAACATCATTCAGGGTAATTGCCATGGTAATTATAAAAGCTAATATTATTATTTTCTAGATTTCGACTTCTTGTTTTCCTTTTTCTGTGCCTTTTAAAATTTAAATGTGCAAAGCAATATGCTGATGTCAATGTATAAACAAAAATTAATGTATAAACACATGTGATTTGGGATAGAAATCACATAAAGTGATGGACAGGGCTGTTTAGTAGAGAGCAGACTTTCAGATGAAATTAAATCTGGCTTGGATCTGATTCAAGCTACAGTGCCATAAATTTGAGAAGTAGTTACAGCCTCTGGAAGTCTAGAGTATGAAACAATAAACAAAACAACTGGAAATATTTAGGTAAGTCGAATTAGGAACAAAAATCTAAGGTGATATTGGAGGAGCAGAGAAACACAAGTACAAAACACTAGATGATAAATAGAGAAGCAGGAAAGCCCTCTGTGCTGCTTATTTGTCTAATTTTTGTTTATTTTTATCAGATGGACAAATATTAGAGACTTCTTAGATGAGGGAACCTCAGTTGAAAAATTTTCTCCATCAGATTGGCCCTGTAGGCATATCTGTGGGTCCACATGTCTTGGTCGATGATTGATGTGGGAGGGTCCTGTGGGAGGGTCCTGCCCAGTGTAGGAGGTACCACCTCTGGGGAGGTAGTCTTGGGCTGAGTATGAGCCCGGGGAGCAAGCCAGGCAGCAGTGTTCCCTTGGGATGTCTGTTCCAGTCCCTCCTCCATGTTCCTACCATGAGCTTCCCTCCACGATGGACTGTGAAGTGTAAGATGAAATAAACCCCTTTCTCTCCAAGTTACTTTCGGTTATGGTGCTTTATCACAGCAACCAAAAGTAACTAGTATACCTTCGGACAGTAACCACTTTAAATTTAGACAAACTAAGCTATTCATTAAAAGGCAGAGATGCATAGAATGTATTAAAACTAATATAACTATATGCTAACTACAAAAGACCTATTTTAAATATAAGACAGAAAATGTTGAAGTATAAGGATGGTTGAGGTATTCCATGCTGCATCAATTCTACTAGTATCAGACAGTGGACTTTAAATCAAAATTGGCCATAGAACAAGGTGTATGCATGGTGCATAGACAGTTCCTCTGAATCCTGAAGTCTAAGTTCTGGGTATTCTGGGGAGAGCTGCAGCATCACACAAGGTGTATGCAGTGTTTCCTTTATTTTCTATGTCTGACAAAGGGAAGCCAGTTAAGCATACTCACACATGATCTTTCAACACAAACTTCAGATTATTTCATCTGGTTGATGGGGAGATGCAGACTAGGGCTCCCTATTTCAGCTGGGACTTGGTTGGTTGGATTGTTTAAGGTCTGACAATTCTAGGACTCCACATCTAGATGCCATCTGAGCAGTATCTTTTAAGGTTGGGCCTGAGATGATCAGTTGTTTCTGCTTTTAGAAAATGAGGCCTTTTATTCGTCTCAACTTCAAATTCTTCCATTTTAGATACCTCCTTCCCCTCCCAAGACCACGACATGCCAAATTTCAAAGCACTTTCTCAGGAGTTGCATGAGCAAATGTGTCCAGCTGTTCTCATCTTCAAGAGGGGTGGAGGAGAAGTGAGAGGAGCCAACTGTTTCCGAGAGCACACTTTGTCTTCCTTCCTCTTCTCTCATGCTCCCTCCATAGCACAGAATTTAATGATGAGGGTCAGGCTTTAGTATCAAAAGCAGATGTGGGATCCAGGTGTTGACATTCATACCGAGTGAATCCCAGCTTGAAGAAGTGAAACCTGGGAGAGTCAGAACTTACATTGTGCAGTATGCAGGAAGAATGTCTTACTTGGTCCTGGGACTTCCCAGGGTACACCAGGAGAGGAGATAGGAGTTCCGTGTTGCCTGGTGGTGTTGGAAGCAGATGTGGCTTTACTGTAAGGATCAGGATCTGCTCCCTTCATCTCCTGGAGGCAGGAGTTTCAGTCACCTGAATGTCAGCCGCCCATCCTAGCCTTGTACACTGTATTATGTCCTGCCCCTGAAAGTCCTCCTTTCAATCTCTATCATGTGGTGAGTTATAAGAGGTCACGAGGGTAAAGGTCCTCAGGAGGAATCAGTGTCTCTCTAAGAAGAGAAGCAAGTATCAGATTGCTGACAGAGAGGTGGCCATGGGCAAGACAGAACAAGAGCCCTCACCAGGGACGCAGTCAACCAGCACCTTGATCTTGAACTTCCACCTTCCACAGCCATAAACAATACACATGTGCTGTTGAGCCTCTGGATGTAGTGGCCTTCATTTCTCTCGTCCCATGGGGTACCCCAATCCTATTCAGGATTTCACTTTGGAATTGTGAGAAGTTCTGAGAAGTCCTCTCTGTGCCCAGGATGGACTTTCCTCTTACAGTGAAGCTAGCTGTGGGGGTGACCCGTACCTGCAGGGCCTATCCCAGGATGCACTTGACTCAAAGATTCCTGCAGATCTGGTTCTCCTCTTCTAATCCTCTGTTCTCAGTATCCAGAGCCACATCCAGGATCTGGGATATGCTCACTAAACATGTTCAAGAGAAAGAACCCAATGAATTTCAGTGGTAAACCAAAGAGAGAATCTGAAGGGTCAATAATACCAAAGTGCAATGGTCTGTTTTTGCAAAATGCAGGCACGGGACTGGTGGTGCTCTAGCCTTTCGGTTTGAGTCAACTTATAAACCCTTTGATGGTCTACTTCACTTCTCATGTTTGATATGACTATAATGTCACTCAAAGATAAACAGATCCACCAAGGAAGCCTTGTGTGAACTGAGGCGAGAAGACACATGTTCCCATGCTTTTGATGCCCACAAAATACCATACTGACTTTTTGTTTTCAGAAAGTTAAGATAACACTACTGCCTTTTAGAATTTATTCACATTTTCCAGTGAATTTTGGGATAATTTTTTCTACTAGAAACACAGCTTTTTCATCAGACTATAAATTGGGGGAGAAAAATAAAGTTCCCTTGTTTGCATGCCATTGTAAAGGAGAAAGGCAATGCAATATTCCAAATGTGAGGTGCTGCATTGGTGAAGGAAGAGTATGAAGTGATGTTCTTAATATCATCCCCATGCTTCATGGGGAAGCCTTTGTGCCAACACACATCACACTCATACCCACTCTAGGTCAGGAAGGAAGTTTTCCAAGTACTAGTTTGGTCAGTAGAATTCCCTGGCAGTCCCGTGACATACCTCCAATATTATGACTTTGTGAAACAGCTCTGCTTTTTAAGTATTAGTTAGCACTTGGACTTTTCATGGAGGGGAAGTTTGGAAGAATACAATCCACATAAAGCTATGTTTATCCACCCTGCCCTGCCCTTGTTTTTCCTCATTCTTTGGACCTACACAGAGCTTCTTATAATAATTAATTGCTTAGGGTTTATTTTCTTGTCTGTTGACTTCATGTTTACTGTCTGTTTCCCAGGATACTGACAAGTAAATGGGGTGAAAAAGCCCTTGACATGCTCTGTACATTCCAATATATTTGGCCATGGCACCTCAAGGTCAAAGCATGAAAATAGAGGTCAAAGGGGTCCTGTTCAGCATCTTGGCTGTGTTATCAGATGACCTCGGGGCATATCACTCTCTCCCTGTATATCAGTTTTAATTCTTGTCCAAGTGGACACGGTTCATCTCTGATAGTAATGAGATTGTTAGACATGTTCAAAACAAATCAACTTAGAACTTTCAGTGTTATTGTAGGAGATGTAAGGATAGGTTTCTTGCATCTAGTTATCCAGGACCCTTGTGAGTCAGCAATCACGTGATGTTAACATGGATTGTCTGCATCAAAAACACCCGGGCAAGGAGAACTCTTCCATGAATTAGAGGAGTCTTGGGGGGAAAGTATTAGTGTTCTGGGGTGGTTTGCATGAGACCTCATCTCTGGTGCCTGCAGAGGGTTGATGCCCAGTCAAGGATCAGCCTCCCTCGCCCTTCATGATTCTCCATCATCCCCTATCAAGTCCTTATTCCACACCATGGTGGGTAACTGTGTATCCACTCTGAAGTACTACAGCCCTAAAGTCAAAGTGGGGGGGGTCTTCATTGTCCTAACTCTCTGTGGACAAATAGTCTGGTTTTTGTTTTTTTTCTAATCACATGACTCCACAGACTGGGTGCATTGTTAAGAAAATCATGTTATTTAATTCTGCAGGTCTCAGTTAAAGGACTTCATCTGGTAATTACCTTCTTGTTGACAGAGTCCCAAGACAGTGCTGTGCACCAGGTAGCCAGAGGCAGGGAGTGTGTGTGTGTGTGTGTGTGTGTGCGCGCGCGCGCGCGTGCGCGCGCGCTCGCACATGCACATACTGTTCTGGTCTGTTACTTTTCTGCTGCTGTGATAAAATACTCTTACTAAGACAACTTATAGAAGAAAGAGTTTATTGGGGGTTCACAGATCCAGGGGGTTAGAGCCCATGACCATCATGTTGGGGAGCATGGCAGCTAGTGGGCATGGCATTGGGGCTGTAGCTGAGAGCTTACATTTGGTCCACAAGAACACAGAAGGATGTGGGTGGAGAGAGGAGAGACAGGGAATGGTGTGGACTTTAGACCTCAAAGACCATGGCCAGTCATCCGTTTCCTCCAACAGGTCCATATTCCCCAATCCTTTCCAACAGTTCCACTAACTGAGGTCCCAGTATTCAAATATATGAGCCTGTGGGGCCAGTCTCATTGAAGCCACCACATCTCTCTCTCCCTCCCAGTTTTCATAAAGCCACCAGGATTCAATCATGGGAGTTAAACTCTAAAAACTGTGCTAAATCCTAATCAATTCACCAAAGTCCCAACACTTAACAGTATAGGTTGTTTCTACCATTTAATACTTCACAATGGGGACTGAGCGCTAGTTGGGGGTGCAGAACTATAACATTACCCACCTTCATCAGACTCAGTTTCTTCCTCTGGAAAAATGCCAAAGTACATGGAAAATTGCTGCTCCTGCCTCATCATGTGTGCTCATTCTATGATACTGTTATTTTGTATGATATATACATAGAGATAAAAAGATAAGACTTTCTCTAAGTAGGCTTTAAAACAAGGCTGTCTGAAAAGCATTCTCATTTTATATTTTTGATATTCAGAGTCACCATATGCTCAGTGCTGGTAGACATTTTGCATCTATTTTCCTGGAAAATTTTTTTTTCTGGAAATGAATTCACAGGTTGAATGGACAAATTTTATTTTTCATCCCTTTACTTTATTATTCTACTTTCTTCTAATAAGGTAAGAAATTTATCCTTGACAATCCCAGTATTAAAATACCAGTGAGCAGAAAGCAAGTGGAAATATTATTTTGGGGCTTTAAAATTGTGAGCAGTGAAAAAATGTCCTAGGCTAAGAGTCAGCACACTTCTGACAAGGACCAGCTGGCATCTCTTGTCTCTGCCATGTGAGTGAGAAAGCAGCTGTAGCCAGTGTGTGGTACACACCAGCCAGACCCTACAAACAGAAGGCTGTAGGTAGGCCTGCAGCTGCCCTTTGCCAGTTCCTAGACTCTGCAGATCGGCTTCTTGCTAGCTGTATGGCACGGGCTTGTTGTGGTTCTCTCCCGTCTCCTGTTTCTTGTTTCATAAGGAGGGTCAGCCTGAAGGTTCTAAAATAACATGTGCCGGTTTTTCTCTAATAGTACGAAGCTCAGACAAATGGAGCTCATCTGGTCTTTTACGTCTTGGGAAAAGGACCCACGTTCTAATCATACATTTCATTCTGGAGAGATGATCGCAGGTCACATCTCATTCGTCTGTGGTGATGGTGACTGAGGATCTGGTTACAAGGCATTCTCAGATGGTATGGGCGTACAGGGGGATGACGCACTGCCATTCCTCGGCTAGTAGTGAATACGTTTTCATGCTATGCATTTTGCATTGCACTCACTTTCTTCCAGCTTCTTCAGACTCTTGCCTTTGGTTATGCCTCATCCTTTCCTTACTTGTGCATGATTGGCTATTGACAGGCCTAGTCTTGGCAGACCCAGGGCAGGCAATCACAGCTGCTCCAAGATCATGTTTATAATTGCTGTGTCGTGTGCCCTGAAGATAGCATTTCAGCCCTTCTCTTTATCTCTGGTCCTTACATTCTTTGCATTCCCCTCTTCTGTTACATGCCTGTAGCCTTACAAGAGGGTGGTATCAATGTCCTCTTCAGGTATGACCATTCAACCATCACTTATTCTAAGTACTTGGAGCAGCTTATGTCTCCATGGATACACCACCTTCCACTGCAAAGGGAAGCTTCTCTGATCTTTTGACCAGGTTTGCATCACCAGACATGATTTCCTTGCTGTAGAGTAAGCTTCAAATCCAATCAGAGAGTGTTTGGTGTCTACCCATAATAGTCATGCCATTGTTGTACCCGAAGACACATTTTGCTTGCCAATGTGTCTTTGCCTCATAGTTGTGATGAAGAAAGAAACTTGATCTTGGGATTGGTTGTGTTTAGTCATTGACTTTGACTACAGAAGCATTTATGAATCTAGATGTGAGAGTCTCAACCAAAATAAGCATTAGCAAACTGAAGCCAGGAATATCCAGAATGCTTCATAGCTATGTGGGTTTATCCTAGAAAGGAAGGGGTGAGAGCAGAAGAGCAAATTCCTCTTGCCATCTGCCTGTTGCCTGTCATGAAACACCCACCAACTTTTCAACATGTAAGGAGATCTTTGACCCAGAGTCACACCGAGTCTGGTTTGTATTGTCAGTTTATACCCCTGCGGAAAACTGCCCCATGCACTAACTGTCTATGGAGCGAAGTCTAGATTGTTCACATGTGGCTCATGTCCTCATCCTCTTGTCCTTTCTGCAAGCTTGCTTTTCGCTCCTTTTTGATCCTCATGATTCAGCCATGATTAACCTGGGGTGCTCTGACCAGGCTATTGTAGTTTGTGTGAGCGAATCTTCACGTCAGCTCCTGGTCAAGACGTTTCTTGATCACTGGACCACCAGTTCTCTTCTGGGAGTCTAAGTCCCCTCTAAGTTAAGCAGGATCTCACATCACTGTGGACAGTGGGCTCTAGCAGAAGCAGGGTATTTCTTTTCAGTTCTGAAACACTTCAGAGCTGGGGCTTGACCTTATGCTTCCCTTCCCCTTCCAAGGAGAACTGCAGTACATGCTGGATAGGGTGACACAGGACAAAAACATCTGTACCACCAAACTGCCATATGAAGGATGACTGTACTGGAAGATTGCCTGCCCCATATCTGAATCCACTTTGGTGAGAAGTAAATCCTTTTTATTATGCTACTGGGATTTTAGGGCTGGGTATGTTGACTGCTACAATAGTGTTCTGACTACAGTTCCACATACATGTGCCTCTGCATGGTTCTTCTTTACACTCAGGAGTGAGACAGTGCTCTTCTACAGGCTTTGAACCTGTCCAAGTGAATAAGACTATATATAAAAGTTTTTTATATATATATGTATATATAACCTATATACCTATGACTATATACATCTATAATACTATATATCTCTATCTATATATTATAAAAGAAAGTGTTTCATTGGGAGCTTGTTTACAGTTTCAGAGGATAAGTCCAAGATCATCATGGTGAGAAGCTGGCAGCAGGCAGGCAGGCAGGCATGCATGGTGCTGGAGCAGTAGATGAGAGCTTACACATGTTTTGTAGGATGGAAACAGAGAGAGAGTAAGGCTGGGCCTGATGTGGGCTTTTGAAACCTCAGAACTCACCCCCCAGTAATATACTTCCTCTAACAAGACCACACCTCCTAATCCTTCCCAAACGGTTGTGCTAACTGAGAACCAAACATTAAACATATGAGCCTATGGGAGTTTTCTAACTCCCCTTTCCCCTCACATTCTACATTATCCATCTGAGAGAAAATATGATGTTTTAGGTCTGGTTTATTTCAGTTAATATAACAGACTACAAATTCTTTATTTTCTATAAATGACATAATTTTACTTTTGTTCATGGCTGCGTAAAACTCCATTGTCTCTAAATACTACATATTATTTGATTTATCTACTGATGGACACCTGTTGTATATAGAAGAACCACAATAAATGTGGATGAGCAGATATCTCTGTAGTATGGTGACAAATTCTTTTGAGTATATGTGTGATTATCCAGCTAAATCATAGGGCAGTTCTATTTTTAGTTTTTTGAGAAACATTAATATTGGCTTGTAAAGTGTGTTTGTACAGTTTACATTTCTACCAACAATACACAAAGACTTCTTTTCCTACATTCTTTATTTTCCTACATTCTTTATTTTTGTTTGTTAATTTGTTTTTTAGTGATGGCTATTCTAATAGGGGTAACATGGAATCCTAATGTAGTTTTCGTTTGCAAGTCCCTGATGGCTAAGGATGTTGAACAGTTTTTATGTAACTATTGGCTATTTTACTTCATTTTTGAGAGGTGCTAAATCATTTTGCTTGTACATTTAATGATTAGATTATTTGGTGAGGTTGATGTTTAGTCTTTTTGAATTATGTAGTTATAAAATATTTCCTCCTATCTGTAGTCTATTTCTTCATTGAGTTGATTGCTTCCTTTGTTGTATAGAATCATTTTAATTTTATGTAATCTCACTTGTTACTTCCATATGTAATGTCCTGTGCTATTAGAATCCTTTACAGATAGTCCTTCCCTATGTTCATATAATGAAGTATTTTGTGCATGTTTTTTAAAATTTCAAAGTTTCATGTCTTACATTAATGTCTTTGATTCCTTTTGAATTAATTTTTGTATAGGGTGAGAGGTATGGATCTAGTTTCATCATTCTACATGTGGATACAGTTTTTATGTGCCAGTTGTGAAGAGGTTGTCCTTTCTCCAGTGTCTATTTTTTAACATTTGCCAAAATTAGCTGTGAGAGTTCACTTTTGATTCCTCTATTATAGTCCATTGGCACCATGCTGTTTTTGTTATTATGACTCTATAACAGGACTAAGTACTAAGATACCAATAATATTGGTCTTTTTGCTCAGGATTGCTTTGGCTGTAAGGCTTTGTGCTTACTAACAAAATGTAGAATATTTTGTCTATTTTGGTGAAGAAGGTCATTAGAATTTTTTGATGGGGACAGAGCCCCACTGAATGCACAGCTTGATTTTGGAAGCACAGCCATTTTTATAGTATTCATGCCACCAAGTCAGGGTCGGGGCTGTATGCTTCTATCTTGTATTTCTTTCTTCAGTGTTTTAATCACAAGCATCTTGGAGTTATGCCTATGTGGTTTTTGATGCTCTCTGAATGGGATTATTTTCCTGATTTCTTTCTCAGCATGCTTATTATTGATATATACAAAGGCCATTGATTTTTGAGTATTAATTTTGTACCTTGCTACTTTGCCGATAACATCAGATCTAAGAAATTCTGATTGAGATGTCAGGTGTTTTTTTAAAGTGTAGAATAATATCATATGCAACTCTTGTTCCCCCCTTTTTTCCATTGTCTTATTTCTCTGGTTAAGATGTCAAGAACTATGTCGAATAAGAGTGGAGAGAATATCTTATTCCTGATTTTAGAGGAAATATTTTCATTGCCCCAATTTATTGTAACATTGATTATAGGTTTGCCATATAGAGGCTTTATTATGTTGAGCTATGTGTTTTATATTCCTCATTTCTTCTGTCGCAAAGGGGTATTGAATGTTGTCAAATATCTTATTTGTGTCTATTGATGACCATGTTTATGTTCTCGAGCCTATTCATGAGCTGCATTGCATTTACTGATTAGAATTTGCTAAGCCATCCTCAAGTTAAAACAATTTGGCCATATTATTTTACTTCTTGAATATGCTTTTGAATTCTTTTTGCAATTATTTTATTTAAAATTCAATTCAACAGTAAGTTCATCTGGTCCTTAGCCATTTTCTAATTGGGAAGTCTCTTTATTACCTCTTCAATCTCACTGCATGTGGTAAGTCTGTTTATATCTTCTTGGTTTAAATTTTTAAGATCATATGTGTCTAGAAATTTATACATTTATTCTGAATTTTCCACTATATTAAAATACTGGTTTTTCAAAGTATCCATAATGATATCTGTTGTATTCTTTGTCTTTTCATATCTAGCTTTCTCAATTAATTTAAGTTTTCTCTGGCCTTTTCACTGGTTGGGCTAAGGGGTTGTTAATTTTGTTTACCCTTTCAAGGAATCAACTCTTTATCATACTAGTTCATTGTATTATTTCTTTAGTCTCCTTTTTTATTAATTTCTTCATTGATTTTTTATTATTTCTTTTCATCTTCTATTTTTGGCTTTCCCTTTCTGGCATTTCTAAGATCTTGAGCTGCCTATTTGATGTTTCTCTGATACTTTTGCTGTGGGCACTCTTGCTGTGAACCTTCATTTTAGACCTGTCTTTTCAGTGTCTCAAATGTCGCAGTAAGTTGTGTTTTCATTTTCATCTGCTTCTAAGAATTTTTACATTAATTTCCTCATTTCTCCAATGATCTACTCATCTTTCAGAGTATTGTTCAAGCTACATGCATTTGTATAGTTTCTATAATTACTCTTGTTTTTGGCATCCAGTGTTATTCCATTATGATCTGATAAGTTATAAAAATTTCTTTCTTTTTTTTTGTTAGGAATTGACTTGTTCAGAAAGTAGCCTACTTTAGAGAAAGTTCTATGGGTTGCTGAGGAGAGTGCATATTCTGGAGAGGTTGGGTAGAATATCCCATAGACATCTGTCAAGTCCATTTGTCCTATGACTTAGTTAAGTCTCTCTTCTTTGATTTTTCTCTGGAGGGTCTGTACAATCTATTGATAAGAATGGAGTACTGAAGTCTCCCACAATTATTGTATCTGGACCTTCCTTTATATTCAGTAGTGTTTGTTTTATGAAATTTGGTGAGCAAATATTTCATACATATAGTTATATTTTATATCTTCTTGGTGGAGTGTTCCTTTTATTAATATATAGTGACCATCTTCATACCTTTTGATGCTTTTGTCTTGAACTCTGCTGTGTTGGAAGTAAGAATGGCTGCCTCTGCTCCATTTCCTTGGGGTACTGTACTTCTTCATTTGGCTTTCCGTCTGTGTGAATCTTTGCCAGTAAGGCATGGCTCTTGTATAAAAACGGATGATTGGATCTTGTAATTTGATCCAATTAGTCTACATCTTTTTACTGGAGATTGGAGATCATTAAAATGTAGTTATTATTGAGTAATATTTACTGATTTATTTAAATTTTAATTTTTAAATAATTTATTTATTTGTATTTTATGTACATTGATGTTTTGCCTGCATGTATGTATGTATGAGAGTGTTTGATCTCCTGGAAAAGGAGTTATAGATGGTTGTGAGCTGCCATGTGGGTGCTGGGAATTGAACTTGGGTCCTCTGGAAGAGCAGCCAGTGCCCTTAACCACTGATCCATCTCTCCAGCCCTAATTTTTTAATTTTTAAAAATATATTTATTCATCAGCAATGATACATCTGAGGATTATAAAACACAGTGAAAACAAGCAAGTCTCTCAGTGTTTCAAGTTCCTATTATGTTTGTCTTTGAGATTCAGGGACAATACATCAATAGTCCCAGGATTTATCAGAAATTTTCAAAATTGTTATTCTTTTTTTTTTTTTTGGTTTTTTCGAGACAAGGTTTCTCTGTGTAGCTTTGCGCCTTTCCTGGAACTCACTTGGTAGCCCAGGCTGGCCTCGAACTCACAGAGATCCGCCTGCCTCTGCCTCCCGAGTGCTGGGATTAAAGGCGTGCGCCACCACTGCCTGGCCAAAATTGTTATTCTTTTAAACACATGTCCAACAATCTTCACTTTCTATCATTTAGATAGCTAAAGTTATTGTCAGAAGACTAAAACACACTAAGTGTAGTGGCTCTCACAAAGCACTATAGCCTAAGGAATATCCATTCAAATAATGAGTATAGTGTTTAGTGGGGAGACGCAGGCAGCAGTAACAAGGGTGATATAGTACTAAAATGCAGTAAAGATACATGAGGTCTATTGTATCCTTAATAAGGCTAAGAAACAAAAGAGGATAAATGGGGTTTAGGAATTCCTTTTTTCCCCCAACATAATGTCTTTATTAATTATTTGGAAATTTCATACAACACACCCCAATCACACTTGCTTCCCATTCCTCCCAGGTCCACCCTCCCACCCTTGCACCCCCACCCCCACAAAAAACAAACAACAAACCCAAGTCCAATTTATGTTGCCCATATACTCATTGGAGCTTGGTCAAACTCCCAGTGGCCAGCTCCTTAATGAAAACTGAGCATCCACCCCTCCAGAAGCCTTCATCAACTGGGAAGATCTCTACTTCAGCATCTTTATCACGGTTTTTAAGGACTCTTTAATAGCTTCATGTCTGGATTCTTTCTTTCTTCCTTTCCTTCCTTCCTTCTCTCTCTCTCTCTCTCTCTCTCTCTCTCTCTCTCTCTCTCCTCTCTCTCTCTCTCTCTCTCTCTCTCTCTCTCTCTCTCTTCCCCTCTCTCTCTCTTTCTCTCTTTCTTTCTCTCTTTCTTTCTTTCTTTCTTTCTTTCTTTCTTTCTTTCTTTCTTTCTTTCTTTCTTTCTTTTTCTTTCTTTCTTTTTTTCTTTCGACAAGGTCTTGCTATGTAGCCCTGGCTGTCCTGGAAACGTCTGTGTAGACCAGGCTGGCTTCAAACTTAGAGAGATCTACTTGCCTCTGTCTCCTGAGTGCAGAATGGAAACTATTAAGTAAAATGTAGTACTAAGTAAGAAATCCAATTAGGACAGGCTATGGGAAAGTAAATGAAGCATGACTCATTGAGATAACAACAGAGTGTGTTCACGTCCTGATATATTCTCCGTACTGCTCACGCTGGTTCATTATATACAGAACCTGTTTCAGCCTGACAGAAAACAGGTGATTGGGGGTAATGACTACTGATGACTATCCTTTGGGGCCTTTGAAGGGAAAAGAGAGATCCTCAGTAGAAAATAAAAT